>NC_140942.1:61441871-62641871 GCF_014529385.1 Adiantum capillus-veneris | reverse complement strand
ATTTCTTTGAATTCGATATTGTCGTATCTGGTGGAACATTCTTTCTTTCTGCTTTGATGACTTGGGTCTTATAGATCCTTGTAGTTTTTGTTGTTGATTCTGTTTGTTTCCTCGTGTTGTTTGCATGATGTGGCTTGACCTTGACAGTTGTAGATAACTCCTCGATTGTCATCTTTGGCCTCCCTTCTTGTGTTGTTGGCCCGTTTTGAATTGGCAATTTTGGCCGCCATACCAATATAGTCCGTTGCGTATTCGACAGATTGACTATGGTTCTTTGAAGTTTTGCTGGCTTTCGGTGTTTTGTTTGTTCTTCTGACCCCTTTTTTATAGGAATTAGGCTGTCGTGCCTTATCCAAACTTTGTATTGCCTCTTTTGATGTAATTGTGCCTCGGTTAGCTCTGTACGCCGTACCCAAACTTGCCTGGTTCCCTGCATGGTTGTTGATTTTTGATAAGACGTTGCTGGACTTCTAAACTCTCTTTGTTTTTGGGCAGATCTTTGCGGTTGTATTGACTTTTGTTTCCTCCTCGACATGTATTGGTTATATGATAAGAAGGGTTCTGAAAAGTTTTCAGTTCTGAACAATGCTTCATTAGTATCCAAATCAATGAATACCCTGTTAGCTTTCATCCATGACACTGCTAAGATACACGGCGTTGCTGATCTACTTGGTGGCAGTACATGGAATTTTGTAGTGTACGAGTGTGCCTACATTGTGATTGGTATTATAATAGACCACACCGTGGTCACCTCATCACCCGATGCTACTTTCAACCGGTGTGTCTCTGGTATTGTCCTCATTGGTCCAAGTTTCTGAAAGAGCTCAAAGCTGATGACACTCATTTTTGCTCCAGTGTCAAGCAATGCATAGATTTCAACTTGTTTTGTGCCTGCATAAGCTTTTATGTAAGGACTACACCACGTATCTCCCAAGTTGTCAATGATGCTATCGTCCTGAGCCCTAAGGTCTGTCATGGTCTTTTATAATTCGTCGCTTTGTATATCCGCTTCGATTGTTTGGGATGTTGAAAGAGGATATTCGTCAGTCATCATTGGGGTGACCATGTTTATTGTCCTGAGAAACTGCTTTCGTTTAGCAATCCGTTCCTTTGCTTGTTGTTGTGCCTGGTCCTGAATTCTTTGTTGTTCCTGTCTATAGGTTTTTCCATAATGTAGTTGAAACAACATTTCCAGTGTTAAAGGTATATGATATTTTTTTAAACGACACCCACTGATCCAGTTCAGAATTTCTTTTCCATCTAGTGTCGACAGTTTTACTGCTCCGCTGGACGATATTTTTTGGATCAAATAAGGCCCCATTCCCCTTTTCTTTAGCTTTTTGGCATGCTGTTTAAGGGTGTATACTAAGACATAGTCGCCCGTTTTAAAGTCCTTGTTCTTGACATGTTTGTCAAAAAACTCTTTCTGTTGTCTTTTTTTTTTTTGTATATATGGCCGCTATAGCATTGAGTCGTAACTCATCTAATTTTTCAAGGTCCTCTAACCGTTCTGAAAGTTCATGCCCTGTCCAGTCCAATTGTGTGGCTACTCTTAGTGTGGGGATCAGAAAGTCAATAGGCAATATTGCATTTAACCCATATACCATATTAAATGGTGTAGCATTGAGTGTTGTTTTATATGCAACTCGATAAGCCCACAATGCCGAATAGAGCATCTGATCCCAATCTGTTCTTGTTTCACTAACCAGTTTCGTAAGAACTGTGCACAATATTTTGTTGGTCGCTTTCGCTTGGCCATTGGCTTGTGGATGATAGGGTGCAGATTTGCGATGAATTACCATAAACTCATTTAAGAGATGTTGGATAACTTCATTTACAAAGTGTGTCCCTCTATCACTCACCAGCTCGATTGGAAGGCCATAACGTGTAAACACATATTCATATAAGAATTGTGCCGTGGTTTTAGCGTTTGCTTTTGTTGTGGCTTTTGCTTCCACCCATTTGGTCATGTAATCCGTGGCCACTATGATATATTGTGCTTGTGAACGATACGCTGGTAGAGTGATAGGACCAACAAAGTCCAATCCCCATTTAGCGAATGCTCGAGCACTCATCATTGGTCTTAAAGGCATTTCGTCTCTTTTAACTGGTACTTTAGTGCGTTGACATTCATCACACCTTTTCACGAATTCTGCTGCATCTTGAATCATGGTCGGCCACCATATACCTGCAACCATAATGATTTTTACGGTTCTCTCTGCTGAAAAATGACCTCCTGCTATGCCTGCATGAGCTTGTTCCAATAATGGAAAGTAGTCATTTTCATGAGGAACTAACCTCAGCTGGTCATCAATTCCTCTTTTATACAATTGGTCACTAATGAGGGTATACCTATTCGCTTCGATTTGTAAAGCCTTTTGTCTGGCTTTAGACAAATCTCTTGGCAGCTCCTTATTAGTCAAATATTCCACAATAGCATGACTCCATGGGGGTGCTACTGTCACTTGGTATAATGTGGCATAATCCACAGTGGTATTGGATGTGCAAAAGTCGCATTTCTTGATGTAATTAGCTACATCGCCTGCCTTTCTTGGCCAATACACTCCAAGTCTTCTTAATTGTTCATACATCATTTGATTTCCTCTATGGAATCCCCCTGTTTGTGTATGGGCTTCCTCTAGATACGCTTCGTACTCCTCTGGGCCTATACACAACCTTAGAATTTCATCGTTTCCATGATGGTACATTCTTACCGCAAGCATTGTGTAATTTCGTGCTTGTCTAACGTCTTCCACCGTGTGTTTGTCGTCAAGATTCATTCCATATGTTAGCAACGGAATAATTTGCTCTGACCATTTCGGTACCATCTCTATATTAAACATGTATGCGTCTGGGAGATCATCATCTATCCCGGTAGCTTTTTCGCCATGTAGTAATCGAGAAAGGTGGTCTGCTCTTTGATGAGTTTTTCCTTTCTTAACTACTACCGTAAAATCAAACTCCAACAACAATGAACCATCTTACAATTCGTCCTGTGTTACAAGGTTTGTTTACTAAGTACAAGAGTGCCTGATGATCTACAAAGAATGTGAATTTGTTAGCGAGTAAGTAATGCCGAAATTTCTTTACCGCATATATCATACCCAATCCTTCTCTTTCAGTGGTAGTATAATTCTTTTCTGCACTGTTGAGTTGTCTACTAGCATAACTGATTGGAAAATCCGTCTTACCCTCATTTGGTTGTGCTAATATACAACCTATTGCAAATGCCGAAGCATCTACATGTACATGGAAGATCTTTGACCAATCTGGTGCTTTTAGAATTGGTGCAGATACCTGTGCTTCTTTTAGTTTCTGGAATGACTCCTCACATTCATTGGTCCAAATGAAGAGCGTAATTAGACTATACAAGGGTTTTTCTATTACAACGTACATGTAGATAAAACGTCGGTAGTATCCACAATGTCCCATAAATGATTGTACCTCTCGTACAGTGTTTGGTCTTGGCAATTCCATGATCACCTTTACCTTGTCTTCATCAGTGGTAATTCCATTAGCCGACACTATGTGGCCTAAGATTTTACCTTGTCGTACCATGAATACACATTTTTCTGGGTTGACACAAATCCTATACGTTCTGCATTTTTTGAATACCTTTCTAAGATGATCTATATGGTCTTCTCTCGATAGAGAATAGACACACAAGTCGTCCATGTAAATATCCAAGAATTTTCGCAAGTATTCTTTAAAAGCGTGTGTCATTAATCTCTGAAAAGTGGCTGGAGCATTGGTCAAGACAAATGGCATTACCCTAAACGCATATATGCCCCATTCTGTTGCAAACGTTGTTTTGTATTGATCTTCTAGTTTGACCCCCAATTGGTTATAACCAGAGAATCCGTCCATAAAGCTATAGGCTTGCTTGTCTGCTACTCGTTCCAGGACATGTTCAGTGATAAGAAGAGGGTAGTTGTCCCTTATTGTTGCTGCGTTTACCTTCTTGAGATTCACACACACTCGTAATTTTCCGTTTTTCTTGGGTACAACCACTATCGGGGACACCCAGTCCGTGTGCTCTATCTCATAAATAAATTCAGCCTCCATAAGTTTGTCTATCTCCTGTTTTATCTTTTTGGCGAATGTCTCATTATATGTGTATGGACGTTGTTTGCTTGGCTTTGCATAAGACTTCAGAGGGATTGAATGTTCACAAATGTTAGGATCCACTCCCTTCAAATCTTTGTACGACCATGCAAATACATCTCGAAATTCCTTAAGTGTTTTGATCAGTAAGTCCTCTTCTTCTCGACCTAGATCTGTGGCAATGTAAGCAGGTCGAGGATTTTCTCCTAGCTCTGCTAAGTCTATTTTCTTGGCATTCTCTGGCTCATCGTAGGACTCGTTTGATTTTGGCTCCCTCATTGGTTGTTGAACCACCAATCTTCTTTCCTGAATGGTGTACTTACAATAGTGAGGAGGTACATCTATCTTTTTACTCCCATCACTAGCGTTCGTTCCATCGCTACTTTCCATTTCAGTTGTCCATACATTTTTAATTTTTTTTTTCAACTCATTGCATCTTGTTTTCCGTTCAATTTTCGTCATAATTGGACTACCACAAACATTCAGTTTTTCTGTTGCAACTCTTTTTTTTGCTTTGCTGGTTTTCTTAGGTTTCAATAGTCTGGACTTAAATCCTGAGTCTTCAACAACCTTAAGAAATCTTCCTGATACTTTATCCTTTGCACAATCAACAGCATGAATGTTCATAAGGAAATGTGTCTTACCCTTAAACTCCCGCATGGGTCTCAGCTTGGTTGGTGGACTGATATGGTGTCGTTTACTCTTGTATCTTTTTTGGCGTCTCTCACTTTGGTTTGGGAAATTGTAGAAGACATCATTGTCTTAATCTTGATTGTCGTCTCCCTCTGAATTTTCCGACTTCTTGTCATCCACGTTATCCTTGTTTTCACTTTGATCAGAAGAATCATAAAATTCTTCTCCCTCCTGCTTGATTTCTTTATTGGGGATGTCCACATAGCCCACTATCTTAAGCTCAAGTTTCGTTTCTGTTTTATTGATCCTCATATTCTCAGTACCTCCATCGTTCTCGTCCTCCTCCACAATTTTGCTCAACATGTAGTATGGTATGATATCGTAGCCATTCTCATCACAAAATTTGTTGGGAGTGACTTCATTGATGCATACATCCAATGTAGACAAAATTTGAGACCATTCTAGGGGTTCGAGCTTCTCTTCAGGAAAAGGTTCTTGTATATATGCATCGTCTTCCAAGACCCTCTCTAGTGTCCTTTCATTGTGGTCAAATTCACTACATTGAGATGCCCCACACATCCATATCTCCTTTTTCGTACAAAGCCATGCTGGGACTTCTGATCCACTAATGGTGGCTGAGTCAAATTCTTCCACAGGGGTTCTCGTGACATCATGGTAGCTATGATTTTTCATGTTTACATGTGTAGTAGTTTCAGCATGTCTTAGATACAAATAATCATACCCTCAGTCCTGCACCATTTTGAGTTGCCTCATGAACGGCCTACCAAGGATAATTTCATAGTTGTTCTTCTTGCTGAAATCTAGTATGGCAAAGGTATGTTCGTACTCTATGCCACAAGAAGATACCACAATTGCCTCAAGCAATCCTATAGGCCTTTCTATGTGCCCATCCGCCATTTGCAATTTCATTCTAGTTGTTCGTATTGCTGGTTTTCCCCATTTTTCCCATAACATTTTTGTCGCAATGGCAATGCCAGCTCCACTATCAAGTATTACCTTAGTCTCTATGCCGTTATACTCAACTTGTAGGGTTGTGTTGCCGTCTTCACCTTCACAATACTCTCCTACCTTGTTGAGTGGCACTGGTCTAGTGTTGACTCTCTTCGGTTCTGTGTCATTAAGCTCGGTTTCGAAGAACTTAAGAGGTCTCCTTATGCCAAATTTTTCAAGACATTTGCCCACTTTGGTCCACATGCTTGGCCTAATTTTTAACAATTCTGCCAATGTGATTGTGCACTTGATCGGAGTGGTCAACAAGTCTGTTAGGATTTTAGTGTCCAATTGATTTGACCCGCCTATTCTTTGAGAATGTACTCTTCGAATTTCTGACCTTGCCTCATAGTCCCCCATATATGATGGCAAAGTTCTGAGTGATTCTGGTCTGCTATCTTCGGATGCAACTGAACCATTATCCCCTTGAAATGATTTAACGTCTAAATCCCATGGAGGCTTATTCAAGTTCAACTCCGAGAAAGGCGCCGACTCGACTATTTTTGTCTCATATTTTTCTTGAGCTTTTCGGACCGTTTCCCATAGCTCTTTAGGCCAATTTTCTTCCACAATAGGGGAATATGGTGGAAAATCTTTCAATGATTCATCAGTGCTATTAGGCACGTCTCTTGCATCCCCTACATCCGGCAAGGATTTAACGTTTTCTATCTTATCGGGTATCCTTTGTTCGGTTTTGTGAGGTGTTTCATTGTTTGGTAGTTTGATTACTATATCTCCCACTTCCATAGGTGGAGGCTCCAGTAAAGCTTGTGCAGTTTCAATCAGCTGTTTGCACATCTCTAGTCTCTGTTTTTCTATCTCTGGATATGGATATGTCATCCACCTTTGCTCTAGAGTCTGTCTGTTCTTCAATCTTGCTTCGTATGCTTGCAAGATTGCATCTAAGGGTTCATTGATCTTATCTACCAATACCGACCCTCCTGAGCTTGCACTTCTTGGTCCCTCCGTTGATTTTAGAGAGTCGGACTCTCTTTGCTGTTTAAGTTGCTCTTGAGCTATCGTTAGCTCAGCTTCTACATCTTTTTGTTTTCGCTCACGTCTAGCTTTCATTTTTGCTCTTCGTTCTTTCCAAGGATTATCACGACTGACGCTAGACTTGTCAGTCTTGATTTCTTCTTGATTTTCATCGTTACTCTTGGGCTGATTGTCATTTTTCCTAGCTTGGGCTCTCGTCAAGACCTTAACAGGAATCGGAGTTTCATTTTCTGACCCTCCACTGGAAGGCAGCGCTCCCAGCATATTCAAGGTAGTTTTTGCTCCTTTGCTTGGGTTTTTAGGGCAATCAGGGATCACGTGAGTAATTCCACACTCCGTGCAATATGCGTTGACCCTAATGATTTCGTCATGAGGGCAGTCCCTCAGCCAATGGTCTCCACCACACTTGTAGCATGGTCCTTTAGGCTGTTGAGGTGCTCCTAGAGCTCCTCTTTGTTGGTGTGCAATTCTTTGCCCGCTCATGCCTCCGTTGGCTATGAACAACAATGTTCTTTCATCCAGGCTATATCGTCCTTCTCCCGCTGCCTGTGCAACAGTTGGTGGTCCTGTATTTCCTATCATGCTCCATGGTTCTGGTGTAGAGGGTTCTTCCGGTGGATAATAGACAGAGCTCGCTGCATATCCATTGGGCTCGTCGTAGTATGCATGCATAGGTACCAAAGCCTTCTCATCCGACTCAGTTACTGTGGGTGTGTATCTTATGCCGACTAGTCGTAATCCTGGTAGGGGTAGTTGTTGTCCCAACACTGGTTGTGGTCTTTCTACACCTACAGGTCCTGGTAGGTTGCCTGTCTGATATCTAGGCATCGGTGGGATTTGAGAGCTTGCGGAGCATATGGTCATTCTCTCACATATCCCTTGTTATAATAACACTCCTCCGTCCCATGGTTTGTCCATTTTTATTCAATCGCACACCATTTTGGTTGTTTAGCTTGTGGTTTGGAATACAAGTTAATCTTTTTAAGCACTTCCTCTACAAGCTGCTCTTGGCTCACCGCTACTTCTCCTTTTAGTGTTGTCTTAGCAGACTTGCTTCCGCTTTGTTGCGAGGAAGAATCATTGTCAAGATCCTTGAACTCACCCTCTTTGTAGACCGCACAATTGTCCACAAGGTATAGAGCTTCCTTGGTTAAATCATTCAATGTCGTGCTCCTTTTCATATGTAAGTATTTTTGAAGATCTGCATTCCTTAGTCCTTGAATAAATATAAGCATAATTTTGGACTGAGTTGGCAGTTCTTCCACGGGACAGAACTTAACATATCTTTTTAATCAGAGGGCTACCTTTCGCACAGACTCTCCATCTTTGCGTTTGAATTTATGGATTTGTGAGGTTGTATTATGAGCTATTTCCCTTTGTGAGAATTCCTCGATAAACTCGTCAAACACTTCCTCCATAGACTCAAAGTCCCTTCGCTCCACCGAGTCAAACCATGTAGCAGCATCATCTTCTAAGGTTAAACCGAATCCTGCAAATTGGGTAGGAAATTCTAACACCTCTTCAGCTCTAATTACACGCACAAAGGCTGCTACATGATCTCTCGGATCCCTGCTTCCCGTATATTTCTTGTTTACCCATTTTTGCACTTGAGAAGGTCTAATTCTATGATGGTCTACAAATCTCATCATGGGATCTCCCCGTCCTAGTCGATAAACCTCCTTTGGTCTTCTGTAGTGGCCAGGTTCCTCTCCCAATGGTGCTCCTAATCCATAATTTCTAACAGTTCTTGCAAGAGATGGTTCATCTCTCCGAACTCGTTCTCGGGGTGTTCTTCCAGGCTCAGTTGACCCCTGAGTCTTTGGATTACTCTCTCTCTGATACTGTGCATAGAGTGGTGGTTCTTGTAAATCCCTTAACCCTCGTGCGGTTTGATAACCCTCTCGGGTTCGGTCTTGTTCTAATGTAGCACTCTGTCGAAGCCATGCCTGCAATGATGGCTGAGTAGCTGGTTGATCCTGGTAGTTGGACGTCGGTTGTTGGGTAGAATGTGAGGTAGCGTCATACTCTTCTGAAAAGGGATTTGTCGACTTGCTAGGGGTGTAGGTGGCTCTTAGTACTTCGTCGGGGACATAGGTCGATGCTCCCGGAACTGTTGCCTTCTCAACCTCTTCTGGGAGAATACGTTTGTATTCTCGCCCGTATCTGTCAAAAAAAACAATATCCTTCCCCATAACAGTTTCATAAGAAAATAAGTAAAGAACCTTGTCTTTGCTTAATTCGTTTGGGTAGGGTTCCTTGCATTGAAAGTAAGAGACTATTCCCTCGCTTTCATGCTTGTAAATCCCTACATTCTCATTATAAGTTGGGACCCTGGTTGTTTTTTTATCATACATAAAAAGCGCTCTAGGTCGATCAATGTTAGGAGGCGGTTCTTGGGTTTCTGAAACCATTTTCCCTTTTGCCACGTTATCCCCATATCTGTTGTAATCCTCAGGGTTACTCACTATCAGATAGTGGTTCCCCTTTTCGTCTCGGAATTTGTCTCCGTCATCATAGACTCAAATTATCTCTAGTCTCTGAGCCGGTCTTTCTTCAATACAAATACACTTGCGTCCCCGATAGTCAGAATAAACTAAGGCTCCCCTTGAGTTAGTTCCTTCCAAGAAGATTATAGTGAACTTGGTTTCGTTTAAAGGATGTAGGGAGGTGCTCCCCCCTGGCATTGGTCCTTCACCATTGAAACCTCCTGGATGTTGACTCCCCATCATGAAGAAGGACTTTTTCGACGAAGTGTTAGTATCACTACCCTCTTCAATGATTGGCGCTAATGGGTCTAGTCTTGTCTGAGTTACACTCTCTTCGGTGGACGTGGTGCTTACTTGACTTTTGACACTTTTAGCTCCCGACTTAACAAAGGCTCATGACCTTAAATACATAAGAATGAAAGTTGGGTTGGCAAACTTAAAGCTTACGTGGACTCCTTCTTGTGTGGCTTTGTGATGATCTCCTTCTGGGATCTACACAAGGATGGTTAGTCTGTTCACAAGGGTTTTCCCTGAATTACCAAAAAATCTTTCAAGTATATACAACAACCACTTAGTCAGTCTTCTGGTGGTCCAATTTCAAATATGAAATGATGGCTGGGATCTATATAGAGAGTATGTCCTAGCAGTATAGTCACAAATTGCAAAATGTTTCTGAATCACTACTTTCTTAGTCTATCGCGATAGGCTGACAATTTGCTCAGCACAAGTCAATTCAAAATTGTGACTTTACCCTTGAGTTCTAGTTACCCTCTATAGCATATCCCTCAAGTTTTAGGAAGTTTGGACACTTGGGTTGGGTTTTGGTTCCTTTTTAGTATTTCAGTCAGAGCTTGATTCTCTATCTGAACCTCAGATTGACCTTCAGTGATCTAAATGCCTTGAATTTTGGTGTGTCTGTTATATAGGCACTGATAAAGCTCTCCCTAGGGGAAATTTGAAAGAAAAGTTCCCCAGCAGCAGTTTCCCTAGTCTATCGCGATAGACTTGGCATTTTCTCCTTTTTTAGCATTTTTCTCAAGTTTTCTCCACATTTGGTTCAGCCTCCCCTTGTGTAGTGCATTGACCAATTTTGGCACTGTTTGGACATTTGGTCAAAGAATTCTTGCCCTTGTCTCTGAATTCAGACTCTAAACACCAGTTTTGAAGTTTTGTGGTCAAGATGGTGTTCAATTTCACTCAATTTTTGTGAGTACCCTTGTATTGATGTGTTAAACCTGTGGTATAAAGGTTTTTTTCCTTGTTGCTAGTCAATCACCACCTTCATCAGTCTATCGCGATAGACCAGGCAGAGAGCAATGGGGATTTAATTTTTTGTCTATTTTTGCATAGTCTTGTTCCCTGTACCCATATAAGTCTATTCCCCAAGTTTTATGAAGTTTGGACTTATTTTGACCTTAAACTCAAGCA
Organism: Adiantum capillus-veneris; assembly: GCF_014529385.1. NCBI lineage: Eukaryota > Viridiplantae > Streptophyta > Polypodiopsida > Polypodiales > Pteridaceae > Adiantum > Adiantum capillus-veneris. The sequence goes on along the minus strand of NC_140942.1, from coordinate 62,631,213 downwards.
CTTCACAAATTTCACTTTTCTTTGACAATTCACAACTCCATTGCACTTGAAGTGATGCAAATTTGATGACACTTCATCTTAAACTTGTGAACATCAGTCGTACCTCATGACACAGTCAGTTTACCCTAGGCTAATGGTTATATCTCTTCTTGGCCTCTTTAGGTTCACTTAGTGTTTCCTTATGACAATCACCTGTTTCTTTTTTGTTGGTTTTGGTCACAATTTTTATGTTTTCGCGAGTGTTGGATCATAAATTTCAATGTCGACTCTTTTCACCCCCTTCAAGGGTATATGGGGTGGGTTTTGCTTTCAAGGCAAGCAAACAGCCTTATTGTTTCTTCTTTTTTGTTTGTTTTTTGCGTTTTTACAACGTTTTTCCACTCTATTTCTTCACAAGTATAACAAGCACTCAAAACCAAAAACCATAACTCCACATTATCCTACTTAACTAAATCTAACTAGTCGCAGACGCTCGGCAAGACACAGGCTTCCTGGCTATCCACTAGACCTCAGGATACTCTATCTTGGATCTTGTTCTAAAAGTTTAAGCTCTCTCTAGTCAAAACTAAAGTAAGCTAACCATCACACGAGTGACGTAGATCTCCCTACTTAAGGTCTTGTGTCCCCGGCAGCGGCGCCAATTTTTTAGGGCTTGACTACTCCCCTGTTCATACTCAAGAGCACGACACAGACAACATACTTATCATCCGACTCATTATTACAAAGTGTGAACAAATCTGAGTCCTGACTAATTGATTAATCTTTACATAACTTAGACGAATGGATCAAAATGATAAGACGTCTTTGACAAAAAATGGGAATTTGATATGCTTTACAAGATGGGCTCATTACAACAGTTGGACAAATGGGGCTCCAACATCCCTTGATATTGATGACCCCCCTTGATAGCTCAACATCCAAGACTTTTCTTAGTGCCACTACTACACATACTCCACTAGAGTTGTCTCTCGCACGCTCCTTGACATTGATACATGAGGAGATGTGACATCTCTTGTGGTATCTATCCTTTCTCTCCTTATCACACACCTACACATAATGGACGTAGTCATGGATCTAAAGAGGCAAGGAGGATGTTTTGTAGATGACTCTGTCTATTCATGAGCCCCAATTGTGATGTCCATCCGTTTCATTTGTGGTGATTGCACACCACGACACCTTAGAGGGCACATGATCATGATGCCTCTGAGGTATACAACGTTTTTCTTGGTGCAATAGTGTAAGGTTATGTTGGGAAGGCAACAGATTTACATATTTGATGCTCTATAATGTCAGGACAAGGGCAAGGCTGGGCTAGGCAGTGTGGAAAGGGAGTCCAACTAGGGAAAAGGGCTAGGAGCCATGCTATATAGTGGGTGGTTGGGAGGTGGACTCCAAGGCATTAGTTCCCCTTGTCTAACATTGGTATCAAGAGCCAAGTTCATATTTTTGGGAAAAGACAGGCGCGGTGCTTTGGAGCCACAAAAAGCTTTGCATGAGTTGCATGCCATGGCCAAGAGCACCGTGGAGCTCATCTCCTGTGAGGGGGACGACGAAGACGGGACTGCGTGGGCAAGCGCCCTTGGCAAGGAGAGCCGCCGGGTGAAGGGAGCTCAAACTGAGCGCGCAGGGGCTCTACGGCATTGCGCCGGGTTGTTGGGCAATTCACGACACATGGCCGAAGCACACACCCCACAACAAGTAAAGAGCTCCGACCTCCGGAGTTCGTGAGCATAGATCCGAGTGGATTGAAGACAGGGCCGGCGAGTATACAACACACACAAATTTTTTTTGCATATTATCTGCAGAAAATCAGAAAATTGATAAAGCTTCGCAAGGGGATTCATAGGCGACGTTATTTCTCAAAATTGATTGCGGTCGAAAGCAATATCACTGATACTCGATTCGGCTACAACGGGTTCAAAGCGAGTCCCTACACGACTGAAATTTTGGATTGATTTCGACTTAAACAATATCGAGTTCGACGTAATTAGCAAGGCTAATTAACCTTTGCAGTGCTCTCAACATCGGGTATTTTTTCTCACTATTCCTTCCACTGCATTGTGTCGCCATGGATTCCAATATCAATATGACTTTTGATTTCGAGAAAAATACACCTGATCCTGCCCGTAATGGCTCGGGGCCGGATGCTCTCAAGGAGAGTGCCCGCGACGCTACGGCAGTTGATGACACTTATGAACTGCTTGATATTCAAGAATTTCGTGCACTTCAGACACGCATATCAATCATGGAAGGAAATTTTGCATCTTTAAATAAAAACGTCACTAAATTATCCATGTTAGTGATACAATTATTGCAACAGCAGTCCAAAGGTTCTGCTAACACCCACATGCATGAGCACGTTGCTACACAAGGGCAAGGCCCTTCTAATCAGGGACAAGGTCCATCTGCTAATCAGGGCCAAGGCCCTTCTAATCAGGGACAAGGTCCATCTGCTGATGCTTTGCACACTCTCACTGCAAAAGAGGTGGATGAGTTGTTGAAAAACACCAAACCACCAACTTTTAAGGGAGAGGACCGAGATCGCAATAAGATGCAGTGAATATATTTCTCAGCAAGTGGGATGGAATTCATGTCTTACGACGTACCCCGGACGCAGTCAGAGCACTGCAAATAAGCTTAACTCTGGAAGGCAAGGCCTACAAATGGTGGATGTCTCTCAAGGAGAAGAATATCATACCACAGAGTTGGGCAGCTTTTGAAGCTATGTTTCGCAAAGAATTTTTGCCTACAAATGAGGCGGATCGGAATTGGACCGCTTGGGACACGTGTTCCATGCGCCAATACCCATAATTACTTGGATATATATCTCACTATCGTTATCCTTAAGTTGGAAGGCCTAGGTACCTTTCAGCAAGTACGGGGGTTTATACATGGTCTGACACCAGAGCTTAATTAAGAAGCACGTCAAGACTCAAGACCCTAAAAAACTTGAGGAAGCCATAGTGAAAGTACATATTCACGATGATCCAGATGAAAAGAAATCACATCATAATCACGTGCCTGCTAATACACATGGTAATACACGCACACAATACGGACACAATAAAAGGAAATCTATAGTAGCCAATTCAGAAGCATCTAAAAAACTAAAGGGGTCCAGAGGTCCTCTCTCTCCTGAGGACTTTGATAAAGCTAAGAAAGAGAAATTATGTTTTCAATGTTTAGGAAGCGGTCATGGCAAAAAGGATTGTCCCAAGGGGAAATCTGCTGCTCATGGCAAGGAGAAAGCAGTGCATACGGTGCAACTGCTGCCTCTTGATTCTCCCTCACGATTCTCTACAGCGGAAGTAACACACACCGAGGTGGTGCATGAATGCTGTCTCACAGCTTCCATGTGGCAACAGACCTTTGGACCACATGAGTTAGTACGTATGCACGGATCTCTGCAAGGGCACAAGGTGCTCATCTTGGTAGATGACGGTGCTACTCACAATTTTATCAATTATAGATTGGTGAAAAAACTCAAATTGCCTCAAACTCTGAGTACCCACCGCTACAAGGTAGCAATGATGAATGACATGATACCAAAATCTGGGATACTCAAGTCCGAGTTGTTCCGTTGGAAGTACAAGGCTACTCCACATCCTTGGAATTTCAGGTTATGAACATGGAGAGGGCAGACATGGTCCTTGGTAGGGAATGGTTGCATAGCCTAGGACCATCACTGAAGCGTAGCTATGAGCACAACAGCTTGATGTTCGAATCCCATGGCGCACATGTGTTGTTGTTAGGACAGAAGGATGTACCTTCTTCACCATTGATATGTACAGTTGAGCTTATGCAGCTCATTTCTGATAATGAAATAGATCAAGTTTTATTGTGTTACTCATTGTCTCATTTTCTCTCTAACATTGAATCTGTTGAACATTCCTCAATGCCGCATGCTTCTCTCTCATCTCTTCCACCAATGGCTACTATCAAACAAGCAAAATTTGCTTGAGAGTTACAGAATTTATTTAAAGGAATTTTCCTAATGATTTTCCACCAGGATTATCGCCGACACGATTGGTGCAACATAGCATCGATGTGGTTGCAGGCAGTAAACCTGTCAGTAAACCTCTCTACCGTATGAGTTACTCTGAGGCTGTTGAGGTGGAGGTCAGCGTGCTGACTACCTTAGCAGAGGGTTTATCCAACCCAATTCTTCACCATGGGCTTCTCCTATCTTATTAGTGAAGAAAAAAGACAGCAGTATGTGCATGTACGTAGACTACCGTGGATTAAATGCGGTTACTGTTAAGAACAAGTACCCATTGCCACGCATGGATGAGTTGTTCGACAAACTCACTCATGCTCATATTTTTACGAAAATAGACTTGCGGTTAGGTTATCACGAAGTCCGTATTCGACTTGCTGATATACTCAAAACTGCATTCCAAACAAGGTTTGGACACTACGAGTTTTTGGTTATGCCCTTTGGGTTAACCAATGCGCCCGCAACATTCATGTCACTTATGGATAGTGTCTTGAAGCCGTATTTGGGCAAATTTGTCATCGTTTTTCTCGAAGACATTCTAGTCTACAGTGCTTCTGAAGAAGAACACTTACAACATCTGAGGCACGTGTTCGAATTGTTACGAACAAATAAATTATATGCCAAGGAATCTAAGTGATTTTTTGAAAGAAGAAATTCACTATCTTGGGCATGTTATTTCCGCTAATGGGCTATATATGGATCAATCCAAAGTGGACACAATCCGGTAGTGGCCTTCTCCTAAAAATCTGGAGGAGTTAAAATTTTTTTAAAAGGATTTGCAGGTTTTTATCGAAGGTTCATTAAAAACTATGCTAATATTGTTGTTCCTATGACGGACCAACTGAAAGCCAAAGGCAAAGCTTTTCAGTGGGGATCCGCTCAACAACACAATTTCGATACGCTCAAGGATGCATTAGCTACAACTCCCATACTAGCTATTGTAGATCCTTTGAAACCATTCATTTTGGAAATGGATGCTAGTGACCGTGCTATTGGAACAGTTCTGTTACAAGACGGATGGACAATTTCATTTGAAAATAAGAAGCTTGATGCAGCACAACAGAACTACTCTGCTTATGAGCGCGAACTCTATGCAATAGTGTCTGCCTTAAAAACATGGCGGCATTATTTGTATGGTGCTCAGTTTGAGATTGTGTTTGACCATGAAAGCATCAAATGGTTTACACAACAAACGGATTTGAAGGGTCGGAAAGCCAGGTGGACCGAGATTCTTCAGGAATATGACGCCAAGCTATGGTATCGTAAAGGACGATACAATGTGGTGGCTGACGCTCTAAGTCATATGCCGGAGATCAATTCTCTCATGTTCATGGAACTTCGTAGTGAATTTTTGGATTCTCTAAAGGGAAAATATGAGCATGATGAAGCATATTCCAAAGTGTGGAGACATGTACAAATGAGGGATCCTTCTCACTCCAATGATGGTAGTGTAACATTAACCTCCACACATAGTTCTCCTCTATAGAGTGATGAACTACAACGATGGAAGCATTTCACCATCGACAATGGGTACCTACTCCATAAGGGAAGAGTTTGTGTACCGAGGGACATAGACATTCGGCACCAAATTCTTTATGAATGTCATGATAGTCCCAGTGCAGGGCACCCAGGTATTAAAAAGACTTACGCTCTCGTACGACGACAGTTTTACTGGCCAAGTTTCCATGGCTTTGTTTAAGCTTATTTGTTGCATTGCCAAAAATGTCAAGTTAATAAAGCAGAGCACCTGAAAGCGGGAGGACTCTTACATCTGGAGATTCCCAATGGTAAATGGGAAAGTATCTCTATGGAATTTATTGTGCGTTTACCAACCACTATACGAGGTCATGACTCGGTATGGATGGTCGTAGACCGGTTGACTAAACTATGTAAGTTTATTCCAACCAAATCAACGATTAAGACTCCAGAACTTGCCAAGTTATTTGTGGACAATCTATACAAGTTGTATGGTTTGCCAAGTAACATTGTCAGTGATCGTGATCCCAAGTTTAACAGTCATTTTTGGAGGGCTGTGTTTAAACGATTGGGCACACAACTAAACCTCAGTACAGCAGATCATCCAGAAACAGATGGTGAGACTGAACGAGTTAGCCAAGTGCTAGAGGATATGCTAAGAGCATACATTAGCAAGAAACAGTTAGACTAGGAAGAATATTTACCTATTCTCGAGTTTGCCTACAATAGTGCTAAGCATGTCACAACTGGATTTAGCCTTTCATGCTCATGTATGGTTTTCAACCTAGGTCACCTGTTACGGTGGGGTTGGCAACCGAAAAGCTCCAACAGGTTAAGGATTTTCTCCAAGACCACATGGATATGCTGAAACTCGCTTGTAAGAATGTCCGACAAGCGCAGGGTCGGTATAAGAAGTATGCTAATGAGAAACGTCAGCAAGTTACCTTTGAGAAAGGGGAGGAAGTATTTTTACGTGTGCCAGAACGTTCAGAATGTCTGAAAACTGGGCCAACACCTAAATTATCTCCACGATATTGTGGGCCTTTCAAAATACTCAAGCGAGTAGGTGATCGTGCCTACAAATTATTGCTACCTACACATTCTCGTATTCATCCGGTGTTTCATGTAAGCCGTTTACGTAAGCGGTTACATGGGGACGACAATGTCATTGACCAACAGATTTTGGTTAATTTCGTTGAAACTCCTACCTTACCGCATGAACCTGAATGCATTCTTGACTATCATGATTTATGTACGCATCATCATGTACGTCAACAAGCCTTAATCAAGTGGAAAGATCGACCTGAGGAAGGCGCCACTTGGGAAAACAATAGTGTTCTTAAGAAGAAGTTCCCCACTTTTGTTTTCAAGGATGAAAACTCTTCTTTAAGGGGGGAGCAATGTCAGGACAAGGGCAAGGCCGGACTAGACAAGGGCAAGGCCGGGCTAGGAAGTGTGGAAAGGGAGTCCAACTAGGGCAAAGAGCTAGGAGCCATGCTATATAGTGGATGGTTGGGAGGTGGACTCCAAGGAACTAATTCCCCTTGTCTAACATATAAGGTACAATTTGATCTCTATTATGTCATGTTGTGAACTCAATGTGGATTCAAAGGGTCCCTTGATGTTTCGAGGCCCATGACACATGTATAAATGGAAATTTAAAGCAAGGCTAGATTGAAATTGAGGAGTGGTAGGCCATTGGTTGGGAGCAATTGGCTGCTGGGAGCAAGCAAAGACACTTGAGAGGTTCAATTAGTAGAGGAATGTTGCCAGCCATAGATTACAAAATGTTGGGACTATGCATCTTGCGAGAAAAAGTTATGACAACATGTAGCATGTGTTTATAAGTGATTCCATTATGCACTTATTTTTGTATATGCTAAGAGAAAAACTCAATATATTGTGCTTGGTTTATACAAGACCTAGTTGGTGGTTGTCATCTTAGTGCAATAGAGGAACTACTTGGATTTCAACATGGATTGACCACTCTCTTGATACGACTTAACGAGAAGGGCACTGTTGTACGTTGAGATTTCCCCTCATGAGATTGGTGGCTTATTGATGGTATGTTACTTGAAGAGTGTATGAAGTTTTCCTTTATTGATGTATTATCACAATACATTTTGTGATTTTCCATGATATATTACAGGTTTATTTTATTGTTATAGCTATAGGTTGCTAATTATACCACAACTTTTTTGTTCCACTTATCACTCCAATTTCCTATCTATCAATTTTGCAATTGACATACATTTATTGGTTTATTGCATATGGTGATCGGGGAGTGCTTTGGACTTGTACATGAATTTTTCTTCTATATGTCATTGGAGATCTATGGTATAGATTGTTGTATTTGTTAAGTATGGAGCCTGATTTACCCTTGTAATTTTCTGTGGTAAAAGCGCACATTTGTAAGGCCCCCATTATGAGGAGAAGCCATCGTGCGTGAAGGAAAATCACTCACCGGAAACCAAAATTTTCACGGACAAGAATCAGGGGCAACTTTAAAGGCCTCGGGGGAGGAGGCCCCCGAGACTTTTTTTCGCCGGAATATTCTTTTTCACCGGAATATTATGGCCGGACGGCGGCCGGAAAGTGGTCGGAAAACAATCGGTTGGTTGGCCGGTGGCCGGTAGTCAATGGCCGGTGGTTGGAAGTCAATGGCCGGTGGCCGGTGGCCGAATTCAATGGCCGGTGGCCAAATTCAAAAGCGGAGTTGTCTTCTCAAGGGCGGCCACACATAGGCGGATTGGAGGGTCCGATTTGGACTTATTCGCACAAGGGCGGCTACACATGGCTGTCTCTCATAAGAGAGGGCAGCCCTTTTGGCCTATAAAAGGAGGCCATTTCTACACACATTTCATAGTGTGAAGTTGATGCAACAAGGTGAGTGTGAGGTGGTGAGAGTGAAGCAAGGCGGGAGCTCCATTAAGGGTATAATCCCTTTGTAAACTACTTCTTGTTTTGAAGTACTAAAGCCATTGAATGGCTGCTTTCCCATGGACGTAGCCCACATTGGGTGAACCACGTATATCGTGTGTACTCCCTCTCTCTCTCTCTACTCTATAATCTCGTGTATATAAATCTGTCTCTCTCCATTAAGTAATCTACTCAATTATCTATTTAACTACGTCTTATTTCCTAACAACTGGTATCAGAGCAAGGTTTGATCGTAGCTAAATTATCTCAAGGAAAGGATTCCTTGAATTGAGTGGGAGTTATGGCGGAGGAAGGGAAGCTCAAGATTGAGAAGTTCAACGGAAAAAACTACCAACATTGGAAGATGCAGATTGAAGACTATCTCTACCAGAAGGACCTCTATTTGCCACTAGGCGGTCTTGCGAAGAAGCTCGCAACAATGGCAGATGAAGCATGGATTGTCCTTGATCGAAAAGCACTGGGAACAATCCGGTTAAGCTTGGCGTCAACGGTGGCCTTCAATGTTTCGGAGATGAAGACCACGGAGGACTTGATGAAGTCACTTGACGACTTCTACGAGAAACCATCGGCATCCAATAAGGTATTTCTTATGAAGCGCTTGTTCAATCTAAAGATGGCAGAGAATGGTTCAGTTGCAGAACACCTAAATGACTTTAACACAAACATAAGTCAACTTCGATCAGTGAAAATCAATTTCGATGACGAAGTGCCAGCTCGCCTTATACTATCATCTCTACCGGATAGTTGGGACAGCCTTGTGATGGCTGTAAGTAATTCTATCTCTGGCACAAATACTCTTAAGTTTGATGATGTTGTGGGTGTTCTCCTAAGAGAGGAAATGCGAAGGAGAAGCACAGGAGAATCATCAAGTGCTGCACTATCAGTGGAAACAAGAGGAAGGCTTAAGGAGAGGTTCAAAAACCAAAAGGGTCGTGATCGCTCAAGGCGGAGCAAGTCACGCACAAAGTCAGTTCTTGAATGCTGGAACTGCGGAAAGAAGGGCCACGTCAAGAAGGATTGCTGGTCCAAGAAGAAGAAGGAGACAGAGTCTCAAGACAACAAGCCAACATCGGAGGCCAATGTGGTAGGTAAAGTAGAGCAAGATGCTCTAATTCTCTCATTAGACAATGTGTCTAATTCCTGGATAGTAGATTCCGGGGCTTCATTCCATGCGACACCACACAAGCAACATTTCCAAGACTACACCAAAGGTAATTTTGGGTATGTATACTTGGGAGATGATGAAGCTTGTGAGATTGTCGGCAAAGGTACAGTTTCTATCAAAACTGCTAACGGAAATGAATGGAAGCTTAAAGATGTTAGGCATGTTCCTTCTCTTTGCAAAAATTTGATCTCTACAGGACAATTGGACGATGAAGGTCACAAAATTGCATTCGGAAACAAACGGTGGAAGATCTCAAAGGGATCTTTGGTGGTTGCCAAGGGTGAAAAAGTCGGTACACTTTACTTGTGTACTGTTAGCACGCAACCTTCAGCTTGTGCAGCAACTACAGAAGTTGACAGTGCGGTGTGGCACTACCGAATTGGGCATATGAGTGCCAAAGGAATGCAAATCCTTCAAACAAAGAAGCTTCCAGCAGGTTTGAAAGAAGTGGACTTAGAGTTCTGTGAAGATTGTGTTTATGGTAAACAAACGAGGGTAAAATTTCAAAAATCAGGAAATGAAAGAAAAAATAAAAAACTTGAGTTGGTTCATTCTGATGTTTGGGGTCCTGCAAGTACGCCATCACTTGGTGGCTCATTGTACTATGTAACATTCATAGACGATGCGACTAGAAAAACATGCGTTTATGTCATGAAGAATAAATCCGATGTATTTTCCATATTTCAAAGGTGGAAAGCCTTTGTGGAGAATGAAACAGGTACCAAGGTTAAATGCCTCAGATCCGACAATGGAGGCGAATATTGCAGCCAAGCTTTTGAAAACTTTTGTGCTAGCAATGGCATTCGGAGGCAAAGGACAACCCCAAGGACACCTCAACAAAATGGGATTTCAGAAAGGATGAACAGGACAATCATGGAACGAGCACGAAGCATGCGGCTACATGCAGGCCTACCGCTTGAGCTTTGGGCGGCAGCTGTAAGTACGTCTGTGTACTTAATCAATCGGTCACCCTCAACGGCATTGGATGGGGGAGTTCCAGAAGAGGCATGGACAGGTAAACCGGTGAATTATACATTTCTCAAAGTGTTTGGGTGTGAGGCTTTCATGCACATAGATAGAAGCCTAAGATCAAAGTTAGATGCAAAGTCCAAAAAGTGTTTCTTCATTGTCTATGGAGAAGGAGACTTTGGGTATCGCCTATGGAATCCTGAAGATGGTAAAATCTTAAGGAGTAGGGATGTAATTTTTAACGAACAAAATATGTACAAAGATTACTTGGAAAGAAAACAAACAAAAGAAACAGGTGATGAGTACATGGAGCTTGAGGACGGTGAAGACTCAAGGACTGCAAACAGTGACAATGTACAACAACGTCAACCAAATGAGGAGCCTCAACCTATTCCCCGAAGATCTACAAGAGCAAGTAGACCTCCAAAAAGGTTTGTTCCTTCCTTCAACCATCTCCTGATCTCAGATTCTGGAGAGCCGGAATCATATGAAGAAGCTATGCAACATGAATCCAAAGAAGAATGGACGAAGAGCATGCAAGTGGAGATGGACTCACTACATCGCAACCAAACATGGGAGTTGGTTGAGTCGCCTAAAGGTAAGCGGGCACTTCAAAACAAATGGGTGTACAAACTAAAGGAAGAAGAAGGTGGGAAGAAAAGGTACAAGTCTATGCTTGTGGTAAAAGGTTTTTCTCAAAAGAAAGGTATTGACTTCAATGAAATATTTTCTCCTGTTGTAAAAATGAACTCAATTAGGCTTGTCTTAAGCCTTGTGGCTGCTCATGATCTAAATCTCGAGCAAATGGATGTAAATACAGCATTCCCTCACGGTGACTTAGAGGAGGAAATCTACATGCTTCAACCAAAGGGGTATGAAGTAAAAGGTAAGGAGAAAATGGTTTGCAGATTAAAGAAGATCTTGTATGGTTTAAAGCAAGCATCAAGACAATGGTACTTGAAGTTTGATCGATGGATGTTGGATCATGGATTCACAAGATGCAACTCGGATCACTGCGTCTACACGGAGAATTTGGGAGATGGGAAATTCATCATCCTAATGTTGTATGTTGATGACATGTTGATTGCAAGTGCTAACATGCAGGACATCAAAGACCTAAAAGAGGAGCTCTCCAAATCTTTTTCAATGAAAGATTTAGGTGCTGCAAAGAGGATACTTGGTATGAAAATATCAAGGGACAGGACGAAGAAGACAATAAAGCTATCTCAAGAAGATTACATCAAGAAGGTACTAGAAAGGTTTGCAATGCAAAATGCAAAACCAGTTTCTACACCTTTGGCTGGTCATTTTAAACTAACGAAGGATATGTGTCCAAAGACATAAGAGGAGATAGCCTATATGTCTAAAGTTCCATATGCTGTAGCGGTAGGTTCTCTAATGTATGCTATGGTCTGGACAAGGCCAGACATTGCACATGCAGTGGGAGTTGTGAGTAGGTTCATGGACAACCCAGGTAAAGAGCATTGGTAAGCTGTGAAGTGGATACTTAGGTATCTAAAAGGGACAACAACAAATGCTTTGTATTTTGGAGGAACTGATATTTTTCTAGAAGGGTATGCTGATGCAGATATGGCAGGTGACAAAGATACTCGAAGGAGCACTACTGGCTATGTGTTCACGGTTGGAGGCACAGCAGTAAGCTGGGCTTCAAAGCTGCAGAAAGCGGTTTCACTTTCTACCACGGAAGCAGAGTATGTAGCAATGACGGAGGCAAGCAAAGAAATTCTGTGGCTTCACATATTCTTAGAAGAGCTTGGATTCAAACAAGACAATTGTGTCTTGTACAGTAATAGCCAAAGCGCTATCCATCTTGCGAAGAACTCAGCCTTTCATTCAAGGAAAAAGCACATTGAGGTGAGATATCACTTCATACGCACTCTTTTGGAAGAGGGACAACTAAAGCTAGGAAAGGTGCATACAAGTGAAAATCCTGCAGACATGTTTACAAAGGTGGTCAACAAGGAGAAGTTGAGCTTTTGCTCATCTTCAATCGGCATTCAAGGATAAGAAGCCAGAATGGAAAGTAGTCACAGGTTTGGTTTGGAGATCAGTCTCCAAGTGGGAGATTGTTAAGTATGGAGCCTGATTTACCCTTGTAATTTTATGTGGTAAAAGCGCACATTTGTAAGGCCCCCATTATGAGGAGAAGCCATCGTGCGTGAAGGAAAATCACTCACCGGAAACCAAAATTTTCACAGACAAGAATCAGGGGCAACTTTAAAGGCCTTGGGGGCGGAGGCCCTCGAGACTTTTTTTTTCGCCGGAATATTCTTTTTCGCCGGAATATTATGGCCGGACGGCAGCCGGAAAGTGGTCGGAAAACAACCGGTCGGTTGGCCGGTGGCCGGTAGTCAATGGCCGATGGCCAGTGGTCGGAAGTCAATGGCCGTTGGCCGGTGGTCGGAAGTCAATGGCCGGTGGCCGGTGGTCGAATTCAATGGCCGATGGCCGAATTCAAAAGCGGACTTGTCTTCTCAAGGGCGGCCACACATGGGCGGATTGGAGGGTCCGATTTGGACTTATTCGTACAAGGGCGGCTACACATGGCTGTCTCTCATAAGAGAGGGCAGCCCTTTTGGCCTATAAAAGGAGTCCATTTCTACACACATTTCATAGTGTGAAGTTGATGCAACAAGGTGAGTGTGAGGTGGTGAGAGTGAAGCAAGGCGGGAGCTCCATTAAGGGTATAATCCCTTTGTAAACTACTTCTTGTTTTGAAGTACTAAATCCATTGAGTGGCTGCTTTCCTGTGGACGTAGCCCACATTGGGTGAACCACGTATATCGTGTGTACTCCCTCTCTCTCTCTCTCTCTCTACTCTATAATCTCGTGTATATAAATCTGTCTCTCTCCATTAAGTAATCTACTCAATTATCTATTTAGCTACGTCTTATTTCCTAACAGTATTTTGTGCTGATGTACTTGTTTCTTGCAGTTTGATTGTTCTTATATGATAAATTGATACTATTTCAAGATTTTACATGGTTTCTTCTTTGTGATTTGTCACAAGTCTGTTGTTTATAGTCACACGGTCAAATCATTGTAAGGTTGTTGATGTTTATCATGTTGGTTGATTCAAACGTGTCAGCTTATGTGTTGAAGGTTTTTTGATCCAACTTTAAGCTATACATTGCACTCTTTGTAACCACAATGTCTAGTAGCATATCAAATGTTGTGCATGTTGAGTTCTTGTTGGATATTGCGTTTGGCATGTAAGTAAAATCTATATTTATGTCTCCTAGAGATCACCAAGTCTCCTTGTAGAAGAGTATCACAATTATGGAGCACTTTGGTTGCATGGATGTCAAATCATGGAAAGATGAATGAATAACCACTTTCAATAGAGGTATAATGATCACCAGCTTTGAATAGCAAAGCAAGATAAGTTTATGGAAAATAATAGGGTAGGTTGATTACTTTGGTGTGATCCAAGATGTCTAAAAGATCAATTTTAAGAGATTTACCTACAACTTTGATGCCAAGTGGTTAAAGGTTGTAAGAACCGCATGTCGAGACAAGAGTGGGCCTTGTTAAGGTTAACCCTTGGCAGATCTAGGTCAATCCAAGAAACATATTTGTGCCCTTGGAGCATTGTGAGCAATTTTTGTTTACATTTATTCACATTAGGAGAAATATGAACCTTGCATGGGCCTTGTAAGGAATGTGTGGGGTTTAGGGGGCAAGGGCATTGAAGAAGGTAGTTTTGAGTAGGCTTTTCTAGCCTTTTTTTAAGACAAATGTAGGATGTGGACCTAAAGGGTTACTTTCTCTCTCTAGCTTTTTTTAAAGTGAAGGAAGCATAGGGGTGTGTCCACATCAGCAAAAACGTGGGTCACAAAGAGTCAAAATTTGACTTTTAAAAAAAAAAATCATTTTTACTTGTTTTTACTTAAAACTCCCTCGCAACATATATACATATCCAAAAATCATTTTCTGACCCATTTTTTAACCCACAAGTTTAAAAAGTCCATTTTTTCAAAAATCTGTTCCCCCAAAAAGTAATAAACATTTTGTTCTCTCCTCCTTCCTCCCTCCTCCCTCCTCCCTCCTCTCTCCCTCTCCCTCTCCTCTCCCTCCCTGCCCCTACCTTCCTCCTCCTCCCCAATCTCTCCCTCCCCCCCTCACTCCTTCTCTCCTCCCATCTTCCTCAACCTCTCTACCCTTCCCCCTCTATCTTTTCATCATTTGCTTCCTCACGCAACAGCTTCCATGGTGCTCACGGACATCACAAATGGTTTGCTTCCATCACCACGTACTCCGCACACCAAAAGCATACATATTCGCTTACCCACGGCATTTGCACCGAAGACCACTAGTGAAGGTGATCAAAGGTCATCACAAGAACGTCGCACCGCTTGTGAGACCAATGTTGACATTTGGGTGGATGGCCATTTGTACCCTTACGATCCTATAATCCGCTTCCATCCACCGTTTAATAGCCTTTCCACATTTCTTCAATTTCTTGGGAGGGGAGAAGCATGCTTGTTAGGCTATTGCAAGCGGTTGTGTATGGGTGCAGGTGCTTCTTTGTATATGTGGATGCACGAATGTCAAGCTCTTCACCTCAAGACGACGGCATTACAAGAGAGTGTTGCCTCTTCGAAGAGGGTAGTTAAAACTCTTGAACAACAAATGCAAGAAAAGGAGTCCCACATCCAGAAGCTTACCAACACCATCACATACTTGAAAGAAACATCCCTTGGTGTAAGGGAACGCAAACGCACGTATTCATCCATTGAAACTCTTGCACATTCGGGAGGAGCACGCAAACGACGAGTTACAGCCACAAGGTGATTTGGTCTTTACTTGCATGATGCATTCTTACTTCACACTATTTTCTAACATTTATGTTTATTTGTTGCTAGAAACTTCATCCAGGAGGCATGCGGTGGAACAAGCCAAGATGATCGAGTCAACCTTCTCAATAGTTGTTTCAATACTTAGGATGTGATTTCTATCTTACAATCACCTGGAGGTAATTACATAAAGGATGCAGTCACCAAGGACCTTATGCGTAAATTAAGAAATATGGTTAGTGATGATGATGTTCAACAAGCTTGTGATGAGGCTGGAATCAACACCAAAGTGTATCACGCTATTTTCCAACTCCTAAAGGATGCCCTCAAAGAACATGGCATTGTGGAAAACCTATTTCCCGTTCCTCATAAGGTCAAGCTCGCAAAGAAGGCCACAAACGAAGATGTGTTCTCCCGCATTGGGACATACCTACACATTGAGGACACAATGCCAACTTCCCTTTATGCTTTGTGCGCAACAAAGACAAGGGGAAAAGGTAAGAAACAATCCATAAGACCTTCGGAGAAGGGATTTCCTTACACAATGTGGAACAATATTTTCGTGGATCTTAGAAGCCATGCTTAGATTTTACGAGTTACCTGAAGAAGGTGACACACTTTACTTTTTTCTTTGGTATTATTTTTATCATAGAGTCTGAAGTTTAAGGTCATAGCACTATTTATTTTGTAGTGCTTGGCACAAAAGTCGCTTTTGTGCTGAAACTCAATGAGTGTCAAATAGTGAAAGGCTGAAGGTTAGAGAGGCTAAGTGTCACTCTAATGCACGAGGCCCTTCTGCAAACCAAGCGAAGGGATTCAGTCGAGCCATCTCCCACCCCATATTTTAGCGTGCAATCAGAGAAAGACATTTGGTGGTTGGGTGCTATTGAGGTGCCCAAAGAGACCAATGGAGTACTTTCATGGATTTTTGAGAGAACCCCATGGATCACAGAAGTAATACACTTCCAAATTGCAAGTTAGAAGTTGGAGATTGAGGGTTTTGGTAGTTATGATGTGGAGTGGCACTTAGGTGGGGATTTGAAGACCATAAAGTGTTTGCTTGGCTGCAAACAAGGGGCTTCTTCTCTCATGCCTTGTCCATTTTTCACTCGAGGGTACAAACCTAATGGACAAAAATCACATAAGAGCACTGCAAAGGCCGGTTCCATGCTTCCATGGCAAGGGCATGGAGAACAAGGGTTATATTGTCGTGATGTCGGAGATGAAGGTAGAGAATGGGAAGCATCTATTTTGAGATGTCCCATGCTCAATGCCCCAGACCGTGATCAAAAGGACCACGCTTGGAATCCAATATTTCGATTTTCTCTATCGAATGTACATTTTTGTACATTACACGCATTCATGCGCATTTTTGATAGGCTATTGAAGCTCCACATTGACTATGCTTTCACAATGAAACCGTTGGAAAAGTCCCAGGAAGCGATCGAAAGAGTGGAGGTACTCTTGAATTCCATTGGCTGTCACGGTGGAAATGTGTCTATCATTGCTGCCAAGAACACAGGGGAGGCCCATGAAATTGCTCAACAAGTGTCAATGAGTGGACAAAAAGCTAGACACTTTTTGAAGAAAGTTTCCCAAGGAAAGCCAAGTCGATATGATGCTCAAAACAGCTCCAACTAGCAGGCAGGTAACCTTTGGGAGCTTTGGAAGGAGTTATGCAAAGCTACTACCACAATGATTCAAATGGCGAGCTTGCAAACAAGCGCAAGCAAGTTTGGGCACATTTTGATAAAATGGTCAAGCTTATGGGCCTTAACAGCACAACAGAAGAACAACACCAATCATTTCAAGAAGACTTGGCGGATTTTACCAAGGTCTTCACCCTTTCTTGGGGTGAAAATAACATCACACATTACATGGTAAGTCATTTTACATGGTGTATTCATTACAAGGGATTGTTTTTATTTAATAATGTGGATTGTTTACTCATGTGAACAACATATCTTGTTTGCGCATGATGCATTTTTTATGCACAAGTAGGGATCGCTTGAAATTTATAGCACTCAAGGCATGGAGAAGTCCCATTATCGAGCAAGGGGAGTGTACTTCAAAAATACTCGACATGGTGGTGGAATGGTGCAATCCAATTATTTGGAGGAGATGTTCAATTAGTTTTTTCGCACAACATTTGCTCGTAAGCTCACAATGGAGCGTGTGCGACAATTCAAGATTGCTATTGAAGTGCGGAAATGGAGTCGTCAAGAGCATAGCAACAAGTGGCAAATGTCGCAAGGTTCCACCAAGCATGTTGCATGGTGGCGATGTAGAGTGCGACAAGGATGAAAGTGGATACTGCGCGAGTCACTAAACGTGAACGTAGGGTCCAACTCTTAGCGACATGTTTATTTAAAAAATAATACTTTTTTTTAAAAAATTAGTGTGAACAGGGCCCTTTTTAAATGGGCCCTTATAAATATTGCATGCTCTCATAAACCACTCATTTCTTAAGAACAGGTGAGCTCCTACCAACGAAATGGTGCGCACCAAACAAACCGCAAAAGAGCATCCGCTTGCCAAAAAAAACACCCTCCAAGGATGTGAGAAGCCGTCATGGCTTAAAGGCACAAGAAAACGGCCACGAACGTCTGGCCGTTCCAGGAACTCATTGGTAGTGGGCATGGTGGTAGGGCACGAGAGTCATCCAGGACTGTTGAATCTCCACCTCCTCAAGATATAACACCTAGAAGGAGAATGAAGCAACGTACCCAGCGCTGGAGAGAAGAAGAGGGCTAGCAAACAACAGAGTCCGATAGGGAGGAGCCGTCGCACCACCAATCACAAGCAGGACCATCCAGGACTCGGGTGGTCCATACAGATACTGAATTAGAGAGTCAGCCACCATGGCTGCGAGATAAAATACCGCACACACATTGGGTGGCCGTTGGGGGGAAGACATTGCCTCGAGGCCAGGGAGCTCTCCCCACACGACAAGATCGGCAGCCAAGGGAAGAGGAAGAATCAGAAGAGGCTGCAGAACCAACCCCTAAGCATGTAAACATGCGCAAGTCTAAGTTTTTCAAGAAGCCTAAACGCCGCCCGCCAACAAATGTGCAAGTGCCCCCAAGACAACCGCAGCGGCGCCGAAAAATAGCAAGGACATTTGCAAAAATCTGCCACTACGAGAAGACGACGGAGCTTTTGATTCGACGCGCCCCCTTTGCTTGCACTGTGAAGGAGGTGCTTCAAAGCTATGGAAATCAGTATAGAATGCAAGCAATAGCGCTAGGGCTATTCAAGAAGCTGTAGAGGCCCACATCATTTCGGTGTTGGAAGATACCAACCTATGCGCCATTCATGCAAAGCGAGTGACAATACAGCCAAAAGATATGCAGCTTGCACGTCGATTGCACGAGACTTCGAGCATTAGCCGAAGTTACCTCTCTTTGTATTGTACACGCTTATCTTTGTAATGATTTGACTTTCCAATGACAATATGATCAACAGTTGTGTCTATTGTGTCTATTATCTTTGTAATGAAATGACTTTGTAATTTCAAGTTCTGTATGTAATTTCAGTAATTTTAGTACCCTTGGGGGTAGATAAGCCTATAAGGGGCAAAAAAAAGCCTGGCCACAAGGGCGCGCAAATGGCTCATCCATCAGTTTTGGATGGGCCATTTGTGCGCCCTTGTGGCCAGGCTTTTTTTTGCCCCTTGTAGGCTTATCTACCCGCAAGGGTACTTAAAAAGCACAAATTTACTAAAACCTATTGGTTTTGCAACATTATTTTACATGGATCCTTGTGGACACCCTTTTTTGGCCATTTCAAGCTTTGAATTCCCTATAGGATATCAACAAAAATAACATATTGTGAAACCAAGTGTCTATGGAACATTAATTTGGATTTTTGAAATGTCCAATGTAATTGGACTTTTTGGTGCAAGGGTGTACTAGGTAGAGCTAAAGCAAACGATAGTGTGCTGGAAACTTCATTTCATAATTGATTTCACCTTTCTAGTGTCCTTGAGTGTGAACATATGCTGGAATTTCCATAAAAAGGGTGCATCTAAATTAATGATGCCATACCAATTCATTTCAATAAATTTGTGCTTTGTAAGTATCCTAGGGGGTAGATAAGCCTACCAGGGGCAAAATAAAGCCTGGCCACAAGGGCGCACAAATGGCCCATCCAAAATTGATGAATGGGCCATTTGCGCGCCCTTGTGGCCATGCTTTTTTTGGCCCTTGGTAGGCTTATCTACCCCCTAGGGAACATAAAATACCTAAATTTACTGAAATTGACTTAAATTACATACAGAACTTGAAATTACAAAGTCACCAATCAAAACAATTTTCATATCACCAATTGAAACAATTTTCAAGATTGAAAAATCACATTCAAAAGAATTTGCAAGATAGAGAGACAATTTCAAATATTTTTTATTACTTCCAAAACGGTGATTTTTACATCATGTATCTGAGGAGTTCATAACTTTTTTGACCATTTCCTGGCGCCTATTTTGCGCGTAAGGCAACTCCCCAGTCAAGAGGGACTGCGCTATGGCCTTTGGGTCAGTTGAGCCAATGGAAGCATGTATCCCTATCTGGGAAAGCACTTTACCACGTAAGCCAGTGCCAAACGCTGTGCATACAAGGGATCTACGCACTAGGAACACTTGATGCGCAGTTTGAGCAATGGTGCTCAAACACAAAAACTTGCTCAAAGCTTTTAACGACCAAGTCATAAAATGGGCTTGGGGAGTAAATTCATTATGGATAATGGCCACATTGCCAGGGGGGAGTTGTCCTAGGTAATGCGCAAGGGAAGCTTGAGGTCCAAAGCCCGTCTGCTTGCCATCTGTCCTTGCAGCAAAATCATCAACCTCCACGACATCGTGTCATAAACCGATGAAGGTTGAGAAAAAAGACAATGAAGGATAAAATAGTAACATGGAAATTAGGAGACAGTTTACCTCCTGCTCCTTGTCGTCCTCCTCCCTGTTGCCCTTTGCATCCAAGTCAATGCTCCCATGCACCACAGATACGAGCTTTGGATCATCAGATGGGAGGTTGCATAATGGCATAGGCATTCTAGCAGCCTCAACCTTGGCTTGCATGGCTTGGAATTTTCATCAGCCACGTGCAACTGCTCTGCTGCTAGGACATCCGCACATACAACTGCAATAGTGTCAGCAACAGAGTCCCCATCTAGCAAGAGCTTGCTTTCTAGGGCATCTGGCGTATTGTCTAAGGGACATTTGGTGCTGCTGCATAGCACGCTCAAGCATTCATCCATGCGCAAGCCAAATGCTTTCTCCAAATCATGCAGGAACACATACTCCTCCCCATCCACTAACACTGAGGAGAAGCGGCTTATTTCTACCTCTGGGATAGCCACATCCGTCAGTGGTAGTGGCACTGGAGTGTCACTAGGGCCAGCCGCAACTATGGATTTATCAACCACTTCCTCAAGACCCCTAGGGTACTCGAGCCGATGTGCCTTTCCTTCTGCCTGCAGGGTTCATGGGGATAATCTGCTGCTCCTTGGTGTCCTTGATAAAGGACCCAACCTGAAGGTGTGGTAAGCGGAGCTCCTCCAAATCAGGTTCCTCGCTCACCAAGAAGATAAATGCGAGCCGAGAAAGGTACTCCACCCCCAACTTGCGCTTCTTGAGCGCTGACACCCCTGGGGCTTGCTCGTCCAAGTAATGGCCTGCATCGGTTGCAATTTCTTGGAATCGTTGCAACGGCTTGGAGAATGGGCGATCACCTTTGTGTATATAGCGCAAAAGATCGCAAGGCACCCAGATCCCTACATGTGGGGGGATAGATACATAATATTTTATGATGTGCTCCTCCATGAACGCAAAACTCTCGGCAAATGCATCCATGTGAAGGGCAACTATGGCTTCAAGGTCAGGGAGACGAGTAAAAAAGGTGTGGAGGTCCAACTTCCCTTTTTATTTGGTGTCCTCGAGGAAGAGGATGAAGCGTGACAAAGGGGTGGATGTGGCTGTAGGTGCAGAGGCTGTGGAAGCATCCATGTCTAGCCTGGGGTGTAGATAGAGAGTGGAGGAGCTCAAGAGTTGCAAAAGTGAAAATAGTGAACGAGTTAGGTGGCCCCCCTTTTATAATGGACCCTTTTTTTAAGACATTAAAAAAAAGGCACTTTCACCAAAAAATGATTTCTCATCCCAATGCAAAAAATTAGATTCAAAGGCATGATTTGCCGAAGCAAATCATGTTGATTACAGCGGGGATCAGTTTGAAAATTGCAAGAGTTACAAAGTTATAAGATCGATAGCATAGTTCCATCCATCCCCTAGTCCTCCTCGACCTTCAATTTGTATTCCATTCTCTTCCCAATCTGTGGACATTCATTACAAAAGCATCCAATGATCGACAAACCATGACGTATTGAAAATGTGGTGGAAGCATTCTCACCTTGTGACCTTGTAAACGAAATTGTGCTTGTTGAAGGGCCTCAAAACCCATAATAACCAAATGTTACTGAGAGTCCAATGCTTGTTCACTTGGACTGCCTTCAAAGCATCGTTGGGCATCTTCACTGCAATGTCAAAGCTTGCAATAGTGCCGTCTACACTCTGTAAGGGAGTCCACATTCCAAGCTTGCACATCCAACGATCATAGTGAAATCGTATGTACAAGGAGGTGCGGGATTTCAAATAGCGCATTCCAATACCTGCAGCTCCAACCTTACAACGGTACGGTCCCCGTTGTGCATGCCCTCCACAAAACCCCAGTCCTCTTCTAAAAGCTTTCCTAATTCCTCGTAATGCGCATCTTTACATACAAGCATTGTGGTAGTCTCCACAAATCCAAACTCTTTAAAAATGTGCACAAAACAATGAATAGGCAAACACCAACTCAAGCCCACAGACCTAGAAGCTTTAGAGTATTTCAAAGAGTTTTGGACATCCAGTATCATCTTTTGCTTGAAAGATGCTACTGACCACAAATCTGGCACCGACCACTCCATACTTAATAAGGAAGTTACTTTGATAGGTTCAAGCGTTCCAAACGCTTGTGTAGAAGTAGGGACAATATAGGAGTGAGAATAGAAGAAAATCCTTCTTTGAACCAGTTTGGTTGGGCAAAGATGTGGGAACATTATTGCTCGAATATCCGCATGTATAGCATTGAATGTGTCGGAGAGACTATGTAGTGGCTGCTCCTCCACCAACGTGGATGAAAATATGACTATAAATGCATGATAAATCTTAAGTATGAATCTATAATAACATTACACTGTGATTTCACACCTAGCTTTGTATTCTCAAAACATGTACTTACAATGTGTTGGAAATCGAGGTGGTTGTTGCAAATGCATGGTTGACATTGAGAAAACATGTTGTACAATGGCTACGGTCCCCTTGTCTTTGCGGTTCTTGAAGCCAAGGAGCTTTCCTTTCCAATGAAGATCCAAGTTTGCACGATTCCGCACACGATGAGGGCTAATAGCAGATGGTTGCATATATACCCAAGCACCTTTGGTGAACTCTTGTGGCACCCACTCATCATCTACACCTCTAGTGTTGTGGCATGCAAGTGCTATGACCTCATCCTTTGGCCGCCTTTGCGAAGTAGAGTTGGCCATGGTTGAGCCAAGAAAACTAGGAGGAGGAGAAGGACCTTGCTTGTTGCTACAATGTAGGTGGGATAAAGTGATATGAGGAGGTGGTTAACCCTTGTGGCAATGGGAGGAGAAGGTGGATAACCCTTGCTTGGTGTGGCAATGGAAGGTGGTAGGGGAGGAGAGAGGAGCTTCCTTGCTGCAGCAATGGAGATGGTGTAGAGAGAGAGAGTGTTGGAGTAGAGGATGAGTGTGATAGTTGCAACCAAGGAGGGGTTGGAAAAGGGGTTCTAGAGAGAGAAAATCACTTTTTGCCTAAGAACTACTTTCTTGGGAGCTCTGGATAGCAAAAAAAGATTTTTCAATTTTTTAAAAAAATTTGAATTTTAGAGTTTTTGGGTGCACGTTTTGACTTTTTGAGGTCAAAAAATATTTTTTTGACCATAAAATAGTTTTAGGGAGGTTTTAAGAAGATGAAATTTGAGTTTTGAAAATTTTGAAAAATTTTAAATTTTTGGGATTTTTTCTGAACCGGATAAAAAAGGAGGGAAGTTGGAGGTTCTATATGCCCCCCCCCCCCCCCCCCCCCCAAAACCCCACCTTTTCACTAGGTAAGAGCCCATTTAAGAAGTGTAACACTACTTTGTCCACCTACATTTTTGAGGGCATAGAGTGTGTCCACCACCCTCTTCTCATTGGCTGGCCTCTAATTAACCTTAATCCCAAAGGCCCCCTAGAGGGTTCATATTTTTTCTAATGAGAGAGCATGAGTGGTTATTTGTAATTCAAGTTACATTTCACACGTTTCTGAGGGTGTAGAAGTGGAGGATGTAGATGATGGGCTAGATCGAAGGGGCCTCAATGAAAGTATCTAGGGGAGATGCTATTATTGTTAGTAGAGGAACCGGCTAATGATAGAGAACAAGAAATTAAGAGATGGGGATGAAGAAGGCACCTTAGATGATGAATTGCGTTGCAACCTCCAATGATTCAATTGATAGATGAGAAATAAAAAAATTTCTAAGTGATAGATATGTTTGCAGAAAGGATTAAACATTAGTGTGTACTTTGTAAAATGCTTCAAATTGTATAACATTAAATCTATGTTGTTTGGATTGCTTCTCTTCCAATTTGTTTTATTTTTACCTCTTGACTATTTTTAGGATTCGACATGTCTTTTCCATTAACTTATGACATTGCTCTTACATTTATGCCTTGATGAGTTTTGACATGGTCTGTTGTTCGATGCTAAAAAATAGATCGAGTTAGCATGAGTACATTGCAAGAAAATTTCAGTTTCTCCCAAATTGGTTTCTCTCCAAACTTGGGGCTAGAAATTTTGGCCATTGATGGGAGCTGTCAACTCCAAAGCATTAGTGGAAGACAATGGATTTTTGTGCATGTCAAGACCAGGGCATCCCCAGATGGTCCCTCAATATCCATGACTCCCCTTGAAGACTTAACATTTGAGACGATGGTCCCTCAATATCCATGACTCCCCTTGAAGACTTAACATTTGAGACTCTGCTTGGTACCACTACTATACCTACTCCACTAGAGCCATCTCTCACATGCTCCTTGACATTGATACATGATGACATCTAAGCCCCTAGTTTTGGATCAAGAGGCAAAGGAAGATGCTGTTTAGATGACTTTGTGTCTATACATGAGCCCCAATTGTAATGTTCATCCATTTCATTTGTGGTGATCGCACCCCATGTCACGACTTATACACCTTAGGGGGCACATGATCATGATGCCTCTAAGGTATACAAAGTTTTCCTTGGTGCAATAGTGTAGGATTATGCTAGAAAGGTAATGAATTTACAGATTTGATGCTCTACAATGTACAATTTGATCTCCATTATCTCCTATTGTAAACTGAATGCGGATTTGGAGTGTCGCAAGAGATTGCATGCTCCTTGATGTTTAGAGATGCACGACACACGTATAAATGGAAATCCAAAGCCAAGCAAGATTGATATTGAGGAGTGGTAGGCCATTGGTTGGGAACAAGCAAAGACACTTGAGAGGTTCAATCAGTAGAGGGATGCCACCACCCATAGTTTCTTGTGAGCATAAGTTATGACAGCATGTAGCATGCATTTGAAAGTGATGCCATTATGCAATTTGCTATGAGCAAAAATCAATATAATTTGCTTGGTTTGTACAAGAGCTAGTTGATGGTGATCATCTTAGTGCGATAAAAGAGCTACTTGGATTTCAACATGGATTGACTATCCTCTTGACACGGCTTAAGGAGGAGGGCACACTTGTGCATTGGGTTTGCCTCCCATGAGGTTGATGGCTTATTGGTGGTATGTTACTTGAAGAGTGGATGAAGTTTTTCTTTATTTGTGTGTTTATCACAATTCATTTTTGTGATTTTTGCATGATATATTGTAGTTTTAATTCATTGTTGCAGCCATAGGTTTATAATTATACCACAACCTCTTTTACCCTCTTATCACTCCAATTTTCTATTTTTGAAGGTTTAAAATTGGTTTCTTCTTTGTAATTTGGTCACAAGTTTGTTATTTATATTCACAAGGTCAAATCATTGGAAGCTTGATGATGTTTATGGTCGCTTGATTGAACGTGTCGGTTTATGTATTGAAGGTTTTTTTATATCCAGCTTCAAGTTATACATTGTGTTCTTTGTAACCACATCTAGCGACATATCACATGTTGTGCATGTTGAGTTCTTGTTGGATTGCATTTGGCATGTAAGTGAAGTCTATATTTATGTTGCCTAGAGATCATCAAGTATTATGAAATGACTCTGTGACTTATGTCTCCTTGGACATTAGTATCACAAATATGGAGTACTTTTGACTAAACGACATTTTTAGGTTTCAAGTACAAATGAATGAATAACCACTTTTGATATCGGTATAATGATTAGCTTTGAACTTGTTGCAAAGCAAGGAAAGTTCATGGGACACAGTAGGTCCCCAAAACGACTTTTTGAGAAACCATTCATTAATTAATTAGTTTTTTTGGGGGGGGGGGGAGGGAAGGGGGGGGGGGAGGAGGAGAAAGGAAAAGGGAAGGGTGGGGGAAAAGAAAGGAAAAGGGTTGGGGGGGGGGGGGGGTGGGTTTAATTGTTTTTTTAAGTGCTTAAGGGCACCTCCAAGGGTACTGTAGGCTTGTAGCCTAATGGTTAAGGTTGAGGCTTTGTTCTCTTGCGTGCTGAGGTCAAATCCTACCTATTAGCATTGATTTTAAATTGTGAGTTGAATGGAGATGCTAAAGCATCTTGGGAAGATTTTATGTAATGGAAAGTAAAGTAGGGGACCACTTCCCACTAGGTAGCTTGATCACTTTGGTGTGATCCAAGATATTTCAAGGATCAATTTTAGGAGCTTTACCTACATCTTTTGATGCCAAGTCATTCAAGGTTGTAGCAACTGCATGACAAGACAAGAGTGGGCCTTACAAAGGTTGACTCTTGGTGGATCTATATTAATTCAAAAGACATATTTGTGCTCTTGGAGCATTGTGAGCAAGTTTTTTTTTTCCGTTCCTTTAGAGAGCCTAAGTGGTTATTTATGGTTCAAGTTGCAGTTAACACTAAGAAAGTTTATGAGGGTGTAGAAGTAGAGCATGCAGATGTTGGGCTAGAACAAAGAATCCTCGGTATCTTGGGGAGCTACTATTATTGTCAAAAGAGTAATCGTCTAAAGATGCTGAATAAGAAAGAGATGAGGAGCAAGAAGACACCTAGATGATGACACACCACAGAATTGCACCAGCCTCCAATGATCAATTGCTAAATGAGCATTAAAAGAAATTCTTAGAGATAGATATGTTTGGAGAAAGGATTAAACATTAGTGGATACTTTGTAAAATGCTTTAGATTGTATAACATCAAATCTATGATTTTTGGATCTCTTCTCTTTCAATTTGATTAATACAACATTTCTTTTCCATTAATTTATGCCATTGCTGTTACATTTATGGTGCGATGATTTTTGACATGATTTGTTGTTTGATGCTTAAAAATAGGCTGAACCAACATGAGTACATTGCAAGATAATTTTAGTTTCTCTTCAAACATAAGTCTAGGACACACAATAGATGGTTGCTGTTTCTCTCCAAACTAGATCTAGAGCTTATAACAAATGATTTGGGCCATTGATGGGAGATGTCCCATGGACTCCAAAGCAGTAATGGCAGGCCATGGCTTTTTGGGCATGTCAAGGCCAAGGCACTCCATAACAGGTCCCTCAATATCCATGACTTTCCTTGATGTCTCAACATTTGGGAGCCTGCTTGGGACCACTACTACACCTTCTCCACTAGAGCCATCTCTTGTACGCTCCTTGACACTGTTACAAACGGAGATTTGACACTACTTTTGGTATCCCTTCCGACTGGCCTTATGAAACCTACACATAACGGCCATAGTCATGGATTAACGGCAAAGGAGAATGTTGTGTAGATGACTTCATGTTTGTCTGTGATGAGCCCCAACTAGAATGTCCACCCCACAACACATCTTCTTTATACACCATAGGGGGCACATGGTAATGATGTCTCTAAGGTATTAGTTTTTCTTGGTGCAATAGTGTAGGATTATGCTAGGAAGGCAATGTGTTTACAAATTTGATGTCCATTATGTCCTATAGTGAACTCAATGAGAATTACAAGGGTAGCAAGAGATTGCATGTCCCTTGATGTTTAGAGGCCCATCATGCACTTCAAAATGGCAATCCAAAGCTGGCTAGATTGAAACTGAGGAGTGCTAATCCATTGGCTAGGAGACACTTAAGTGCTTCAATTAGCAGAGAGATGTTACCACCCATACATTATAGAAAGTTGGGACTATGCGTCTTGTGAGCAAAAGTAATGACAACATGTAGCATGTATTTGTAATTGACTCCATTATGCAACTAGTTTTGTGTACTTTTCAAACTATGCTAAGAGAAAAACTGAATGCATTATGCTTGGTTTGCAAAGAGCTAGTTGTTGTCTTCTTAGTACGATAGAGGGTTTTTTGTATCCAAGTTTGAGCTAAGCATTGTGCTCTTTGTGAATTTAACATCTAGTGGCATATCACATGTTGTGCATCTTGTGTTCTTGTTTGATTGCATTTGGCATGTAAAGTCTATATTTATGTTGCTTATAGATCATCAAGTCTTGTCAAAGGACTCCGCAACTCATGTCTCCTTGTACAATAGTATCACAAAGAATATGGAGTTTTTTGATTGCATAGAAAATATTTTTGGATCGCAAGGGGTAGGGAATGGTCATTAAATGACCATTCCACATAATATTGACGATCACATGGCGATCGACGGAGGTCGGGAGACATGGTGGGAGTCAATATTATGGGAATGGAGTCATTAAATGACCATTCTTGGCCGTCAAGGTCGCTGGGAGGGGGGCCAAGTATAGAGACTCTGATTATCCGATACAGTGGTTTAGTTGCATAGCCTCGCACAGTCCTCTTGTCTACGTCAATCGCAGGTCATCGTCCAGTATTGAGTTGATATACAATCATTGGCAATGATGATTATTCTGAGCACTATCATTGGCGGTGATGATTATTCTGAGCACTGCGTTGTGATGCGATCATTGGTAGAGATGATTATTCCGAGCGTTGATTTGCCATGTAGTCATTGGCAGTGATGATTAGCGATGATTGGAAGAGGTAGCGATCATTCCGCATGCTGATCAACTGGACACCTACTACTGGTAAACTCTGCCTCTCAGATTCTGGGTGATGAGATGTCGTTCATCCAACAACCCTCCATACTGATTCCGTTCAGTAATGGCAGCGGGATGGACGGCCAAGATGGCCTGTCCCCCCGACCAACGACCTTGACGGAAGGATGAATGAATGACCACTCTAGATAGTGCTATAATGATCAGCTTCGAAAAGCAGAATAATGCAAGTTCATGGGACACGATATGGCAGCTTGATCACTTTGGTGTGATCCAAGCTGTTTCAAACATCAATTTTAAGAGATTTTTGATGGCCAAGTGTTTCAAGGTTGTAACAATTACAACAAGACGAGGGTGGGCTTTGTTAAGGTTGACTCTTGGTGGATCAAGGTTAATCCAAAAGACATATATGTATGCCTCGAGCACTGTGAGCAAGTTATGTTACGTTTGCTTAGAGAGCTTGAGTGGCTATTTGTGGTTCAAGTTGCATTTCATAGTATGAAAGTTTTGAGGGTGTAGAAGTAGAGGATGTAAACGATGGGCTAAATCAAAGGGATTGTCAATAAAGGAACCCCAGGAAACAGGTAGGCGTGCCCAATTTTGAGAAGCAAGTGAATTAACAAGAATCTAAGAAGATTCTCAAAAGGGTGAGGAAAAAAAGGGCTTGAAGGCACATGGAAGAGGCACCAAGAGAGGGGGACATGCCATGTGTCAATGTCTGCAGAGACTGGGTGGAAGGAAAAAAATTACTTCATTGGGACGAGGCGCAGAGAGGGAAATTTTGGATGCGCACTTGTGTGTCCTGCAGCAACTTGAAAAGCATGGGAAGTGTGTGCATTGGGTGCTTCGAGATTGTGGTGTGAATCTGAGGAGAGGGCGAGCACGAGAATTTCGAATGTGCCGACTAGTGTAGGAACCAACAGGTCAATGTGGTGTCGCTCATCATCATCAGTACTCAATGCCGGTGTGTTGCTGTTGCATGTGTTTTGCAGGGTCGGACTCGCAGGCCAGGGCAGTGCACGGGAGGTAGGATTGGAGAACTGTGCGATCGGGGGCTGGGTGGACGTAGGTGATGATTTCCAGTGGCTAGTATTGGCGACGGATGTCCGGGCAGCTACCTAGCAGGACAATGGAGAATACAAATGGGCAACCATCCCAGAAAGAGGGCAAGGGACGTCTCTCTCTCTATCTCTCTCTCTCTCTCTCTCTCAACGAGCACAGGGAGAACACATGCATGCTTGTGTCTTGCTACTTTGAGCTCGGAGCTAGAGATGGCGTGGACTGTAGAGACGAGGGGCGATGGAGAAGTCAGAGGGGGGATGATGATGAGGGGCCAATTTGCCTTCTCCATCGCTAGAAGCTGTGGCACAGTCAGTGCATATATAATCAATTAGCTCAGGCATGCATGGTAGAATTCTGTTTAATGTAGGGAGAGTCGCACGGAATCTCAAGCATGGAACATAAGGCGAAGACGTTTCCCTTTTTTCAACAACTGAGGGGGCAAAGCAAGACTAGGGAGGTGAGCAAGGCGCAGAGTGCACAGTAGAGGGAGCACACATGGCAGCAAGGGCTCAGAGTGCACCGACGAGACTATGGTGTGGGAGAGTAGAGGACGGAGACAATGACAGTCAATAGCTGAGCAGGTCCGAGAGTTCACGGGATGGCGGCAAAGAAAGCGAGATAGAGAGGCGAAACAGCAAGAAAGTGCCGCGAGAACTGGAGACGGCCAGACAGACCATCGCTGCGTTGTTTTCTTTTTTTTCGCTGATGTGGGCTGCATACGCGATGCTGATCTGGACCGCGTTTCGAATTGCTTAGCAGAATTTGTGTAGATTCGCGTTAATAAGGGAGGAAGAAGACACCTTAGATGATGAATTGCAATGACCTCCAATGATTCAATTGATAGGGTAAAACCTCCAACTTAAGGCCACTTAAGAGAGGATGCGTCGTCCACAGACGATGCTGCATCGTTTTCGCCTTGGAGAGGCGCGTTTGAAAGTGGAACAGAAACCCTATACGCATAAAAAATTTGAATTGCGATAGAGAAACGTAGACGCGAAATGGCGACGAAATGCAAACTGTGTGTATCAAAAAGTGGAGCATAATGTGAACCACTCATGGGCATGAAAGCAACCATTGCGTCACGGGGGTTTGAACTCCTCATCGAACGACCAAGATACATAGAGTGTTGTTTTAAACCACCCAGCCGGTAGCTGCATCCTTATGCAGACAGTAGCTGCGTCCTCCTTTCCGGGGGCGGTTTTTTATTGGGGTCTTTAGCCTAGATGAGAATTCAAAAAAACATTCTTGTGATAGATATGTATGGAGAGAGGATAAAACATTATTAGATACTTTATAAAATGCTTTAGATTGTATAACATCAAACCTATGTCGTTTGAATTTTTTCTTTCAATCTCTTATATTTCTAGGGCACATGATAGATGGTTGCAGTTTCTCTCCAAACTTGAATCTATGGTTACATCATGCGTCATTGCGAACTGCTGAGCTATGCTATGCTTTTCTCGACTTGGCTATGAAAGCTTCAGAGTTCTAGAAAAGGAGCGAACCAGCTAAGCTTCTAATGTTTAGTTGCTTCGTTACTTTAAAGCTTCTTCTCTGGAAATGTCTTCTTCTAGATGTGTATACTTACATGCCCGTGTGGAAAATGCCACATCTGCTAAATTTGACCGCTAGCACAAGAAGTTTTGGACAAATTCTCACAATAATTTGACTTACCACAACATCATGAGCTTCTATGAGGGAGGAGCCGCATACCTAGCTAGCTATGATTGGGGGCAGCGGACCGCCGGTCCCCCGACGGTCGGCGGTCCCCAATCGCAGCTAGGTAGGTATGCGGCGCAATAATTTGACTTACCACAACATCATGAGCTTCTGTGAGGGAGGTGCACACAATAATTTGACTTACCACAACATCATGAGCTTCTCTGAGGGAGGCGTTGCATGTCTAGCTAGCTGCGATTGGGGAAAGCGGCCCGCCGGCCCCCCCACCAGGCCGGCGGTCCGCTACCCCCAATCGTAGCTAGGTAGGTATGTAGCGCCTCCCGAGCAGAAGCTCATGATGTTATGCACAGTATAAAAAACAGTGAGAAAAACTCCATATTCTTATATGAGAAAATTAAGGGAAAAGGGGGGGGGGGAGCCGGGTTGTTATTGTTTTATTTAAGTGCTTAAGGGCACCTCCAAGGGTATCGTAGGCTTGTAGCCTAGTGGTTAAAGGTTGAGGTTTTGTTATCCTAAGTGCTAAGGTCAAATCCTACCCATTAGCATTGATTTTAAATTGTGAGTTGAATGGAGATGATCCTGGGAAGATTCTATGTAATGGAAAGTAAAAGTAGAGCCAATAGTAGAGCCATTGCAGAAGAAATGTTGGTTTTTGCAATTACAAATGGCCTTTTTTTCATCGTTTTTCCTAACGGTACTAGTTTTTGGTAGGTAAAAAAAGGGGCAATAGCATTGATGCCACAAAAAACCTACAACCTGAGCGTTAGCGAGAGAGAGAGAGAGAGAGAGAGAGAGAGTCTTTTTGCGCTACATGAACTGTGTGAGAGAGAGACTCTTTGTTGGCAACTGGCCCAATGTCCACTGAAATTTGAGGCCGCCTATGTGTGTGTGTGTGTGTGTGTGAGAGAGAGAGAGAGAGAGAGAGAGAGAGAGAGAGAGAGTGTATGCAACCTCATTCATCTGGCAGTGAGGCAGAGGATCAACCAATAGTTGGAGTGTGTCTCCTTTCGATTCTAAAGGTTGCAGTCTATAGCTTGCGGCACTGTCGTCCAACCTAACACTCCGACTACCCAGTACCCATGTCGAATACCATGGCCTAAGGTAGGCCCACTTATACACACTACCCAAGGCTCATGCAACTCAGCGCTCTTCACACACGAAAGGCTTGAGGCGGCCTGCTTTATTGTTAAGAAAATGGGCCAGGGCCTTGGTGTTGGCTCTCGAGTCAAGTAGTCTAGATGCATGAGGCGGCCTGTTTTATTAACGGGCCATGGTAGCCTTGGTGATGGCTCTCGAATCAGGTAGTCCATATGGGTGAATAGGTGAGAGACTCCAAGCAGGAGGGAAATACCTCAGGAGAGAGAGAGAGAGAGAGAGAGAGAGAGAGAGAGAGAGAGAGAGAAATGAAATGATATATTAACGTCTCAAAAGGTCAAAGTGACCTATGAGACAAAAGAGTTTATAAATGGTGAATCTGATATAATGTCTGTATACAAGACTAAAAAATTGAAAATTGAAAAACTAAAACTGAACTGAGCTAAAGTGAAATGGGATGAAATGAAAGGTTGAGATGTTGGGATCAAGATCCAATCCTATGATATCCAACATCGGTCTTTGGCGAAGCTCATCAATGTCCTCCTCAATGAGTACTCTGACTGGGCTTCTCCCATATCGTGCCAGAATAGTCCGGACCCTCTGATGCAGCTTCCACCAATGTCGCGATGACCCTCGCAATCGTGGGCATATGGATCTCCCAAGCTCAGTGGCCCTGTCAGTCAGTGTACCTCTAGTACAGGTGGACTCTGAAGTCTACTGTGATGCCTGCTCATTTGAATGCCGCGTATGTAGTCTAAAGAAATCAGTGATCTCCCTCTGTGAGTGTCTCCTACTTTCTGATCTCCTCAAGAGGCTCTCCCTATGTCTGTGCAGCTCCAATAAAAATAGCCCAAGACATCTATGATCCTGGTATCTCATAACTTTGGCCAGTGGTCCAAAACCCTCTCTGAATAGGCAATGGAAGCAAGGTGTTTGAGGGTAAGAGGGGCCGACGTTTTACTAGTGATGATTAAATAGAAAGCCTTTTCATTTTGCAAAGTCGTGCACCCACACACATGCACACATACACTCTCTCTCTCTCTCTCTCTCTCTCTCTCTCTCTCTCTATTTTGAGCATCAGTTTTAAGGCATGGCTTTCTCCCACTTTAAACCTCCATAGCCTCAATCTCTATCAATCCCTACAACTTGTATCACAGATTACGGATGCCATCATCACCTTAGCAAGCTTGTGTAGATCCTAGCTATTGAATCTCCCTATGTCTAGTTTTGGTTGTTTATTCCATTGGTTAGAAGCTCATTAAGCTCCAAAATCAGCTTCATAAATCACAAAAAATTGATCGATATACTCCTATTGATCATCAGGAAGCACTGATGTGATCTGTGTGTCAAGGCACGTTACCTCTTAGCTTCAAATCACATGAAAACCTCTTTCTCTTTTCAGAATCATGCCCCTCCTAAAGTTCATCATTTTGAAGCCGTTGCTTCATCTCTTGTGTATACATTTCACACTTCTCAAGGAATGTCCATTGTCGACCAAGGCTGAGCCAGGGCTAGAAAAATACATTTTTTCTAACCAAAGAAAATAAGGGCAAACTTGAAATTCTCTCGGTTTTTAGGTCAAACTTTGACGCTTTTGCCAGTAAATACACTATAACTTGTGATTTTTTTTTTGATTTTCTTCAAGGCAAGCTCAAAATCTAACCTGGATTTAAGGATTTCGTCGGCTTAAATACATTGGACCCATTTTTTCCCCGAAAATATTTACATTTTTAATAGCAAAACTCACAATTTGTGAGTGAATTGTATTAAGCACACCATAAAATTACAAACCAGTTTCTTTTTTCCAAATCTCACAACGGTGAGTGGATTATAATGACAAACCCAAAAATTACAGATTCTTGTCATGCTCATGTCGAGCCATGACATCTCCAATAGACCAACCATCATCTAATAGAGGAGCCCCCCAAAAAAGCCACGGTCTTACTATGATGTCAATTAATCTGTTCCACTCGTCCGAGTTCTTCCATTTCCCAAAGGCTAAGATCGTCCCTTTGCTTTCTTGTACTATCTCCATGAAACTAGTTGTTTCCATGGAATTACTGAATACCCGATTGTTCCTAGTCTTCCAGATTTGTTTGAAGTAACAAAATCTAACAACTTGAGTTGCAATGATTATCTCGTGGCTCTTGTAGGCCTTTCCTCCCAAGAGAAAATCATTTTTAAAGAAGCCTATCTTCCAAGTCGTTTGGACCCACTTGCAAACCTTCCCTGTTAGACCGCTAATCGCTTGGCAATCCTTGAAGAGATGTGAGAGGTCTTTACTGGCCATTTTACATTGAGAGCACGTATCAGGGCCAATCCCCTTGGCGAGGACCTTAACCCCAGTCGGTAAGGCTCCCCAAAGTACCTTCAAGAGGAAGACCTTTATCACCTGCAGCCATTGGAGGCACCAAATGTTCTTAGTGACAATCACCCATCTTGATTCTAGACAGTCCATACCCCATTGTTTGTTCAAGGGAGAGAACCAATCCAACGATGTCGGGTGTTGAGAATCTTGTAGATGATCGAAGTCGCCTGCAATCGCTTTACCTCTGCGGCAAGGCTCGCTTGCTTTGTCGGTGAGAGAGCAAGTCGAATGGTGGGCTCAACGGGGTCCGGGAGGGGGCTTCGGGCGAGTCCCTCTGTGGTGAAGCTGGAGCCTCCATCTGTGTCTACTGCTGTGGCGTAAGAAGAGGGCGGCGGGAGGACGCTGCAAATAGGTGCACAGAGCACTGTCCCAAGGATTGACTCAGTGTTGAAGGAGCCGATTTGCAGGGAGATGTCGGGATGAAAAAAAAAACACAGGCGGGCGGGCGGGCGGGGGCAACGGGCTAGGGCGGCTAAGGCGGGAGCGCTGGCAGCAGCGGGTGGGACGGCGGGGGCGGCAATGGCAGGCAGGCAGAGGCGGTAGTGGTGGGCAGGCAGCGCGGGGCAGGCAAGCAGCGAGGGCAGTGGGGCAGGCAGGGCAGCGGTGGGGGCTGGCGGGCAGCGTTGGGGGGGGGGGGTGGGGGGAGCGATGGCGCAGCGTGGGGGATCAGCAGTAGCGAGCGGGACAGCTCTATTGTTGCTTTGTGGATTTCCGCAAAAAACCTTTAGGACTACAACTTGAAGAGAGCCTTGCGCGATCTAAAAGCGGCGGCCAATTTCAATCCTCTCACCGACTATTCAAACATTAAGGGGTGCTCTCTTTTCTCTGTAGGAGGTGCTCTCCCACCACGTTAAAATTCTCGTCTTCTTCTTCTTCTCTTGACTTTCTCTCTGTCGGATGAAGGAGCATGCACCAAGTGTGGATGGGAGACCAAAATCCCTCCCCCTTTTATAATAGTACTAATGTGGCCGGCGGCCTTCGGCCGGCTCTCTCTCTCTCTCTCTCTCTCTCTCTCTTCCCTCCCCTGAGTGCGCATTGTCCTCACTGTAGCCAGAGATGTAGGGCCACACTGCTAGATAAAGCAAATTGCGACACGTGGCACTGGAAAACAGTCTCCTTAATAGATAGTATAGATAGATATTAGCTTTATAAAGGGGTGCAAAGACAATCCCAACAATCCCCACAGTCCACTCACGTCCAAAAAATTTGGACTTGTAAAAATTCACCTTTACTAGGGTAGAGGAGCCACTAAGGGTACATTTAAGTTGCGCACAACATATTTCCTCACTCCATGGCCAATCTCGGGTTGCAAGGGGCGCAAAAGATGCGCATTGCGTAGGGCTTTCAGATGACATAGGTGGCTCCAAAGCTACCCCTGCGCAAAACATTTGCGACGGGTTGGCACGATATTCAATGCAAAAACCGATCATCGAGACATTTGAGACGACGAGGCGCCAAAACAAGGATGCATTCAATCCGGGTTTGAACCATGGTTTCAACGAATGGCATGACCATACATCAGATCGCCCAAGCCAACAACCCAACCGCCACTGTGCTTCTTTTGGGGGGTGTCGTGTGTTATTAGTGGCACTCGTCTCGCTATTGGTCCCTCTACCCTATACACTCTTTCCTTTAGAGCAAGCAGCGATGGCGTGAGCAAGTTCATGATCAGGATGCAATGAGCAAGTGTTCGGCAGCGAGTGTATGATTTGTGGGGGGAGCTTCCAACCCTCCGTAATGTGCTTTAGCCTTCCTGTGAAAAGATGATGGGTTGCTCTTTAAAGCTGCTTGACAGTTGAGGGTTCTTGCCCTCTTGCAGAAGAGGTCGCTGTTCGGCTTAGCACCTAGGCTTTGCATGGCATTTTGAGCACGCCTGAGATAGTCACTAATGGAGGCTATTCATATTAGCGACGCTCACACAGCGACGCTTTAAAAAAAAATTCCCGGCGTCGCTATGAGCGTCGCAAATTTCTTTGTAAATTTGCGACGCTCATAGCGACGCCGGCTGGGCTAAAAAAATAACCGAGCGCGCCCAAAACTCAGATCTCAGATCTGAGTTTTTCGGCGCCCTCAAGCAAGGAGCAGGTAACGCTCTCCCTCTCTTTCCCTCTCTCTCTCTCTCTCTCTCTCTCTCTTTCTTCTCCACACACACACACACACACACACACACACACACACACACACACACACACACACGAGGAGAGGAAGGAGAGCCAGGTATGCTCCTTCCCTCTCCTCATTCTCATGTTCCCTTCCCCTCTTTCTCTCTCCCTCTCTCTCTCTCTCACACACACACATACACACACACATAGTGTTTTTGAGAGAGAGAGAGAGAGAGAGAGAGAGAGAGAGAGAGAGAGAGAGTACAAACATAAACAAAAACGCACACACACATACATAAACAAAGAATGCACACACATTGAGAGAGGAAAAGAGAGAGAGAGAGCATGCATAAACAAAAAACGCACGCGTTGAGAGAGGAAAAGAGAGAGAGAACATGCATAAACAAAAAACGCACACATTGAGAGAGGAAAAGAGAGAGAAAACATGCATACGATCCAAAAAAACGCACACACATTGAGAGAGAAAGAGAGAGAAACTAATTTAACGTCGTAGGAAACTAATTAAAATTAAAAGACCTAAAGATCTAGCCGACGAGGAGTTGAACTCAAGACCTATTATTCAAGAGGGAAATGGCATAATCAATCTATCATACTTGGCATGGGTGATAGAAAGGTTATACCATTTATCTCTTTTTATTGGCACACACATCCACACACGCGCACACACACAAGAAGAAGAGAGTTATAACGTCGTAGGAAACTATCCTAAAAGACGTTAAAGATTAGGTTAGATGTAGACTTACGTTAAATTAGATTTAGGTTTATTTAAGTTAAATTAGATTAGATTTAGGTTTATTTTTAATTAGATTTACGTTTATTTACGCTAGATTTAGATTTACGTTATATTAGATTAGATTTAGGTCTCCATAGACTGCGATGCCTGCATGAAGCGGGTGAAAAAAGCCCTCAATGGAATATATGGTATTGCTACCTTCACTCATGGTGGGCTCCGTCGATCCAAAAGTACTGGTGAAATGTCTTCAGAAGATAGGGAAGAAGGTGGATCTTCAGGGCGGCAAGAGTCACTACATCCCCGACACAATGACCATCTAGACAACCTCTAGTCATTCAACAACAACTTCAAAGTTAGTAACAAGAGCAAGAACGGTCTAAAGAGCCAATTGCTGTCGTCAGATGTGGATGGAGATGAGGCAGCGTCACCGCCGGAAGCTAACTCTCACATCTTTAGTGATGAGAATGCCAACTCTTGCCGAGTTATGTGAAAAATTATGTGTTAAATCAGTTTTAAGGTTCTTATAATCCCTGTTAGTTTAGTTCTTTGTTTTTAATATAACATAATTTACGTTAGATTTAGATTTATGTTATATTAGATTAGACTTAGGTTTATTTAGGTTTACCCCCCCCCCCCCCCCCCCCCCCCACACACACACACACACACACACACACACACACACAGACACAGACACACACACACACACACACACAAGAAGAAGAGAGTTTTAACGTCGTAGGAAACTATCCCAAAAGACGTTAAAGATTAGGTTAGATGTAGACTTAAATTAGATTTAGGTTTATTTTTAGTTAGATTTACGTTTATTTAGATTTACGCTTATTTACGTTAGATCGAGTCCACGCAAGAATTACTTACGGTTTAGGGTTTAGAGTTAGACGAACAGTGAAAAGATCTACTGTGAAAAGATGTTAAGATGCTCTGAAGTGCTACAGCTAGAGAAGAGGCAAAGGGGTTTTGTCCACTACATGCAGTATCATGTAGACGTGGGTGTGTAGATTTCTTGTACCCACAAATATAGGTATTGACCAATAAAGGCGAGATTATAACCCGGTGGTTCTGATCTCCGTGCACCTTTAGACCGAGGTGTGCGGGGATTGGACATGACTAGAGAATGTGAGGTAGAGAGAGAGAGAGAGAGAGAGAGAGAGAGAGAGAGAGAGAGAGAGAGAGAGAGAGAGAGAGAGAGAGAGATAAGACGAAGAATGCCAATAGAATATTAAATTTGTTGTCCAGGTTATAAGATTTTTATCCTCATTATGAGTAGTGACGAGGATGTGGGACCGTCCAACCGAAACACCTATCTCTCAACGAGGGTCTTATGTCCTTGTAATCAATGCAAGCATGCTGTGCGACGGACAAGACGTGTTTCTTTGCAGCACCTTCGCGAATTTGGTGAGTTCGATCCATCTATTATAGATCGAGTTGTTGCCAATTATAACTCGTCGGACTCTGACGTTGGCCAACAAGCAGCAATCTTGCAACCCAATAGACGTGTTCGCAGGCGCTTTGGTCAAGCAGCATATGTGAGGCCACAAGATGTAGCCTCTGACAGCTCGGGGGATGATCATGCAGAGCACATTCCCAACGAGGCAATGTTTGAGCCCGAGATTGATGAAATGATCGAGACGATCATGGATTCAGAAAGGCTTATCTATGATGATATGAAAAGTGAAGCCGATACGCCATTGTATAATGGAGCACATATGTCTAGATTGAAAGCACTCCTGGTTCTTCTCAACATGCAGGCAAAGTTTGGATGGAGTGACACTAGCGTCACAACGCTTTTCAGGTGATCTATTACAATTAGTTTACTTTAATAAAACTCTAAATGTATAATGATCTGATAGATTTTTACATGACTGTATCGTATTTTTATGTTGTGTAGATTGCTTAAAGAGCACATACTACCAGCTGACAATGTGATGCCAGATTCCCGAGATGAAGCAAGAAAGATTTTGCGAAACTTGGGGATGGATTACAATTCTATCCACGCTTGTTCTAATGATTGCATTCTTTTCAGAGGGGAATACATAGACATGGAGAAGTGTCCGAAATGTGATTCCGAAAGATATCGAGTAGATCTCCACGGGACAAAAATTCCACAAAAGATTTTGCGACATTTTCCTCTGCTTTCTCGCATCAAGCATTTCTTTGAATGTAAGTCCATGGCCGCCCTAGCATCATGGCATGAGGAGAATAAATCTTCGGATGGTGTGCTACGAATTCCTGCAGATTGCGTAGCCTGGAAACATATAGATGGAACATGGTCGGATTTTGCCAGGGAAGCTCGAAATTTGCGCTTAGGCCTGGCAAGCTCGAGATTTTGAGGATCGATTACAGAGGATTTTTTGTCGACTTGTTCGACGTGCAATGGTTCAAGATAATCATGGAGGGTCGCAACGCTACTGTGCGTAGAGGAGAGTCTGGTTTTCTTGAGGTGGATTCTACTAAGAAATGGACTGACCTAAGAGACACTTTCGTACTACCTGAGCATTGTGAACAAGTAAGTATGTAAATAGTTAACATCCCCCTTTTACAAGTTATGTGCTTGAAAGCTCTCATGTAAGTTATGTGGCTCTGGCAGGTAATATTTCATCCTACAAAGTCTACATCAAACTGGTGGTACGTCATAGAGGTAGCCCCTCGTAGTGCAAGGACGTATGAAGGCTACCATGTGCCAATCACAACGGCATCAATGGAGGAGATCAGAGAAGATGCTCAATCAGAAGCCGCTGCGGTGGTGCCAGACGAGCATCAAGATGCTACTACTCTATATGGGGTGCATGCAGAGGAGCTACAAAATGAAACAAAGGATATGTGTTTAAACGGAGAGCTCTATATAGATATAGGAAGTTATGCTGAGTTATGCGAGGATGAGAGAGAGATCTCTTAAAGCCACAAATATTGTATTTGAACAATTTTGCTCCGTGTTGTAAAAGCTCTGGCTCTCTAAGTACCTTCCATGGTGTATAACGCTCTTTTCTACTCGCGCTCACATCTTTTGATTGAAAATTCTGAGTTTTCGACTTGCCTCTTCTATCACTCAATTCATTGCGTCATTTTATTTATATGCGTCATTACGTCATTGTATTTAATGGTCTTTGCGTCATTGTCTACTCTATTCATTCAATCTTAAGTTTAAATATTCGTGTGTTTAATGCAGGTATGGATGATGAGGAGTTTCTTTCTTCTTTGTCACCGCAGCAGAGACAGTGGTACGTGGAGCGTCATCGCTCTGGCGCATCATCGCGCGTTCCTACTCCATCCGCATCTCCCTCTCTTTCGGAGCATTCGGCGCGCTCCGAAGCTTCGGCGTCGACGAGACGAGCTTCACACTCGTCTAGACACCGGCGCTCTAGTGGTGGCGGTGGCGGTTGTTGTGGGGATTCCGCCACCGATGCCTCCACACCGCCTCGTGTTCGACGAGGCTCTTTACCCTCCCCTTCTTTGCCCGCCCCCACACCAGCCACAACATCGCCATCTACGCCAGGTTTTGCACGGCTGACTGTTCCTAGAAGCTACACATCTCTACCTACTCCGCCAGGAGCCACCCCACTCGACACTCCTCGCTTCGGGGCCCAGACGCCGGTGGAGACACTTGACGTCCGTACCCCCATCGACACGCCGCTAGAGACCCCTGCCGGGACACCCAGGTTCACGCGTCACCGGCCTGAGGGCTTGTCTTACTCCGTCGACTTCAACGGCGGCATCATCATGGATGATGACGGCAAGAAGGTGATCTCGCGCATGCGTGGTCTTTGCTCTCAGCTATTTAGACACTACATACTAAACAAATGGAGTGAAGTACCAAGTGATTTAAAAAACAGAGTCATCAGCATACTTCATGATGAGTTTCCCGTTCCAACACGGGATCAGCGCTTCAATGAAGACCTGATGAAGATTCGAATGCGCGAATACTGCAAACACAAGCGTTCCGAAGTGCAAAAAGCAATCAAGCATGGATGGAACAGGCCAGATTGGCTGGCCAAAGAAGATTGGAAGAATGCGAAGAAAGCAGCGCGCGAGAATCCCGACAAGTGGAAGCAACAAAAGGATGCAGCCAGAGCGCGAGTAGAGGCAAGGAGCTCGCACCACTTGGGGAGCGGTGGATGGGCATCATTTGAGGCCGATTTGGTAAGTGTTTTCGCATTGCTCTTTATGTTCGATAGTTTAGGGTTTATGAGTTTTTTAATTCTAACATAATGAAATCTTTGTATGTTTTGACAGTGGTCGATGACAAGACGTGATCCCACACCGTACGAGCGCGAGTACGCAGGCAAAAAGGGCTTAAACGCCCTGATGGACATTCTCAGTTCTCGCGGCGGCATGGTTAGTATTAGGGTTTACTCTTTTCTATTTTTTGTATTGTTTTATAAATGTCGTTATATGTTTATACTTACTGAAAGCTGTCTTATTGTCTTTTTTTGCAGAATCCGACAGATACGCCGCTTGGACGCGATGAGACGTCTGACTAGACGACGTCAGTTTAGCCGTAGCTAGATAGCATTAGTTTAGGGTTTCTCATAGCTTATGTATCATGAGACGGATTTTATACATCTTTTTGAACCATGTATATTATTACATTTGTCACCGCAGTTCCTTTTGCCAATCAATTCTTTATGCCTATGATGTTGTACAATTGTCATTATTATATTTGCCAGTCAATTCATTTTGCCTATGATGTGTACAATTGTCAATTTTGTAAACAATGTGTCTTGTGGGTGACTATTTTGGGTCTATTATCTACCCTTGCACTTTTTTAAAAAAGTGAATCAAGTACAATATGGTTGATGGGTGGCAGGGCATTCAATGCCCTGTCACCAAAAAAAAATTCTCTCGAGCGTCGCTATAACCGTCGCTATTTATGGCTCTGTAGCGTCGCTATGAGCGTCGTTATAGTCTTCTGTGTAAACGTTGCTATGACCGTCGCTATATAGCGACGCATATAGCGACGCTCGTAGCGACGGTTTTAGCGACGCCGGGGGTTATAAAAACCCAGTGTATTTCCGTCGCTAACAGCGTCACAAGAGCACACAACCTCTTGTAGTGAGTGTATCTTTGGCGCTTTGTTAGTGGTTATGCCCGCTAGCCATGCCATCGTCCAAAGTCAGCATCACATGCCGGCTCGCCCCACGTCTTTCCTTCCAAAGCCAACAACAGTTGCCCTCTCCCCTTCCCTTTAGACATTTGAGCGGTCGCTATCTTCGATGCTCCTTTTGGAGTATAATATAGGGAAAATTACCAAAATACCCCTCTAATTTGTGGAAATTCCCAGAATACCCTTGCATCTATTTTGGTTGGATTCTTCAAGGTTTTGTAATCTTATTCCTTTTTTAGAATTGAGATCCGTTTTTGAGTGCTTAGCATGTAATTTGTCACAAGTTACCTCACAAAAGGGCAATTATGTTAAAAAATCATGAAGCAATTCGTCTCGAGAGCCTACATAACCAACTCAAATTCTAGTTTTAGCATCTTCTATTGATAGACAATCAGTCTTCTTATCGAAAGCTACAATTTTCTTTATCTTTGGAGAAATTTAGTCTCAAAACTGGTGATAAATTGGGAATTTTGAAAAATTTGAAGGGCATTTTGGGAATATTGGACAAAATATCGGGGGTAATTTGGAAATTTTTGAAATTCGAGGGGTATTTTGGAAATTTCCACAAATTAGAGGGGTATTTTGGTAATTTTTCCTATAATATATTGGGCGTTGTTGGCATCGCTGCTTGCAGGGAAAGATATAGGGGTGGTGCCTATAAAATGTTGTACAGAACTTTGAAGCCATTTTAAGATGCCATTTTTCAGCGTGTCTTTGGAGCCATGTTTGCAATAAAAATAGCGAAGGTATGATGATGCTGCTGCTGCGCTCTCTCTCTCTCTCTCACACACACACACAGAGGAAATTCTCTCTCTCTCTCTCTCTCTCTCTCTCTCTCTCTCTCTCTCTCTCTCTCTCTTCGCGTCGCTCTCTCTCTCTCTCTCTCTACTTGCAGCAGCTGCAAAGTTGCTGGCAATCGTGTACTGAGCTACTCGCACAGAAGCTCTCTCTCTCTCTCTCTCTCTCTCTCTCTCTCTCACACACACACACACACACACACACACACACACACACACACACATCAATCAGCGATGCGCCCGGCAGGGTCGTTGGCGTTGATCTACAATCTCTGTTGGGTTCGCTGCAGGATCATTATAGTGCCAGCTGTACCCTCGCTTCGTTGCTGTATACCATGAAAGCGGCGGCTCCAGAGGTGTGACGAAAGCTATCTCTCAATCTGCTATGCACCCAGCATGCAAGCGACGCCTCCAGAGCATTGACATGCATGTATGGAAGCATGTTGCATGTGTGCGCCCCCAGCTCACCTCCTTGCTGTCATTTGCTACTCCCCAAGCTCACGCCAGCACAGCCTCTGTCTAATAGCGAGCACCTCTGAGCACGCACAACATGAAATCATTATCGTGTTTCCGCTTCATTAAATCCTTTTCCATGGTCTAACAATTGCATTTAGGTCGTCCCAATCGCAAATCCTGAGGTAATTTTCTCCGCAATTTCTTCTTTTTTGATTGCCTTTCCCAGTGTAAGCTTCTGCAGTTTTTTCGACCAATTTTTTGTCACAATCCAATCTTTGTTGATGCCACAACAATTTTTCCATGTTGCCAAGATAGTTTTGCACTCCATTTTTGCGTAATTACTGACGATTACATGTTGCTCTTGGCACGGGTCCTGACCCAGATAGTTGAAGAGGCACCATTTCCTAGGTGAGTGCGTCAGCTGATTTTGCATTGAGTTAATCCCATATTAGCACCCTGTACAGTTTGCAATGGATGTTGGGTGTTTAATTGATCGAT
Organism: Adiantum capillus-veneris; assembly: GCF_014529385.1. Taxonomy (NCBI): domain Eukaryota; kingdom Viridiplantae; phylum Streptophyta; class Polypodiopsida; order Polypodiales; family Pteridaceae; genus Adiantum; species Adiantum capillus-veneris. Next base: position 62,586,694 of record NC_140942.1, on the reverse strand, counting down.
GCAAATGGCACACAACAACCTCAAACATGCATAGTTGTTTTGTCATGTTGATAGGAAGAAAAGTCTTGACATGGATAGAGAAAGCTTCCAAGCATGGCAAGGATGTTCCATGTCCGGACACAACAGTTGTTATGCATGCGAATGCGTCCATGTAGTGTAAGGGTGGATGCAATAGCATGGTAGTAAAAAAAGACAATTCATCGGCAGTAATATAACACTTTGTGCAGGTTGACTTTATTTATAACATGATAGTAATTGAGCTCAATTTGTCAGGAAACTCATATTGTGAATATCATTTTGTCTAATTTGTGAGCCTCTCACATTTGTTGCATCGTCTCAAAAGTATTGTCATTGTTTCTGTAACAGATCATCCCATTTCTTACAAAGGGGGCTTCATGGAGGATTATCTTCATTTTTTGAAGGAATGTCATATACCATACATATTTGAGGTCCAATGTAGTAATTGATCATGCTCTATATATGCAAGGTGGCTTTGCTACTCGAGTTAAGTCACCATCTCAGATGATTGTGCATGATGCTTCACAGAGAAATTGCCATTCAATAAGACAACAAATGCTATTTGGCAATTGAATGCAACCCATTTGGTCAAGGGCCAAGATCTTTCTGGTAATGCTTGTAGACTGATTTTGATAATTGGCTTTATTAATGAACTCGTTGTTCTTGCGAGTAAGTTGCTAGTTTGCAATTTTGTGTATTGCACTCATAATTTTAACAAGTGCTCAAAGTTCTCTCAGTTTTGTAAATGTTTACTTCGCCCTCCCCAATGATTTTCAGATTTGAGCTTTTTGAGAGGGGCTGTTTTTCCCACTTGGTATTTTACAAACCACATTTATCCTCAGAAAAACTCCTTATTGACAGTGGCTTTTGACTGGTGGCAGCAAAGAAGCCAAATGATGAACTCAACAAAGGTGGTATATGAACAAAACACACATTCTTAAGAGTTCGATATAAGACATAGGGGCTTGAGAGTTGGCACACGTTTGCCCGTCTTGGAAACCTCTGCCCTCACTTGAATCATGAAGGTGGCCGGTATCTGTGGCATTGGTCCTTGCTAGCAGGCTTGTTTCTAGAAGGTTGATCCGCTCTTAATTTCTTGGTCTTGGCGACCATATTTGTCATTGCTACCAAACATGCTTTTGGATTGCTATTGGTCAGATATTATTCTCGCAGGTATACTTGGTGCGAAAATCGTACAGGCTTTTCGAGGAAAAGAAGGATAAAAGCACGACGGGTGGTGCGTTTGGGGATCATTCACCAATCTCTTCTTCTGCGAGTGCGAGTGAGAGTGAGAGTGAGAGTGTGAGTGCGAGTGTGAGTGCGAGTGCGAGTGCGAGTGAGACGCTGCATGCAAGCGAACTGAAGCTCGGGGGTGGTCGGGAGGTTCGAGCTCCGTACAACGGAGTGCGCCCATATTCAATTGCTTCTCTGTTGTATCAAAAGTCTGCAAAGATTCATCAATACAAAGATCTCTTTCTGTACCTTTTGCTGTCTATCTCTATTATTCGGTTCCCGTGACAGAGGACCTTTGAATTTCTTGACAGGATGGGTTTCCTATAGAACAAAAATCTTGCTCTCTGTATGCCTTTATATTTGTTTCATCAAGTAGCATTTGAAACTTAACATAATGAGATGTGTAGAAGTAGTAGAACCAAAAGCTCTACAATGCTTGAAGTTGCCTTTGATATCTATAGAAAACTCTTGAGGGGAGCTGCCTTTTTGTAATTATATTCTATCTTGGTAGACTTTCACACTTTCGAATGCAATGTCATTCATAAACCAAATTGCAATATCTTATGGTAGGGCATGCACAATGGGTGTTCTAACTTTATTTTTAATTGCGACAATGCAAGCAATCAAAGGAATCAATTTGGAAGTTTGTTGATGATCTGTATGAGCAATTGGCCTGCAACATCAAGCAAAGGGATGCACATGAGCAACCCTTCATTGTCATTCTAATTTTTTGAGCTCTTATTTTTCATGATTATAAATGATAACCCTTGTTATGCTCATGTATAAGGGTATTGACTTTGTTTTGCATGTAATTTTTACAAACGGTTCATGTCCCATAAAGTAAATTGCATGGTTATCATTAGTTGCTCAATCACATGGGCTTTCCCTCAAGCATCAGAAGACCCCTATGCATGGGAAATCTCCTTTTCCTGCAACGGCTCAATCATGCCATGTGTTGAAGATGTGAATCAGCTGGCATGATAGTAACATCCAGTCTTTGCTCACATGGTGAACAGGACTCAAAATAATGTTTGGGGCTAATCAAGAAATGAATAATTAACATAGTTGTAAAGCTATTAGTGGTTTTGTGGAAAGGCAAGAATTGAGATTAAAAAGTGTTAAGAGAAGGAGAGAACACAGAAGTAGAACCCCAAAGTGTGTAGAATACACACATGAGATGATGTATATATAGAGGGGACCTGGGTGCCATATATAGAGAAGCCATATATTGAGTAGCTTCACATATAAGCTCAACATGCGAATATGTGTTGAGCTTATATGTGAAGCTCAACAAAAAGAAGCAGTCAACACGCTTGAACTTTTGCATGCATTTGAATTTTTACACACGGTGTGGATAAGTCACTGATGTGAATTTTTACGTACTGGCCGCATAAGTCACTGAGGTGGAGAGTAAGCCTCCTGAATCTAATAGACAAACCTCTCTCTCGCTCTCTCTCTCTCTCTCTCTCTCTCCCCGCCCCTTACAGATGACTATTGTCATCAAATATAAAAGTATTGGCAAGAGTATGTGACCTACATGTTGGTTCATATTGATTTGAATGTATAACAATAACCAAAGCTATTCACATAGTGTGTTCCAGTTGTAGCCACATGCAAATAGATGTTAAAAAGGGCCCAATTTTCAAGTTTGCCAAGTATAGTACTCGCATATGGAATTTGTAGTACATGTGATGTTTTTGTTGAATTTTACATGCTTTGTGATTGCAAGTGTTGGAATTTGCACGTATTAGCAAGAACACTAGCACATTGTACATATTGTATGCGTTTAAAGTGTTGAAAAATTGTAAGCTAATTTGACATGCTAAAATTATCTTTCCAAAAGTAGATGTTTCTAGTTTCTTGCACCCAGTTCTTTTGCATGCTGCATGTGATTACTTTCTCCAAGTTTTCAATAGTTACAATGTTCCTACAAGTGATGAGACAATTGAGAGTTGCATGCAAGCATTGGTGATGGCATTTCAACCACATTAAATTGTGTATGGCATTTGTTGTACTTAAAAATTAGAAGGAATCTATAATGGTTTCAAAGAAAATAAAAAAAGTATTCCTAGTTCAAAGTTTCCCTCAACAACAACACAAAAAGGATGCACTAAGTCTATAGTACATAACGACGGGCAATGATAAGGCACGTAGATTTGCAAGAGTATCAACTGAGAAGGGCAGATACAACACACACACAGAGAGAGAGAGAGAGAGAGAGAGAGAGAGAGAGAGAGAGAGACTTTAAAGAGAAGAAAACGTTGAAGGAAAAATAAAGGAGAAGAAAAACACAAATATACCAATGTGAAGTTGACTACATCTTTATATGGAGACAAAAGGTCTTTTGACTTTCCACTTTTATATGTCTTTTGACTTTCTGCCTTCATCTATCTTTTGACTTTCGACCTTCATCTATCTTTTCATTTTCTAAACTCACCCTTTACTTAGGCACTTAATATGTTTTGAAAGATTTTTTTTTTTGAGATTGGGGAGACCTAATTGCGGACATTTGATTTGCACCTCAAATCAATTGCATAGGTTTGGCTAGACAAAGGAAGGACTATGTGGTAAGGGTGGAATTTTGCTAGTGAAGTCCAAAATAAGGGATCCAGATCAGGGGCTTTCTTTTCTTGTGAATTAGGACCAATCTCCATCCACCAGAAATGATAGCCAACTTGTTGGTGTTTGTACAAATGGATCCTTGAGGCTCCCCAATCTTGAGTGTCTTTACCTCAAAATTGTACCCTTTAATGTTGAGGTCGACCACACCATCTTTTTTTGGGAGATCATCTCAATCAAACATTCTTCATTATCCACCTAGGTCGGTCCCCTACTCGTTGTCTCATCTCTCATACTAGCATTGCTTGTTGCATGCAGTGTTTGCTCCACCGTTTTGTCCATCATTACAATGCCTTTATGAATCGATAGCTTTCTTGTCGCAAGCATCTCCGAAAATTTTTGAATGTCCTCCTCTATTGATAGCATGTTGGCATCCATGCTAGGAACCGCCCTGGAACAAGCTAAAGCGGGGGGGGGGGGGCGTAACGGCTGGGCACAAGACCTAGAAGAGGCACACCAAAACAAGCCCTAGTGCAAAAAAAAGATGATACCAAAGATATAATAAAAGTCCATATAAAACAAGGCCATCGCAGCTAACTCGTCGACGGCGGCACTGTCTGATCTCTCTCTCTCTCTCTCTCTCTCTCACACACACACACACACACACACACACACACACACACACACACACAGAGCAGTAGCAACATATTTATTGCAAACATGGCTCCAAAGACACTCTGAAAAATAGCATCTTAAAATAGCTTCAAAAAGCCTCAAAGTTGTCTACAACCTTTCATAGGCACCATCCCTATATCACTCCTTGCAAGCAGGCAATGCCAACAACGCCCAATATATTATACTCCAAAAGGAGCGCCGAAGATAGCGACTGCTCAGAGAGCTAAAGGGAAGGGGAGCGGGCAACTGTTGTTGGCTTTGGAAGGGAAGGCGTGGGGCGAGCGGGCAGGTGATGCTAGCTTTGGAGGATGGCATGACTAGCGGGCATAGCCACCAACAAAGCGCCAAAGATATGCTATCTTAGGCGTGCTCAAAATGCCATGCAAAGCCTAGGTGCTAAGCGGAACAACGACCTCTTCAAGAGGGCAAGAACCCTCAACTGTCAAGCATCTTTGAAGAGCAACCCGTCAGCTTTGCACAGGAAGGCTAAACCACATTATAGAGGGTTGGAAGCTCCCCCCACAAATCATACACTCGCTGCTGAACACTTGCTCGTTGCATCCTGCTGAACTTGCTCACGCCATCACTACTTGCTCTAAAGGAAGGAGTGTATGATAAAGGTCAATTTTTATAAGTCTAATTTTTTGGACATGAGTGGATTGTGGGGATTGTCTATGCACCCCGTTGTAAAGCTAATATCTATCTACTTATCTATATCTATACTGTGTTATAAAAGGCGGAGGGACTTTGGTCACCCACCCACACTTGGCGCATGCTCCTTCTTCCAGCAGAGAGAAGGTCGACAGAAGAAGAAGAAGACGAGAATTTTAACGGAGAGCGAGCACCTTCAACAGAGAAAAGAGAGCGCCTTTTAATGTTTGATTAATCGGTGAGAGGATTGAAATTAGCGGCCGCTTTTAGTTTGCACGAGGCTCTCTTCAAATTGTAGTCCGAGAGAGAGAGAGAGAGAGAGCTGTACTAGCCGTTACCCAACTCCTGAGAGATGCTGAGAGAGAGAGAGAGAGAGAGAGAGAGAGAGAGAGCGCACTGCCGTGATCCTGCAGAAAACCCAACTGTAGCAGCTCTTGCAACATCTCCACACAGGCCCCCATGTCGTCGTCCTCAGACCCCCCCCCCCCCTTTGAGATACCTGCATTGTATTTGAATTTTTTCTTAATATTAAACCTCTTCATCGTCGACCAGTTGCATCGTTGACGGCATGTAGGGCTCCGGCACTGTAGGGCAGAGAGACCATAGGATGGTGCGCATGCAGGAATGCGCCAATATCTCTCTCTCTCTCTCTCTCTCTCTCTCTCTCTCTCTTACACACACACACACACACACGCACATGCAAGCGCGTGCGCACAGTCACACACACGCTACTTGCAACAGCTGCAAAGTTGCTGGCAATCGTGTACTGAGCTACTCGCACCAGAAGCTCTCTCTCTCTATCTCTCTCTCTCTCTCTCTCTCTCTCTCTCTCTCAATCAATCAATCAGCGATGCGACCAGCAGGGTCGTTGACGTCGACCTACAATCTCTGTTGGGCTCGCTGCACGATCACTGCAGTGCCAGCTGTACCCTTGCTTCATTGCTGAATACCATGAAAGCGGCGCCTCCAGAGGTGTGACAAAAGTCCTCTCTCTCTCTCTCTCTCTCTCTCTCTCTCTCTCTCTCTCTCTCTCTCTCACAGCGATGCACCCAGCATGCAAGCGGCGCCTCCAGAGCTGTGACATGCTGCATGTGGGCAATGGAAGCATGTTGCATGTGTGCACCACAAGCTCACCTCCTTGCTGTCATTTGCTACTCCCCAAGCTCACGCCAGCACAGCCACTGTCTGATAGCGAGCACCTATGTTGAGAGAGAGAGAGAGAGAGAGAGAGAGAGAGAGATGCAACACTACGCGGGCCGAGCAGCTCCACCTCTCACAAGAAGTTTTGGACAAATTCTCACAACATTTCCCACATTGTGACTTACCTCAACATCACGAGCTTCTGTGGGGGCCTAGCTAGGTAAATTTGGGGCAAGGGGACCGGCGGTCCCCTACCCTCAGTCGTACCTAGCTAGGTATGCGGTGCCGCTCGAGCAGAAGCTCATGATGTTATGCATTGTATGAAAAACACCGAAAAACGCTCCGTTTTCCTACATGAGAAAATTTCTAAATCTTCTTGTGGTTGCTTCAAAGAGAACCAATAGTAATGTTCTTGAGAAGAGACATTAGAGCATAAATTTGTCAAAACCTGGTCCAACCAGTACTTTTTGATAGGCAGCTGGCTGTGTTCAAATGCAACAAAACACTGAATCACAAGACATGCCAGAAGTGTGGCCCAAGCAAATTCAGTACCTCAAGCCCTCTAAAGAAGCCTTGCAGGAAATCTCTGCATTAGTTGCCCTGTAAAAAAAATTCTACAAAGACAAAAAATGCATTGCAGCAACTATCAAGCAAGCTGATACAGTACAACCTCTTTACCACAGAACAGAGGAAGATTTTGAATAGACCACTTCTTGCATAAAGCCTACAGGTCAAGACTCCATAGATAAACACATGCATACAATCGACGTGACTAACTATCATTGGCATGCAGCCCAACGTGATTCTCTTGTTGACATAAAACTTTAAAGCCTTTGCTATGCCACAAAACTAACATACACCATTATCAAACTTGTTGGTGATGGGACAAGGGCAAGAATAAAAATACACAAAATCAGAGTAACTCAGTGGGACAAGTGATAATCTTAGAATATACAAATATTGTCTTAAGTTGTTTTTTATCCTCGCTGGTCTTCAAGAAATGTGCAATGAAGTGAGCTTGCGGTTCAGATCATCATTCAATCAACAACAATTCTCTAAAAATTTGAAAACTTGATTGACCTTGTGACCCTATTGAATAATGAAAATCCACACTAGATATTCTATACTATACAAAGTCAAAACATCATTTGTGTGGAAGTTTGCAAGAAAATAATCTTGATAGTCACCCAAAACTTGTATGACCCAAGAGGTAGACTTAATTTGTCATAACAAAGAAAACAGCACTACAAACATCGTTACCAGACATCAATTTCTAATTACCCTAGCGATATACTGTTGTGTGATGTATATGTGCGAAATTACTTACATTAAAACCACATATACCCAGCAAACATTGCACAAATTAAAGAGGTTAACATAAGATACACAAGTTACACGATGAGTAGATCAAGAAGAAGGGATATCTAACTCCTCAATAAACCTAAATCATAACACCAAATAAAAAGAGAGCCTAATGCTAAAACATTAGACTCAAAATTCGAAGTCTCTCTAATTTTGTGGACTCTATTCTATCTCTGCATAGAACCATCAAGGATCCTGCAAAAGAGTAGTGTATACATGATATAAGTCAATTCTTAGTTGACCAGGAGCACCAATGGGAATGACATCCTGCCCGTGGGCATAAAGATCTTGGCAGCAAGGGAAATTTGGTATTGAGGGAGGGCAAGTGCATCGCATGGTTGCCAATTTCCAAACCCTACCCCTACTAGCTGTGGCCATCCTTGCCTCTGAAAGAAAGTAAGAGCATTCCCAAGGGGTTTGGCTTGCCCAAATGAGATTATAGAATTGGGTGCCCAATTGTTTGCACCTCTCTAGAAAAGGACGGCAAGCATACTTCGATTAGAATAGCGCTTCATCCCGATGTAATATTCAATGCTCGAAATATGCCGGTAGATATTGATCAACTTTCTATGGAGGTTAGGAAAAGACTGAGACACTCCTACTTTTATCACTGCAAGTGGATATAAATTTCCATAATTTCCATAATTTCCACCAAGATTTCCTCCATTATAAGCACCCTTGGCTTTTATAAGCAAGTCACTCTCCACCCTCGCTCCAGTCATAGGACTCTGATAGTCATGTTCCACAGAGCACTGAAGGTTGTCCATATCCTGCATATCTATATATATAATAACTACATTAGTATGTGCAAGGTTGAGAGAGATGAAACTTGATTCTATGAGCCTTATTATGTGTTACCTATTCGAACCAAAATATTTGACACACCATCGGAATGGGGAAGGCTAACTAATTCATCTGCGATGATGGAACTCTCTTCATACTTCACTTTGAAGCCCCATGCTTTACCTTCATTCTTCAATTGCCATCGATTGAATAGTCTCTCAGAAACATCCTTTTGTAATACAAGGTTCGCTTCATCCACATCCTCCTTCTCTTTTGTGGCCTTCAAGCGAAGTAAAGCAAGAGCTCCGTCAATTCTAGCACAAGGTATATAGAGTGAAGGCATCTTGGTGCTGCTATAGCTTGTTGCAACAGAATCACCAGTGAAAAGAGCCTGTCAAAGAGCAGATTTGAGAGGGTTTTTTCAAAAGCAAGAGCTCCACATGATTTCTAAAAACTTTAAAGGATTTACCTTGATTCCTGACGCATCCACTGTGTGTGCGCCGCGTCTATATACAACCGAGCAAGTGCGATGTTCTCAAAGGGTAAAGACCCACGGCGTAGAGAAACCAACGTTCGCTCAATCTTCTCTGAATACGACTGTGTATGGCCGCCTCCATCACTAGGCTAATAAGGATTGCTAATGTGCGTGGACGGTGGGCTATTGAAATTCTAACCGTGCAGGGGTTGGCCCTTAATTAAGGAAAGTTCAGGTACCTCTAGCACTAGGCTACCTGAACTTTCCTTAATTTAGGGCCAGCCTTTGCACGGTCAGAATTTGCACACCCCACTATCCACGCACATCGACAATCCTTATTAGCCTAGTGATGGAGGCGGCCATACACAGTCGTATTCAGAGAAGATTGAGCGAACGTTGGTTTCTCTACGTCGTGGGTCTTTACCCTTTGAGAACATCGCGCTTTCTCGATTGTATATAGACGCAGTGCACACACAGTGGATGCGTCAGGAATCAAGGTAAATCCTTTAAAGTTTTTAGAAATCATGTGGAGCTCTTGCTTTTGAAAAAACCCTCTCAAATCTGCTCTTTGACAGGCTCTTTTCACTGGTGATTCTGTTGCAACAAGCTATAGCAGCACCAAGATGCCTTCACTCTATATACCTTGTGCTAGAATTGACGGAGCTCTTGCTTTACTTCGCTTGAAGGCCACAAAAGAGAAGGAGGATGTGGATGAAGCGAACCTTGTATTACAAAAGGATGATTCTGAGAGTCTATTCAATCGATGGCAATTGAAGAATGAAGGTAAAGCATGGGGCTTCAAAGTGAAGTATGAAGAGAGTTCCATCATCGCAGATGAATTAGTTAGCCTTCCCCATTCCGATGGTGTGTCAAATATTTTGGTTCAAATAGGTAGCACATAATAAAGCTCAGAATCAAGTTTCATCCCTCTCAATCTTGCACATACTAATGTAATTATTGTATATATAGGTATGCAGGATATGGACAACCTTCAATGCTCTGTGGAACATGACTGTCAGAGTCTTATGACTGGAGCGAGAGTGGAGAGTGACTTGCTTATAAAAGCCAAGGGTGCTTATAATGGACGAAATCTTGGTGGAAATTATGGAAATTCATATCCAGTTGCTATGATAGAAGTAGGAGTGTCTTAGTCTTTTCCTGACCTCCATAGGATGTTAATCAATATCTACCGGCATATTTCGAGCATTGAATATTACATCGCGATGAAGCGCTATTCTAATCAAAGTATGCTTGCTGTCCTCTTCCAGAGAGGTGCAAATAATTGGGCACCCAATTCTGTAATCACCTTTAGGCAAGCCAAACCCCTTGGGAATGCTCTTTCTTTCAGAGGCAAGGATGGCCTTAGCCTGTAGGGGTAGGGTTTGGAAATTGGCAACCATGCGATGCACTTGCCCTCCCTCAATACCAAAATTCCATTGCTGCCCAAGCTCTTTATGCCCACAGGCAGGGTGGCATTCCCATGGGTGCTCCTGGCCAACTAATTGACTTATATCATGTGTACACTGCTCTTTTGCAGGATCCTTGATGGTTCTATGTAGAGATAGAATAGAGTCTACAAAATTAGAGAGATTTCAAATTTTGAGTCTAATGTTTTAGCATTAGGCTCTCTTTTTATTTGGTGTTATGATTTACGTTTATTGAGGAGTTAGATATCCCTTCTTCTTGATCTACTCTTCGTGTAACTTGTGTATCTTAATGTCAATTTTAACTGAAGCTCTTTAATTTGTGCAATGTTTGCTGAGTGTATGTGGTTTTAAAGTAAGTAATTTCGCACATATACATCACACACAACAGTATATTGCTAGGGTAATTTAGTAATTGATGTTTGGTAACGATGTTTGTAGTGTTGTTTTCTTTGTTATGACAAATTAAGTCTCACCTCTTGTGTTATACGAGTTTTGGGTGACAAACTTCCACACAAATGATCTTTTGACTTTGTATAGTATAGAATATATATATATATATATAAAACTTGTACCTCCATTCCCACACACACCCTCGTCGTATACATCTACACACTTACACACACACACACACCCACCTTATAAACATAATTACATACACACATCCACGTGCATACGCGCAATCACATATCCACACATATACACGCACGACATACGCACCCATCAAAGAAAATAAATAAAAAAACACGAAGCATTCGACGACATCGACGTCATAAGCAAAAAGAAGACGGTCAAGTCGCGCGTTGCCGACACAGAAACAAGAAGAGACGTCGAAGGCATGCCCCGACCGACACTGAAAATGATGAATGCGTTACACCGATGCACCAGCTATGTCGTCGTTCACTGCATCGCATCCACAATGGCCTCTTCAGTAAAATCCGTAGGTTGTCATCATTTTTTTGAGTTTTAAACGAATTCTTGTAAAAAATCCCAATTTGTAAATTATCACCTCTCTCTAGGTGATGGCCACAAAGGCCCACCTAGGAGTTTTTTTATATAATATTCCCGAAGACAAAGCAAGAGTCAACCATCGAGGACCCACTGCCCTGCTTTGTCTCCCCGGATTAGGACCCTAAACCTAATCAGATTACCTGAACATAAAGCAGCCAACACCTATAAAAAGGCAGTGAGAGGTCACTATCAAGGGGGGAGATTGACACGAGATTGATTTGGGGAGATTCAGAGATTGAGAAGGGATTAAAGGAGATTGTGAGCGATTTGGGGGGGGGGCGGAAATTTCATCAGAGGTCAACACTTGGTAGTATTTTGATGGGAGGGATTGGGAACACTTACATCACGTGAGAGGAATTTGGTGTAGCAGTTTTGAAAATTTACACTATGTAAAGAAGCTATGTCTACATCTTGACTCCAATGGTCACTACACACACACTCATGCTAGCAAAGTTCCCATGTCTGTGAGTCATTTCTAGAGAATGCACTATTAGGCTCACCATCTCTCCCTCTATCTCTCTATCACCATGATTGCCACCTCGCCTGAAATAAAGTTGCTGTAAACATTGTAAGAAAATAGTTCTCCCTCACACCCCGAGGGTTTTCATTACATGCGTCATTCTCTCTCCCTCTCTCCCTCTCTCTTGCTCTCGGTGTGTAGAGTTTGTGACATCTTTAATCACCATTGTCCACGTCCTATCCGCTCAAAGCTAGGTGGTGCCCCCCTATTCGCTTCACTGTAGCCGGCTCGCGACGTGCATCGGCTCCTGGTATTTTCGAGGCCGTCGGGGTGCGTGTCGCGCTTTGCGCTCGTCATTTGGTACACCCACTGAGGAGGGCTTCTCGGAAACCTCCAATTTACAATGCTGAAAACAACGCACATTATCAATCATGGATGAATGGCTGAAAGAATTCTCCAACTGGAGAACGAAGGAGGAGGAGACTAAAGAGGCACTAACCGCCTTCATTGAAGTACTACTGCTAGGCTGTAGTGTCATCAGTATTCAAGAGGTAAGCTCCCCATCTCATGTTGCTCGTTCTAACCGCAAATTGAGAGCACAAGGTGGGAAGTCTATGAAGTGCCATCACTGCTGTCAACCAAAGCACCTTGTCAATGAGTGCCAGCAACAACGAAGGTAACGAAGGGGCTGAAATCATCTACATCGACATTCACCGTGAGGAGGTTGTCCATATCAAGGGAGGAAAGAAAACGATAAGGTCTCTCTTTCCTAAGGAAATTGCAAGAAAAGGTATAACCTCTACTCCTAAGTGGCCAAAAGGGGCTGCTCGAGCCAAAGTTAAGGAAGGGCTAAGCTAGTCTAGAAACACATGACCCCAAAAGAAGCATCTGGCCACGCGAGTGCTTCAAGTTTGGAAAGCTGGGTCGTCCCCAGTTTGCCAAAAAGAAGGTCATCCGAGGCTAAGTGGCGGAAGGTCGCCTATTGATTCGTGCGGCACATGCGAGTACTGCCAGTCCATTTCGACAATCCTGAAGCAAAAGTGGTAAGAAGGTTTCCATGCCCTAAGGAGGAGTGGTTCTACTACTGCTCTTGCTGTTTTGGAGGATGGGTAGAGGTCCTTCCTCCTCTCCCCGTACAGCTCATCCTGAAGAAGCTCTCCACCACTGGTGAAACCCAGTGGGATGCAGACGAGTTACAGCTGAATGGAGTGGAGTTCATGCAACGTGCCGACTACGTTAATTACCTGTTGCTGCTAGCTAAAAGGCTAGGAGTAGTCAAACGCGTTGCCATCACTCCGTACGTGCTGAGCGACGAAGAAAAGGTGGAGCCTATGAAAGGCGGCCACCTCCTGTGGATGTGCTGACTCATCAACACCGGCACGGTAAGAGTATAAGTAAGTGCTCCACCCTCTATGCATGATGGAAAACGGGCCAACAACGTCCCCGTTTATATTTCTGCAGCACATGCATGTGAATATTTATGTAGATAGGAAAATCTTCTACCAACAGAAGGTTGTGTATCTGTTTGGTACTGCGGTGCTAGGAGAATCCTTAGCTCCCCAAACCCTATCATTCTCCCCATATTGGATTACCACCACTGCTTCAATGTTTCCATCTTTATTTTGTTTTAATCTATCCACCCAACTCTGTAAAAAGCCGCTATGAGCCGCTAATGTCATTAATGTTATTATATAAAAAAAAAAGTTTGTAATTTCTTGAGTTACTACCATGGCAAGTGTCTCTTTTTCCACATTTAGTGGAAAGAAGGGAGAAGACATCACCAACGACTTTCTGGATGACTTTGACATTGCTTGTGTGGTTTTCAACAAGGATGACGACGCCTCACAACTACGAATTTTTTTCCTCTACTGATGAAAGTAGAGGACAAGTCTTGGTACAATGCTTTGCCCCAAGCTACCAAAAATACATGGGATGTACTACGTGTTGCCTTTGTAAAGAGGTTTGGTGGAGGCACAACCTCAAAAAAGTTATGGCAACTGATGACAGAATTAAAGCAGGAAGTCTGCTAGAGTATGCCACTTACGAGTCCAAGTTTGTGGATTTGTGGGAGCGATGGGTTGCCTCACTGGAGGAAGGTGAAGGAGCACCTAATTTTTTTGTGGATGGGTCGCCGCTTAAGGAAAAGGTGAAGGGGAGGTTCCCCGCAACGTATGAGTTGGCAGTGGAAGTAGCCCGCCTTAAATACAAGAAGATGCATAGGCAAGCAAGAGTCAACGAGTCAGAAGAATCGAGCTCAGTCCGGCTAACCCCAATGATTGCAACAACCATTCATAGAACCCAACCACAGGAGGCATCAGAAGAGCAACAAGAGCTGCTGAGTCACATCACTACTCATCTCGAAATTTTATCCGTGCATCTGGTGCAACAAGGGCATGCACCTGCCAGAAATCCAGAGCAAGGGAGAGGACAACAAAGGCAAAACCAAGAGTGCCACTGCTACAATTGCGGGGAAGACGGCCATGGCATGTATTATTGCCCACATCTGAGAAGGCAGAACTTCAAAAGAGGAGGAAGGCATAATCAAATTTCTTCACCAAGGGTGAGACCACCGCCGCCCAGGCAACCAATTCCATCTGTTCAAATCCCACCACCAGCCGTGCAACCACAGCTAGTCCCACTAGTTCAAGTCCTACAGCCACCAATTCAACCACCGTCACAATCGCCACTTACATCATCCTACGCCCACCACCAATTGGTACCCGCACACCAAGTGTCATTGGTCTTGCAAAAGAGGTCAATATGAAGGTAACATAAGAAGGATCAAGCGAGAAGTCTGTTCAAAGGACTAAAGCAGTGGGACAAGAGATTAAAGAATCAAAAGATGCTACCCCAGTGAGGGAGGTAAGTCAAGAAAATTGTGTTACAAATGTGATTACATCTCTAACCTTGGATGAAATAGGAATGAAAGCGATCAATCGACAGCATTGGGCAGTAAGGGTAAGAAGGCGTAAAGTGTTGATCAAGCCTCATCAGAGTAAGAGGAATGCAAGAGCATGGAAGATACAAGAGAAGAGGAAAACCAACCTACTAGCAAGGCATTGCAGAAGATGGACAACATATCAAGCAAAGGGGAGGGCTTTGAAAACAGAAACCTCTGCACCAGCATGGACCAAGAACGATGTAGCAAGTTGAAGGAATCTTGCATCAAGGAAGTTTCACCAGAGGACCATAACGGAGAGGTAAGTATGACTGAAGGTTTGGAGTTGGATATTGTTCCAAGGGCTTGGCAGCCGAACAAGACTTTATTGTGTAGTGTCATAGACTTAGAGATGGGTAATGCCTCTCGTCTACTGAAAGGTGTTATAAACTTGGAGATGGGTAATGCCTCCAGTTTATGTGAGGGTGTTCATAGTAAGTTTGATGATCAATATGTTGACAACCTTTTAAGGATGTTCCAGACTCCTCCACAACACAGCATTGCGTTTTCATGGGATGCATCAGACCTATGGTTATGGTTAACCACTAGAACATATAGAGGTAAGATCAGCATGGAGATCAAAGTTAAGGAGCCATGGATAGACAAAAGGCTGATAGAATGCAAGAATGAAGGCCTCATTGCCAATTTGGTGTAGTTTTTTTACAAATAGTGCATCCTCTCTATGGAGAGAGATAAGTGGATTACACTTGCATTTAAGCCGCAAGGTAGGTGGCTTACTATCAACATCAGAAAAGACAACTGACATGTTTGAGCACACCCAAGAAGAGCACGATATGCTTGCAGGTTTTCCCAATCGTGGTAGTAATCAAGGTTTTGAAGACAATTGGAGCTCACCACACCAACAAGGCATCCATATATGGTGGATTCTTGGCACACTCTTGGGAATCATAATCTTTAGTTCTGCCTTTGCAGGAGCCAAGATGCTCATTTTTTCTCTTGCTACTAGTGGTTACAAGTTTGGTCCCATTTGGCATGCAAATTTTATTGCTCAGACACTGCAGATAATGATCCTATTCTTCACTTAGGATCCAGGAGGACACTTGCAAAAGGTTCCAGAAGCCATGGGCTTCCCATTTAATCAACCCACACTATTCCAAGGAACAGGCTATCACCCAGACCTATTGCAGATTCATGAATATCCCAAAAATGTCACCAATGGCCAAATGAAATGGCTAGTTCAGAAGGAAACTCGATATCGGCTCCAACTGATTAGCTAAAGAAGAATCAAAGTCAGGGCTAGAGACATGAATGTCTCTAGCCAAAAGGGGAGGGCTAATGATAGCCGATTTTCAAAATTCAAGACAAAAAAAGAAAAAGGTTTATCTTTCCTCTGCCCAAAGCATGACAACACCACTAGAAGGCTCAACAAATCCTCAGTCAATTGGTGAGCCACAAATTCTCTCTCTCTTTTCCCTGCCCCCGCCACGGCCCATGCAGCCCAGCTTGGGCGACACCCCGAGCTATAGCGCGTCATTATCCATCATTAGCCCCGGCTTTTGGAGCTGTGACCGCAAGAACCAACCCCAAGAAGGGGAAAGCACATTACCAGAAAATAACGATAAAATGTTGTTGTTTTTTTTAACATTCATCACCCCCTCTATGCTTAACCACCGGAGGGCCACCACCAATTTGGACACACCTCTCTCCATTATCACCAGGAGACAGAGGGATCTCTCTCTCCTGCTTGGCTCTGCCAATCCACCACCATCTCACTTACCCTGCTTCTGCATCACCAGGCCCATGTGGGCGCATAAAACAAGCTGCCACTGTTTTTTTATTTTCCACTGGCGGGCCGCCACGCTTTTGTAAATTCTCCCTTTCTCTCTTTCATTATTCATATTAGCACTCTCTCTCTCTCTCTTACCCCTCTTCGCTCGTCCATACCCCTGTCAACGGGCCGCCATACCTCACCCATCTCTTTTCCCTCTCGTCCACACTCCCTTGACCTCACTCTCCCCTCCCTCTCTCCCCTCTTGTTTTCTTCCCACCGACGGGCCGCCACTGTCTCTCTCACTATCTTTCCCTCCCTCAATTTGCTCACACTCTCTCTCTCTCTTTGAGTAAGCGGCCCCGCCATGCATGAAGTAGAATATCTCTCTCTTTCTCTCTCTTAATTCACCCCCACATACCCTCTCTCTCTTTCCCCCCCTCTCACTCACACGCTCTCTCTCTCTCTCTCTCTCTCTCTCTCTCTCTCTCTCTCTCTCTCTCTCTCTCTCTCTCTCTCTCTCTCTCTCTCTCTCTCTCTCTCTCTCTCTCCCCCCTGGTGGGCCGCCACCCTTGCTTAAATAGTTGACCTCACACCTCCCTCACCCCCCCTCGTTTCCACGGGAGGGCCACCCCAGGTTATACTCTCTCTCTCTCTCTCTCTCTCTCTCTCTCTCTCTCTCTCTCTCTCTCTCTCTCTCTCTCTCTCTCTCTCTCTCTCCCCCCCTGGTGGGCCGCCACCCTTGCTTAAATGGTTGACCTCACACCTCCCTCACCCCCCCTCGTTTCCACGGGCGGGCCACCCCAGGTTATACTCTCTCTCTCTCTCTCTCTCTCTCTCTCTCTCTCTCTCTCTCTCTCTCTCTCTCTCTCTCTCTCTCTCTCTCTCTCTCTCTCTCAGCCAACAGGCCATGCATGGCACCAAACACGCTCCCTCTCTCTCTTAATCCACACACACACACACCCTCACACTCTTGCTACATCTCTCTCTCTCTCTCTCTCTCTCTCTCTCTCTCTCTCTCTCTCTCTCTCTCTCTCTCTCTCTCTCTCTCTCTCTCTCTTGTTGCAGGCACCGATCAGGGCGTTCTCTCCCTCTCTCTTATTCACACACACACACACACACACACACACACACACACACACACACACACACACACACACACACACTTCCTCACCACTCTCCCACTCCCTCCCCTCCCCCCCCCCCCCCCCCCCCCCCCCTCTCCCCCGCTCTCTCATATACAGCCCGAAGGCGCGCAACAGTAAACGAAACCGCTCTCTCTCTTTCTCTAACTACACACACACACACCCACTACACACACACACACACACACCCTCCCCTTCCCCCATACAGCACCCGCTCCCTCTCTCTCTCTCTCTCTCTCTCCCATTCTCGTCCTTCCTCTCTCTGCGCAGCAGCCACCGAAAACAAACTTCAAAAAAATAAAATAAAATAAAAAAATAAATAAATATATATATAACTTATACCCCGTTCCCAGACACCCCCTTGCCGTATACATCCACACACTTATGCACACACACACACCCTATAAACACAATTACATACACACACCCACGTGCATACGTGCAATCACATATCCACACATACACGCGCACGCCATACACACCCATCAAAGAAAATAGAAATGAAACACGAAGGACTCGACGACATCGACGTCATCACCAAAAAGAAGACGGCCAAGTCGCGCGCCGCCGACACCGAAACACAAGAAGAGACGGAGAAGGCATGCCCCGGCCGACCCCGAAAATGACAAATGCGCTACACTGACGCACCAGCTAGGCCACCCTTCACCGGCATCGCATCCACAACGCCCTCTTCAGTAAAATCTGTAGGTTGTCATCATTTTTCCCAGTTTTAAACCAAATCTAGTAAAAAATCCCAATTTATAAATTATCACCTCTCTCTAGGTGATGGCCAGAAATGCCCACCTAGGAGTTTTCCTTTATAATATTCCCCAAGAGAAAGCAAGGGTCAATCATCCAGGACCCACCGCCTTGCTTTGTCGCCCCGGATTAGGACCCTAAACCTAATCAGATTACCTTAACCAAAAGGAGCCAGCACCTATAAAAAGGCATTGAGAGGTCACTATCAAGGGGGGAGATTGATAGGAGATTGATTTGGGGAGATGCAGAGATTGAGAAGGGATTGAAGGAGATTGTGAGAGATTTGGGGGGGGCGGAAATTTCATCAGAGGTCAGCACTTGGTAGTATTTTGGTGGGAGGGATTGGCAACACTTACACCACATGAGAGGAATTTGGTGTAGCAGCTTTGGGAATTTGCACTATGTAAAGAAGCTATGTCTACATCTCGACTCCAATGGTCACTACACACACACTCATGCTAGCAAAGTCCCCGTGTATGTGAGTCATCTCTAGAGAACGCACTATTAGGCTCACCATCTCTCCCTCAATCTCTCTATCACCATGATTGCCACCTCGCCGGAAATAAGGTTGCTGTAAACATTGTAAGAAATAGTTCTCCCTCACACCCCGAGGGTTTTTATCACCTGCGTCATTCTCTCTCCCTCTCTCTCTTTTTTTCCCTCTCGGTGTGTAGAGTTTGTGATATCTCCAATCACCATTGTCTGCGTCCTAGCCGCTCAAAGCTAGGTGGTGCCCCCTGTTCGCTTCACTGTGACCGGCTTGTGGCGTGCATCAGCTCCTGGCGTTTTCAAGGTCTTTGGGGTCTGTGTCACGCTTTGCGCTCGTCAATGCATCTGGTAGATCACCATCTACTCTTTTAGGTGATTTCCCTGAAACAATCCTTGAAAAATGATCTGCTCTTTGATGAGTGGTGCCCTTTTTCACAAGTACAGTGATATCAAATTCTAGAAGAATGATGGACCATCTCACTATTCTTCCTATGTTGTATGGCTTGTTGACCAAGTATAATAAGGCTTGGTGGTCCACAAAGAATACAAATTTGTTTGCTAATAGGTAATGTCTATACTTTTTTACAGCATAGATCATTCCTAATCCTTCCCTTTCGGTGGTGGTATAATTCTTTTTCACCATGTTCAACTATAGGCTAGCATAAGAAATAGGAAAATCAGTTTTCCTGTCTCCTGGTTGAGCTAGTATACATCTGATGGAAAAATTGGAAGCGTCTACATGTATGTGGAATATCTGATTCCAGTTTCGTGCTTTCAATATTGGAGCTAAAGTGAGAGTTTTCTTAAGCTTTATGAAGGATTCTTCACACTCGTCAGGGTGTTTTAAAAGTGCTTCAAATCTCAAAAAGAATATCACTCTCCTAAGGTATGTCAATTAAGTCTCCTAACGTACCACAATTAATGAGACTAAATATAATTTACTGTTGAACACTGGATTATTGTCCGCCTCTTCTTTCCCGTTACAACCTGTCTGAGCTTTCTCTCTGCTTTGAGTTTTCTTTGTCTCTGAGATCTCTCTTGGAGCTCTATCTAGCTCCTCTCTGTCTCTCTCTCACAGAGCTCTTGCTGAGCTTTCTGTATCGCTCAGCCCCCCCCCCCCCCCCCTCTCTCTCTCTCTCTCTCTCTTTATCTCTCTAGGCATGGCTCCTCTTGTGTCTGAGCTCACGCTCATCTCTCTCTCTCTCTCTCTCAGCACTCTTTCTCTCGCTCTCACGAACTCTATCTCTTTAGGTTCCTCTTCTACTTGATGATTCTTGAGGTATGTAAACACTTATTATGCTTTGTTAGTATCTTGCTAATTAGTGCAAGAAGTGCCATGTATTAATTAAAAGTATAGCGTGTAGTTATGATTTGTATTGTATTTCTTGTAGAGCAATCCTTTGAAAGTACTGCAACAATGGAGCACAGTGAAGAACTGTCTATCAGCTCATCGTCATTGAGTAGAGAAGCTCAATTTCAGCGCAGAAATTAATGAGAGAATATTGGGCTGCTCAGAAACGAAAGCAACGTAAGGCAACGGTCAACTTTGTGACGAAAAGCAATACGGGGGAGATGGATGAAGAAAGAAACGAAGGATATGTCAATCTATGGTACAACACTTTGATACATTAACTGTGGGAATGGATGCAATTGGTAGGAAGGAAATCTTTGATGAACTTCTTCAACATCCTTGCTTCCTTACTATGCAGAGTAAATCCAAAGAGTTGGAAGCAATTATACTGAGAAACATCCGCAACACTTTGAATCATGTGAAGGTCCCAAGATCTTCAGATGAGTTTTTTGTGAAGAAATCAGCAATGATGATGTTGGTGAATGGTGGAAGCAAGGAGCAAAACACTGACGTGAGCATACCGCAAGCTGCCAAGCTTATGGGGATCCACAAAAGAAACTTATATTCAGCCAAACATCACTTAATAGTGTCAAGTGAATCCGATGGTTCGTTCCCTACATTTGCGTGTCATAGAGATGATGCACGGAGAACTCACATCACTCAAACTGTTAAAGACATAGTCTTTCAATTTTGGACGGATGAGACGAGGGTGTCCCCCAACAAGAAAGACGTTTGCAGTAAAAGACTAGCTAGATGTTCATATGTAAAGCATCCAATTCACCTTCTTGAGGAGCCTCAGGTAATTGCTATATTTTTTTAGCACTTTTTATTGGTGCTACAACTCATATTCCTGCTACAACATCATGTTTCTGTACCACTTTTTATTGGTGCTACAACTCATTATTGCCACAACATTATGTTTCTATACTTCTTTTTATTAGTGCTACAACTTGTTTTGGTGTTTTGCACTACTTCTAGTGGTGCTGCAACATTAAAAAGTGGTGAAACATTACTATACTGGTCTCTAATTGTATCTGAACCACTTCTAAAATTTGATCAATAGTTCTAAATGTTTGTGAAGCACTTTTACTTGTGTTTCCACACCACTTTTTAGTGTGTTTGAACTAGTTTTTAATGTTTTGCAGCAGGTTTTAATGTTTAAGAAATAGTTTTTACTAGAAATGCACCAACGCTTCACCGTAAGCCCTACAAAGTGGTGTTCACCCACTAAAAATTCTTGTTTACCCAATGCTAACAGACGTGTTTTACAAACTCGTAGGGGTGTTACTGGTGCAAACGTTTTTGGTGGTGCAACTCACTTTTTCCAAGTGATGTAGCAGCTTTTAGTCATGGTGCAACAGTTATAGTAGTGCCATAGACTTTTTACTGCTGCTGCACGAATGGTGTTCACCACCTTATGATGGTAACCAAAACCATATTAGTGGAGTTTGAACACTTACAAGTGCTGTCACACCACAATGAAGCGGTGCACACAACACTTACACGTATAAAAACCACTTTCACGTGGTGTCTGACCGCATTCAAGTGGTGAGAATCCACTTTCATGTGCTAAGTCACTACGTCAGTCCATCACTCCATGCAAGTGGTGAGGCACCACTCCCAAGTGGTGTGACACCACTTTCAAGTAGTAACTAAAACCTTGTCACTGCAATCAAGCGGAAAGTTCTCGCTTTCAAGTGGCCACACACCGCATTGGCAAGTGACAAGAAAACCCGTTAAAGTGGTGACTGCCCACTTTGAACTAGTTTCTCACCACTCTCAAGTGGTCATCAAGTGGTGAGACACCACTTTCATGTGCAAAGTACTACGTTAGTCATCACTCCATGCAAGTGGTGAGACACCACTCCAAAGTGGTGAAACACCACTTTCAAGTGGCCAATCACCGCATTCCAATGACTTGAATACGTGTTCAAGTGGTGACTGCCCACTTTGAACTAGTTGCTCACCATTCTCAAGTGGTCATCAAGTGGTGAAATACCACTTTCAAGTGATAGCTTAAACCTTGTCACTGCAATCAAGCGGCAAGCTCCCACTTTCAAGTGGCCAGACACCGCATTCAAGTGACCAGAATCAGCGTTCAAGTGGTGACTGCCCACTTTGAAGTAGTTGCTCACTAATTTCAAGTGGTCGTCAAGTTGTGAGACACCACTTTCATGTGCTAAGTCACTACGTCAGTCATCACTCCATGCAAGTGATGAGGCACCACTCCCAAGTGGCAAGACACCACTTTCAAGTGGTAGCTAAAACCTTGTCACTGCAATCAAGCGGCAAGTTCCCGCTTTCAAGTGGCCAGAAACCACATTCAAGTGACCAGAATCCGCGTTCAAGTGGTGACTGCCCACTTTGAGCTAGTTGCTCACCACTCTCAAGTGGTCATCAAGCACTTTTCACAAGAGCTCCTCCACTTCCAAGTTCTGTTGGACCACTATCTAGTTCTGATGCTGGTCTGTCGCCTAGTATTTTGTCTCTCCCAGCTACTTTTTAAGTGCTAGATTTTAATTGGTGACTGGCCACTTTGAACTAGTCGCTCACCACTCTAAAGTGGTCATCAAACACTTTTCACAAGAGCTCCTCCACTTTCAAGTTGTGTTGGACTACTATCTAGTGTTAATGCTGGTCTGTCGCCTAGTATTTTGTCCCTCCCAACTACTTTTCAAGTGCTAGTTCTGAACTTCCCCAGAACTTTCATGTCCTTACTCACCACATTTTAATCGTTGCCCACCATATTCAAGCAGTGCACACCATTTTTTATTGGCGGTTCATCACCGTCAAGTGGTTTGAATTCACTTTTAAGTTATACCAAACCACTTTTTAGTTACGGTGAATGCGGTTTCTCACCAACACTATTAAGTTGTCCTCACACAACCTCTTAATATTCTACCTTTTTGTATGGTTACTAGTTTCTACACTAATTTGTATTTGTGGTGCATTATTTTCACAGGTAAAACAATACTATTGAATGTATCATTACTAGTTTTTAGTGGTGCACACAAGTTTTTAGTGATATAGAATCACTTTTTATTGTTTTGAAACAATTTAACCAGTTTTGAATGCTAAGTTTATTTTTAACATTTGTATACATGTATATTGCAGGTGGAGATTTATTTAAGATTCAAGCCAAAGTATGCAGATATTCAGATTTTGCAACGTTGCTTCGATTCTATGAAACCGTTCTTTGTCCGAAAATTGAGGAATCGCTTCACCTGCTGTTGTATTGTGCATGTACAAATGATTTTCCTTAAAGAGGCAATAAATCACATGCGGACTCGAAGTTTTGATCTTCATGGTTCTTGCTCCATGTGCAGCTGCTCTATATGCCTTCATCATGATGAAGTTGTCAACCATGGATGTCTTGCATACAAAAATGCAAGTATGAGTACCACTTCACTGTTGGAGTCTATACTCTGCCCTATACTTGCAGAACATAGTTTCCATAGCTACCAATGCTTAATGGGAACATGCAATGCATGCGGTGTAGGTAATATTCAGATCTGTCCAAGAGAAGAAGTTGAGCAGAATAAGCAAGTATCTGTGAAGTTTTTCAAAAATATAGTGGGTGCTACTGGATTAAACAATGAAGCTAGAAAGAGCACTGTGAAAGACATTGTCCACAAGAAAATGCTGCCTAGAGAACTTTTGCGAGAGTACCAAGACCACTTGAAGAAGTATGTCACTCACAATTTTATATTTAGGTGGCAAGCACAACAGTTCAAGGACTGCATTTCTTTGTTTCCAGATGATGTGGTTGTCTCCGTCGTTGACTTTGCAGAGAACTACTTCTTCAAGGAGCAAAATGAGATCCAGTCAATGCATTGGTACACTAAGCAGGTCACTATCTTTTTCCTGATTACTTATTTCCGCATCGCATCAGGTGCAATAAAGAAGACCATGCACTTTTTTTTCTCAGATGATAAACAACATGACACCTTATTTGTGCAGCATGCTTTTCTCTTATATGCTCAATGGTTGAGAGATCAAGGGCTAAGCTTTAAAAAACATTGGTTTTGGTCAGATGGCGCAGCTTCACAATTTAAAGCAAAGCGACCGTTTTACTTTGTTGCTAGATATTGGAGCCTTACTGGCATGGAAATGAATTGGAATTTTTTGTGCTTAGGACATGGAAAGGGGGAACATGATGGGGCTGGGGCTGTCATTAAAAGGGCTCTAACTCATGAGCAATTGAAGCAAAATAGCGTGCGGTTGACTTGTGCAGTTGAAGTTGTCTCTTTTTTGAGAATGCATCTCAGTACTGGAGCAACTGCTATGTATGACAAGCAAAAGAGGGAGGTCAGTAGGGTGTTCTGGAAGGTCAAGCTAGGCGATGTTCAGCGATCCCATCAATGGGACTGCAAACCATTGAAGGGCTCAAGAGCAATGCACTGTGTGAATGGGTATTCTGAGAACAACACTTGTGCATTGCGATCAAAACGGTTGTCATGCTTTTGTTTTCCTTGCAGGCTTGGCCATTGGAGAAAGTGTATGAACAGATCACATGTGGAGATGTGGCAATATCACACTTTGGAGCCACTTGCTAATGATTCCCAGTCATACGGAGACTCAGACGATGAGGAGTTCTATGGTGCCACTAATTATGCAAGTCATTATGACTCCTTAAGCGATGCTCTCACACCTGGAGACAATCTTGATGTCACTTCTGAAAGAGAATAATGAGGAGGCTGTTGACTTCTACATTTTGAAGTGTGTAGTAGCTAAGGGCCTAACAACTAACGAGAAAATTGATGCATGGGGCAACAAGATAGAGAAGTATACTTATATGGTCACGGGCCATTGGTATAAATCCATATATTCCCACTTGATAATGGCAATAAAGTTCCCTATGGAGACTGTAGCGCTCGATGGCATAGGAGAAGTGTTCGAACTTTCCAATGAAAACCATGAGGCAATATACAATAGCATGCCCTTTGAATTGTAAATCAAATCTGATTTTATATCATCTAGTGAAAGATTGAACAAGATGGAATTGGTGTAAACTTACGATGGAATTGACATGTTGGTGTTTGAGAATGCTTCACCACTCCCCCCTCCCCCCCCCAAACATCACCACTAAAAAGTGTTGCAGTTCCAGAAAAACTCAATAAAAATTTACCACTTTTTAGTGGTGCTAAAGTGGTTTAGCACCACTAAAAAGTGGTTAAGAATGCTTCACCACTCCCCCCGAACATCACCATTAAATGGTGTTGCAGTTCCAGAAAAACTGTTGCAATAACACAATAAAAATTTAACCACGTTTTAGGGGTTTAGCACCACTAAAAAGTGGTGCTGAGACATTCAGAAGTGTAGAGACATGTAAAGTGCCAGAACTTCTGTATATTACAAAACGTATATTACAACAATTATCCAGAAACGTCTACATATCCACCAAGAATGTACAATATATAACGTTTCTTAAATTACAGATGTACAATCTCATTCATCTCCATTTATAACAAAGTGCTCAAAGACTAGACTCGAAAGTTCATCTTTGGGATTGTTGATGGGGTTTGCCTTTGTATACTCCAGGGTATTGGGGGTTAGTGCCCATCTGCACAACCATGGCAACAGTGTGCGCATGAGGTAATCAGGGTCTTGGTCTTCATCAAGAGGATCAAAGGTGGGTGGACATATACAGTTGTCCCAGACATTGCGCAGATTTTTATATCTGGAGTCATCTACCAGCAATGTCCGAGAGGAGTCATATTCTGGAAACTTGTTCCAGACATGGTAAAGGGGCTTGAAAGACACAAGCTCACCTGCAAGGTCTCTTGGAGCTCCAAAAATCTCTTCAAAATACGACCACTTCTCACATTGCCAGTTTGAGAAGAGATCCCTAAAGTAATAAGTCCTATGTTCCCATATGTCTGGCCAACATGTACAGAGGATTAGCTCAATGTTAGCAGCAGTACAAGTGCTCCAAATCATTGCATCTGCTATTTGCCTCAAATCCCAAACAAATTGCTCAACATCTCTATGGTAGTAGATCCACAACTTCTCATCCACTCTTTTTAGTTTAACTCTGTCGGAAGTTGGACGTGGAGGGTGTTTAAGTTGTCCAGTATTTGGATCATGTTTGGTTACATCTCGTTTCACAAATAGTCCATCGAGGATCGAGGATTATGAGCTTTTTGATCTTGCAGAAATTCGAAACAAGATATCCCCATCCAGGGTAGTTTGGGGAAATCTCCTCAATTTCGGGGCAAACTGCTGGTTCCTGGTCTTCCTCTACTTTATCTGGTGTTACATCTGCATTCTGCTTTGCATCCTGCTTAGCTGCTATGTCTTCAACCTTCTCATCTGGTTCTTGAACATCTCCAATCCAGCTAAGTTCTGCCATAGACAAGTACCATGCCTTAAAAACCTCAATCAGACTGACATATTAACCTTTTCAAAATACACTTGAAAAGTATACCTTCTAGGCTATTGATTTCCATTTCATTAATTTCCTGAACTTCTATGGCAACAGTCCACTTGGCAGGACATACTGGAGAAAAAATAAGCTCTACTTGAAGATGCTCATGATGATGTTGGAAAGAACACTACGAGTACAATAAATAGACAGTCAATGAACAATATGAGTACAATAAATAGACAATCAATGAGCAATAAACAACTAGTGAATGAAAAATAAAGCCGTCGTTTCATTATCATCAAAATGAGGGTACAAAGAGGCTACAAAGCACAAAAGGTTAATAGGGGCTACAAAAGTTTCTTGCAGGACTTTGGTTTGGGAGGTTTAAGGTTGGGTGCTTGGAGGTTAGTCTTTTTCCGAGTAGATGAAGGCTCCTTTGATTTTTTACCTTCTGGAGTAGGCTCTGGAGGCTCGGATGCAACCTTAGCTTTTTTCTTTGGTGTGGCGCGCTCTTCAGTGTTGCTCCTCTTTTTCCTACGCCCCAAAATCTGTGCACAAACATCTGAAATAAGAAGATCCGAGTCCTCATCAGACAAGTTCACTGTTGTATCCTTTTCAATTGGCTTCTCAGATGATTTTTCAGCGTCCTCTACGTCCTTGTTCATTGCAGGTTCTGGCTTGAGAGGCACCTTGGCTGACTCCTTGGATGCGTCACCTTGAGCTCCCACTACATCTGCTCTTTTTTCAGCCCTTTTTTCTGCCTTTTGTTGGTTCGGAGTGTCTTCACCTGCTTGTTTCTGGGATGCATTCTTATCTCCGCACCCACCACACATGCTATCAATATTGGTCTTGCGTGATGACCCAGCTTGGGAGTGTGCTACATAAAAGACAATGTAATAATACTCAATATTAAGTTATGTGAACATTCAAAGAGAAGAATGTTCCACAAAATATTACCAATTGCATCAACAGGAGATCCAAAGATGCCTTCCATTGGATCTTTCTCTGCAATTACATGGAGAAAAGAAACAAAATGGTCAAGAAATGAATCTACAATCAGCTTCATATCATAAGGTATAAAAACATCAATTACCTGTACCAACATGCTCATCCATGTTTTCCTCTCCAGGTGCCAGCAGCTTCAAAGCATCTTTTAAAGGCTCCTCACATCCATGAAATAGACATTGGCCGGCAGACTTATAGGCAGTTACAAAACAAAGTGGGTGATACGGATGTTGACACCGGAGCGTGTAGACACTGGTAACAACAGTCTGCATGATAGACATCCCACAAGCAACACAATCACCTAACTGCAAACAGCTATTGTCCGATCCCAAATGAACAGGCGGCCTGACAGGAAGGATAGGCATTCTTGACTTGAACAAATTAATAATCGTTTCCACAAATTGAAGATGCCCTGTCGCCACTTCTACTTCCCATAACAAAGTGTCATGCTGACCCTGTAAAAAAATAGCACTGCGTACTTTATAAAATAGTATAAGTGTTTGTGCATTACTTTCAAGAGTCTTCATCACTTTATGTGGTACCACTTAAGAGTGTTATATAAACACATTAAGTGGTCTTTTACCATATAAAATGGTCTCTAACCATTTTTTTCTAATTAGAGTTTAACCACCTTTAAGTAATATCAACTACTACTAGGTGAATCAAGCAAGCTTACATACCTGTAACTGTGCTGCCTCTTCACCTCGGTTATCGAGATTGTGCACTTCAATATCAAGTCCCATGTCTTTGAGAGCCTCCTTTCTGATTTTAATCAAGGTCTCAAGCTTTGCCATTGCTTACTCGTTTGGTACAAGCCCAGCCTTATGCAACTTGAGTTCCTCCATATCCTTGTTCAGTCTCTCTACGATCTTGGCGGCGCCTCGTATCAAACCAACCTGCTCATCTCTCTTTGTCTTTGATTGATGCTTCTCTTTTAACTTTTTAGAAGCATTAGCCTTCATGTTAGAAATAGCTGCTACATTAGCCGTTGACGCAGAAAATGTAGTCGAGGAAACATTTGACATTCCAAATGTTCCCATTGAGCCAAAGGCCCGCTTCTTTAGAAATTCCTCCTTAGCCTGCCCTGAAAATTGATGTCCATCTGAGTATGTCTGCCAGTCAAAGCCTGTGCCAATACTGTCAGTGTAATTACGCATATTTTCTGCATTAAATTTCCACTCGCTTCCAAGACATGGACCGTTTGTGGACCTCCATTTCTCCAGAGCTCACCCCAAGGTCAGAATTAAAAACTACACAAAAAGCAACCTTGAGTTTAAATAAATCCCTTGATAGGAGGGAGGTCCACCTCAAAATATGTAAGTGTAACACATGATTTCATCCGAAAAGGTTTTTTATATTTAAAAATTTACAAAATCACATGTACAAGAGGGATAAAAAATATGAAATGTTTGATTTATGAAAGGAAAGGGGTCTTTTAATTCTTAGTGAAGTGTGTGTGTTAAGGGATTTATACATACCTTTTGAACACACAGCCTATAGGCATTTTAGAGATGTGGAACCCCCCCTAGATAAGCACAAGTTATCACAAGTATTGAACAACCAATATGTTTAGGAATGCAAACTCATTTATTTATCTCCTCCTAGAAAAGGCATTCAACTACTTGGCCATCCAGGAACATCACTTGGATGCTCATAGCAAGAGAAAGCAGGCTCTAGGAAAGAAACTTGTTTTCTATGGAGAAGGAATTAACGGTTACAGTGGTGTCCTCAGTATTGTGGACAGGGAATTGGAGCCGAAGCTGGTTCTGAACCAACCCTCCGGAAAAATCCTAGGAATTAGAATCAGATGGGAAGGGAATCCCTTCACCATTGTGAATGTGTACGGCCCTTGCAATGCAAAAGATAGAGCTAAACTATGGATACATCTTAGAGATACTCCTATAAAAGGAGAGTGGTTGTTAGTTGGCGACTTCAATATGGTGGAAAAGAGCAAGGACAAAATAGGATCCTTTGGTATGCTGGCCGGATCGAAAAGGACTAAATGGCAAAGCTTGTGCGAAAAGTGGGCGATGATCGACTTATGGCAAGTTGGCCCATGGAACAGCACACCAGGTTTCACCTACACAAGTCTCCAGTATGCCCGCACTACCTCCAGGCTGGACAGATGTTACTGCTCACACCAAGCTGACTAGATACCGTCGATGCTAGAGATGAAGGTAGTCCCAACAAAAAGCCTTTCGGATCACATACCCTTGCACATACATTTTAAGAAGAATAAAGAGGAGGACTAGACCCTAGGAGGTAGGAAAAAACTGCTAGTTACAGGGGCACACCTATTCAACGATCCTCTTTTTAGGAATTTAACCAAGAAGCACTGGGGAAGCTTAGAAAAGATGTCGATCTCAACAAACACAATGCTTGGGACTTATTTGCTCGAAGTATTCAGAAAGCAATCAAAACCTCGGGCCCCTGGTTTACAAAATCTAGGGAGGCGCACCTTCTTCATCTTACAGGTGAGGTACAACGGCTTACCTCCACAAAAGCCAATGGGCTTGCTACTGAGGAAGAACACAAGCAATGGCTTGAAGCCAAAGCTTGCCTGGCTAACGAGCAATAGGAAGATATCAGAAAGGCAAGGATTCTCTCCAGGGAAACTTCCTGGAATTGGAGATGATCTCTTGAGATAGGTAATTCTAGTGTTAAAAGATTTTGACTCCTGATGATGTATTAGTTTAGACAGTCGACTGGACAGAAAATCAGAAACTGAACTGGAATTTATCTACTGGAATGAGAACCAGACTACGTACTGAGAATAATATTCAGATTCAGATTCAGAGTACTGAATACATAGTAAGTGTAACTGGAATATCTACTGTGATTGGAATTACAGATGAAAGATTACAGTAAGTATGATGTGATTTACAGATATAATACAGCTGACAAAAACTGCCAAGGATTGACAACTCGAGTACAAATGCTGCCAAAATGCTAATCCGATTATGCTCAAGATTGTGCTAACCCAAATGCCAACTCGATTACAATGTAATGGGCCCTATTTATACACCTTGGGTTTACCATGGTAATTACCATAGTAATTACTGATTAATTTGCTGCCCGTCTCATAAGAGAACGTTCCGACTTAGTGAAACTGTCTCAGCCATCTACATCCTTCCCTCCCTTCTTGAATTTTGGCAAGATTCCAATTTTTTTGAAAAATTCCCCTGTCTGATTCTGATTTGAAGCTGAAAAATCCACCGTCTGCTTCTGATGTTGGGGATTGGACTTGACCAATGATAGAGTGGCCATACAAAGATTGCGAGAGGCAGCTGAAAAGGCCAAGGTAGAGCTCTCATCGTCTACACAAACTGATATCAACCTTCCAGCTGAGGAAGAAAAGTGGCCACTGAATTCTGAGATGGAACTACCCAGTATCCTTCCACTAACCCAGCTTCCGTTTGCCCTTTGACCTGGATGGCGTCTGAGAACTCCCAATACCAGCATTCTCCTTTTGGATAAGTCAGTAAATGGTCTCTTTCTCAAGCTGATCCCGCCTTTCTGTGGTCATCTCTACTTCATAAGGCATGAGGGAATGATAGGTTTTGGTGTCAGGATCATAGAGTGTGAGTCTGCCTTTGGTGATCCTGGTCCTAGCCAGCTTGTGACAATGCAAAGCAGTATGGATCCATCCTTCTAGAAGAGGCTGATTAGTTTTGACCCGAGCTTCGAAAAGAATCTCAGTCATCTCCCTATACTATGGTGCTAGGCCTGCCTTAGCTTCAATATCCTTTTCAGGCAATTTAGAGGATTCAACAGTAAGTTGCAGCAGCTAATTAGTGATCTTGGTCAGGCCCCTGATCTGAATCTTCCACTAACCCATACATATCCAAATCCTCTACATCTCTTCTTTCAGCTCATGAATATCATTGAGTTGGAGAGCATCGTTGAACAGTGTTTGCCAAGTTTTCCATTCCACAGTCGATCGCTCATCAATCTTGGAGCTCATCAATAATCTTGAAGTATGTAAGGCGATCAACTAGTTTTGGATATTGGGGATAAAGTGCTGGAAAAAATCTTGGAAGTTCCGTCTCTCTTGCTGGGAAGGCATACAAGAGAACTGGAGAATCAAACACGAATTCTAAAAAATTGAGAACAGCCTGGTTCTCTTGCTGCATCATCTTTCTGGTGATTCTCACTAGCTGAAATAATTTGCGGAGAGCAATTGCCCGTTGTCCGACTGCCATTCTAGTCTGCGGTCCTTTACTAGTGGCTGTCTGATCTTCAAGAATGGCCCTTACTCTTTGATCCAAGATTCCTCTGGCAATTTGCATCTGCACCAAAACCTCCTTTAAGTGTTCCCTAACATCCTTTATACATTTGTAGGTTGGTTTGTTTCCTAGCAGAAGTTCTAATTCAAGAGCGAGAGAGTGACAATCTGCAGTAGACTGTCTTTGCAAATGTGGGTTGGCCACTCTCTCTTCAATAGTGATTATCCATTCAGGAACCCTTTCCAACAACTGGACTGTACTGGGATGCGCAGGTAAATGGCAAGTTTCTTGATCATGAAAAGCCACTGATTTCCAATGCTCCACCATTTCCCTGGCCTCGACATACAGTCTCTGAAAACGTTCCAGATCAGATAGGAGATCATCATCGTCCAAATATTGTCTGGTGATGGAAGCCTGCTGATGTCTCAATTGCCTATTCAGGGTGATAAGCTGCAAGGAATGCTGCTGATCAGACTGGTCCCTCATCTTGAACTTTTCTTTTCCCTTTAGCCTCCCTGCTGAGTTGGGACTGATTTGTTGGCTAATTCCCAGTGTGACTCGGATGTTCTTCTGACTGCTGATTACCCGACTGCTGTCCTTCATTCTGGCCTCGCTGGTCTGGCTGTGGCTGATCTCCCTCAGTTGGCCCTATGCCACCAGTACCAAGTCCTGAGGGTGGAGGTGGGGGGGGCATCATCATCATCACTAGTATGCCCTTCTTCTTGGTCATCCTCCTCCTTATCAGCTCCTTCGTCCTTATCCTCTTCTTTTTCCTTATCTTCTTCTGCTTCATCCAGGGAATTCTGCTGGTCAATATAATCCAGGATTGCTTGATTTGTCAGAGCATTATTATTTAGCCACTTTATCCTGCAAATCACTCTGCATGGTCCCCATGAGAGACTTCAAATTTTCCAGATCAAAGACAGCGTTGCCTACTGGATTTAAAATTTCAGCCAAGCTGTTATATATATATATCTGTCAGTGAGGGAAGCCTTCAGAGCTGTATGGCTACGTAGCAAGGAGTTGAAGTCAATTCTCTTCATTTTCAGCATTGTTTCCGCCCGATCTGCAGCTCTCTGCGCTTCATTCCTTTCTTCCTTGATGATCAATATCTCAGACTCCACCTTAGCTAGCTTTTTGTTTAATAGCTCAATAACCCTATCTGAATGAGCTTCAATTAGCCTATGGCGCATATTCTGCTCATCTCGTGCTGTCTTGAGCTTCTGAATTTGGTCTTCAGCTTCCTTCAAGCCTTAGCTTTAGCCTTTTTCAATTCATCTTCTGACCCTGCAACATCCAACATTTGTCCCATACAGTGGACAATAGTATTCCAGGAAGACTGGATGAGGACTGAACATCCGTCCTTTACTGTAGCTGGGTCAGAATCAGTAGGCTCATATACTGTCACTGGAGCCATATAGGGTAAGGTTGCATAATCAGCTTTCTGTAGAAAGAGATGCCCTTTCAATGGATGGGTCTGCATCTGCTGCAACCTGCCCTTCTTTACCAGGTGCAAAGCTTCTTCATTATTTGAAATAGAGACACCACCCAGTAAGGTTGGAGAAGCTGGACCTTTGCCTTTGTCCACTGCCGATTGCTCTGCTACCTTCTCAAAAATCGCTGCTTTTGCCTAATCTTTGCCAGAACCAGTAGCAACTGTACTATGTCCTACTGGTTGGTTATCCACAGTATTCTGAGCAGGTTGTTTATCCGTTTGGCTCACTATAGCTTTTTCAGTATTCACAGTTTTGACCCGACTCTCTATCTGCTTCAGAAAAGCACTACTCTTCGTCAGTGTCATTTTCGGTTTCTTCGAACTGCCAGCCTGATCTTCGGTGGCTTTCCTTTTCAGACCAGTTGGAGTGGTCTGGCTGTCCATGGCTTTGTCATCTGAGGACAGATCAATATTCTTGGGTTCTGAAACGGGTTTCTCACTCCAAGACGATTTTACCTGGCCATGAGCATCTGGAGCAGTGGCCCAATACAAAAATTGCCAAACATACTAAGCTTTAAAAACACTCTGGGATTTCAACTTGGCAGTTTGCTGAAGCACGTTATGTGACAGGATTTGACAAAGGTTGATAGAGACCTTTGAATCCAATGTCTTGGCCAACAACGTAGCAAAGACTTTCTCAGATACATATGTTGGATTATTTTTAAGGCTTACTGCTTTGGACACAAACCTGTAAGCAGTAGAAGCTTCCAGTCCTGCCACTGGAATCCCTTGACCACTGGCCTTGCGCATGCGCTTAGCCGCTTCATCCTCCTTTAGGACTATACTTATATGCTGTGGGGTTTCCACAAAAAGCTTGGGCTCATTGGGCATCTGGAATGCAAAATCTATGTCTTCCGTTGTAGCCGACACCTTCTTACCATACACTATGGCACTGCCATCTTCAGCATCGAAAGAATCAAGTACCTGTTTTATGATGTCTGCGTCGAAAGCTATTCTTGTGGCTTGCAAAATGATTCGTAGATCCCATAATTGCAGCAAAGCCATAGCTTGGTCGGTGAATACATAGCGTTGAATCTTACTGTAAGGAATGATGGGAAGGCTTGCCTTTGCAGCAGTGATGATGGCTTGGGTTTCCTCAAGAGATTCCTGCATCTTGTCTGAGCGCTTCTTCCTACCCATACACCATGAAGACCATCAACAGGCGAAGGAGAAGAAGACTTACTTGATGCATCAAAGCCATACCCAAGCGTCGCTGGTAAAGCTAATCGACAGTCAACTGTCTCCTCAGAAGACGAGGTCTGTGGCTGTAGCGAAGATACTTCAGAGCTTGGCGATGGTGAATGAATAACGGGAGGAAATTGTCGCGCAGGGGATTTGTGAGGAAAAATGCCGACTCTCCTGACTGTTATACGTGTTCGCGCCATAAAAGCTCCACCACTTGCCGCTCCTATACTTGTGTGCATAGCTGCTATCGTGGCAGGCATGCATTGGACAAGACTTCTACCCATCCTTGAAATGATTACAACTGGCGTGCCATCTGACCATTGGGTGCTTAAAAATTGAAAAGTGTGTTCCCACTAATACTGGACTGGTTCCTAGTCTGGTTTGATCACACTGGTACTGATTTTGAGATCATTCTGGTTTGGTTCTATTGGTACTGGTTCTGAAATTGGGACTGGTTGCACATGAAAAAGCCCAAAAATATCCGATTCTGGTATCTCTTGATCTGCAGTTCCCAATTCCCTAGTACCTTGTTCTTGCGCAGATTCTCTAGCTTTTGAATAGTAAAGTTTGATCTTTGCACCATTATATACTCTTGGCAACAATAATCCAGATAAATCTTTCAGTCTTACTGTACCATTGGAGAAGACCTAGTCTACCTCAAATGGTCCTGCCCAGGCAATCTTCAGGTTTGGCTTCTTTGGACCCTGTCTAGACTGATAGAGAAGCACAAAATCTCCTTTCTGAAATTCCCGAACCTTAATTCGGCGATCATGCCAGTGCTTCCTTCGTTGCTGAACAATTTCTTGTTCCAGCATAGCACGTTGCCTGAGTTCATCTAACTGCATAAGTTCATGTAGGCACTTTTTCAGATTGTGGTTGAAGTCTAAGCCATACTTCACAGCCATTCTCAGACTTGGGATAACAAACTCCATAGGAACCACAACTTCAGTGCCATACACCATTCTGAATGGTGTCAACCCGGTAGTGACCTTGTAAGCTGTCCTATACGCCCATAAAACAGTCTGGAGTTTCAAATCCCACTTGTCTGGTTTCTTCTACACAACCTTAGTGAGAATAGTCTTGATTGTCTTGTTACTACTTTCAGCCTGTCCATTGCATCTGGGATGATATGGAGTAGATTTCCGATGCTTGACTAAAAGCATATCCAATAGAATTTCCATGGTGTCATTGATACAATGTGTTCCTTGGTCTCACACAATCTCTACTGGACATCCATATCGACAAACAATATTCTCAAATAGAAACCTTACAGTTGACTTGGCTGTGTTATCAGGAAGAGCCTTAGCTTCAACCCACTTAGTGACATAACAAGTAGCCATTACTTTGTACTTGTTTTTCCTAGGAGTAACCTTCTTAAAAGGTTATTAAAATATAATCCCCATTTCATGAACACACCCAGTGGTTGTACTGGTGTCAAAGGAGTCATATCTGCAGCAGCTGTTGGTCGACCCATTCTTTGGCATTTGTCACAAGTTTTACAAAAACTTCTAACATCAGCAATTAGTGTTTGCCACCACAGACCAACTTGCAGAATCTTCTTGTAGGTTACTTCATTGGAAAAACTTCCACCAGATTCGCCATTATGTGCTTCTGAAATAACTTGCATTCTTCCTTCCATAGGCACACAACGCCGAAGTATACCATCAACACCCAATCGATAGAGTGACCCTCCGATGATAGTAAACTTCAAGCTTTTGATGACTAAAGCTTTCTTCTGGTTCTGCTTCCAGTCCTTTGGAAAAGCACCTTGAGAAAGAAACAGATAAACATCATACCATTCAGGATCAATTGATTCTCCTGCTTCCAGCTGAAATAAGTCAGCATCCACTGGTTCATCCCGCAAGGGTAATTCTGAATAACCCTCCGTACTCCTTGACAGAAAATTAGCTCCACAGTGATTCTTGCCAGGCTTATGAAAAATTCTGAATTCAAACTCCATTAAGAACATCATCCACCGTATCAGCCTGCCTTGAATAATGACTTTATTAATAAAAAACAGAAGAGCCTGATGGTCCACATAGAAATGGAATAACTTTCCCAACAGGTAATGCCTGAACTTTGTAGCACTAAAAACCATTCCAAGGGCTTCTCGCTCAGTAGTCGTATATCCTTGTTCAGCCTCACTGAATCTGCGACTAGCAAAATAAACAGGATAATCAGTCCTTTTGTCTGACTGAGCCAATATCGCCGCCATTGTCAATCCCGAAGCGTCCACATGTACATGGAAAATAACATCCCAGTTTGGTTGCCTAAGGACTGGTTTACTGATGATGGCCTTTTTCAAATTCTGGAAGCTCTCCTCACATTCAATAGTCCAATTGAACTTACTGGTCTTCTTTGTGAGTTCGTATAATGGTACTGCTTGAGAAGCAAACTTATGTACAAACCTTCTATAGAAGTTAACATACCCCAGGAAAGAGCTCAACTCTAAAGCATTTCTGGGTGCTTTAGCTTGCTGAACACACTGAATTTTATCATTGGCCATTTCTATTCCATTTCGGGAAACCACATGTCCCAGTACCTGTCCCTTCCAAACTAGGAAAACGGGTTTAAATGGATTCAAACAAATCTGCTTCTCTTGACAGCGTTTAAAAACCATATTTAGGAATAGTAGGTGCTGTTCCTCATCTGAATATACAATAAAATCATCCATAAAGATAGCGAGGAACCGATGAAGAAATTCATTAAACATTTCCATCATACACCGATGAAAGGTAGCTGGTGCATTGCATAGGCCGAAAGGCATCACCGGATACATGAAAGCTCCCCACTTGGTGATGAAAGTGGTCTTCGCTCTATCTTCAGGAGCGATCTGTAACTGGTTATAGACACTGTAACCATCCATAAAGCTATACATTTCATATCCTGCGATCTCATCAAGCAACATGTCAGTAAAAGGCAATGGAAATGGATCTTTGATAGTTTGGGCATTGAGTTTCCTATAGTCAACAAAGACTCTCAATTTCCCATTTTTCTTGGGAACTACGACTATGGGAAATAGCCAATCGCTACTGGCCACCTCTGTGAGGAACCCAGCCTTGAGAAGATTATCAATCTCCTCTTTGAACTTCTTAGCATAGTTGGGGTTCATTCGATATCTTTGCAGTCGTATTGGCCTAGCATCTGGCTTCAACGATATCTGGTGCTGACATACTTCAGGATCCACTCCCTTCAGGTCTGTGTGTTCCCAGGCAAACACGTCTTTGTAGTTCTGGAACATCCTGCGTGCCTTTTCCTTCATTACCGGGTTGAGATGCTTGTTGACCTTGATCATCCTAGGACTATCCTCCGATCCTAGGTTCCATTCTTCCACTTCTTGGTCGTCTAGAAGCAACCAATTAGGCCCACCTCCTTTTCGTTTGGTCGATTCTTCAGCATAATCCCAGGATGGCCCATTCAATTCTGAATCAGCATTCTGATCCACTTTGTGTTCTTCAGAACGTACTGGCTCCTCTACCATACCAGTATCAGCTGATTCCACCAACCTCCCAGTTAACTAAACTGATATTTTCCGTGTGTTGATTTTAGTAAATTGATCTGGGAATCGCTATTTTTGCTTGTTGGCCTGCTCTTTATTCAATAAAACTGCATTCAAGTCAATCTCTGCTAAAGGAAATATGTTCAGGGCTGCTAAAATTCATTCGGTCTTCTTGGCCCTGTACTTCTGGCATAAATCCTTCGGCCTCAGCTCTTTTCTCCAGCTCCTAGTATTGTTCATCTGGATCTGAATTCTGCCGCTAGCCCCTTCTATGGTTAAGGTTTGATTTGCATAGTCATGAACAACATGTGCTGTTCTCAACCATGGGCGCCCTAGTAACATCCCATATGCCCCTTGCACATCCAGAACTAAGAAGCTGGTTTTAAATTTTTCCCTGCCTACTCTTATCTGCATATTTTCAATCATGCCCGTAGCTTGTACCACTCTGTGATCTGCCATTCGCACTTTAAATGGTGTTGGCTTTAGATTCGTGATACCCATTCTCTGCTGGAGATGAACTCCCATTATATTGACTCCTGCTCCTCCATCGAAGATAACACTTGAAAGAGGTTCCCATTGATTCCTAACCTTGTAGTCCACCTGAATGTGCGGAACTTCATCATCTCGGACGGCCATCAGGTCCACTGTTCTGGCTCCGCTTCAGCTTTCCTGTGATGTCTGATGAAGTTTGCCACATCAGGCAAGGTTTTTCTGATATCTTCCAGCTCCACAGTCAACTTCTGAATTCTATCACAAATTTTAACATGAATTTCTTCTCTCTCTTGGTCAGACTGGTTGTCAGAGCTCGAAGCGCTGGTTGTATCTTCACATTGCCATTCCTCTCATGTAGTGCTTCCAATCCTTCCATCAACTCTCAGTTCACAGCCATTCCTTGTACCGTGGCCAGCAAGGTCTCAGGTATGCCTGGTATTGACTGATCTTTCTCAGTTGATTGGGCTGGTATCTTTTGAATGACTCGTGCTTCAGAACTTTCTGGCTACTCTGGCAGCTTCTTGGCTAAATCCTCCGTGATTTTAGCTGCTAGTTCTCTCTGCTCTTGCCATTCATCTACCACCTTCTCTTTACCCTTGGCCTTCCAAATTTGTCTTTGTTGAGCCCACTTGCTATTGTTAGTAGTAATTGGTGTCTCTAAAGTATCTCGAATTTCTTCAATTACTATGTCCTTGCTTTTTGTGACTACCCGTACTGGGACTGGCTCTGGTGCCTTAGCCTCAGTAGAGCAGTAGTTGCAGGTGCGTCTGGGCATTGGGCTGCGAAATGGCCTTACTTCCCACAAGTGTAGCAATTCATACTCCAACTCTGGAAGTTGCCACGTCCTCTGCCTCGGCCCATACTCGTTTGGAATCGGCCACGTCCTTGACCAGTACCACTGGTACCCGGTCTCTCCTCTTGAGATACTTTGGCGGGTTAT
This sequence comes from Adiantum capillus-veneris, assembly GCF_014529385.1. NCBI lineage: Eukaryota > Viridiplantae > Streptophyta > Polypodiopsida > Polypodiales > Pteridaceae > Adiantum > Adiantum capillus-veneris. The sequence goes on along the minus strand of NC_140942.1, from coordinate 62,547,283 downwards.
ACTTTCACTGGTTCAGTATAGGCTACCAGTGATAGGTCTTTGCCCTTCTTAAAGTGATGAATCCTGATACCACAATTGTTCCATAAATGACCAAAAGCCTTACAGTAAGTACATTGTGGGCACTCATTGGAGATATGGTCCTTGGATTTGCATTTCGAACACCAAGTCTCCATCTTCCGAACTGGCTATCTGGTGTGGCTAATCTCGGCAATCTGTCTAGCCATTTCTTCAATCTTCTTGGTCCAAGATCCCTTCTTTGACTTCTCCTTGGACTGTTCATTAGAGCTGCTGGACACCTCACTAGAATCAGAACTCTCAGTAGCAGAGCTACTGCTACTGGATCTTCTCTTTTTGTGGCTCTTTTCCTTTTTGGCCTGCTGTTCCAGCTTCAGTGCCCGTTGTACCAGATCATTGAACTTCTTGGTTGGAGCTAGTACCTCCTGCTCCCTAATCTTTTTGCTTCGAAAACCATTCAGAAACCATGCCCTCAACCTCTTCTTGAATGGAGGTTCCTGTAACTGCCTAGTTAGCTCCTTGATGTTTTCCACATAACTTTGGACTGATAGATTTCGCTGCTTGATCTTATCCAGTTCACAGAGGATATCTTCATCCCCTATGTTGTCAGAATACTCCAATCTGAAGGCTTTAAGAATTTTTTTGTATGATCTGAGCTGACAGGAAGGGTAATGGTAATACCATTTCCTCGCTGCCTCCTTCAAGGTTTGCATGAGCTGGACTGCTGTGAGTCCTGTGTCTCATCAGCCTGACTATGCTCCTCCTGAGCCTCAATGTCAGTCACCTTCTCTTGCTTAGGGTCAGACTCTCTTCCCGACTCCTCATAAATAGGATCAACACGGATGGTGGATTTTCGGCCACGACTCGATTTGGGTGCCATTGCTGAAAACTTCCAACTGGGAGAAGAGTCTTTCAGTCAACGAGCTTCAGCTCGAGCCACCGTGATCGCCAAAATGGAATTGGAGCTGATCTCTTGAGATAGCTAATTCCAGTGTTAGAAGATTTCGACTCCTGATGATGTAATAGTTTAGACAATCGACTGGACAGAAAATCAGAAACTGAACTGGAATTTATCCACTGGAATGAGAACCACACTACGTATCGAGAATAATATTCAAATTCAGATTCAGAGTACTGAATACATAGTAAGTGTAACTCAAATATCTGCTGTATTGGAATTACAGATGAAAGATTACAGTAAGTATGATGTGATTTACAGATAGAGTCCAACTGACAACAACTGCCAAGGATTGACAACTCAAGTACAAATGCTGCCAAAATGCTAATCCGACTATGCTCAAGATTGTGCTAACCCAAATGCCAACCCGTTTACAATGTAATGGGCCCTATTTATACACCTTGGGTTTACCATGGTAATTACCGTAGTAATTACTAATTAATTCGATGCCCGTCTCATAAGAGAACGTTCCCACTTAGTGAAACTGTCTCAGCCGTCTACACTTCCTTACAACCAAAAGCCTCTAATCAAGCTCATTTTTTTAGGGCTTTGAAAATCAAGAAGAGTCGGGGCCACATCCACTTGCTCTATGATGAGAAAGGGATAGCAGTTCGTAACCAAGATGAGATGGCCGGTCTCATGCTGAACTATATTAGCCAAATCATTGGACGATCAGAAATCCAGTCCCAGGAAGTAGATGAAGCCAGAAGGACCTTATTGCATAGTGTAGAGAAGAAGATTCCCCAGTCAGAAGCTAAAATCATGGAAGGGGCATTTTTTGAAGACGAATGATCACTAGCATTGTAAGCCCTTGGCAAGAAGAAGTCCCCAGGTTGGGATGGGATGACGACAGAATTCTTTAGAGAATTTTGGGATGATCTGAAGGCCCCAGTCAGGTTTGGCCAACATAGCCATAGTTGAAGGGTCGTTGGAGATAAGTGTAAAGAGAGGTCTTATCAAAACCATCCCCAAACAGCTTTGTTGTTCTTAACTAAAATATTGGCGCCCCATAACGAGGATGACGGTGGCCTACAAAATTGTTGCCAAGGCAGTAGCCCACATAATAACCCCCTTACTTAACAAGATCATATCTCCCCATCAACATGGGTTCATCAAAGGAAGGTCCATACACGATAACATCTTGGCAGCAATGGTAGGTATTGAATACACAACTTCCACAAAGCAAGAGTGCATTTTGTTGCAGCTTGACCTGGATAAGGCTTATGATAGAATAACATGGACATATATAGAAGCAGTCATGGAAGCTCTGGGCTTTGGGCCTCGCCTATGTCGTCTTATTCATGCACTAGGGACTGGTAGCAAGTCAGAGCTCCTATTCAACGATAGAATAGTTGGCTCTTTTGAGGTCAAAAGGTCTATTAAGTAGGGATGCCCTCTGGCCCCCCTACTTTTTGCCATAGGTTCACATCCTTTAATCACGACACTCGAAGCTAGTGATGAGCGTGGGGAGTTGCAAGGTCTGGCTCTTCCAGGAAACAACCAACTACTTGCAAAAATGTTTGCAGATGATTCTCTCCTCTTCTTGAGGGCACGTCCCCAAGTTGTAAGGAAAGCTCTAGAGATTGTACAAGAATTCTCTATAGCTTCGGGGTCCCAGTGCAATATAGAGAAGTCAAGGCTGATCTCCTTGTTGAAAAATGACTCTTTTGACCCTTCCGACTGGTCGGGGGAGATTGTTACAAAAGGGATATTTTCAGACACCTGGGGGTCCCCTTGGGGGTGGAGGTAACTCACAAACAAAGATGTCAATGGGTCTTGGAAAAAATCAAAACAAAAATGAGTAGGTGGGAGTATGTTCTTCTCCCATTCCCAAGCCGGATATAGGTGATTAATGCCTTTATGCTCCCGTATATTGCCTTCACTAGCCCGCTTCTCAAGATGGCTAAATGTCACTGGAAAGAGTTCTTAAAACCGGTAAAAAGGTTTTTATGGAAAAATAACACAAATCCTCCAAGCCATGGCAATGGGCCTGTTGGGAGTCAGTCGCTCGGCCAGTAAATCAAGGAGGCCTTGGAATTATCAACCCCGTGGCCCATGCAAAAGCTTGTTGTGCCAAATTTTTAGTCTCCTTGCCTAAACAAGACCAGGCTTGGGCTATCATGATCAGAGATATGCTAGAAGCAGCTAAACTTGGCTCGAAAGGAGGAAAGTAGAGAGGGATAGAGTTTCATGACAAACTTTTAGCCCCGACATGGGCTACCCTAAGTCTGGGGGGCGGCTCAGGGGAATTGGTAAGGAAATGCAACAGAGCAGCGGGAGTCCTAAAGTGGGGGGAAAAAACCAGATACTTCAAGAACTCCATTCTGCATTGGTCCCCCTGGATTTCCAAAGTTGTAGATCTGTCGCAAAATCCCTATTGGATAGAAGCAGCCAGGACACTTAATAATAAGGGTCTTAACCGACTGGGGCACTTCTGGGATCGTAACAACAAGAGTTGGAAAACCATTGAACTTTTGGTAACCCAATTCCAACTTAATAGCTTGGACGTTTTGCTAGTCAACAAAGTGATGAAAGAACTTGACAAAGCAGTGATGTCAATCTGTGACTCGGAGTTTGACTGGAATGCTTGGAAATGGCCCGGAATCAGCATCTTATGGAAACCCTATACTAAAGGCATTTACCATACAATGATGCTAAAGAAGAATTGGTCTAGCCCCCTTAACCAGATATGGAAAAAACAATGGTCGGGGGAAAGGTGGGAGCAAGTAATGGAGAACATCTGGGCGCCAAAGGTTCCGCATCATATGAAGGTATTTCTATGGAAAGTAATTAGGGGTGCTCTTCCAACGGGGGTGAAGATTCAGGAGAGAGGGATAGGGACAGATCGATGCGTGGCGTGCACGATTGCTAGTGAAGATCTAACCCACCTGTTTATGGAATGTCCAGCCATCAGAGGCCTTACACGAAAAATTTGCAAGTGGGTCCAAAGAACATGGAAAATTGGTTTTTTCAAGACCGTTTTACTCCTTGGAGGTAAGAAACTAGGTGGAATGCTGAGGTAAGGGGAAAAGCATGAAACTAGAAGATTAGTGAAGAGCATGATAATGAACCTTGTGTATCAAGGGCATGTGGGCAGGTCGTTAGGGGTGGCTCCCCAGATAGCTGATGTAAGTTTGGTCTCTGAATGGTGTCATGGCTCGGCACGAGCATGGCTAGTTCTTGTAATTTTTTTGAGATAATCAATATAATTCACTCACAATTGTGAGTTTTTTTTTTTTTTTTTAAAGGGAATGCAGACTCATCATCTATATTTTTAAAAATTGTCCAAAAATTAGGAGTTAATCAAGTACTTTACACTATAAATAGTCCAAGGAATACTACAACTCTAACATTTTAAAGAATTCAGATTATATGCCTTCATTTTTTTTTGAAACACTATGGTATCCTACTTTCTTACCAATCAAAACTGAATGTCTATCTTAATTTGTTTTGGAAAACCATTAGCAAAAGATTTCAGTATGTCCCTGCAATCTTTTTTCTCATTTCTTTTAATAAGAATCTCCATAGATGCTCCCAACCCTATGAGGCGAAAAGGGCAGGAGATGGCACGTGTAGGAGTATGGGAGAGAGAGAGAAGAAGCAGAAGAATAATAATTCTTTGCCAGCTTGGCTCCATCACAACCGCCTCTATTTTGGAAAGTGGCACAGAGCAGCGTGGGCGGACAAGGCAGACGGGCAAGCCAGCGGAGGAGCAGCTGGCGCACGCTGTCTGCGCACTGGAGGAGGAGGCAGGCGCAATCCAGTGGACGAGGAGGTAGAGGCAAACATAGGGAGATCTCTCTCTCTGTCTCTCTCTTTGGTGCCAATGATTAGGCTGCTCAGACAATGCTCATGAGTTCTCCATCGTGATGCAGCCTTTGACAGCTATGGCCCAGCGCAATCTGTAGGTACTCCACTCTCTGGCGATAGCTACGTACAAGTACTACTAGCCTTTCATCACTGGTTGTAATCCTCCACTCTCTAGTGTGGGCAGCCTAGATGATCGAGGGAAAGTGATGGCGGGCTGTGTATGAGCAGGAGCTAGAGCAGGTGCAACTCTTTTTGGGGGAGAAAGAAGTTGCGTGAGAACGGGGTCGACAGCCACTTTTAGCTTCGAGATTGTAAAAAGATATGGAATCTTACAACTTAATTAATAGATCCAATATGTACATTCCTCTTAGTTAAATACAAGGGTATATGCAATAACTTTATAACTCGAAAAAACACTATTGAATATTCTACAACTCTAGTTGCCTTAACAAAAAAATAAGGTCATCTAGAAAGATAACCAACTAGGAGGAGTAGAACTAAATCAATAGGTAAGATCACACAACCTATTCTCTTCAAAAGACTCATGGGTTTCAACATAGTAGCACTCAATAGTGTATACTATTGAGCTCAGAAGAATTATTATTCTTCTGCTTCTTCTCTCTCTCTCTCTCTCTCTCTCTCTCTCTCTCTCCTACACGTGCCATCTCTTGCCCTTTTTGCCTCATAGGGTTGGGAGCATCTGTGGAGATTCCTTTTAATAGAAATGAGAAAAAAGATTGCAGGGACATACTCAGAGGAAATGAAAATCCAAAGGGCATTGAACAAAGGCAAGAAAATCATCCCAAGTTTTACTAATTCCAAGGATCCTTGAGGAAATCCAAAGCAAACAATCATCCAAGGGCTAAGAAATAGGTAAAGACTAGTAGTTGATTAAAAAAAAAGGCATAATAGAAACAACAAAGCAACCCAATTATCATAGTATGCCATGAAAATTTGTAAGTACATCAAGTCTTAACAAACCATACTAGCTTAAAGCAACCAAAATATGTCCCTGCAATCTTTTTTCTCATTTCTTTTAATAGGAATCTCCACAGATGCTCCCAACCCTATGAGGCGAAAAGGGCAGGAGATGGCACGTGTAGTAGTAAGGGAGAGAGAGAAGAAGCAGAAGAATAATAATTCTTTGCCAGCCTGGATCCATCACAGCCGCCTCTATTTTGGAAAGTGGCATAGAGCAGCGTGGGCGGACGAGGCAGACGGGCAGGCCAACGGAGGAGCAGCTGGCGCACGCTCTCTGCGCACTGGAGGACGAGACAGACACAGTCCAACAGACGAGGAGGTAGAGGCAAACACAGGGAGCTCTCTCTCTCTCTCTCTCTCTCTCTCTCTCTCTCTCTCTCTCTCTCTTTGGCGCCAATGATCACGCTGCTCAGACGATGCTCATGAGTTCGCCATCATGATGCAGTCTTTGAGAGATATGGCCCAGTGCGATCTATAGGTACTCCACTCTCTGGCGATTACAACGTACAAGTACTACCAGCCTTTCATTACTGCTTGCAGGCCTCCACTCTCTGGTGTGGGCAGCCTAGATGATTGAGGGAAAGCGATGGCGGGCTGTGTGTATGAGCAGGAACTGGAGCAGGCACAACTCTTTTTGGGGGAGAAAGACGTTGCGTGAGAACGGGTCGACAGCCACTTTTAGCTTTGAGATTGTAAAAAGATATGGAATCTTACAGCTTAATTAATTAATGGGTGTACAATAGACCCAGTATGTACATCAGTGAGTCACAACCAGATTGTGGTTATAAATTCAAAAGACCACCGGTCCACCACATATATTGAGAATGAATGTTTAATCATTATGTGGTAGGGATACATATCCTCCTAAGATTTAACTCCCTCAAGTTCTCACAAACTTCCCATTACCAAGGGAATTGGTCAAAGAACCAAAAGCTCTCCAATCTACATCCACTTAGCTGTTTGCCTTTCTTTGAGAGTGCATAGGCATTTTTTGCGCTCCACATCGATGTTCGACATTGACATTGGCTTGACACCATCGATGTTTTACTCAAGAATTTTCCTCGAGATCATCGTTTGCGTGGACGAGCAATTTTCCACGAATGACAATGCTCATGACATGTGAGGGTGAGGTATCTTTATCGTAGAGGAGTGATACCCGGCATTGGCATTGAGCACAATGATTGCAATTTTCGGCATAGTTTCAATTTGATTGATTTGGTGGCTACTTGACTAGCATTTTTCCATCCGGCGGCAAAAATTGGCATCAACTTCCTAGTCTACACCAACATGAAGGTTTACAGGGGGGTTTTTGAGGCCACATACACCCAGTTTACATGTTTTCAAATATGCACATAGGTAGGGCACCTTTTAGGCATTCTTGGCAGTAATTTTGGCACCAGTTTTCTCTACGGATGGTCATGTGTTGATAGAGGCATAGTTTCTTGAGCACACATAGTGCTACTGAGCTCTTTTGAGAGTAGATATCCCCGTAGAGTTCTGTTTACTACATGCAACAAATTTTTGGCGGCGCGATTTCTCATGTACATTGAGTTGCAATTACTGTCCATTGTATACCATGTGGAGCCATTTTTTTGGCGTTTTTGCTAGTTTCCTTGACCGGTTTTGAGACTCAAAACAGAAGAGCGCTTTTTGAGAGCGTGGCTAGTCTTGAGTCTGCTTAGCCCCTGTGGAGGGTCGTTTGCGTGAGGCTTTCTTGAGTTGGGGTGTTCTTGGATGTTGAGACACTTTTGGTGATACATGTTACTAGAGTATCCCTCTTTCAATATCCTCTCCATAGGCTATGTGTTTGGTCGGACACTTTTGCTTTTGATGGCGAGTTGGTAGTCACATGACAGTTTGTTACGTCAGTCTTATGCCCAATGGTTAATTTTGTCAGTTTAAGTGTTGATTTGTTCCTATCTGATTTGAGATTTTGCTCCCCGTATAGAGGAGACTTTGTCAAATTTTTCCCGCGAGTCGACCATATGCATTCTTGGCACATTTGACTGCTTACATCCAATGATTCTACTACACTTTGTCCTGAGTTTCTACTCCTGTTTTAGGAGAACATCTATCAAAATTCTCCCAGCAATTTTTGCCATAAATCTTTGGTCATTTTCTCTTGAGTTATGGTTGCTAGTAGTGCTTTGGAAAGGAAAGGCTACCACATAAAGAAGTTTGATGGCATAAACTTTACAATTTGGAAGCAACATATACTTGATGTCTTGGTCAACAAGGGCCTGACAACATCATTGAAAGAGCATAGGGTGAATGCTTACATAATGATCAATGGGAAGAGTTGGATGCCTCTGCTATGGCTACGAGTAGATTACATCTTGGCGATACCATATTCTTCACGATTATAGATAAGACTACAACAGAAGAGCTTTGGGACTCTCTATGCACAGCTTGGGATGAAAAAAGTGCTTCTAACAAAGTTTTCTTGATGAAGAAACAAGTTATGTGTTTGAATATGAAAGAAGGTAGCAGGGTTAGTGCACACTTGAATGAATTCAATAGCATCTTTTGTTAGTTGACATCAAAAGCGCTAAATTTTGATGATAAAATGAAGGGCATTTTCTTGCTATGCTCTTTGCATTCTTCTTGGGATAACTTCAATATTGTGATTAGGAACTATGCACGAGGCAATAAAGTAAAGCTCAATGATGTTACTAGTGCATTGCTCACTGAGGAGATTAGACGTTAGTCTCTCTATAGCGGTGGGCATGGAGATGCATATATGGCAAGTGGCCATAATCGCCATAGGCAAAGAGGTGGATGTAGTTGTAATCGCGGTTGTTCATAGGATCATAAGGATTGTTAGAATTGTATCAAGAGTCAAGGCTGTGATTTTGGGAGATACCTCTCCCCGGGGGTCTATGCACAAAATATACAATTGACACCTTTGTAGAATTTTCAATATACATCAGAGTTGTGGAAGCGTTTGCATAGGAGAGGAGTTCTGAGCACCCGACCAAGCATGGAGTTTAGGCCATGAGCCAGACTGCATCCAGAGGCACCTAGCGACTAGTGCCCCCCTTGAATGGGTGTTATGTTTGAAAGCATACTCAAGAAAAATATAACATTGTGGAGGGTGAATATATGTGTACACTGCATTTGCGGGAAGAAAGAGAGAGAGTATAGTGGAGGATGAAATAGAGTGCACAGAGACGTGTGAGAATGAAAACAGAGAATCTTTAAATACCCCATCTAAATGAAACAGGAAACCAAGAATTAATGCAATGGCAAAATCTGGGTATACCATAACATCAAAAAGTTCATTACAAAATAACTTGCAGAGCACCAGACCCTGTGTAGGGATTGACCGGTCCACCCGTCCATATCCGCTCTACTACGGACAGAGAGAATTTCACTTCGTCGGGAATGAGCTAGAACACCTCCAACCTACTTAAGACAGACATAGGTTGAGGCCGCTTTGCCTCCCTCCATGAATTCGAGCTCTGAAAGTATCCCAAGTACCAGTAGGTGGTAGGGTATCAACACCAACCATACTTATTTAGGCACCACGCCTCTTCGATACCTAGCATCGAGTGTTTAGAAAAATCCAAGGCAAAATCCCCAACGCCTTAGCCGTGTAGGTCATTCAACCCCTGACGCACTAACCGTTTAGATGAGCCTAACAAAAAGCGAGAGAGAGAGAGAGAGAGAGAGAGAGAGAGAGATGATGTCTATCGAGTTTAGAGCTTCTCACCGTGATTTAGAATTGATTAGGGAATTTTGAAAGGCTTCTTGCTTTGCCGCAAGAGAGTGGTGATGAGAGCTACGTAGAGGTATTCACCATGAGAGCTTACAAAGAGCGCGTACACCGTGAAACGAGAGAGGAGATAATAAGCAAGTAGAGAGAGAATATCCTTCTTCTTCTTCTTCTTCTTCTTCGTGTATACGAGAGAGAAGAGCTTTTGGGGATGGTGATGAAGAGCTTGCACCACTCCGTATTATAGATACATATAGCCTTGCGGTAGTAGATGCAATAGACGACATTGAAAACTAAGGCTTGCAGGTGATTTTATAGGCTCTGCAAAAAGCAGGAGTGAGTCCCAAGCCAGCTAGCGCGCCCTTCTTAGCTAGGAATAGCTCCATGCTTTTTTGAAACTTTCCTAAAAATATGCCTTTGCTTTTGGTGGTCAACTCTCCCACTTACCATTCAATTTTTATAGTAAAATTGATCAATTGAATAGTATCCGACCAACTAATGGAACCTTAGCGAGACTATGCCGCACCGTGATATCCCAACATAATTATGACTTTCTTGTACTACCCCAATGTATTTACGATATCGCTTTTTATAAAAATAATTCTCGTAAAAATGCCGTTTGGTCGAATTTTTCCTCTGGGTGATCATTTTTAAATCTGACGGAGATAAAAATATGTTTAGGTCCCTAAAAAGCACATTGCTTTTCAAAAACACCGAAAAGCACGAAAAGCTAAAAGTAGCATAAAAAGTAAATTTTTAAAAATTGAACCACGGGTTCCCCTTGTCCACTTGAATAAAAAAGCAAACTCACTTTTCACTAAAAAACACTAAAAATCATGAAAAGTTAAAAATAGCAGAAAAAGCACTTGAAAAGCAAATTTTTGCAAAATTGAACCATAGCTTCCCCAAAACACGTAGATTAAGGATCCGACCTTACTTTTTGCAAAAAGCACCTAAGAGCATAAAAAGCATGAAAAAGCTAAAAATAACAGATTTTTCTAAAGCTGAACCAAACGTCCGTCTAACATACTGGAACATGAAAATTGCTTTGCTTTTTACTTTAGAACCTTCCAATACTGCCAATCAAGCATCTTAAATCAAAATTTGATAAAAAGATATTAAAAGCTGTTTTTTTTTAAATTTTAAAAGAGACCCAAAAAGTGGGGATCTTACATGTTATGAATGAAAGCGTACTCAACAAAAATGTAGCATTGGGGAGGGTGAATATATGTGTACACTGCATTGCGGGAAGAAAGAGAGAGAGTATAGTGGATGATTAAATAGAGTGCACAGAGACGTGAGAATCACAACCATTATCCATGAGGGAATCTTAGCCCTTCACCACAAACCATATTCACAATGAACCAACTCCCACACTTGGAGTTTACATATCCCCCGTAGTCAATTGGAGTCCACACACATATGACTCTAAATACATGAGTTTTTCATGCATAAAAAGAGTCCCACAAGCAACTAAAAATGATATGAAAATCCAATTTTGACAACATCCAACCATGCAAAGTTGATGCATCACATATGCACTTCCCCTCTCTAGCACATAGGGCTAGTCTTGACCTAGAAAGGTTGAAAGCAATCATAACCATGCACATGAGGCATCCAAATCAATCCATAAGGTTCCATACATCATATGATAACATTCCATCACCATAAACATGATGTAAAATAGCTCCGACCTTTAGGTCAACCATAAACCATAACTTCACACATATGCAGAAAACAACTTTTTGACATTTTTGGGAGCATGCATAACATGCAAATGAAAGTATTTGACCTCAAACCAATGCATCAAGCTCAGCTCCATTAGATAGACTAGTACTCTATCACATCACTTTCCCCATACAATACTCACACAATGTTAACCCTCACGGCACACGGACACCCATCATCTACGATGGATGCGTATTATGTATTTGGTAGAGTCAGGTACCGGGCTTGTCGGACCAATAGGGAAAGGTAGAGTGATCGTCGATGAGAGGCGCACTTTAACTTGGACATTCAAGGGATTAGTTGGTTAAGCATGGGCGCCCAAGTGTGAATGGGGTGAGCTCCTATAAAAGCCAACTAAACCTAATTTTTACTCATTCTCTCATTTGTGCAATTGAAGAGTGCTCTTGCTCCATCTCCATCTTCTTCTTCTTCTTCACCTCCTTGTGTGTGTGTGTGTGAGAGAGAGAGAGAGGGAGAGTGTGTGTGCGATCGAGCATTGCGAAGGCACGACGGCGGCGAAGCGGTTGAGCGCGGCACGACTGCAGCTTCTTCTTCATCGCGGCGAGGAATCCACCACGAAGGCGAGCGTAGAGCGGTGAGTGACACACCCTTTGTTTTCTTGAGCTTGGTAGTTTAGGCTTGTTGTGTGCTTGGAGCCGTTTGTGGCTCGCATACGGTGTATTGGCAAGTCCCTTGCTTCGACAGTGCGGCAAGGAGCGCACATTTTTGGCGCCGTTGCCGGGGATATGCCCTACACTAAGCTCGGTTAGCACTTTACGCTTCCTTGTGGTGCAATTTGTATCATAGGAAAGGCAGGGAAGGGGTGTGTGGAGATTTCTGTTTTTTGCGTTTTCTACATTTGCTGTCAAGTTTCAATTTCTGCTATTGTCTGCGTTTTTCAATTTCTGCAATTTCAAGTTCGGCGTTTTCAATTTCTGTCAAGTTCTGCAATTTCCGCGTTTTTTCTGCATTTTCTGCGTTTTTCCTGCATTTTCTGTGCTTTTTCAGCAATTTCTGTGCTTTTTCTGCAATTTCTGTGTTTTTTCTGCAATTTCTGTGTTTTCTGCGTTTTTTCTGCATTTTCTGCGTTTTTTCAATTTCTGCGTTTTTCTGTAGAAAAAAAATAAAAAATAAAAATTTTGAAAAAAAAAAAAAGTTAAAAATTTGGGAAAAAAAAAAACGCGAGCGAGTGGGCGGCGATATTTTTCGAAAATAAAAAACGCGACTCTTAAAACGTACGGGTTGGTTTGTATAAAAGGTAGATCGGGATCGGTTTCCCAAGCCCAAGCCCAAGCCCAAGCCCAAGCCCAAGCCTCAGTCCTCAGTCTTATGATATATACTTGACTCACTCTTATATATATACCCTACTCCCTCAAGAGAGAATGAGAGCATGTGGGACAAGTCCTCCACTCTCCTCCTTTCTCTTCCCACTTGCACCCTTAGACTTTCTAGTTTGGGCCTAGTTCCCTACTCGAAATTGACAGTTTTAGGGATTCCGAGGGCATAGAGTGACCAAACGGAGGGCTGTAAAGCACGGCACGACCCTCTGACCGATACGCTCGTTTTGAGCTATCACACGGCCCATTCCACGACACGCTCAAAAAAATCTAGCAAAAAAACAAACAAAAGACACACTAAAAACTAGTCACAAGGCCTCCTAGAGCAGCTTTTTGACACCTTAGGGTATCAAAAGCACATGCACTTACGCTCTGGGCGGGTGCTAGAACACGAGCATATTGAGGGTGCCTCTGTTCATACGGACACCCATTACCCATCCACGATAAGCTCTAGACCCTCAGCGAGGACACAAGGTAGCACCACCCAAGACCCTAAACTAGCCGCTAGTGATTCCTCCTCCGACTCAGAAATCATGGAAGCATACCCTACCCAAAACACTGTGAGAGAAGGCCATGCACCTCCCGAAGCTCCACAGCCTAGTACTAGTATGTTTAGCCGTTTCATGGAAACATTAGGTAGAGCTACTCGCTCGGAACCTGATGCAAATGGAGCACACGAAGAGGATGGGTTGGACTCTGACACACCTCTACGATACCCCATTGAGTTAAATAGTGCCTATGGAAAAGTGCTATATAACGCCTTATTGGACACGGGTGCTAAATACAATCTGCTATCCTATGGGGTGTGGTGTCAGTTAGGGAAGCCACCTCTATCTGAGAGTATTATCCAAGTCAAGGGTGTCAACAAGAAAAAAACTGCGGTTTTTGGAATCTGGCACACTTCTGTCAGTTATGACAATGGGGTGGTAGCTCAAGACTTTTTGGTCATGCCTACTGGAACTATGGAGGGTAATATAAACCTAGGCCGCACGTGGATGATAGCCACCAAATGCACTATTGATTGGGGGACTGGGGGTGTTACAACGCAAAAACCAACTCTTAGCCCTACCACTCAATCCATAGTCCCTCAGATATTGCCCAAGGAAATAAAACCCAAGACATTGCATGTCCAGGAGGTTGAACCATACGTCCCCATAGCCCAACTCTCTAGAGCTTCAACTAATGTAGTTGAAAGAAAGCTTGAGACACACAAGAACCATCCTAATATAACAGAGAAAACATACAATTGGGTCCCTAAAACCTCTGTAGTGAGCATGGTTGATGCAAAAAAACGGAAACCTAGCAAGAACCGTACCACTCGCTCCAAGAAATGTAAAGAAACGCTGCGTTGGATTCCTAAACGACTATTGGAAGCCCAAGGCTACTATCAAGGAAATGATCAAATCTGGGTGCCCAAACGTAAAGTGTACTCTTACCTGTCACCTGGCCCATGTAAACCCAATCCCGTAGCTCCAAAACGAATCAATGATCGTGGAAAGAAAAACATCATGGAATGTTACACACCCGTTCTAGAGCTAGTTTGGGTACCAAAGAAAGAACGATTTGTTCCACCTAGCTCAGGAAGGGGGGAGTCCCATGAAGATTCTAGCTCCTCATGTAATACATCCATAGAGGTAAAAGCTTCTACACAGCCTCCATCTATAGTAGTGGACCTCCATGAAGCTACAAAAGAATCCACACCTCCCAGTGTTCAAGAATCACCTGATGAACCACTTCAAGTTCGATCCTGGGAGAGTACCTTACCACCCTTGCAACTTGACGAGGCACCTAGGGTAATAGAAAACTACTGGCAAAAATCCTCACCTATTACCAACTGGAACAATTGGTTTCAAAGGGTGACAAGCTCATTTCAAACGGTATGATCTACCCAAGGAAGGGGGGAGTGTTTGCTGACAGTCATCATTCATTTGTTTCCCTCTCAACCTTTTTCCCTGACCTCTCAATTCCAATCTTAGGGAATGTACATATAAAGCTTTATACTCACAAAAAAAAAAAAAAGAGCAAGAGCAATTAGCAAACGAGTATGCACAATAAAAGTCAAAACATTGACTCAGACCTACACATGTCACATTTGGTACAGTAAAACAGAAACCTATGTCATAAAACACCTTTGATCCTCATCACTTGAGTGATGGAGGGTAGGTAAGATTAGTACAATAGGAGTGTTTCTGTTTTAGAGTTGAGTGATTAGAGAAGTTCTCTTTTCCCACTGATGTGCCTCCTGGAGGTATTCCTTTTGTTTCCTAGTGTGTACAGGAGCGTGTTGCTATTGATAGGATTTGGACCTTCATGGAACCTTTCTCTTGTTCACACTTCAAATCAAGCGCGACCATCAACACAAACAGGTGTTTCTTGTCCATTAGCATTGCCCTTATCTTTTTTGCATCCATGTTTGTCTGCTTTGATTGTCATTGGTAGCATACTATTCAGCGCATTGGCTTAGTATCCAACATTTAATTCAATGCAATCTTTTGTCATAATCACTTGTTTAGGTGTAAAAATCAAGCAGTCCGACTAAGCTAGTTTGACCAAGCTAGGTATTAGAAATCTTCTCTTAATACCATGGGGAATGCCTTCCTAATAAACAATGGTTACTTAGGTTCTTAATCCGATTTAGGCAGCATTGTATGAAATGTACTAGGGCTTTCTAGTGGGCTTAACCCTATTGACCTTTAGCGTAAGTATTATAAAGGGAGTTTACTAATGTGATGAGCCTGGGGAGGGTAACAGTGTTATATGGCCCCCCAAAGTTACAAAATTAAAATGATGAAAATGAACAAACAAAAAATCAAAGTGCCACAATGTAAAATTTTAAGCTGGAAGAGAAATCTCAGCTTGATTTGGTACTTCACTCACATGTATTGCCTATGGTACTAGAGCCCTAGAGGTTCCCAGTGTGGGCGCTTTTCCTTGAAAAGCAAAAAACCCAAGGCATACAAAATAAGCACACACATCATAATTGAATCAATGTGAAAAGACCTTGGGGGGTCAAAGCAAGGAGCGCACACACAACAAACGATAATGCATGCGGTTCGGGTTGTCTAACCATATATCCTCACATAAGTTTATGGGCATCTAATAACTAAATCAACACACCAAAACAAACCATATTCATACATAATCAGTTTGGTTAGCTCACGACGTCATATGGTATTTCCCCTTGGTAGAACCCCTACACGTGTAGGTAAAACCGATTATGGAACGATTCATAACTCGCATACCCGAAGTGATAATGGAGACCTAAATACATTTATCATCAAGTTTTATCAAAATTTTCAATTGGTTAAGTGGGTTTGCCCATCTGATGAATCTATATAGTGGTTTTTCAAGGAGCCTGGAGTCAAATTGTTTTATTAAGTGCAATGGGTAGCAAGCTGTTTTTTGACCATATCTCTTAGCTCGTGCGTGATTTTCACATGACACCAAAGAGAGAAAATTCTTGAAATGATGTGTTTTATTCTGGTGTAAAGGGTCTGGTTCATAACGGTTTGTGAGTTATAGCCAAAACAGTGTTCGTACTGCTTCTATGGTGTGAAACGAAAACCGTTTTTTATGCATGCACGTGATCATAAACTGTAAGAACTAGGGAAAACTAGACTGAAGATCCTCCTCCCAACCTCCCATTATATAGGCGGACTCCTAGCCCCTTGCCTTAGACGGATCCCCTGTCCACACTATCTAGCCCAACCCTTGGCCGTAGTCCATGACCATCCTAGTTCTTAGGTTACAGGACCCTTGTCCTGACATTACTCCCCCCTTAAGAAGAGTTTTTGTCCTCGAAAACAAAAGTGGGAAACTTCTTCTTAAGAACACTAATGTTTTCCCAAGTGACACCTTCTTCAGGTCGGTCTTTCCACTTGATTAAGGCTTGTTGTCGTATGTGATGTCGTGTACGCAACTCATGATAATCCATAACACGTTCAGGTTCATGCCGTAAGGTAGGAGGTTCAATGTAATCAACCAAAACCTGTTGGTCAATGACATTGTTGTCCCCGTGTAACCGCTTTCGTAGACAGCTTACATGAAACACAAGATGAATGCGAGAATGTGATGGTAATAATAGTTTGTAGGCACGATCATCGACTTGCTTGAGTATTTTGAAAGGCCCACAATATCGGGGAGATAATTTAGGTGTCAGTCCAGTTTTCAGACTTGTTGAATATTCTGGTACACGTAAAAATACTTCCTCCCCTACTTCGAAGGTAACTTGTCGACGTTTCTCATTAGCGTATTTCTTATACCGATCCTCTGCTTGCGGGACATTCTGACGAGCAAGTTTCAGCATATCCATGTGGTCTTGGAGAAAATCCTTAACCTGTTGGAGTTTTTCGGTTGCCAACCCCACCGTAACTGGTGACTTAGGTTGAAACCCGTACATGAGCATGAAAGGACTAAAGCCTGTTGTGACATGCTTAGAACTGTTGTAGGCAAACTCGAGAATAGGTAAGTATTCTTTCCAGTCTGACTATTTTTTGCTGACGTATGCTCTTAGCATATCCTCTACCACCTAGTTAACCCATTCCGTTTGACCATCCGGTTTTTGGATGATCAACTGTACTGAGGTTGAGTTGTGTACCCAATCGTTTAAATACAACTCTCCAAAAGTGGCTGTTAAACTTGGGATCACGGTCACTAACAATGTTACTTGGCAACCCATACAATTTGTAGAGATTGTCCACAAATAACTTGGCTAGTTCTGGTGTCTTAACCGTTGATTTGGTTGGAATAAACTTACATAGTTTAGTCAACCTGTCTACGACCACCCATATTGAGTCATGACCTCGTATAGTGGTTGGTAAACATACAATGAAATCCATAGAGATACTTTCCCATTTTCCATTGGGAATTTTCAAAGGATGTAAGAGTCCTCCTGCTTTCAGGCGCCCTGCCTTGTTAACTTGGCATTTTTGGCAATGCAAGACATAATCTTGAACAAAGCCATGTAGACCTGGCCAGTAAAACTGTCGTCGTACGAGAGAATAAGTTCTTCTAATCCCCGGGTGCCCTGCACTTGGACTATCATGACATTCATAAAGAATTTGGCACTGAATGTCTGTGTCCGTCTGTACACAAACTCTCCCCTTGTGGAGTAGGTACCCATTGTTGATGGAAAAATGCTTCCATCGCTGTAGTTCATAATTGATAAAGGAGAACTAGGTGTGGAGGTTAACTATACTTTTCCAGCATTGGAGTGAGAAGGATCCCTCTTTTGAACATGGCTCCACACTTTGGAATATGTTTCATCATGCTCATATTTGCCCTTAAGAGAATCTAGATATTCACTATGAAGTTCCGTGAACAAGAGCGAATTGATCTCTGGCATTCGACTGAGAGCATCTGCCACTACATTGTATTGGCCTTTGGGATACCTTAATTTGATGTCATATTCCTGAAGCATCTCTGCCCACCTGGCTTTTCGACCCTTTAAATCTGTTTGTTGTGTAAACCATTTGATGCTTTCATGGTCAAACACAATCTCAAACTGAGCACCATACAGATAGTGCCGCCATGTCTTTAAGGCAGATACTATTGCATAGAGTTCGCGTTCGTAAGTAGAATAGTTCTACTGAGCTGCATCAAGCTTCTTACTCAAATGCAATCGGCCGTCCGTCTTGTAACATGACTGCTCCAATAGCACGATCACTGGCATCCGTTTCCAAAACGAATGGTTTCAAAGGATCTACAATAGCCAGTATAGGAGTTGTAGCTAATGCATCTTTGAGTGTTTGGAAACTGTGTTGTTGAGCGGATCCCCAGTGAAAAGCTTTACCTTTTCCTTTTAGTTGATCCCTCATAGGAACAACAATGTGAGCATAGTTTTTAACGAACCTGCGACGGTAAAAAATATGTAATTCTTCTAGATTTTTAAAAGGTGGCCATTTCCGGATGGTATCCACTTTGGATTGATCCATGTATAGGCCATTAGCTGAAATAACATGCCCTGAATAATGAATGTCATCCTTAAGAAAATCACATTTAGATTCCTTGGCATATAACTTGTTTGTGCGTAACAACTCAAATACATGCCTGAGATGTTGTAAGTGTTCTTCTTCAGAACCACTATAAACTAGAATGTCATCGAGGAAAACAATGACAAACTTGCCCAAATATGGCTTCAAGACACTATCCATAAGTGTCATGAGTGTTGCGGGCGCATTGGTTAACCCAAAGGGCATCACCAAAAACTCGTAGTGTCCAAACCGTGTTCCGAATGCAGTCTTAGGTATATTGGCAAGCCGAATACGGACTTGGTGATATCCTGACCGCAAGTCAAGTTTTGTAAAAATGCGAGCATGAGTTAGCTTATCAAATAACTCATCTACTCTTGGCAATGGGTATTTGTTCTTAATTGTGACCGCATTTAAGCCCCGGTAGTCTACACACATGCGCATACTGCCGTCCTTTTTCTTCACGAAAAGGATAGGCAAAGCCCATGGTGAAGAACTAGGTTGTATAAACCCTCTGCTAAGATAGTCAGCAAGATGACGTTCCACCTCAGCAGCCTCTAAGTAACTCATATGGTAAGGTGGTTTACTAACAGGTTTACAGCCTGCAGTCACGTCAATGCCATGTTGTACTGAGCGTGTCGGCGATAAACCTGATGGCAAATCATTATGAAAGACATCTTGAAATTCCTTTAATAATTTTTGTAATTGATTAGCAACGTTTGCTTGTGTAGAATTAGCAATTGGTGGAATAGAGGAGAGAGAAGCATGCGGCGTTGAGGAATGTTCAACAGACTCAATGTTAGAAAGAAAATGAGACAGTGAGTAACACAAGAAAACCTGTTCTATTTCATTATAAAAAACGAGTTGCATAAGCTCAACAATACAAATCAGTGGTGATGAAGGTATATCCTTTTCTCCAAACAACAACACATGTGTGCCATGAGAATCAAACATCAAGCTGTTGTGCTCATAGCTACGCTTCAGTGATGGGCCTAGGCTATGAACCACTCCCTACCAAGAACCACATCAGCCCTTTCCATGTTCATAACTTGAAAATCCAAACAAGTAGAGTACCCTTGTACTTCCAATGGAATAGCTCGGCATTGAGTATCCCATATTTCAGTATCATGTCCATTCATCATTGCTACCTTGTAGCGGTGGGTACTCGGAGTTTGAGGCAGTTTGAGCTTTTTCACCAATCCATAATTGATGAAATTGTGAGTAGCACCATCATCTACTAAGATGCGCACCTTGTGCCCTTGCAGATATCCGTGCATACTTACTAACTCATGTGGTCCAAAGGTTTGTTGCCACATGGAAGCTATGAGACAACATTCATGCACCACTTCAGTGTGTGTTACCTCCACTGTGGAGAATTTTAAGGAAGACTCAAGAGGCAGTAGTTGGACCGTGTGTACTGCTTTCTCCTTCCCCTGAGCAATAGATTTCTCCTTGGGACAATCCTTTTTGCCATGGCCTCTTCCTAAACATTGAAAACATAGCTTCTCTTTCTTGGCTTTATCAAAATCCTCAGGAGAGAGAGGACCTCTGGACCCCTTGAGTTTTTTAGATGCATTTGAATTAGCAACTAGAAATTTGCGTGCATTGTTAAGTATGGAGCCTGATTTACCCTTGTAATTTTCTGTGGTAAAAGCGCACATTTGTAAGGCCCCCATTATGAGGAGAAGCCATCGTGCGTGAAGGAAAATCACTCACCGGAAACCAAAATTTTCACGGACAAGAATCAGCGGCAACTTTAAAGGCCTTGGGGGCGGAGGCCCCCGAGACTTTTTTTTTCGCCGGAATATTCTTTTTCGCCAGAATATTATGGCCGGACGGCGGCCGAAAAGTGGTCGGAAAACAACCGGTCGGTTGGCCGGTGGCCAGTAGTCAATGGCCAATGGCCGGTGGTCGGAAGTCAATGGCCGGTGGCCGGTGGCCGAATTCAAAAGCGGACTTGTCTTCTCAAGGGCGGCCACACATGGGCGGATTGGAGGGTCCGATTTGGACTTATTCGCACAAGGGCGGCTACACATGGCTGTCTCTCATAAGAGAGGGCAGCCCTTTTGGCCCATAAAAGGAGGCCACTTCTACATACATTTCATAGTGTGAAGTTGATGCAACAAGGTGAGTGTGAGGTGGTAAGAGTGAAGCAAGGCGGGAGCTCCATTAAGGGTATAATCCCTTTGTAAGCTACTTCTTGTTTTGAAGTACTAAAGCCATTGAGTGTCTGCTTTCCCGTGGACGTAGCCCACATTGGGTGAACCACGTATATCGTGTGTACTCTCTCTCTCTCTCTACTCTATAATCTCGTGTATATAAATCTGTCTCTCTCCATTAAGTAATCTACTCAATTATCTATTTAGCTACGTCTTATTTCCTAACAACTGGTATTAGAGCCAGGTTTTCTCGTAGCTAAATTATCTCAAGAAAAGGATTCCTTGAATTGAGTGGGAGTTATGGCGGAGGAAGGGAAGCTCAAGATTGAGAAGTTCAACGGCAAAAACTACCAACATTGGAAGATGCAGATTGAAGACTATCTCTACCTCTATTTGCCACTAGGCGGTCTTGCGAAGAAGCCCGCAACAATGGCAGATGAAGCATGGGTTGTCCTTGATCGAAAGGCACTGGGAACAATCCGGTTAAGCTTGGCGTCAACGGTGGCCTTCAATGTTTCGGAGATGAAGACCACGAAGGACTTGATGAAGTCACTTGACGACTTCTACGAGAAACCATTGGCATCCAATAAGATATTTCTTATGAAGTGCTTGTTCAATCTAAAGATGGCAGAGAATGGTTCAGTTGCAGAACACCTAAATGACTTTAACACAAACATAAGTCAACTTCGATCAGTGAAAATCAATTTCGATGACGAAGTGCGAGCTCTCCTTATAGTATCATCTCTACCGGATAGTTGGGATAGCCTTGTGATGGCTGTAAGTAATTCTATCTCTGGCACAAATACTCTTAAGTTTGATGATGTTGTGAGTGTTCTCCTAAGCGAGGAAATGCGAAGGAGAAGCACAGGAGAAACATCAAGTGCTGTACTATCAATGGAAACAAGAGGAAGGCTTAAGGAGTGGTTCAAAAACCAAAAGGGTCGTGATCGCTCAAGGCGGAGCAAGTCACGCACAAAGTCAGTTCTTGAATGTTGGAACTGCGGCAAGAAGGGCCACGTCAAGAAGGATTGTTGGTCCAAGAAGAAGAAGGAGACAGAGTCTCAAGACAACAAGCCAACATCAGAGGCCAATGTGGCAGGTAAAGTAGAGCAAGATGCTCTAATTCTCTCATTAGACAATGTGTCTAATTCCTGGATAGTAGATTCCGGGGCTTCATTCCATGCGACACCACACAAGCAACATTTCCAAGACTACACCAAAGGTAATTTTGGGTATGTATACTTGGGAGATGATGAAGCTTGTGAGATTGTCGGCAAAGGTACAGTTTCTGTCAAAACTGCTAACGGAAATGAATGGAAGCTTAAAGATGTTAGGCATGTTCCTTCTCTTCGCAAAAATTTGATCTCTATAGGACAATTGGACGATGAAGGTCACAACATTGCATTCGGAAACAAACGGTGGAAGATCTCAAAGGGATCTTTGGTGGTTGCCAAGGGTGAAAAAGTCGGTACACTTTACTTGTGTACTGTAAGCACGCAACCTTCAGCTTGTGCAGCAACTACAGAAGTTGACAGTGCGGTGTGGCACTACCGACTTGGGCATATGAGTGCCAAAGGAATGCAAATCCTTCAAACAAAGAAGCTTCTACCAGGTTTGAAAGAAGTGGACTTAGAGTTCTGTGAAGATTGTGTTTATGGTAAACAAAAGAGGGTAAAATTTCAAAAATCAGGAAATGAAAGAAAAAATAAAAAACTTGAGTTGGTTCATTTTGATGTTTGGGGTCCTGCAAGTACACCATCACTTGGTGGCTCATTGTACTATGTAACATTCATAGACGATGCGACTAGAAAAACATGGGTTTATGTCATGAAGAATAAATTCGATGTATTTTCCATATTTCAAAGGTGGAAAGCCTTTGTGGAGAATGAAACAGGTACCAAGGTTAAATGCCTCAGATCCGACAATGGAGGCGAATATTGCAGCCAAGCTTTTGAAAGCTTTTGTGCTAGTAATGGCATTCGGAGGCAAAAGAAAACCCAAGGACACCTCAACAAAATGGGATTTTGGAAAGGATTAACAGGACAATCATGGAACGAGCACGAAGCATGCGGCTACATGCAGGCCTACCGCTTGAGCTTTGGGCGGAAGCTGTAAGTACGTCTGTGTACTTAATCAATCGGTCACCCTCAACGGCATTGGATGGGAGATTTCCAGAAGAGGCATGGACAGGTAAACCGGTGAATTATGCATTTCTCAAAGTGTTTGGGTGTGAGGCTTTCATGCACATAGATAGAAGCCTAAGATCAAAGTTAGATGCAAAGTCCAAAAAGTGTTTCTTCATTGGCTATGGAGAAGGAGACTTTGGGTATCGCCTATGGAATCCTGAAGATGGTAAAATCTTAAGGAGTAGGGATGTAATTTTTAACGAACAAAATATGTACAAAGATTACTTGGAAAGAAAACAAACAAAAGAAACAGGTGATGAGTACATGGAGCTTGAGGACGGTGAAGGCTCAAGGACTGCAAACGATGACAATGTGCAACAACGTTAACCAAATGAGGAGCCTCGACCTATTCCCCTAAGATCTACAAGAGCAAGTAGACCTCCAGAAAGGTTTGTTCCTTCCTTCAACCATCTCTTGATCTCAGATTCTGGAGAGCCGGAATCATATGAAGAAGCTATGAAACATGAATCCAAAGAAGAATGGACGAAGAGCATGCAAGTGGAGATGGACTCACTACATCGCAACCAAACATGGGAGTTGGTTGAGTTGCCTAAAGGTAAGCGAGCACTTCAAAACAAATGGGTGTACAAGCTAAAGGAAGAAGAAGGTGGGAAGAAAAGGTACAAGTCTAGGCTTGTGGTAAAAGGTTTTTCTCAAAAGAAAGGTATTGACTTCAATGAAATATTTTCTCCTGTTGTAAAAATGAACTCAATTAGGCTTGTCTTAAGCCTTGTGGCTGCTCATGATCTAAATCTCGAGCAAATGGATGTAAATACGGCATTCCCTCACGGTGACTTAGAGGAGGAAATCTACATGCTTCAACCAGAGGGGTATGAAGTAAAAGGTAAGGAAAAAATGGTTTGCAGATTAAAGAAGAGCTTGTATGGTTTAAAGCAAGCATCAACACAATGGTACTTGAAGTTTCATCGATGGATGTTGGATCATGGATTCACAAGATGCAACTCGGATCACTGCGTCTACACGGAGAATTTGGGAGATGGGAAATTTATCATCCTAATGTTGTATGTTGATGACATGTTGATTGCAAGTGCTAACATGCAGGACATCAAAGAACTAAAAGAGGAGCTGTCCAAATCTTTTTCAATGAAAGATTTAGGTGCTGCAAAGAGGATACTTGGTATGAAAATATCAAGAGACAGGACGAAGAAGACAATAAAGCTATCTCAAGAAGATTACATCAAGAAGGTACGAGAAAGGTTTGCAATGCAAAATGCAAAACCAGTTTCTACACCTTTGGATGGTCATTTTAAACTAACAAAGGATATGTGTCCAAAGACACAAGAGGAGATAGCCTATATGTCTAAAGTTCCATATGCTGCAGCGGTAGGTTCTCTAATGTATGCTATGGTCTGGACAAGGCCAGACATTGCACATGCAGTGGGAGTTGTGAGTAGGTTCATGGACAACCCAGGTAAAGAGCATTGGCAAGCTGTGAAGTGGATACTGAGGTATCTAAAAGGGACAACAACAAATGCTTTGTATTTTGGAGGAACTGATATTTTTCTAGAAGGGTATGCTGATGCAGATATGGCAGGTGACAAAGATACTCGAAGGAGCACTACTGGCTATGTGTTCACGGTTGGAGGCACAGCAGTAAGCTGGGCTTCAAAGCTGCAGAAAGTGGTTTCACTTTCTACCACGGAAGTAGAGTACGTAGCAATTGCGGAGGCAAGCAAAGAAATTCTGTGGCTTCACAGATTCTTAGAAGAGCTTGGATTCAAACAAGACAATTGTGTCTTGTACAGTGATAGCCAAAGCGCTATCCATCTTGCGAAGAACTCAGCCTTTCATTCAAGGACAAAGCACATTGAGGTGAGATATCACTTCATACGCACTCTTTTGGAAGTGGGACAACTAAAGCTAGGAAAGGTGCATACAAGTGAAAATCCTGCAGACATGTTTACAAAGGTGGTCAACAAGGAGAAGTTGAGCTTTTGCTCATCTTCAATCGACATTAAACGATAAGAAGCCAGAATGGAAAGCAGTCACAGGTTTGGTTTGGAGATCACTCTCCAAGTGGGAGATTGTTAAGTATGGAGCCTGATTTACCCTTGTAATTTTCTGTGGTAAAAGCGCACATTTGTAAGGCCCCCATTATGAGGAGAAGCCATCGTGCGTGAAGGAAAATCACTCACCGGAAACCAAAATTTTCATGGACAAGAATCAGGGGCAACTTTAAAGGCCTTGGGGGCGGAGGCCCCCGAGACTTTTTTTTTGCCGAAATATTATGGTCGGACGGCGGTCGGAAAACAACCGGTTGGTTGGCCGGTGGCTGGTAGTCAATGGCCAATGGCCGGTGGTCGGAAGTCAATGGCCAATGGCCGGTGGTCGGAAGTCAATGGCCAGTGGCCGAATTCAAAAGCGGACTTGTCTTCTCAAGGGCGGCCACACATGGGCGGATTGGAGGGTCCGATTTGGACTTATTCGCACAAGGGCGGCTACACATGGCTGTCTCTCATAAGAGAGGGCAACCCTTTTGGCCTATAAAAGGAGGCCATTTCTACACACATTTCATAGTGTGAAGTTGATGCAACAAGGTGAGTGTGAGGTGGTGAGAGTGAAGCAAGGCGGGAGCTCCATTAAGAGTATAATCCCTTTGTAAACTACTTCTTGTTTTGAAGTACTAAAGCCATTGAGTGACTGCTTTCCCGTGGACGTAGCCCACATTGGGTGAACCACGTATATCGTGTGTACTCTCTCTCTCTCTCTACTCTATAATCTCATGTATATAAATCTGTCTCTCTCCATTAAGTAATCTACTCAATTATCTATTTAGCTACGTCTTATTTCCTAACATGTATTACCATGTATACTAGCAGGCACGTTACTATTATGTGTTTTCTTATCATTAGGGTCATTATGATATGTGATTTCACTATGGCTTCCTCAAGTGTTTTAGGGTCTTGGGTCTTGACATACTTCTTAAGTTTCACAAATAACTTGGCTAGTTCTGGTGTCTTAACCGTTGATTTGGTCGGAATAAACTTATATAGTTTAGTCAACCTGTCTACGACCACCCATATTGAGTCAGACCTCGTATGAACCCTCGTACTTGTTGAAAGGTATCCAAGCCTTCCAACTTGAGGATGAAGTCCCGATAGTGAGAGATATATTCAAGGAGTGATGGATATTGGCGCATGGAACATGTGTCCCAAGCGGTCCAATTCCGATCGGCCTCGTTTGTACGCAAAAATTCCTTGCTAAACATTGATTCAAAGGCTGCCCAACTCTGTGGTATGATGTTTTTATCCTTGAGAGACATCCACCATTTGTAGGCCTTGCCTTCCAGAGTTAAGCTTGTTTGCAGAGCTCTGAGTGCATCCGGAGTATGCCGTAAGGCGTGAATTCTATCCCATTTACTGAGAAAGATGTTCACTGCATCCTTATTGCGGTCTCGGTCTTTGCCCTTGAAAACTGGTGGTTTAAAGTTCTTTAACAAGTCATATACCTCTTTGGCAGTGAGAGTATGCAGTGTTTCATTAATTGGGCCTTGCCCTTGTGTTCCAACGTGCTCATGCATGTGGGTGTTAGCAAGACTCTTAGACTGCTGTTGCATTAATTGAATGACTAATGTGGAAAGTTTAGTAACATTTTCATTTAAAGCTTTAAAATTTTCATCCATAACTGTCATGCGTGTCTGAAGTGCACAAAATTCTTGAATATCGAGCAATTCGTAAGTATCTTCTCTTGCCGTAGCGTCGCGGGTACTGTCCTTGAGAGGATCCGGCCGCGAGCCGTCATTGGTAGGATCAGGAGTACTTTGCTCAAAATCGAATGTCATGTTGATATCCGAATCCATGGCAACACAGTGCAGTGAAAGAAGTACTCAGAAAAAATACATGATGTTGGTAGCACTTGCCAAGTATAGGTAACTCCACTTGTGCGTTGTAGCACCTGACCGTAGAAAAAAGAAGAATTTGCACTAGCGGCGTAAAAAACGAATTGCGCAAAATCGCCCGTGGTTCACAAGACGACTAAAATCTTGTAGTGGAGATGGTCGAATTGTCACCGTTGTGAAGAAGCTTGATTATTGAAAGCTTTCTTAATCGGCGAATGATTATGTTGCACGAACTCCAATGGAAAATGTCACAAATGTAAAAATATGCAAAAATCTGGAATTTTTTGTAATAACTGAGCGGATTTGTAAGCCGTCAAGCTCGAGGGAAAGCCGACACGGCTTGCTTCTTGCATCGAGTATGAAAGTCGAGGCTTGTGGGAATCGCCTTGCTTGTGGGAAGGACCACCAAGAAGGTCCAAGGCTCAAAATCGAATCGTAATTAGCCTTGCCATGTGAAATAAGGCAATTTTTTTGAAGAAAAACGACGCAGGCAGCACGAGCAGGTAGCGCGAGTTACACAGTGGTTGTGTGCGGCTTGCCCAGGCACCAAGAGGCCACGAGCTCTTGGAAGCACCGCCTTCTCACCAGGGCGCTCCTCCCTAGCCCAAGAGCGCGCAGTTTCGTGCACCACACCTCTCCTTCCAAAACAGGAAAAGTACCCAATTTAGGCAAGCCCACTTGCTAAATTTGGTAAAAGCCCTAAAAAAGCCACGGTTCACACCTTAAAGCCCTATTTTTAGGAGCCAAAAGTGAGAACACCTAGAGAGAGAGTGGAAGAGAGACCTTCTAGCCAACCTAAGCTCTGATACCAGTGTAAGAACTAGGGAAAACTAGACTGAAGATCCTCCTCCTAACCTCCCATTATATAGGCGGGCTCCTAGCCCCTTGCCCTAGACGGAACGCCTGTCCACACTGTCTAGCCCGACCCTTGGCCTGACATAAACACATTGTGTGCATGAATTAACATGTTAAACATGATGAAATAATCATGGGACAACTTCATATATACTCGATTAATCCATTATACGAAAAAACAATCACCGAGAAGGTGACTACTAAGAAAAACGACATAGAGAGAGAGAGAGAGAGAGAGAGATGATGATGGAGTTTCGAGTTTCTCACCGTACTTTATAATCAATTAAGGGCTATCAAAAGGCTTCTTGCTTTGCCGCAAGAGAGCGGTGATGAGAGCTACATAGAGTATTCACCACGAGAGCTTTCGTAGAGCGTGTACATCGTGAAGCGAGAGAGGAGATAATAAGCAAGTAGAGAGAGAATATCCTTCTTTTTTTGCTTCTTCTTCTTGTATATGAGAGAGAAGAGCTTATGGAGATGGTGATGAAGAGCTTGCACCACTGCATATAATAGATATGTTGGTGCAACCAAAGTTGGTCTCTACTATGAGGTGTGCTATGCAGTTCTTAGGCTGCATATATGTGCAAGCTGGAGAGCTAAAGCAGGTATGAAGGCCCTGGGCAGGCAAGTGGCAGCCGAAATGTATGCTTAAGATGGGTTTTTAGGCCAGGGAAGGCCTACAAAGTGGGATAATTGGGATGGTAGGTCAAGGTGTCCAAAATGTGGAAAATGTGTCTGGGAATGTAGTGCTTGAGATGTTCTAGAAGCCTATCCAAACGGCTCATAAAAACGGAGCCACCATGTGTGAATACGTCAGTTTAAAGTTAGAAGGTTTTGCAGGTCCCCGACGAACAGAGCAGGTGATGACAAGTGGTCAGAGCTGGGGTAAGCAGAAAGACGTGTGGAGCATGCCGGTGTTTCCGAATTGTCAATCGAGCCTCGAATGAGCAAGTTTTGGCCTGTGAAATATTTGCCAGGGGTCGGATATGTGCTCCGCGGGCTAGTTGGTAGGCATGCCGATAGGAGTCTTTTTGAGGTCGCCAAGGTTCTGAAAAATTGCATGCAAGCAGGGGAGTCAGTCAAAACTTGCGGATCGTCGATTGGAGTCAGTGGCATCGAGATGCGCCCACTTCAAGTGGACGAACAATCACGACATAAGGGGGCGAACTCAATTTTTTTTTCACTTTTGCAACTTGTCATTGGGGGGTGTGAAGTGATTGGAATGCGACAAAGCTCTTTAGGTTTGAAGCTGACAGGGGGTAGCTTGACAAGAGGGGTGTTTGGCAAACGTGAGCAAGTGCGAACACCGACAACATGAGAAGCCAAAAAAAACCCTTTGATTATAAAGGGGAAAGGAATGGTGGCTAGGGATTTAAAAAAAGGAAGGAAAGGCTCAATGCTTAAGGATAGGGAAAAAAAAGAAGAAGTTTTGTGAAGTTATAAGAAGGCAGGTACCAAGTGTGACGCCCCAGTTTCTGGGCGCGTCGGGGAGGGGGCCCGGCGGGGATTCATACCCGCACGCAGCCGAGGGAACTTCTGTCTTCAAGGGGCCCGGCGGGGATTTATACCCGCGTGCGGCCGAGGGGACTTCTACCTTCAAGGGCCCGGCGGGGATTTATACCCGCGCGCGGCCGAGGGACAAGGTGTTGCTTCAAGGGGTCCTGGCGCGGACGGCACCGGCTCAGGAGGGCCCGGCTCGGACGGGACCGGCTCGGGTCAAGTTGCCTTCTCGGGGGCCCGGCTCGGACGGGGCCGCTCGGGCGTGGTTGCGTTCCATGGGTCGACGGCCGTTTGCGTTTCGCGGGTGTTCGCGGGTCTTGCATTTCGGGTCCCTAGCCCCACGTAGCCTCAGGCTCCGCCGCACCGCCGACGGGTCATAGCGTGCCCCGGGGAACCTTGCGTGGAGTCCCCACGGTGCGCGAGTGCGTGGAGTGAGGCTACAGTGTTTAGGTGGGGGTGCCCAGGGCTTAAAAAAGAAAGCTTTTTTTTTCCATTGTTGAAGCTAGGAGGTGAAGTGAAAAAAAGAGGAGCAGCGGTTTTTCGAAAAAAGCAAGGGAGCTTTTCTTTTTGCAAGGAAGGAGAATTGAAGAAAAGGAAGGGGAGAGGTTTTCATGCGCTGGGAAATTGAAGCCAGCATGTAAGGCGTTGTCCGTGAAGCGGCTCGAAAGGGCGAGTGCTCTCTAGAAGGAGCTAGCGAAGGCTACCAAGAGAAGGAGCTACGGCCGGAGCGAAGTGAACAATGGATTTTTTGTCGAGGCATGTGCCGACAGAGCCGAGTGGCGAGAGAGTTGTGGGTCCCTCTGTACGAATTGGTGATGGCTATGGTGCGGCCTAGAGCAAGCTACTGGATCTTGTACATGGCTTTTTTCATTGAAGGAGAAGCTATCATTGCCGATTTTGGTGTTGTCTTTTCCCCCTTCCCCCCTTTCTTCTTTGCTCGTCTCCAGGGTGTGTGGTGCTGGTGTGTGTGCGTCCCCCCGGGCCCCATGTGTGTGTGAGAGAAATAGAGAGGGTTCAGTTGTGAGATATAAGCTGGGAGACAGAATCTAAAGATTCGGTGCTGGTAAAGGTAAATCTATCTTGTTATAGGCATGAAGAGATGGTGGTTGCCACTATGAATAAAGAGCAAGTGAGAGTGTTGGAGCTTGGGAGCGAAGACATGCAGGTGAGGGTGCTATGCGGCACCATGCTAATGACGATGCTCTTCAAGGAAGATATAGAAGGTGCTTTGATTGTACAACAGATACAAGGGTGTCCCAAGAAGGAGAGTGTTGTTGTGGCTAAAGAAGAAGAACAGG
Source organism: Adiantum capillus-veneris (assembly GCF_014529385.1). Taxonomy (NCBI): domain Eukaryota; kingdom Viridiplantae; phylum Streptophyta; class Polypodiopsida; order Polypodiales; family Pteridaceae; genus Adiantum; species Adiantum capillus-veneris. The sequence continues at coordinate 62,516,913 of NC_140942.1, read as the reverse complement.
TTGAAGAAGATGGCAAGTGAGAGGCGTCGAATACTTATCAAAGGGAAGAGCAACTGCAATTGCCTATGGATTTCACGGGTGGTGCCTTGGATACATGTTCTTTTGGCAAGGAATGCATGGAAACTGAAGATGATTTGGGGTTTGATGACCCAATAGGTGAGATGGATGAAGAGACACAGGTGCTTGTTGGGAAAGCTTTGACCAGAATGCAGGTGATACGAGGGTTTGTCCCTCTACAGCTGTCCCTCTACAGGTGGAGTTTTCTTTGGAAGATCAAAAGTCTGCTACTATGGTGGTGGCGACAGAGGCAGGTATGGAGGTGATTATATAAGTGATGGTGACCAGGGTGCCTATGTTGAAAGAGTTTCCTGCTAAGCGGAGTGGTTTTTTTGAGCATGAAGAGAAGTCCAAGGGTGTGGACTTGTTCGAGCTGTTAAAGGAAGTTTATGTGTGGTGGTTGAAGGGAATGCTAATAACTGCAACTATGAGGTGGGCTGTCGAGCAAGTGCAGGATTTCCTTGACGAGGATCTCGCTTTACATGGTTGGCAGGGAGGGCATGGTACGTTCAATGTGAATGATGATGTGCACTCCCAGACTGGTGATGCTTTTGGTGGTGTTTTTTTGGAAGTGGGACAGTATGCCAATGAATGCTGGGAGTAGTGGAAGTATGCCAAGGCTAGGTTATGTAGATGATTGCCTGTGTGCCAGGATGTAGCACTATGGGAGACCATTGCAGGTGGATGCAGATGATCAATGGCAGGTGTTTGACCGAGGTGGTGTCGATGCAGTAAAGTAGGGGGTTGGACAACCCGCTTGAGCAACCAAAGTTGGTCTCTGTTGTGAGGTGTGCTCTGCAGTGCTAAGGCTGCATACAGGTGCAAGCTGGAGAGCTAAAGCTAGTATGAAGGCCCTCGACAGGCAATTGGCAGCTGAAATGTATGCTTAAGATGGTTTTGTAGGCCAGGGGAGGCCTACAAAGTGGGATAATTGGGATGGCAGGTCAAGGTGTACAAAATGTGGGAAATGTGTCTCGGAATGTAGTGCTCGAGATGCTCTAGAAGCCCATCCAGATGGCTCATCGAACGGATCCACAATGTGCAAGATATGTCAGTTTAAAGTTGGAAGGTTTTGCAGGTCCCCAACGAACAGGGTAGGTGATGAGAGGTGGTCAGAGCTGGGGTAAGCAGAAAGATGTGCATAGCTTGAGTTGTGGAGCATGCTGGTCTTTTCGGATTGTCAATCGAGTCTCGAACCTCAAATTCCCTATTGGATAGAGACAGTCAGGAAGCTGAATAATAAGGGTCTGAATCGACTTGGGCACTTCTGGGACAATGACAACAAGAGTTGGAAAACCATTGACCTTCTGGTTATCCAGTACCAACTTAATAGCTTGGAGATCTTGCTTGCCACAAAGTGATGAAAGATCGAGCTTGACAATATAGTGATGCCAATTTGTGATTCGGAGTTTGATTGGAATGCCTGGAAATGGCCCGGAAGCAGTCTCTTATGGAAACCCCATCCTAAAGACATTTATCATACATTGATGCATAGAAGAATTGGTCTAGTCCCCTTAACAAGATATGGAAAAAACAATAGCCGGAGGAAAGGTGGGAGCAAGTAATGGAGAACATTTGGAAGCCAAAGGTTCCGCAACACGTAAAGGTATTTCTATGGAAGGTAACTTGGGGTGCTCTTCCGATGGGGGTGAAGATTCAGGAGAGAGGGATTGGGTTAGATTGATGCTTGGGGTGCAAGTTGGCTAGTGAATATATGGCCCACCTATTCATGGATTGCCCAACTATCAAAGGCGTTGCAGGGAAAATATGCAAGTGGATCCAAAGAACATGGAAAATTGGTTTTTTCAAGACTGATCTATTCCTTGGAGGGAAGAATGCAGGTCGTCCTGCCCTCCTCATCAGCACTCAAATCGTCAGGTACTTCTTCTCGCAAAATGTATGGCAGACAAGGAACCACCGTGTGTTTGAAGGAGGTTTTGAGGTGGCAAGCTTCGTAGAAATTATACAAGAAAGCAAAGTGGTAATATGGACACTCGGGCGCAAGCAACACTCAGAGGATTGGTCTAGGACTACTTGTGCCTTGTTGTCAGTAAATGGCATGCCTAGGACGGGCGAAAATCTTGGCCATCGGTAATTAAAGATCTCAGAAGAACATGATAATGGACCTTGTGTATCAAGGATAAGGGGGCGGGTTGGTAGGGGTGGCTGCCCTAATAGCTGATGTAATTATGGTCCCTGGATGACGTCATGGCTCAACACGAGCATGACAAGACCTTGTAATTTTTTGGGTTGATCAATATAATTCACTCACAATTGTGAGTTTTGCTAAAATAAAAAAAAGAAGGCAGTGGCACCCGAGCACTATGGCTTAAAAAAGAAAGTTTTTTTCCCTTGTTGAAGCTAGGAGGTGAAGTGAAAAAAAGGCGGGTTTTCGAAAAAAGCAGGTGAGCTTTTCTTTTTGCAAGGAAGGAGAATTGAGACAAAGGAAGGGGAGAGGTTTTTGTGCGCTAAGCGATCGAAGCCTGCTCGCAAGGCGTTGTCTGTGAAGTGGCTCGAAAGGACGAGGCTCTCTAGAAGAAGGAGCCAACGGTGGCTACCAAGAGGAGGAGCTATAGCCGGAGCGAAGTGAACGGTAGATTCTTTGTTTAGGCATGTGCCGACGGAGTCGAGCAGCGAGAGAGGTGTGGGTCCCTCTATACGAATTGGTGATGGCTATGGTGCGGCCTAGAGCAGGCTACTGGATCTTGTACATGGCTTTTTTCATTGAAGTAGAAGCTATCATTGCCGGTTTTGGCGTTTTCTTTCCCCATTCCCCCCTTTCTTCTTTGCTCGTCTCCAAGGTGTGCGGTGCCGGTGTGTGTGAGCGTGTGCGTCTCCTCGGGCCCCCTATGTATGTGAGAGAGAAAGAGAGAAGGTGTTTAATTGTGGAAGAGCTGGACGCGTGCAAGATCGGTATGATCACTGTCTAGCAACTATGCAGGCCGTGTGTGTGTTGGGCGGAGTGCAGGCGAGGCCTTGCTAGTGTGAGTTGCTTGTTTTGAAGGTGTTTTCGAGAGGACAGGGGTGTTGTGAATACCCTGAGCTATATAAGAGCTATTGCGTGTGTGCCGGGTGTGTTCCCCAATCCCCCTCTCCAACGTATAGCCTTGCGGTAGTAGATGCAACATATGACACTGAAAACTGAGGCTTACAGGTGATTTTATAGGCTCTACAAAAAGCAGGAGTGAGCCCCAAGCCAACTACTAGCGCCCCCTTCTCAGCTAGGAATAGCTCCATGCTTTTTGGAAGTTTCCTAAAAATATGCCTTTGCTTTTGGTGGTCAACTCTCCCACTTACCATTCAATTTTTACAGTAAAATTGATCATTTGAATAGTATCCGGCCAACTAATGGAACCTTAGCTAGACTATGCCGCACCGTGATATCGCGACATAATTATGACTTTCTCGTACTGCTCCGACATTTACGGTACTGTTTTTTATAAAAACAATTTCAATGAAAATCTTGTTTGGTCCCGATTTTCCTCCGGGTAATCATTTTTAAATCCGACGGAGACTAAAATTAATAATTTTATGTTTAGGTTATCCTAAAAAGCACATTGCTTTTCAAAAACGTCGAAAAAGCACAAAAAGCTAAAAATAATGTAAAAAGCAAAAAAAAAAATCTAAAATTGAACCACGAGTTCCCCTTGTCCACTTGAATAAGAAAGCGGACTTGATTTTCACTAAAAAGCACTTAAAATCGTGAAAAGCTAAAAATAGCATGAAAAACACTCGAAAAGCAAATTTTTACAAAATTGAACCATAGCTTCCCAAGAACACGTAGATTGAGGATCTGACCTTGCTTTTTGCAAAAAAGCACCTAAAAGCATAAAAATGAAAAAGCTAAAAGTTATGAATTTTTCCAAAACAGAACCAAATGTCCGTCTAACCTATTCGCATGAAAATGGCATTGCTTTTTACTTTAGAACCTTCCAATACTGTCAATCAAGCATCTTAAATCAAAATTCGTCAAAATAGATATTAAAAGCTACTTTTCTTATTTTTAAAAGAGACCCAAAAATTTGAGATCTTACAGATTTGAGAAATGTAGAATGCTATCCATGTGGTAAGAGGTCCATTTAAAGAAAGATTTTTGTGTTGTACAACGTGAAAAGGGCAGAAGTCTACCGCTCCAAAGAGCAATGTAAAGATAAAGGACATCAATGTGGTTAAATCTCCACCTCTAGAGGTTGTTCTTGACGTACAACAACCATCATATGTGCTTGTTTTCACTTCTGATTTGAGTCCAGATGCATTATTAGCTCTTTGTTAGCCGGTCACCGTGACGAAAGTCTGTAGCATTTAGGGATCTGACACTAATATAATGTCAATACTCAGGGAAGTGACTCAGATGGGACATAGAGACTCTTTGAGATCGTCAATCTGAAAAAGTGAACCTTAATAAGCAAGCACACCAACTCAACAAGCAAACCAACACTCAATGATCAGGGAAATTTGCCTATGTCCTTTCTCACAACTCTAGGTCATCACACCATTTCGGCACTCGAATGGACTCAAAATGCAACGAAACTTTAGGAGGAGGTCTATGACACCTAGGGGCACTATCCTACCAAGTCTGGTCGCAATCCGACAAGGTACCAAAATCATGATCCATCATGAAAAAGGTTCTAAAAACTACAACAAATCAATCCAGAAAGGTCGCCCTATGGTCTAGGAACACTCTCCTATGGTCAAAATGACTAAAAATAGTGATTTAAGCACTCTAATCTACAATTAAGGCTCACAAACACGTAGTCGTGAACCACAACAAAACTGAATGCTTACACTTAATTGAAAGAGCAAAGAGAGAGAAACACAATGCAAGTTTCAGATTTAAAATCAAATTACCCAATTGTTAGAAAAGTTGATTACAAGTTGGAGCAACTTCATAGCTTGAGCGTACGTTTTAAGAGCTCCTTCTTCTCTAAAAATAAGCCCTCTTTCACATTAAAGTTATTGACCTTTATACCTAGGGCATTCTAAATGGCCAGTGGCCAACTCACATGGACCTTTACAATTATCATGACATCATTACAACTTAGGGAATCGATTGCTACTTTGGAATCAGGATTTACACAGAGTATCACTACACTAGCTCAGAAAACCAATAGAGTACAAATGTGGTGTCCGACCAGGCCTATCCTCAAACATTCCCCCTTCCTAGCTCAAGTCGTCCCTTGACACAACCATGTGCAGTCTTGTCATAGGGTTGTCTTCAGTTGTGTCTTCAAGCTTGGTCCTTTTTTTTGGGAAATTCTTTGTCGTTGATGACGCTCCCCCCTTCCTTGAGTTTTTCATATCTGTTGTGGTCTTTTTGATGCATGTGTTGGACTTTAATTGTTGAGGGAATTTTGCATTTGTTGCTCATTCTTCTCATTGTTGCCACTTTTGGCCGTGAAGATTTCTCTTGATGTGCCTGCCTTTGTGGTTGACTTGAAATACTTCACTGGCTTCAACACTATTGATCTCCTTATGTTTTGTTGTTGAGAGATCTCTTGCTAATGTCATTATTGATTGTCATTGTAGGCCATTCTTTAAGTTGCTATTTTTTAATGGAGCCTTGTTGTCACCCTTGAAGATAAAAGATACTCCTGATAAGCATATGGAGACATGTAGCCATTTCTCTTTTTGATGAATGACTTGGGTAGCCATTTTCTTATTGCTGACACAGAAAGAATATATACAAGAGTGTGGTGATGGGTGTCTCTAGATTAGAGCCTGAAAACTTGGATGACTAAAGGTAAAAAACACGGTGGGAAAAAAGTGCCTTTGGTATACGCTCTTATCGGAGTTGAACGTTTGGACTTGAAGTACCTGTCATGCAAGGTAAGTGCTTGGGAGAAACAAAGGAAGAGTGCCTAATGCAAGTGCCAATTATTGAGACACTCTATATGATTATGAGAAATTTGTCAAGCAAAAGCATGCAGTGTGGAAGATGGAGTTGATTGGTGCTTCAAAGAAAAAATGCGGCACATGAGACATCAAAGGATATTGCAATAGCTTTCATGTTTCCAAGAAGGATTTTTGACGTAGAAGCTTCTCCACTCATACCTCACTGTGCTGAGTACGTGAGTGTCCTTTTGACTTCCTCCTTCACTTCACCACTGTACTACAACAACTTTGACTCTTATGCTCACCTATACCAGCATGAGCGACACAACATAATTATGCGCAAGTCTTCCAGGTCGAACAATAATTAGAATAGCTAAGATGCTTAGACTACATAGACTATTACATGAAGCTTTGGGACTAGCACCTCGCTCATTTAGTGGCTTAGCTGCCCGACTCTAACTTTTATGCCATGTATTTTTAATGGCGACTTGAAATTACTTGTTTAAGGCCAAAAAACCAATTCCATAAGTTCTGGAAATTTTATTCCTCTTCCAGTGTGTTGGTCTTTGGATGCCACAATTTTGTCAAGTAGTTTGGCATATTTTGGCTCCTCTTGACTTGCTTGTCGTATGTTCATACTGTTTTGTGAAACAAGTCCTTCAACTCTTGCAGGGATAGATGTAGCATTTGCTTTATCTTGCATGAGAAGCGGTTTTTAAGATGTGTGGGTCCTCTGTGATTGAGTTTCCATAAGTGATTTTGGAACCCACCTTGTCTTTGGTCTTTGTGTGACCGTCTTTTGTATTTTCTCCTTTTGCTCGATGACTTGATGGACACTAGGATTTGGTAGCCAGATTTGATGATTTCCATTGTAAAAGCCTTGCTTTTGTAATTGATCACAATGTATCCATTTGGAGGTTGTAGCATCCTTAGTGGTGATTGGTTGTTAGCTCTGCCTATTGATTGTGTGCCTTTGGGTGGAGCCTTGTGCTTCTTGATTGATCGTCTTTTTTCCAGGTTGAGCTATAATTTCTGGTAACCATATTTGAGTGTTACCTTCATAAAATCCTTGGGCTTTGAGTAGCTTGACTGGAATCATCCGATGTTGCACCTGTTTGTGTTGGGTAGCTTTGTTGAAGTCTGACTTTGGCACCCATATTTGTCATGTTGCTTGTTTCGAAGATCTTTTTTTCCGCATTTTGTTGTTATTCCTTCTCTTGCGCAAGGTGTTGGTCTTCTATTGATTGCTCAACTTTCTCCTTGTAAAACTTCTTTCTTGAGGTGAGTAGATCCATGCTTTTACTTTAGGCTTTTTGGCCCAAACATTAGGTTTCCTTGGAAGTAGCCCCGAGTAGTGATTGACTTATTTGATGCTACCCACCCTATCACTTTTAGTTGTTTAGGTCGAACATATGCTTCATGTATTCAAAATGGGTCTATGATTTGGATGTGTTCTTTGGATACTAGCACTTGGTTGATCCCCTTTGGCTTCTTCTTGATGCTTTTTTGTGATGGAAACTTTGGTTGATAGACTTTTTGCTTGTCTCCATTGCATTATTGATGGTTTGGCTCTTGATGTAGAAGCTTCATTGGAAGTTTGATGTAGGCTCATTGAAGGTAAAATCCTCTTGCAAAGTTGATATACCTCAATGTTTACCTTTGCTTTACCTTTTTATGTGATGGTTGGAAATTTCTTCTCCGCATGGATTTGAGAAGCTTCATTGAGGGTAGTCGTTGTCGTTGTCAAAGCTTTTGGTTGTTGTTGAAAGAAGATATTTCTCTAAATTTTTGTTAGGACTAGACTCTCTTTGATGTGATGGGAGTCGATTATTTGGAAAGTTTCTTTGTACTCCCCATTATTCAACTTAAGTATGGCTTCGGCCGCGCCAAAGTTAGGAATTGCCGTTTTAGAACTTGTGTACACTATGTCCTCTAGCTCGTTGATTAGCGGCTTTCCCATCATTATCCATGTTCCATAAGACATTAGATTCTTTGTCACTTTTGGATCTATCAGAGCTGAACATGTAATTTTGAGTCCTGTTTCTCCACATATGTTGAATTTGATCATTATAGGAGACAATCAATCTTGTTCCTTATCCCTATTCTTGTCTTGATCTTGCGTTTGTTGAACATTTGAGGTTGAACTTGGTAACTTTTCTCCCTCATTTGCTTTCAATTGCGCTCTTTTTGGAGTTGTCTTCATTGAAATAACTTTTTTCAATTCTTCAAGTATATCAATGATGACATATTCTCGTTGTTGCCCTGCTTCCTTTATTTGCACTTTGGTATTATGTTCTAAGACGTAGCCATCTGTCTAAATTTTTTTTGCTTTCACACTCACAAACCTCATTAGCTTCCTTCAACACCTTTATCATAAATAAGGGAGTTATATCATAGCCACCTTATCATAAATAAGGGAGTTATATCATAGCCATCTTCATCGCAAAATTTGGTGTTGGTTGCCTTATTTATGTAGACATCAAGAGTCGCCAGTATTTGATCCCATCCAAAGGGTTCAAACAAATCCTTTGGAAATGGTTCCTTAATATAAGCTTCATCTTCGTCTACTGAACTCTCTAGGATGCAATCTTCCTTTCTAAGGCTCCCATATTAGGATGCTCCACATATCCAAGTATGCACTTTTCTTTGCAACCAAGCAGGTATATCCTTTTCCTCTTGAGTTGTGGAGTGTAATTCTTCCCCCGGGGTTCACTCTATATCTCTATAACTATGATCTTTGACATTGATTTTTATAGTGATCTCTTTGTGTCTCAAGTAGATATAGTCATAGCCTCAATCTTGTACCATTTTGACTGACGCATGAATGGTCTGCCCAATATGATATCAAAGTTGCTTCTCTTGTCAAAATTCATTATGGCAAAGGTGTGCTCATACTCAATGCCACACGAGGATACAATGATTTGTTCTAACATTACTATCGGTCTCTCCACGTATCCATCGCTAATTGCAGTTTCATTCAAGTTTTCCTAAGAGCAAGCTTTTCCCATTTTTCCCACATCCCCTTAGTTGCAATGGCAATTCTTGCCCCAGTATGTAACATCGCAACCGTCTTTACTCCTTTGTACTCAAGTGGTAAGGTGGTGTTTCCTTCATTGCCTTCATAATAATTACCCACCTTATTTACTGATACTGGTTTTGCTTGTAGTTTCTTAGGTGAAGTTTCATCCATGTTTCATTTGCAAGTTGGTTATACCAAGCAACTCTTAGAGAGAAAGTGTCCATTGTATAAGAGAAGACATCAATTCATGCAAGCTCTTGGTATCCATCATTTTTGTTGTAGTTTTCCACTGAGAAGGTACCATTTTAATGTCAGATTTTGTTTCAAGTTCTTCTATGAAAGATGGCAAAGTCTATAGAGAGTGTTGTTTGCTCTCTTCAAATGCAACAAACCCGACATCCCCATATAGAGATCGTATATCTGTTGGAAAAAATTTGTGATTCATGTTTATTTTAGGGATATGTGCTAACTCTAAGGTAGCACTACCATCTTGGTTTCTGATTGATTCTCATAAGGATTGTGGCCACGATTCTTCTACCTCCAGAATAAGCATCACTGCTTGTGAGCCACCCCATCTGTGATATTGGCTACTTCACTTGTATCTAAAGGTGCCTCAACTCTTGGCTGTTCCTGGTCGCTATTTACAATACCATGGCTCTCCATTTTTTTGATTTTTTGTGAATTAGAACCTCTGTTTTTGGAGCATCTAAAACATGTGGTTCCTTAATGGCTTGGGTCACCTGGATGAGCTCCTTGCACATTTGCAGCCTCTCTTTTTCATACCTTGGATGAGGATACGTCAGCTTTCTATGCTCTTGGGTTTGACTTGGTTTTAGCCTATCTTCATAGGCATTCAAAATTGCAAATAAGGGTTCAAAGACTTTGTCGACCAAGACTGAACCTCCTGAGTTAGTCTTTGACTCTTTAGGTCCTTTGTATTTTTCTTGCTTTGTTTCTTGTGTTCAATCCGTTCTTAAGCTTGATGCAATTTAGTTTCCAAAGTAGCTTTCAACCTCTTTGCTTTCATTTTGTCTCGTTTGGCTTTCCATGATTTTCTTTCTGCTCTCATCGACAAGTTTTTGATTTTTGTTTGAACAGGCAATGTGGCGTCTTCCTCAACGATTACATTTTTAGCAGCTTCTTGAGCTTGATCTTGAGTCATCACGTTTAAAGGAATGGCAAGTTCTACCTCGGGTCCGCTTGAAGAAGGCATCATGCCTACAACATTCATTGTTGCTTTCCCTTTGTAGTTTGGATTCTTAACACAATGTTGGAGTAGATGGTATTTACCACAACCATCACATAATAGAAATATTTCTACATGTTGATTCTTTTTTGGAAAATCTCGTGCCCAAAGGTCACCTCTACATTCATAGCATGGACCTTTTTGTTTCATAGATGGTGATCCAGCCAATGTTTGTTCTTGCCTGGTAAGAATGTTCTTCGATCCATACTCTTGATCGGCTATGAATATGAGCATATTTGCATCCATGGAGTATTGATTTCTTGTAGGTTGTGGCAAGTGTGTGGCTGAGTGTAGTTATTACTACTCTACCATCATTTAGAAGAGGTGGTTGTTGTTCTAGCATTTGTTGCAGCTTTAATTGAGTGCTACACCATGGAGTAGGAAGATCCCCTCCACAAGTATTACATCTCCTCAATTGAGGTTGTCCCACATTTAGGTTTTGTTTCTAGCCTTGGTTTACTCTTCTAATCACCTCTCAACCACTTGGTCAATGATTGGTTCCCAAGGAGTTTGAACATATCTCTTTGTTGTTGATTCTCTCTTCGGAGATGAGGCACTACTAGTTGCGTTGTTTATATCTTCAATCACCTCTCCGCAGGCCTTGCAATTGTCAACTAGATAAAGAGCTTCTCTAGTGACTTGCTCAAACATCATGCATCCTTTTAAATGTAGGTCCTTTTTGAGAGTTTCATTCCTCAAACCCTCTACAAAGAGAACTGATAATCTATCATCTCGTGGTAGCTCTCTCACAAGACATCTGTGTAAATACTATTTGAAGCGAAGCAGAGCTTTCTTCACTTTTTCATCCTTTTTCGGGTTTGAAAGCGTAAATCTGGGAGACTGTGTTGTGTTTGATTTCCCTTTTTAAGAACTCCTCTGAGTTGTGCTATGTTTTAAAAATTATTTCTGTTTAGAGGTTGGAACCATGTCAAAGATGTCTCTTCTAATGTCAATCCAAATCCCTCATACTGAGTATGGAAATTTGCAATCTCTTCAGCTCTCAAAACTTATTTGAAGAGTGAGGACATGAGCATATGGATTGTCCAACCCATCGTATTTTGTCTTGACACATTGGGCCACTTGATATGGTCTTGACTCTTAATCGTTGTGGTTGAGTCACCAATCTAACCAATTTGTGGTCTCTTGGAAAGACGTCTCTCATCCTCTCCTCTAGTCTTAGAGAAAATCCTCTCAAATATGTGCTCTGGCATCGTTTTTAGATCAGAGTACCCTTGTACGTGTATCATTCTAAGTCAATTGGATCAACAAGTTTATACTCACGCACATACTTATCTACCATCAAAACTTGCACTCCGTGGGAATTTGTATATGTAAATGCATAGAGGTTCTTATGGATTCTCAACTCTCTAGCATAGGGCTCTACAAACTTGTAGAAGATATATGGATCCCCGTTTGTGAATCTATATAAGCCCTCATAAGTGTAATCCATAAGAACTTGCATGGCTTCATTGGTTCTAATGAATCTCACGTTCGGTTTGTTGATCAGAGGATGCCTCTCCTCTATGTATTCTCCCAATCCCACTGTTGAAGGCATTGCAATGTTTTTCATGTCTCTGAGTGGAGTAAGAACCCTGGTGGTGGGTGATTTGTCATGTTTGAGGCTCAAGCTCAAAACTCTCAAGATATTCCTTGACAAGAACACCTTGACTTAGTGCAACTTATCCCTTTTTGCCCTTGATCAAGTCTCTCATAAGTCACATTTTTGTGGTCCTTTGGTCTTTGGAAACTGGTCTTGGGATAACCTAAAAGTTTGGATTTAGGAAGCCTAAAAAAATTCAGCTTTAAAACTAAAACATTGGCCCACAAGCTTTCTTCTTGGCTATACTTGACTCAATTTGGGGTCGTCTACCAAAAATTAAAGCAATTTTGGTAAACTGCACTTGAAACAACACTCAAAACAGTTTCAGGACCAGAACACAAGAACTTATGCTTGTATCGTGGTCTCCAAAAGGTATTTTTAGCTCAAACTTGAGATTTAGGATGTCCTCAAGTATGTCTACAAGATCATCAAGTCAGATACCCCCACTATGCTGTGGTACATGGATCCCGATCCATGTTCCTTGGTCAAATTTTTTTCTCCAAATTTTTCTAAATTTTGAAAGTATGTAGACAAGGTCATATACATGCTCTGTACCAATTTTCATCAGATTTTGAGGTTGAGGTACATGGATCGTGATCCATGTTCAACCACATCTGGACTTGATCTCTTAGGAGTTTGTTCTTGACTATGTCCACAAGCTAAATCTCTAATTTGGACATGTTTTGACCGGTCAAATGGCCAACACTAGGTCTACATAGCGGTTTCTAATCTGTCACCTATTTTGCTCCCTTTTAACCCAAATTTGCTCAATTTTTTTCAAAACTGGACCTGGGAACATGTTTCCTTATGTATGCACTACTCATTTGGAAAGTTTCAGTGAAGTTGTTACTATGGGTACATGAGTCCAAATTGACTTCTCTTGGTACCATCAGATTCAACATGATTAGGAGGTCCTATGGTATCAATTTTTTGGACAATGGACCTTTGGATTGAAAGTTAGGTCAATTCTGGCACTTTGTCAGAGTACTTGGTAGTTTTGGGCTTTTGGTCTAGTTTTTGATATCCAAGTTCACTTATCAAAAAATCACTACTCCTTGTGATCTCCTCTAGCTATGATGCAAGTTTTGTATCAGTGTGTCACAGAAGAATATTGTAGACATGTAGTAGTGTTAGTGTATATACGCGCTTCACCAGGGGCACTTTTCTCCCACTGGGTTTTTCCCCCTGGACATCCGGTGTGAAAGGACACCTTATCTCTTAGGGTTTCATATAAGCTTTGTAGCTCTGAGTTGATATACACTATTATTCTAATACAGAGAGAGACTACAGAGATCTCGTACACAAGCTCTGTGTCTTCTCCTTCTCCATCTTCTTCCTACTCTGAGTTGCTGTCTTCCTTCTGTTTCCTGTTTCATCATCTTCAACAATTGGTATCAGAGCAAGGTGATTTCCAGAGCCTCTACTTGCGTTTTCGCGTCCGCGCGTGCAATCGCAGTTTTCAGGCAGTTTTCGGAAAATTTGCTCGTGGGAGCATCCTCGACGTTCCGGGAGTATTCTGAGCAGGTGACGTGTGGTTTTACCCCCCTTTCGAAGCCGTTCAAGCCCTCAGAATTTTGTTCTGAGAAGCGTAACAGAAGTTACTTTTGGGAGGCGTTTAGATCAAGAGGGTGTGCTTTTTGACAGATTTTCTTCAGGTAAACAGTTCTTTTGGGAAGCAGCTTGTCTTAGCTTTGTGCTGAGATTTTGTGTAGAGTTTTGCTTGCATTGGAGAGGAGATTTGTGAATCTCTTGGAGGTTCTTTTGCTCTCTTGTGTGCATCTACAGTATGGCTCAATCTACGGAGAAAGAGATTTTTGGTGCGTTTACATCCGAAGACAAATTGGATGGTACCAACTATTCTCATTGGTCTTTTATGGCCAAAAATGTTTTGGTTGGTAAAGGATTGTGGGATTATGTATCTGGAGATGAAGTTCGTCCAGGTAGCATTGCACCTACCACGCCTGGTCGTGGTGCAGCTGTTGGTGCAGGACCCTCACAAGTCACTCCATAGCAAAAGAGATGGGATACTAAAGATGCACAAGCTATGGCTGTGATTGCCTTAACCATAAAGAGGACAATCACACCACATATCAGATCTTGCAAAACTTCTGAGGATGCTTGGAACACTCTGCAAGCTATGTTTGGAGGAAGAAACGCTGCCAGAATAGAGTTTTTGAAGAAACAACTTGACAAAATACCGATGGACGAAGGTGACGATCTTAAAGAGCAATTGCTTAGCATTGATGAAGTGATTCCAGAGAAGGACTTGGTTTCCAAAACACTCAATTCACTACCACCATCTTATTTGACTTTTCAGACTTCTTTGACTCTGTCTTTGCGAGCTAATCCTGACCCTCTTCATTTTGAAGAGTTAGTGGCTTTGCTATTGCAGGAGGATCAATCACGTAAGAACAAGTCTTTATAGGTGGATGGTATGGATCATGCTCTTGTATTACAGAACAAAAACAAGGGTAAAGAGAGTGCTCATCACTCCAAGTCCGGTGCAGGACAGTCTTCAGAGAAGTCTAAAGGTGATTCCGACAAGTCCAAGAAGAAAGGTAAATGTCACTACTGCAAGAAACCTGATCACTACATTAGTGAGTGTAAAAAGCGAATTGCTAAAGAAAAGAAGAAAGAGTCAAGTTTGGTTGTTTCAGCTTCTGGTGATTCTTCTACAGCTAAAGAAGAGTCTGCAAACTTTGTGCAGGATTCTTATGCTTTTGTAGTATGTTCAGATTTTTCTGCTTACAGTGTTGACAAGACACAAATGATTTGGTACTTTGATAGTGGTGCATCCAGGCATATTACTTCAAGGAAGGATTGTTTTGTTCATTGGATGCAGCTCTAGAAGAAAAGAAGGTGACATGTGCAAATAATGCTTCTTATCCAATCAAAGGCATTGGTAAGATTTTGATTACCATTTCAGATGGTTTAGATTTATGCTTGCCAGATGTCTTATATATTCCAGGGATCAAGAAGAATTTGTTGTCCGTATCCTCTCTTGCAAAAAATGGTCTTCGGGTCATTTTTGAGGATCACAGATGTGTTGTACGAGATCGAGAGAATGGTTATTCTCTTATCACTACAGGTACGCTGGAAAATGGACTATTTGTGCTAGATCGTTATGAAAAGCAGATTCAGGTATGTATTGCAGAAACAAAGACTCAGGCCATGCAGGATGCTAAGTTGTGGCATGCTAGATTTGGGCATGTTGGTTATGGCAGTTTGATGACTTTACAACATCATAATATGGTGCATGATTTGTCTTTATTGGAGATGCCACCAAGACATGTATGTGAAGGTTGCGTTCTTGGAAAGATGCACAGATTTGCATTTTCGCAGGATGGTTCAGTTAGAGCGACACGAAAGTTGCAGCTTGTACACAGTGATGTATGTGGTCCTATGAGGACGCCATCTATAGGAAACAACCTTTATTTTGTGACCTTCATTGATGACTTTTCCAGGTTTTTTTGGGTGTATCCACTCAAAGCAAAGTCAGATGTGTTTGCAGTTTTTCAACATTATGTCGCCATGGTTGAAAATGAAACAAGTTGCAAAGTACAGACTCTTCGTACCGATCGAGGAGGTGAATACATGTCAGGTGCATTTAAGGATTTTTTGGGAAAGAAAGGTATTAAACACCAATGCACTATGCCATACACACCACAACAGAATGGTGTTGCAGAAAGGAAGAACAGGTCTTTAATGGAGACGGCTAGATGTATGCTCAAGGCTAAGAGTTTGCCTCATAAGCTATGGATGGAGGCAGTTGCTTGTGCAGCACATGTTTTGAATAGGTGTCCTACTCGTGCCTTGAAGACCATTACTCCATATGAAGCTTGGTATGACAGAAAACCTTCAGTCAGTTATCTTCGTGTTTTTGGTTGTCTTGCTTATGCTCACATCTCTCAGCAGTTACGTGGGAAGCTTGATGATAAGGCAATCAAATGTATATTTGTGGGGTACAGTAGTGGAAGTAAAGGTTATAGACTTTACAATCCTGCTACAAACAAGATTTTTGAAAGTCGTGATTTAATTTTTGCAGAAACTACTGCTCAACCTATGGTTGCTTTTGATGTACCTCATATGCAGACACATGATGTATTTGAAGGTTTGCTTCCTTCTTTTGTGGAGAATCAAGAATCACAACAGGTTGATAATCTTGATCAATCT
Source organism: Adiantum capillus-veneris (assembly GCF_014529385.1). NCBI lineage: Eukaryota > Viridiplantae > Streptophyta > Polypodiopsida > Polypodiales > Pteridaceae > Adiantum > Adiantum capillus-veneris. Next base: position 62,500,986 of record NC_140942.1, on the reverse strand, counting down.
TTTGATCAACATGTGACACCTCATGATGTAGAGGAAATTGTGCGTGAAGAGCAAGAAGTTCTCAGGGAAGAAAGAACCTTGCCTAAATGGGTTCAGAAAACTTTGCATAATAGCAAGTTGGATGCACCCTTGCCACGAAAAACACGTGCTGGTACTACTTTTGGTAGAGAGCAAGTAGATTTGGCTTGCTTTAGCACTCTTTATGATGCAGATGAGCCTGATTCATTTGAACAAGCTTTAGAGTGTGTTGAGTGGAAAGATGCTATGCAGCAAGAAATTGATTCTATTCATAAGAATCATACATGGGATCTAGTGGACTTGCCTACAGGTAAAAAACCTATTGGTACAAAGTGGGTTTTTAAGGTAAAAAGGAAACAAGATGGTACTGTTGACAGGTACAAAGCAAGGCTTGTGGCAAAAGGCTATGCGCAACAGAAAGGCATAGATTATGATAAAACCTTTGCTCCTACTTCTCGTGCGTCCACAGTTAGATCACTAGTTGCAATTGCTGCTCATCATGGTTGGAAAGTGCATCAGTTGGATATCAAAACTGCTTTTTTGAATGGTGATTTGCAGGAAGAAGTTTATGTAAGTCAACCAAGTGGTTTTGTTGTAAAAGGTCAAGAGCAAAAGGTATGTAGATTGCGTAAATCTTTGTATGGTCTCAAACAGGCTCCAAGAGCATGGTATGAGAAGATACATACTTATTTGATTGGCCAGGGATTTCAGAATAGTCCAACAGAAAGTACTTTGTATGTCAAAAAGAGAGATGGAGTTCTCATTATGCTAACACTTTATGTGGATGATATGCTTCTTACAGGCAATAATGCAAATGAAATTGAAGCGTTTAAAGATGCTTTGAGAAAAACCTTTGAGATGTCTAATCTTGGTTTGCTACATTATTACTTGGGTATTCAGTTTGTGCAATCAGAAGATGGCATATACATGTTGCAGGCAAAATATTTGCATAACATTTTGGACAAGTTTGGTATGCAAAATTGTAAACCAATCTCTACACCCGTAGAAACTGGATCAAAGTTGAGCATGCATGATGCTGGAGAACCTTTTGATGTATATACTTATGCAGCAGCGGTTGGTTGCTTGATATATTTGGCAGGCAACACTCGTCCAGACATTCAATTTGGGGTTTCACAAGCAAGCAGATTTATGCACAGCCCAGGTATGCATCATTGGCAGGCTGTGAAGCGCATACTTCGTTACCTTTCAGGTACCCCTAATCTTTCCATGTTCTTTCCAAGGGGGGATATGTATGGAAAGCACAGTTCTATGCAGCTTCTTGGTTACAGCGATTCAGATTGGGCTGGTGATTTTGACACACGACATTCCACAAGTGGCAATTGTTTTTTCTTGGGAAATGCATGTATATCTTGGCTAAGCAAGAAGCAACCCACAGTGGCTATATCAACTTGTGAAGCTGAGTACAGGGCAGCTTTCACGGCAACAGTTGATTGTGTATGGATACGCAGGTTATTGGCAGATCTTTATGAGTGTCAACAGGCACCCACTACCATTTTCACTGACAGTCAGAGTGCTATGACAGTTGCAAGGAATCCAGTATTTCATGCAAGAACAAAGCACATAGAGGTTCACTACCACTATGTCAGGGAAAGGCTACATGCAGGGGAGATCACACTAACTTACTGTCCTACACAGGATAACATTGCATATCTATTTACGAAGGCGTTATCACGAGAAAAGTTTGAAGCTTTCCGAAAAGCTTTGGGCTTACTCTCATACACATGATGATCTGCTACCTTGTACGGATTCACACTATCACTACAAGGGGGATTTGTAGACATGTAGTAGTGTTAGTGTATATACGCGCTTCACCAGGGGCACTTTTCTCCCACTGGGTTTTTCCCCCTGGACATCCGGTGTGAAAGGACACCTTATCTCTTAGGGTTTCATATAAGCTTTGTAGCTCTGAGTTGATATACACTATTATTCTAATACAGAGAGAGACTACAGAGATCTCGTACACAAGCTCTGTGTCTTCTCCTTCTCCATCTTCTTCCTACTCTGAGTTGCTGTCTTCCTTCTGTTTCCTGTTGCATCATCTTCAACAAATATGGACTGCAATCCATGTACCTAAGTGTCAGATGGTAATGAAACTTGACTCATAGCTTGCCCTTGGTTTACTGATCCGTGTTATATGGTTTTTTTGTAATTTGGACTTGTTTAGGATATACAAAAGTAAATCTACAGATTTGTTTTAGGATTTTTACCTTAAGCTATTTTTTGCCCTTTTGACCATTTTTTTGAACTTTTTTGACAATGCTTCTTTGGGAACTTTTGTTCACAATGGTCTCCACTACAGACTGGAAAAGTTTCTGTCCAAAAATTTCTCAGGGGGTACATGGAGTGCGATCCATGTTCCACCACTTTTGGACTTGATCTTTAATGTATTGACAGCTTATGAAGTTTGTAGCTTGCTCCACAAAAAAATTCTGAATTTGGATTAATTTTGCCCAACAAAACTTGACTTCTCAGTTTGTTGTGGCAGTTTTAAGAATGTTTTGTTTTTGGTTCTTTTGACCATTGTTTGCAACTTTTTTGCATATGGTTCTTTTGGGAAATGTGTTGTTTATGTTTTAGCTACCTACTACTCAAATCTCAACCAAAATTTTTGATGAGGTACATGGATCACGATCCATGTTTCATCACATCTGAACTCCAAATTTGCTCTGATTATTACTTACAATGTTAGTAGTCTACTCCACCACCTCTTTCTGGATTTGGACAATTTTTTCTCAGTCAAAAGTGCGTTTTTTTGTTTTCCCTGCGGTTTTTGGCTATCTAGAAACATTTTGGTGTCTTGATAAACTTTTTGCACATTTTTGCTATGGTTCCTTTTGTTTGACAAAGTTGTTCCACTAGTTATCAGGGATGTACTTGTCAAATATCAGCCCCAAATGTCAAAAGGTACATGGATCGCGATCCATGTTTGGAAACATTTTTTGTTATGTTGGTTCTCTATTCCTTGCACCCCTTTTCGAATTTGGATCCCAAAAAGTTAAAAAATCCCAAATTTTGTGTCTAAAATGCCTAGTTTATTTTTTTTGCCCTAACATCCAATTTTGCAGTGATTTTTGAGTTTTTCTTTCAAGAAAAATTGATGAGAGCAGTGTCCCATTGATGCACACTATAATTGGTCACTTTTTTTGTAAATTTTGGTGAACTTGGTCACATCATCACTTATTATTCAAAGCCAACAAGGATGGGAGGTGATATGTTCCCACTCCCTCAGCAGATTCCTAACAAGGATAATGATTATGCATCGGATATACGAGGAGATCAAGGTACTGAACAGGAAAATCAAGCCTCAACCTCTGGTGGTCATGTGGGTATTGTGCAGGTTGAAAAGAAAGAAGCAGATGTGTTGCCGGTGGGAAAAAGAGAGAGGGAAGGCTATGCTGCACCAGGTCCTAGCAAAAAGAAAGGGAAGGAGAAAGAGAGTGAAGATGCAAAAGCCAAGAGGAAGAGAAGACCTCATAGATGGCTTGAAGTGGAAGATTTACCTTTGGGAGAAGGCCAAACAACTTACAGTTTAAAGAAGACCTGATTGGGAGGAAAGTAGATTGCACTTCTGGACAGTTGATGAATATGGTGCCCAAACTCAAGAGGTAGTGGAAGTCATTAGTGAATCCAAAGAAAGAGCCAAAGCATGGACAAGTTAGAGTGTTGGTTGTGGGAGAGTTACTCGACATTTGTCCTATGGTGAACGTTTGGCACAAAGGTGTGGGCATGGGAGAGGCCTACATGGAGGTGCTCAAGTTTGTGTGATCACATAGTCATGTGTCGAGAGATTGGGTCTCATTACATGCGGACGCTCTGGGTTTTGAATTTGACTAGAAAACCATGCCAAAGTAAAGTTTTTGGGGATGATTCAGAATTTGGAAGTTGAAGTCTTTAACGTGAAGGTTATAGTAAACTTTTATGTTATGCTAGCTGAACTGGGAGATTTTCCTCTCATTTTGGGACGACCTTGGTTGAGAGCTATTGGTGCTGTGCAAGATTGGCGCAAGGGCACAATCTATGTGTATGGAAGGAAGGGTGAAAAAAGGGTGTTTGATATGACTACCAAGCAACCTATGGCACTAGAAGATGTGAGTGAGAATGATGACTCTGAAGTTACCAGTGAAGACAATTTTGAAGATTCAAAAAGTAGCTTTTCTTCCAGTTTAAGTGACAAGGGTGAAGTGTCATTCTTGTTGTTGGAGGAGGAGAAGGGAAAAGTGGGTGAAATGTTGCAAGTGTCAGGGAATAAAAATGCTTCAAGCCGTTTATGGCAACTTGAAGAGTTGATGCAACCTAAATAGGAATTGCTAGTGAAGAGAGTGTCAATTCAAAATATGTTGAGTACTAATTTGCCACAAGGAGAAAGAAGGGAGTACTTAGCAATGTTGGACATATTTCCAAATATTTTCATCACTTCATATCAAGAAATAAGGGGTTTTGTTGGGGATCATGTGAAGATTGAGCTAGTTGAGGGGGCAAAGCCAATATGACAGAACTTAAGAAGGATGGGTAAGGAGCAAATGAATGCTTTAAAGGAAGAAGTGGATAAACTCTTGGATGCAGGGTTCATTGTGCCATGTGATAATGCTGAATGGGTAAGCCCTGTAGTGGTCACCCCACAGAAATATGGGTGTTGGAGAGTTTGTGTTGATTACAAGATATAAGATGTAGTGACCAAGAAAGATCCTTACCCTCTGCCTTTCATTGATCAACTTTTAGATGCAGTGGCTGGCTTTGAAAGATACAGTTTTTGTGATGGTTATTCATGATATTTTCAACGTATCCTTGCTCCTGAAGACCAGAAAAAGACTACCTTTATCATGCCATGGGGTTGTTTTTGCTTTTGTTGCCTTTTGGGTTGACAAATGGGCCTAGAGCTTTTGAAAGAAAAGTGGATTGGGTCCTTACCCCATTCCTTGGGAAGTTTGTCAAAGGATTCATAGATGATTTTTGTGTATATAGTTCAAGGAAACAGCATGTTCAAAAGCTTGAAATGACTTTTGCAAGGTATGATGAATATGGGGGTCAGTTGAACCCTAAGAAATTTCATTTGGCGCAGCCACGAGTGAAGCTTCTTGGGCATGTGATTTCACAGTTGTTACTGTCACCACCAAAAGATTCTCAACAATTGGCCACTTTCATACAGAAAGTTAAATATGTCTTGTTTCATACCTTTGGCATCACAACAATTGTATCCATTTCAACAAATAGTGAAGAATGATCCTTGAAGTGGTCTTGTGATTGTGAGGATGTTTTTGACAGATCCAAAGAGGTTTTGAGTACACTACCCATTATGCAAGCTCTCCACTGGGAAAAGGAGTTCTATGTTAATCCATCAGTGGGAGAGGATTCCATTGGGGCCATGTTATTGCAAAAGGGGAAGGAATCTTAGTATATGAAGTCTGTTCATTATGCTAGCAGAGTGAAAATTCCTCATGAAAGAGATTTCTCTGAAATTGAATTGGTGATGACTAGTATGGTGTATGCTTGCAGATGATTCAAACACTACTTGTTACAAAAATCATTCACCTTTCTCATTAGCAATTCACAATAACTCAAATATATCAAAAACAATGATGAGATGGGTTATTGAACTTCATGAGTTTTTAATTCACCTTTTTGGTGGAAGAGAGTACTTGGGCTACCCTGGTAGATTTACTCACTTATAAAGACAATCCTATTTTGGTTAAAGAAGAAGTGGTGCAAAAGAAGAAAGCCAAGACTCTTGCTATTTCTGATGCTTCATTGTTAGACTTTGATGGTTCTTATCAAAGAAGTCATGATGCTGCTTCTGGAGGTGTAGTCATTTATGCTGCACAAGGAAAACTTGTAAGGAAGCTAATACATGGCTCTTGAAGGTGATTTGCACAATCTGTTTGCAGTTGGGGATTAGACGCTTACAGATCAAAGAAGATGCCTTGTTGTTCGTGAAGCAAGTATTGGGAGTATGGAAGAATAAGAGTCCCAAATTGAAGAATTTATGCTTCAAGGTGAAATCATTGCTTCAAAAATTCAAAGCATGGAGTTTGCAGCATATTAAAGGTCTCAAAATGAAGAAGCTCATGATGTTGCCCAAGAAATGATCACTTGTGTGTTTGTGCTGAGACAAATGCCCCTTTATATCATGGGAGAGAAGTGTTATCAAAGGAGATGGATTTTCTATTGGCAGGTGTCCTACCTGCAGGTTCACCAGCTTCTAAAAAGTATGCATTTATAAGAAAATCCAGAAAATACAAAATGCTTGATGATGTGTTGTACATGAAAGGAAGCGATTTGGTTTTGCATTGTGTTCCCTCGAAAGAGGAAATCTACAAGATCTTGGAAGAAAATCATAAGGGATCTTGTGGAGGCCATTTTGCCATGAAGATCATGTTGCATAAAATTTTGCAAGAAGGCTATGTATGGCCAAGCATTCAACGGGATGTTAATCATTGGTGCAAGTCGTGTTTGCCTTGCCAGAAGATGGGAAAGAGAATTTTGAAGCCCGAATTGCAACAAAAAATTCTAGCTTTTGATGTGTTTGAAAAATGGGGTCTAGATGCTATTGGTCCCTTGCCTATGACTAGCAAAAGAAATGCTTAAAATTTTGACAGCAATGGATTATTTGTCACGACGGGAAGAAGCCAAGGCTGTCAAACAGATTACCAGTAAGGAGATGGGAAAAATTTTTTATGAGCATATATGTTGAAAATTTGGTGTGCCCCTAGACCTACTTTTTGATAGAGGACTAGGATTTAGAGGAGAGTTGTTTGATTTCTTATGCGAGAAGCTCAATATACAACATAGATACAGTTCTCATTGTTATCCATAATGCAATGGTCTCAATGAGAGATTCAATGGAGAGTTAGTGAAGATCTTAACAAAGATGACCCAGACACATGGGAAGACTTGGGATTCAAAGTTTCCTTGTGCATTATGGGCCTACAGAAATGCTATCAAAACGAGCACATGATTTTCTCCTTACCACTTGGTTTATGGCAAGGAAGTTTTATTGCCAATTGAAGTGGAAATTCCTGCACTCAAGTTATTTTTCATTGGGAGATGAACAACAAGCAAATGCTTGGCAGAAAAGGTTGTTGGATTTACAATGTTTGCAATTGGACAGAGTTTTAGCTTTGAGCTACTATGAAGAAGTGACAAAGAAGGCTCAACTAAAGGATAATGAATGTGTACAGGAGAAGGTAATTGAAAAGGGTGATTTGGTGTTGCGATACAATAGTAAGTTGAAAGAAATTTCAAATCAAATGGGAAGGTCCTTTTACTGTTGTGAACAAATTTGATAATGGCACATATGAGTTGACTGATTTGAGTGTTGCACAAAATAAATATCATGTTAATGGTTACAGATTCAAGAAATACTTGGCACATTTGATGACAATTGTGACAGATGAGATGCTATCAATAGAGGAAAACAGTGTGCAAACATCTGAGGATGTAGATGAGGTTTCTAGGGATGAGATGCAGCAGAGGTTCACCCTAGGAACCTCTGCTTGTCATGAATGATCAAGCAAGCTAGGGGGGTTGGCAAGCTATGTCAGAAATTTTTTGGATGAGCATAAAGTCACTAAGGCGTGCCAAAAAGTTTGCCTACTAGCCTCATGTATATATGTATACATAGCTTTGCAAGTTTTGGAAGTGGCCCTGTAAAAATCCATGTACAAAGGTGTGATTTTTACAAGCCTAAATGCTGATTTTTTGGGTTGTTCGAGTCCCCAAAACATGGTTTTTAATAAGTATTTTTGGTCGTGCTTTATAGCTCATGAATAGGACTTGTACATCATGAGTTATGAGCATTCAAAGAGGGCGGTCTCAACTTAGAAGGTGATTGCGGGTGCATGGGACAAAGCCAAGTGGGCCAACTTGGGGGTCTAAGATTATAAATGTTGAAGTTTTACATTTCTAGAGATAGCCGAGGTGATGGGCTTTGAGCCGTGCTTTACGACGTCGCATTTGGTGGCTAGAGCAGTGCACTATGCTCTGGAGAAGTTGGTCCTGAGAAGGGGTCAAGCTGGGAATTTCTTGTGGGGAGAGAAGGAGCTTGGGAGAGAATGGGAGAGTGTGCCATGTGGCACTTGGATTATCCCACATGGGAAGAGGAAAGGGGAAAGTTGAGGGTACATAGGGCACATTGGGAGCCCACTATAGGTGTATCAAATTTTACAATTGCTCCAGATTTGAGACTTTTGCACAACTGAGTATACCACAAGGTCAAGCATATCAAGTAGACTACTCATATCAAATTTGCTGAAATTTGAATCACAAAAGTGAGACTTAAGCCAGATTCTTGAAAACTCAGTCTACCGATACTAAACAATTGAAAACTTGGGCAAATCTTGTTCAAACTCAGTGAAACTTGTCCAGAGGCTTCAACAAGGTGTCTATATGGCAAAACAGTTTTGAAAAGTGAGAAAACTAGAAAAAGTAAATAATTAGATTATTTATTATTTACTTTTGAGTCCTAGAGACAAGATTTTGAACTTTTGAGCTTGTATAGTGTTATAACAACATAATACAAGGTCACTGGTCAAGTTTGGGTTTCATCGGATCAAAATTAATACATGATAACTAGGTTTTCATGTTGCAAATTAGTCCTTTAGCTCTTTGCAAGGATAGAATTTGGAAATCTCATTTGTTGACTCACTTAGCTCAAATTGAAGTGATATACACAAACCAATCACAATAGTTAGCAAAAAATTGAGTAGTTTGAGCGAGCGATTAAAAACCTGTCAAAAATGGGATCAAGTATAAAAGTCAGTTCGAAACAGATTTTTAGTAAAATCAAGCCATTAGGGCAGTTTCACGCATGGAACTTGCAAATCGGGGCACAAATCACATTGGATTGCAGGTTAGGTTATTCAAGGCCTAGATTTTTTCAAAGACTGCAATCAATTCTGACACTTTTGAGCTAGAGTTAATCAACTCTTGTGAGTCTAAGAGCAATCAATTACCATAAGTACTTTGGCAAAAGCAGTCTTATCAAACTCAAGCAGGAGTAATTCTTCTAATCAACACCAGGATATGCTAAGAGATAGTTCTTAGAGACCAAGTCGACATGGACTCAAGTCGAGCCGAGAGTTAAAATGCATGAGAACCAAAGCTAACCAGTACTAGTAACAACAGACGTACCAATGCAAACAGACCAAATTTTACAGCTCTATAAATACATTGGAGATAAGGTTCTGTATACAGATTCGGAAGGCCATAGGTATCTTATGAGTGACAAAAGCAACACATGAGCCATGATCCTATTGATAAGAGTAAAACCAGATTCAGAGAACTCCCAGATGTTCACAGACTTTAGTGGAGCTAGGTACTGCAAGCCCAAAGACAAGGTGCAAATAGACGTGTAGAAGATGGATCCAAGTGGTTATCCAGAAACCTGCACAAGCCTGTAAATCATCCATTTAGTGCATATGCAATCAAGATCGTTGTACATGGATTACATTGGTCAAATCTATTGTCGACAGCTAGTAATGGGAGATACAATAGATTAGCCAATTGAAGCCAATCTAATTGTAGAACCGAGTCAAAGATAGTATAAAGGTTAAGACGGAGCAGTCTACAACTTGATGCTCAATGTTTTAAAAGAAGATGCCGTCAACTTGGCAAGTACAAAAAGTCGAAACTTCTCAGCTAGAGCTTGACATGACAGAACCAAATGAAATACTACCAGTCATGGCGTATTGCTCAGATTGTGGAAGAAAAAGTGGACATTTTCATGAAGATTGTCCAAGGAATCCAGACAACAAGGACCATCCTGCCAAGCAAATCATGGAGCAAACTGGAAATGTGCATCCTAATTTATCACCAAAGGTCAAAACGAGTGTAAGGTTTGCAAATGATTCTGCATCCACTACCACAAGTGTGCAATCATTCGCGAGTCTAAGGGGCACATCAAACATAATGATATTAGCATTGTATGGCACACATAATTCATATGCACACTATGTGGACCAAAAAGGGTAACCTGTACAAAAAGGATCAACCAGTGCTTGAACGGCCCACATCCTAGCTCATAGAAGTGCGTCTAGTGATAGATCAGATTGGATGGTTCATTTTAGAGGATAGAAACTATTATAGCCCATCCTCTCTAGAGCTGAAGGATATTACCCGGGTGAACCCAAAAAAAATTTCAGAGCCAAACTCTCCTCCACCTAAAATCAAGCTTCAACATTGTGACCAAACTAGCATATACTTTTACCAAAACAGTCGTAGATATAAACGAGATTCTAAGATCTATGATGACTTGGGTCCTGAAACCACAGAAGGTCATATCATAGGAGACCCATGGGATAAACAATATCAGGGCAAAGATAATTCTATCTACAACTTAACTTGGGGAATAATTTGTCATACATAGGAAACTATGCAGAAGGTTTATAGATACCAAACATCAACAATGCTACCCAAAGTGTTCCTTCACAATCCCAAAACGTGAGACTAAACCAAGCCAAAGAGGTTTGAACTCTCATAATGGAGCAGGCTATAGTGATCACCCTAAGAAGGGGGGAGTTGCAAATCCATCAAGCTCAGTTCTAGTACCAGCAAATGCTACACCAGTAAGAAGCCCTAGAAATTCTAGCCAACAGACCCCTTCAAATCAAAAACCATTGAAAGATCATATGGTTGTTGGAAGTTTCCTATTGACCCAGATCCCATCAAAATTTGCAGAAAAATACCTGTATGAAAATCAGAGGGACAAAAGTTTTAGTTGATCTCCACAAGTCAAAGTCAAAAGCCAAAAGATCCCATAGTGTTCAAGCAAGTGCATGTGACCAAGCTCACATATGCATATGGAGATACATACAGTAATGAATACCAGCAGGTTCATGACCTTGTACAAGCCCCTATAGATGCTAAAATTGAAGCCAGAGACTATCTAAAGATGATGCAAAGCCTCAAGTTACCAAAACATGTGATAGATAGGTCAAAATCAACGAAAAAATCTCACAAAAATACACAAAGGTCACCACCAAAATCTCCTCCAAAGAGACAGATTCTACTTTAAAGTATAGTGGATCTTCTAAGATCAAAAGTTACTTAAATGCAGTCAACAGGAAATGCTCAATAGTTGCAAGAAAAAGGTGTAGTAGCACAATCAAACGAGACAACATCAACGGAAGCAGGTGATCAAGACAAAGCCAATGTAGAAAAAGTTCAACCTGCGGACACCTCCACCACAAAAGCACTCAATACAGAAAAAGATCCTGAGATGATCAAGTGCAACATTGTTTGTGAGAATGAAGAAAATCTCTCAAGTGAAGTAAAGCTAGATTTTCATCTAGACAAGAACATCATGTATTTTTGCACCTGCAAAGAATGTGGCCAACCACAGCTGAAAGATTCTCCTGAATTTGTGAGCATGTCTAGAAACAAACGCCCATAATGTTGGGGAATCATCTCCATCGCCATTCAAATAGGTCCACAAATCATCCTCACCCAATTCCATGTGATCACAACAAAAGATCTCACATATAACATCATAGTGGGAATGCCAATGTCCCAAAAGGTTAGAGAGACGGAGTTCAAACATGACAAAGTCATCACATGCAAAAAAGAATGAAGACCAAGACTGGTCATCTGCCGACGGACGACAACACAAATTCCTCAAGCACAATTAAAAATAGAGACTGATATCAAAGTAGATCTTATTGAAGATGATTCATCTCCATCGAGCAGAACTATAGAAGAGCTTAAATCAAATAAGGTAATAGCAAGTGCAAATCAAACGGAGCAAAGGGCAACCATAATAGCTATTGAGCAAAGAATGCCACCAAAGCCAAAAGTTAAGAAGAACAGGGTTTCAAACAACCAAAAAGCTATAGTAAGTCTACAAATCTAGACATTGCTAGTCAAATCAACCGATATAAGTGAGAGTGGAAAACAAAGATGAGACCATGACAAAAGCAGGACATAAATCTTCAATAGAACCTCCAATGAGAATAGTTGTAGTTCTCAACAGTACAAAAGGAGCAAGTTTCAGATGCAATGCTCTATTGGATAAAGAAGCAAAGTGCAATATGGTTGTAGAGAACATCCAAGGATCCTCCAACTCACTCCATGCAAACAAAATAATAAATCAATGCTAGAAAAGTTTGCGAGCGAAGAAGAAATGGTTGCTATTCTTAGCATCCAAAAGCATGAAGAGCATGTAAACTTTTAAATAAAGCCTTCAAAAGAAATGCTTGTAGATGTCATCCTTGGACATCAGTGGCTAGACCAACACAAGGCCTATAGAGAAGATACAAAGTTGATACTCTCCTTTTCAAGTGCTAGCAAGCAACAAATGCAGATACCATCAATGCTAGATTCAGAGTTGCAAAAGTCACAAGAATCAAAGACAAATCTTGTAGACAAAGGTAAAGCCAAAGTGGACCTTCCATCGATTAGCACCAAAGGTGTGACAACAAATGCTTCTACATCAAATAACCCTTGTGGATTAGAGACTTCTAGCGAGTCAGGCTTTCAAAACTTCAAGTCAATTGCTGACCCAATTGAAACCTCTAGGAAGACGCCTAAAAAAACAAAGGTATATCAGCCCAAGTATCCAAGAAATCAAAAGAAAGTAAAGCAAGTGTTTGCTTAGAGCAATTTAGTCAAAGTCAATCATCCGGTTGGATTAAAGACACGAAATCAACACAAAAAAACAAGCACATGGGATGGATAGCATCACAATGGAGCTTAAAGGAACACGAGTACTATAGAGATAACAAACACATATGGATACCAAAACCTCAGGTAAGGGCATATGAAGTAACGTCAAGTCCCTCCCAAGAAAGAAGGCCCACAAGGTATCAACCTCGACAATATCCTAGGCTACCTAAGAAGCACGTATACAACAGAGCAACATTGAAAGATGCTTAAGTCTACCACAACTCTCAAGAGGATACAAAACAAAGACGGATCTCAAAGAATCTTCCTCTTCGACAAGGATTCTACACAAGTTATACAAAGATCTGTCTACCAATCAACCACGAGCCAACTACAACTACACCAGACCTGCATGAAGATATCAAGAACTCAAGACCTAGAGTGAAGCAAAGTCAACAAAGGAGATACAAAGGTCATCAAGAGATTTGGACTCCTAAGTCTTCCAATGAACTGAGTCAAAAGACAAATGCCGACAGTGAATAGAGTCCTACAACTGCTACAAACAGGTACATGGACATCCTTGCAAAATACTCAAAATAGCACACAACAAGCCATAAACAATCAAATCTACATACCTGACAACTCGTACAAATCCATAATCAAGCTCAACACGAATAGAGAGAGACTAAGAGAGGCAGAGAGAAAGAGATCACATGCAAGCACACCTCCTAGAGCGGAGTGCTACGTCGACACGACAAGAGAGAAGAAAGGAGAAGGAGAAGAAAATACACAGACACTGGGTGCAATCTCCCCCCGTGCAAGAGTGACCATTTCCCTCTTGCACGTTGATCCGAGCCTATCACAAATTTTTGTTTATTATATTTTGTTGGTTTTCCTTGCTTCTAGAGGTTTACAATAAAAGAAAGAGTGAGAACAACCTCTTGGAAAAATTAAAAAAATGATTTGACAGGAATTTTTTCTTGACTAGTTCACCGGAGGTGAAAGGTAGAGCGAGAACCTAGTGGTAAAGGGAAGGGAAAATATGTAAATGTGAAAAGAAAAGATATGATGTGGTTGTGGAGCCATGCACCCATGATTCAAGGGTCATGAGTGGCTCATATCATCATGGATTTGGAGCCATATGATGATTCAAACAGATGGGACCCAAGTGGAAGACTTGGTAAAGGAAGGAACCAGACACATGATTTTGCTAAATTTTTAAAAAATACTTCCACTCCGATCCAAGAAAAGTTGTCTTCATCAAAGTTGTAGCTGATGAGCTGGAGATTCTGACCATATGTTTTTTATAATTTTTGCATCTACGGTCTAGGAGATATGGCCAAAATGGCGGACTCCAATTTTTTCAACTGTGGTGGAGACCACCCCCTCTACCTTTACGCACACACACCCTTCCTTTTCCACATTGAGACCTTCTCTTAAAATCAGCCATTAGTCTTCTCACCCTCCTCTCCTTCCTCCTCTCTCTCAAGCTCAAAAACCCATCAAAATTCCTCTTCTAATCACCTCTCAAGTCATGCTTAATCTTGTTGTAATTCATAAGTTCTCATTCAACCCCTTTCTATTATTACTAGATATGTATTGATTTTATGTAGATTCTTTACATTTTAAAATAATGAAGCTCTTGGACTCAAGCTATGGAGGAAGGAGTGAAGACAACACAAGTGATGATGGAGCTAATTGGTCAACAAATCACTTGGAAGGAGCTTCTTCATTGGTTGAATGTCCGTAATCAAGCTTCATTTGTGCAAATTACACTTGGATCTTAACCTCACTCCTAATCACTCTCTTTCCTATATAAAGAGGCCTTCCCCTTTGTAATTTCAAGCCTCCCTCAGCCCCATTGAGTCTTTGTATCACTCACCATGAGCCATAAGCTCATTCATTCACTCTATTCTTGCACATTCTAGAGTGCAAATTGTTTCATGCTAGTAATCTCTCCTTCTCTTACTTATGTTAATTAAGAGAAATCTTTTTTATATGTGTGAGAGTGCTTGATGTGATCTTGGCTAATCCTTGAGTGGTTGTTTGGTAATCTACATGCTATTTGTGTTGGGAGTGTTTGAAGTAATCTACATGCTATTTGTGTTGGGAGTGTTTGAAGTCATCCATTCCTTGTACACACACTAAGGTTAATGCTTCATTCATAGTGATCTCTCTCTCTCTCTCTCTCTCTCTCTCTCTCTCTCTCTCTCTCTCTCTCTCTCTCTCTCTATCTCTCTCTCTCTCTCTCTCTCTCTCTTTGTGTAGCGGTCCTAGCCCACGCTTCCAAGACTAGGTGGTGCCCTTATCTCATTTCCCTTGTGGCGCAATGGAGTTTGTTTTGGTGTAGAGGCCGCCATTCCAAATTTCCTTCGTCATAAATTGGTGCCCCCACTGAGAAGTTCTCAAGCAGTGCTCTATCAATCCTATGAAGGAAGATCCATCAAATTCTCCGAGACTTCCACTATGGTCTCCCCAAGAAGCTCGAGAAAAGAAGCGTCTTTATCGACAAACGGCACGTATGTGGGTAAAGAGAGTTAACTACACACACCCTTCTTTGCTTGAAGGAAAATCTTGTAGTCATCAAGTCCCTAGGTCAAAAAATTGTGTTGAGTGCTTTGTGGCTAGTGTGAAGACACTTCCTTTGAAGCCTCGACTTCAGGTGGTGAAAGCACTCTCAAACTCGGGTATTAACAAATTTTTGGAGGGGGAGCTACACATCAATGGGGTGCGGTATTGGCAAGAGGCTACATATGGTGATGCACTCCAACTACTACTAGCAAGAAGGCTCAAGGTGGTTGAGAGGGTAGCCATCGAACCCTATGAACTCTACAAAGCTGAAGATGGTCACACCAAAGCTAGGCTAATCACTAGTGAGCAAATTCTTCGCATCTCTCAAATGGTGGGATCCAAGAGAGCTCAACTTCAATGAAGTGCTTCATGGAAGTTTGTAATTAATGCACCAATGAATAATCCCATTTTCTACAACTTTCAATCAGTTCAGAATGTTAGGGTGAATGTGCACATTGATAGAAAGATTTTTTTCCAACAAAGATTGGTCTTCTATTTTGGAGCTGAGAGGTTGAGAGAGATATTGTTGTCCCCTGACCCTATAATATTTCCTATTTTGGAGTATAATGTATCTTTTGATGTTCACATCTTCATCTTGCTTTAAGCATACTCCATGAATCAGAGGGATTTATATGGACCTTTCCAACCTCTTGCTAGACAAACTGTGCATATAATAGCTAGCACAAAGCTTAGGTTCCAAAACATCATAAGGAACTTACTAGGCCCTCGTCGTCTAGCTGAGATTAATGCATCTATCAATCCATTCATTCTACCGTTAATAAGATATGATTTGGGCCTAGACGTTTTCATCTTTGTGCTGTATTGAGAGGAAGGCAACCCATTTTTATGATGGCTTTCCCAAATTTTTTTGGGCGTAGTGGGGAAAATGTTGGGGATTTTTTGGATAACTTGGAGATGGCTTTCCTTGTCTCTGGGAGGGATGACGAAGCATTGAAATTGAGAGCTTTTCCTTTGGTGCTCAAAGAAGAAGCTAGGGTATGGTTCCAGGCTCTAGATCCAACCCAAAGAACTGATTGGGAGGGATTGAAGGCGGCTTTCCTACGAAGATTTCAACGAGCCAATTCGGCAGAAGAACTATGGCAACGGCTTCTGGCCCTTCATCAAGTTGACCCTCATGGTTATGCAACCTATGAGGAAGGTTTTCTGAAACTTTGGGGGCAATGGTCAGACTCACTAAACCCTGGTGAGCGAGCTCCCAATTGCCTCCAAAAGGATCGATTTATCTCAGGTTTGTACCCCTTGCTAAGGGACAAGGTAAAGAGCAAATTTCCAAATGCTTTTGAAGATGCCTTAAGAATTGCTAGGAAAAAGAATAGAAAGATTCTCTATCAAGCCCAAGCTGGCCAGCTAGCTTTGGGAGGCAATATCACAACTATGGAAGCTTCTCACATACCTCCAAATGTGCCTAATGCACCAGACCGCAATAGAGGTCAACAAGAAGATATGCTCCAACAAATAAACAATCTCACAAACCAGCTAGAGGGGTTGAGAGTAAATCTTGTGCAGGGTGCAAGAAGGCCTATTGAGGGAAATGGTGGGAATCGGCCACCAATGCGACGTCAAGCAAGGGAAATGTTGTGTTACAATTGTGGGGAAAATGGCCACGGCATGTATAATTGTCCTCATCCCAGAAGATATGACTACCCTGTCAGAGGTCCTCGACAACAAGTAAGTCCTCCCCGTGCTAGAGCTCAAGCACAAGAGCAACCGCAACCTCAAATTTTGCAGCCACCTCGTGCTCAAGCTCAAGCCCCTGCTACTCAACCAAATGTGAGCATCATAAGGATGGAGGAGGTCCTCAAGGGCAGAAGCAACCAGGAAGAAATAGCTAAAGGGAAGATGAAGATAGATGAAGTGGCTACAATGCCTATCAAACGTGTGCGTGTCCAAGATGAAGTAGGTAAAGAAACAAGCAAGGATGCAAGCAATGAAGCAAGTACATCTCGGGCAACTAAAGATGAAGCCAAGAAGAGAAAGACCCGTACTAGGTCTCAAATTGACATCTCTGATTTCCCTATGGGATCTCAGACACAACCTTATGACTTGACAGCTGATGTGAGTTCTCAAGGACCAAAGATTACTTGGCCACAACTACTTCATATCTCCCCAAAGCTTCGACGACAATGGTCAAAAATGGTGAGCACGAGGGCAAAGAGAAGTAAGCTAGTAAGTGTAATCAAAGCATATGGTCTCAAGGATATAGTGCCTTTGGTGGAGGCTCAAATCAAGGGACAACGGATTCCAAAAACTTACATTGACAGTGGAGCAGAGGTTTGTGTCATGACAGAAAAGCTAATGCATCAATTGGGTTTAGAGGTAATGGAATCATCAAACTTTAGGGCAAAAATGGCCAATAATGTCTCTGTCACTTGTGTGGGTGTAGTGAAAGCTTTGAGAGTTTCTGTTTTTGGAATCACTACAGAGGTTGATGCTTATGTGATGCCAGTAAAGGGAGAAGGATACCCCCTTATTTTAGGACGACCTTGGCTCATGGGTATAGGAGCTAGGCAAGATTGGGCAACAGGAGACTTGGAGTTGAGGCCTCGCATGGGGGGCCATAGTCGGAAGGTGGTTTATAACCTAAAGAATGGGCGACAAGAGAACCTTGAACTAGAGACGTCAGCTGATGAGTGGAGCTCAAGTGGATGCTCCTCATCCATGGACGAGGAAGAGAGTTCAAGTGAAGAGAGTGATAGCACTCTCGAAGTCATGGGCGTCACCATAAAGGAAACTACCTCATCAGAAGACAACCCAAGGATCCAAATGGAGAATGTGTGGGATGCCAGCCTAGAGGAGATGTTATCCAAGGATATAAAGGAAGAAGAAAAGGAGGTTTATGTAAATGTTCTCAAGAAGCATGCATCATTGTTTATTTTTGATTACACTCACATTACAGGTGTCACTGCAGTGAAGCATCATATCCATCTAAAAGAAGGGAGCAAGCCAGTAGTACAAAAACTAAGAAGATTAGGAGTTGTGCAACAAAATGCACTGTTGTCTGAGGTGAAGAGACTCTTAGAAGCAGGATTCATATACCCAGTAGAAGATTCACAATGGGTCTCCCCAGTAGTGGTGAGGCCAAAGAAGAATGGTAAATGGCGAGTGTGCGTGGATTACAAGCCACTAAATGCTGCAACAAAGAGGGACCACTTCCCTCTCCCATTTCAAGATGAGATTCTAAATGAAGTAGCAGGCCATGAGAGATACACAGTGTGTGATGGCTACTCTGGCTAATTTCAAATACGCATTGCAGAGGAGGACCAGAAAAAGACTACTTTCATCACACCATGGGGATGTTTTGCATTTCGAGTCATGCCTTTTGGTCTCACCAAGGCTCCAGCCACCTTTCAACGATTCATGAACATGGTCTTCCAACCTTACTTTGGTAAGTCCATAAGGGTTTTCATAGATGACTTTTGTATTTACAGCTCCAAAAGTATGCATCTCGGCAAGATTGATGAAGGATTTACTCGTTTAGCTAAGCTGGGTGGACAACTAAACAAGGACAAATGTCACATTGGGGAAAGCAAGGTTACACTATTAGGGCATGTAGTGTCCATTGATGGAATCGAGGTAGATCCTGAAAAGATAGAAACATTGCTAAATATACCTTCCCCAACTTCCATCAAACAATTAATCTCTTTCTTGCAAAAGCTAAGATATTTGAGTAGATTCATACACTTACTCTCCCAAGTGATATTTCCTCTACAACAGCTGACTCGTCAAGAGACGCTTGTTTGGAGTGAAGAAAGTGATGGGCATTTTAGAGAGATTAAAAAAAATGTTAGGGTCACTCCCTGTAATCCTCCAACCTTGTTGGGAAGAAACATTCTTTGTAAACCCTAGTGTGGGAGAAGAGGCCATTGGTGCTGCCCTCCTACAAAAAGATCCAAAAACATCCTTTATGAGGCCTGTGTATTTTGCTAGCCGCCTCATGGAAAACACAGAGAAGGCCTACACCTTGATGGAACAGCTATTGTTAGCTCTCATGTTTGCGGTAACCAAATTTCGGCCATACTTGCTGCCGAAGAGGTTTGTAATTATCACTGTGGAGGATATGTTTCCCTATGCACTACAACATATGGAAATCTCTGACAAAATAGCAAAGTGGGTGGTGCGACTTCAAGAGTTTGATTACACAATACAGGTTGAAAGAACAACTCGAGCATGCTTAGCCGACATTTTAACAAACAAGTGCTATGAAAAAGTTTTCCATTTGAAGAGAAAGGAACTTCCACCACCTCCAGCTCCAGAGGCTTTGGTCAATGCTTATAGCACGTGAATAATAAAATGTACAATATATATGTTTGTTCACATATGCCTAGATCATTCAAGCCTTTTCCACTTGTCAGCTATAATAAATAGTAAAATATCAATCCATAACATACCTCTTTGTTAGAAAGCAATTGTCCTCGGTTGCAAAGATAAGAATCTGCAAACAGTACTTGTCAAAAAAAATGATTAGTATTCTGTGTTAGGAATAGCACATTGTAAAATGAAAAATTTATGAAACAAAACAACATTGCTTATGCATGTCCTCATCCACATACTACCTATTTGCGTGTCCCATACGACTAGAATCATTGGTCACACTCATCATTGAATAAGTCTATTCTCATCAGTCTCAACTTCACTTTCATAAATACTGTCACGTGACAGAAAATCATCATATACCATTCCAAATCCAATTTCAAACATCTGCCAACATGTACCCATTTCAAATCCAAATCCAAATATCCTTCATTTTGTATATGCGAGGAACAAAATCATACTAAGGACAGTGGTGGCCAGCCACTGCAGCATGATTTTGTGATTAGTGTCGCCTAAATCGACGAATCTACACCAATAAGATGTGAGGCTTAAATCGTCAAATCTGCACTAATGCTGCCTAAATCCATGAATGTGCATTTATATTTGTGTAAAATAATGAATCTGTAATTTGTTAGTGTGCTGCAAATCGGTGGATCTGCACAAACAACCGATGTGCCTAAATTGGAGAATCTACACCAGGATGAGCATTTGCACACTGCCTAAATCGGCCAATCTGTGTGGTGCACATTACCAATGGACTAGACAAGACATAAAAATTACAAAATATCTACCTGGTTTTAAATTACAGTTTGTTGGAATATTGAAGTATGTACCAAATATTGACGATCATCCCAAATCAACTGAGCTCATGCTATAGCACAGTGTGGGTGTGTGTGTGGAGAGAGATACAAGTAGGAGAGGATTGCCACTACCAAATTTGCATCAAAGTATAGTTAACAAATAAAAAGGTGTCAATTTTGTGCTATTAATCTGCTATGTATAAAAACAACGTGTCATCCTGCCTACGGGAAATCAAAGTATGTCAAGTAAATTACGTAAAAAGAATAACAGTTCCACTTAACGTCTAGAGTGATACAATTGTATACATACAAAAAAATCAAAACTATTACGCAAGGGAGACTTTTATGCCTGTTCATACCAATTCAGAAACCGAAAGGATTACAGACACTTGCAAACATCTCTTTTTACTGATAAAGCACTAAAATAATATGAATCTAGGTGAATACATGTGAATATGTTAATGAGATGTATTAGGATTAGATAAATGTTCTTGGTAGTCGTCACATAGGCCAATAAATGTTCTTGGTAGTCGTCACATAGGCCGATAAAAATCATTTTGAGTGGATAAACCGTGTTTGAGATTGTATTGGTCCTACATTATACTTGTAAATAGTTGGCTTTGAAAACAAGTAAGTTTCTCACAAGGCTCATCAAAAGGGGATTAATCATCAAAACTTGAGTTCCTCACTGTTCACTTTTTTGTTGATCCTAGTTGCTTTGTGGAGCTTGGGGGCTGTATGATCGAAGGGAGGGGTTATGTATGTGTCAAAGACGAGCACCCATATGATTGCTAATGCAAAAGGTGTTATAAAAAGGGATCAAAATCTATGGATTAAGAGCCATACCATGACTTGGGAATAAAGTTCACGTTGGTAGTATTTTTTGCACATCACTGTGTCAATTGCTTCAATTACCTTCACATCTAATGCATCAATTAATTCTGCACCTAGGAATCTGTAAAAATATTGCTTGTTAGTTGATTCTTTAGAGTCCTAATTTAGTTTGGCCGCTGGTACATGTATGTTTCAAATGCATCTTTACTGAATGTATGTGTCACGACCAAGCAAGCTAGTAGTATACTTTGGGTCTAATTAGCCTACTCTATTTATTTATTATTAGTATTTTATATGCCCTTCACAATCTAATTCAAAAAGTCCTCCACACCAAAGAACTAAGCCATAATATACATTGATTCTGGTCCTAAGAAAACTTTGTTTTGGCCTCGAGTAGCCAAGAGGCATTCACTGAGATAAGAAGCGTTTGCATGTGCATTTGCAGCTATTCAAATGCTTCAACATATAGTGGTTCAAGAGATCATTCAGAAAGCATATCTTTGAAACTCATTTGTCTGCCACATTGTGGTTTCAAAAAGCGTTCACTAGCATCCCTTGAACCTCAAAGTTCCAAGTTTGGATAACCTCCTTGTGATCAGTTGCACACACATTGGGTGGAAAAGGCTGTAAGAGAACGGCCCAAACACATGCCATTGAGTTTATGTCCAAATGTCCCAAACGTCCCGTGAGACATTCAAACGTTGGAATTTGAAAATGCTTTCCAAAGCCAATTTCTCCCTTGGTTCCTTCGAGCTGAACCCTCCTCATCATCTTTGTGGGAAGGTGCAAGAAGCGACTTTGAAAAATGTTTAAAACTCCACCTAGATAGGTTTGAGGAAGGTATGTTAACGCTGTTTGGCACATATGAAGGTCCACCACCAACTAGAGTTGTATCTGCCAAACCCGTGTGTGCACTTGTCTGCATGTGAGGATTGAATTTCAAAGAGAATACATGCCTCATTCCATTTCCAAGAGTTAAGAAGCTTTGTGTGCTGTTGGTGGACTAGACGATGGAGTGCAAAAAGTCACGAAAAATTTTCCTAAAGGTGAATCTATCCAAGAAAATGAATGTAGAAGCCCTGATAAAATAGGCAGAGGATCTTTGTATGCTTCTAGAGAAGTACTTTCTATCAGGGTTTGGGATTTGAGTCAAGAGATGGTGGCATACAACATTGAGTCGTAGTTAGATATCATCTTTGTTTGCATCACAAGGACACTGCCAATATTTCACAGCTGGTTATCATGATGGATCATTGAAGGTGTTTGATTTAAGGAGTCAGAACCTGGTGTGTACATCAACCCCACAGAAAAAAAAGGTTGTAAATGAGAAAACTCTTGACTTGGGGCAATCTATGGTGGGGCCCGAAGTGTCATGACACCAGTGGGAATGGCATTGGAGTGTGCAGTAGTCTGGGATCTTGAAGGGTTGAAGACGGGGTCCTGTATTTTGAAAGTTGCATTCCAGATGATCTCCTACCCCCGATGCCAATGATTACAGCGATCTTGGAAGTTGGGGATCCAAGCTCCATAACTACAAAGTACGCTCCAAAGGGCTCATGCAGCGTGATAAAGTGAGAGAAAAAGAAAAGGAAAAAAAAAGACCTCACGGTGCATGGCAGATGTTGACGTACAAAGTGAAAGAAAAGGTGTTCAAAGTGAGAGAAAAGGTGTTTGATTGGCTGTCAAAGACACAGAAGGAGAGTTGGTGGTGGGTGGTGCGAATTAAGAGAGAGAAATCCCTGCTACACGTAACTGAGCATGCAGCCACAATCATAAATATTAGGCCGGGCTGCATGGTGGCTGTTGAGGTATAGAACGAGAGTGAAAGAGAGAGAAAGAGAGAGTTTAATTGTATTGTCTGCTTGGTAGGTGAATGACAGAGAGAAAGAAAGGCATCACTTTAGGTTTGTTTTTCACCGCTACATGGCGGGCCAAGAATCGGTGGTTCGTGGTTTCTCATACTTGTTGCATGGTGGGGAGAAAAAAGAAAAAGAACATGTGCTTTGAGCTTTGATGCCTACTGCAACTGTCGGTGTTTCTGCAGCTGCGAGTCCAAGACTCCACTCACTCACAAACCGAGGTGAAGAGATAGCGCAAGAATTTGAAACTTCATATGCGACTGGGAGTTGGCTTTGGGTAGTTCACAACCAATTACTATTTGACGGCTTCTTGCCATGCAAATTTGCGATAGGCAGTCGAAGGAAGCTCTTGTTGTGCCCTTTGCTAACAATCGTAGCGTGACTTCTACGATATTAAAACACTCTTCTTCTTCTTCACTGTGTTGCCCCCCTTGCACGTGGTTTACGTGCAGCAACAAATGACATCGTTCCCTTGTTTTTGTATTATTATTATAAATTCACTATTCCCCTTAATCCTTTGGGCTTCTCCTAGGGTTGTGTCACATGACCAAGGGGAGAAGAGAAATTTGTTTTGATGTTGAATAAAAAAAGAAAAAAAAATTATTCCCCTCCTTACTCCCACTTTGCCAAAATTTTTCGGTGCATTACTTATCAGCTAACAAAGAATTGAAACCTAACACTACTATATCAAACCTTGCTAATTAAGATCTCCCTTGTTGATTACAAACTTCCTTCACCTTTTAACCTATGTTGTGAGTCATAGCCAAACCTTTGGAGATTCTATTTTCGTGACATCCTATCTAAGGACACATACTATTCCTTTCTCGTTCCCAAGTATTGCCATAGATTAAGTTTAACTTATTCTACTTATACGTTTGATTAACATAATTATACTAATAATTACTATATTATGACAATAAAGAAAGCACTTTTTTTAATTCCAAAAATCATTAACTACAAATTGAAGCAATTAATGGAATTTTAATGTAAAAAGCAAAATCCTTAGCTGATATTGGTTAAAATCTTTATTTTTGAAGCATATCTCAAGCTTTGATACCACTGCTACAAACGGGTGCACGGAGAGCTCTGCAAAATACTCAAAATAACACAACAAGCCATAAACGAACAAATCTACATACCTGACAACTCGCACAAATCCATAATTGAGCTCAACACAAATAGAGAGAGACTGAGAGAGGGAGAGAGCAAGAGAGCACATGAAGGAGCACCTCCTAGAGCGGAGTGCTATGTTGGCACGGCAAGAGAGATGAGAGGAGAAGGAGAAGAAAATACACAGACACTGGGTGCAATCTCCCCTTGTTATGGAATTGGTATTTTATTATTTATTGCAGCTGACAGGTGGAAAAGGCTTGACTGAGCTAGGCTATTGCAAAATGGATATTACATTTTATGTATATATTTATTCAAGTGCTCTTTTATGATCTTTGGCCATTTATGACCGGCTGGCTAGTTTGTAACCAATTTGACCATTCAAGAAATCTATAAATCAAATACGTGCAAGAGGGAAATGGTCACTCTTGCACGGGGGGAGATTGCACCCAGTGTTTGTGTTGTTCTTCTCTTCTCTTCTCTCCTCTCCTCTCCTCTCTTGTCGTGTCAGGGTAGCACTCCACTCTAGGAGATACGTCTGCACACACTCTCTTACACTCTCTCGCTCACAGTCTCTCTCTCACACTCTCTCGCTCACAGTCTCTTTCTCTGTTTGCATATGGCTTTGATTTTGTGCTACGAAACTCGTCAGGTATGCGGATTTGTCGATTTTGTGGTTGCAACATGTTATTTTATGTATTTTGCATGCCTTCAGCGCTCCCATTTGAAGCACTGGTATCAGAGCTGAGGCTATGTTCTCGAGATTGCAGATTCGGATAACCAAAAGCTAAGTGCTCTTGTTTCCTTTTGGTTTTCAAAATTTATAATTCTATGTCCTTGTTTTACATTATATTTTAATTTTTTAATAAAAATCTGACATTAACTCATTAATTTGTAATTAGTGGAACATATCTGAATAAGACAATAGGAATGACAAGTTTATACTATGAGCATAGTTTACACAATATTAACGTTTATATATATATATATATATATATATATATATATATTAATAAGCACGATAAATATCATCATAGGATCTGTATAGTAGACGACGAAGAAGAGTAGTAGGAGAAGGATTGGAGGTGTTCTATCATAGGAAGGAGGAGGAATTAAAAATAACATAAAAATTTAGCCTATTCGCATTTTCTCTTGGGAACCTACCCCAAGTTAGGTCCAGAATTTATAATTAAGGAGGGTATTTTTTGTAATACAAACGTAGGAGATCCATTGTGACAAGCAGATGCATAATATCGCGAGCAGCATGGCAGACAAAGCTTGCGTGCAGCATGGCCACAGTTGACCTTGACAAAATACACCAACCCTGCATGAACAACCACCCCTCCATCAGTCTACGGCCACCTGCCAAGCCAGCTATGGCGATAGCACACGTGCTGCTACTATTGAGTGTGTATGTGTGTGTGTATGGAGGGTTTTGGTGAGCCAGGAATAGTAGAGTATGCATGCAGTGGACGAGGCAGTAACTCTCTGTGATCAAGCACTCAATCTCTCTCGGCTTGTGCTACCAATGAGCCTCAAAATCTCTCTCCTCATGCAACCGCCACAACCGTTCCTTTTGGGTCATCTCTCATTCCTTGCTCGACTCCCTCACACCAACCATGCACAGCCGCCTCTCTCAGGCCATGCGAGTCACAGCCTCTCGATGCCCATGCATTCACTCTCGTTTTCCTACCCCAACCACCCAATCTCTCTCTCTCTTTATCTGTCTGTGGCCACCACCTGGAATCAGTCTCTCTCTATCTCTTTTTTGCTGACTACCCCTTTCTTGTTCACCAACTCACAGGGCATGCATACTTTCTCTCTCTTACTTGACATTCAATTGTTTTCTTTTCTAACTCCTGGTTGATGCTGACCAGCCATCATGGTTATCGCCTACTCAGTCTCTTGGAGTTCTCGAACCTTGTGCTCTCACTCAGTTTCCCGTAACCACCACAAGCATTCCGCCATGCACCCCCCCCCCCCCCCCACTCACTATGCGTGTGTCTATGCAGGAGCAGTTAGCGCCTCATTCTCCTTCTCAACTGGCTACACCATTTGTGCTCCTGGTAATGGACCAAGCTTCATACCATCCCAAGCCTTCAATGTCCATCAAAGGTCGGCGCATAAGCTCAGGAATGGCTAGTGTTGGGGATGCACTGCACAGGAAGTACTGTTGCTTAAACCTTTCCGTCTTCTGTGGTATCACCAAGACACAACATACTAAAAGTATGAGAAGCCTGAAGCCCTTGAATGTAGGTGGGTTGCTTTTTCATGATGATCATCATTGAAAGCATAAAGGTCAAAGTCCTTAGCAGATGCCCTCGCATCCCAAATCTGAAGGCTTATGGTGTTCTTAGTTTTGGTATAACGTCATACGCCAAAGCTTGGATTACTTCTCCGTTGTTCCATTTGTGGCTGCCGCTAGATTGTGCTTGCACTTCACCAAAAAAAAATAAAAAAATTGTATAGGGTACACAATGTCATGCCTCACAATCAGCCCATTCCCGAGCGCAGCATCTCGTTCCTACTCCACAATGTTCTCCAACTCGTACCGAAGCCTGTTAAGGGTTTCCACAAATGCATCTTTCAGACCATGGTTACCCACAACATTACCGAGAGCTCTTCCGCTTCCCTCTACCTCACTATCAACCTACAACATTGGACATGTCAGTTGCAGATTTTGTCCGATAACGCAATGGCTCTGATGTGGCTGTTTTGAACCCCACCAAGCATCAATGGCACAAGTGCATGCAGCAGCATTCGAAAGCAGCAGAAGGCGAGCCCTCTCATTTTCAGCTCCCCCTCCTTTCCAGAGCTCTCTCTATTGCGTACCCACTCATTATGCTATTACAATGCACAAATGCAACATCATCTCTCACATCAAACAACTTTGGACTAATAAAGATGCTGTAGCAAATTGAACCTCTTTAAAAAACTCAACAACAAATGAGGAAAATCAGCCTATCAGCAACCAATCAAAACCTTCCATTGCCTCCACGGACACGTCTCAACAACGCCTGAGTATGTACACTAAAATCGAAAGGAGGGAATGTTAACTGAGCCGACATCAATTAACAGGAGCTGCTAAAGATCAAAGCCTTATGCCTGCACATCGAAGATGAATATGAAGAAGCATTGAAGATTGTAGTTACACACTTTAAACATTTTTTCAAAATGGCCATGTAATGTAATTTCTTGATTTATTTAGCCATTATGAGAATTGTAACGTGTTACGGGCTCAATAAGAGTTCCAGGTTGTAAAGAATAGGCCAATTAGTGTACCTAGGTTGCAAATACAATAAGTGTGGAGTTGTTAGTAGCAAGCTGACTCGGATACCATTTTTCGAAGCTCTCATTGTAAAAACATTTATTATTTTGATGAATCAAGAATATTGTAACTCCTAACTTTGTAATTGATGAGCTGGGGCTACAAGCTTCCAGATTGTATCAACCTGTCTTTACCTATCTCTAGTAAGAGCTCCCAGATTATTAGTTTTGACCACCAAAAACCTTGGCTAAGGTATAAAAGCCAATTTTTGTAAGTTATTTTCAAGTTTTAGATAATGAAATACACAGTGTGAGCTAACGGTGCTCACTTCTCTCCTTCTCGCGCTTCCTACTCCCTCCCTGGTTGTCACATTGCACTCACATTTGTGGCATTGCAAACGCAAGTAAGAGCTCTACGCATTGACATAAGCATTTCACAGTATTTTGTAGCTGGCATCACCGACCCGCGGCCTAATTTCATCATAAGTAGGAATTTACACTTCAAAATAAAAAACTAAGCATAGGCGGGGTATTGGGGCATCATTCCTAAGCATAGATGCATTTTGGGTCGAAAACAACTAGGTCAAAATTCCACTCATGTTAATAATTGTGATTTTTGCACTTGAACTAAAGTGGGATTTGAGACCATAAGCATGTGTACTTAGGTCTTATAAACATGTCCTAGAAGTTTCATTATATTTGGATAACATTTGATGCTGTAACGGATGTGATTTGTTTGCCGATGAACGATTGGCTTTTGGTGATTTCAGTCATTTCAGTGTAGCCTGAGTTAGATGCGAGTTTTTTGTTGTTTTTCAAGAGATTGACAACCTCTTGTAGCTTCTATGTACTAATCGAGTCAGCTTCGTCCCATGGATTGACAATTTAATCGTGATTCTCGCTACGTTTGCAATAAAATAGGAGTGAGGTTAGACACCCGTCCCACATTTGGCACCGCTGTTGGGGATTGAAGAGACCTAAACTAGGGAAAAACACGAGCGTCTTGTGAAGTTATCCTTTAAATTTCTCTAGGATCTCCTAGAGTAGAAACTTTCTTTTAAAACCACATGGCTTAAGATTGTCGTCTTTTGTTGTGTAGAGGTAGCTTGGAGGTAATCGTACTTGCTGGGTGCCTTTAGGATTGTAGAACTAGAGTAGGATTTTGAGAATGATTTGTAGATGAGACAAGTCTTAAGATCAATGCTCAAGAAACCATAAAGGCCAAGAAAACAAGTGTTTATGGACACTTTCCACAACCCCATTGCAGTAGAATCTAGGAGTAGGGTAAGTAGAATCAGAGGTGGGTTTCAAAATATTGCTCTCTCCGAAAGAATCAATTGTGAGTTGCTTTATGCAGTTGCAGAATTTCAGGTCTACGGTTACAAACATCACAAAAAGACTGCCAACCACTCAATCCGACTAGACAGTATGCTTAAAAGTTGTATGAACCATTGGATAAGCTCAAGGACACATTGAGGTAAAAATTTCAAGAGTTTGCAAAAACTTAGATTATTTATTTTTTCTTGACATTTTAAGCCAAATTAAGTTTTGACTTGATTCACAGGCTTAGAATAGCTCATGAAAAGACTGTCCAGTGAAAAAGTACAAAAAAGTGTTCATTTTAGGCGTAAAGTAAATAATCGTGGTTATTTACTTTCAGCTCAAAATTGACTAAGGTTGATATTAGTGAATCTATGCATATGTACAAACAACTTTTGTAAAGGCACCTAAGGTTTAGATCAGCAAATTGACCAAAAACTGGATAAAAACTAAAGTCTGTACTGACTTTCGGGAACTTGAGTGCAAATTGGAGAAAATTTTGTTCAAACTCAATGAAACTTGATTCATATGCTTATATTGATGTGATAGACATGTGTACATGCTTAGTTGATAAAAAAGATGCAAAAATTTACCATTTTTAAATAAGCGCGATTATTTACATCTGCCCCAATTTTCAACTTTTTTGACCAAGTCAGTGTACCACTAGCTTTACCATATTGTAATAAGCCCACAAACCAAATTTGGTAAGATTTGTATCATTGGATTGAAAATTGTGGCCAAATTTGCAAAGTGAGTCAAAGTTAGTCTACAGACACAAAATTGATGACCAATTGAACAAAAATTGTCCAAACTTGATAAAACTTGGCTAGAGACTTTAAGTTGAGGTACTTAACAGATCTCTGTCAAGATTGGGACAAAAACTTGCAAAAACATAGCTGGAGTAAATAATCGCGATTATTTACATCTCTCCCCAAAATTGACAATCTTGCTCATTTGAATATACCACAAGGTCAAGCATATCAAGTAGACCACACAAATCAATTTTGGTGAAATTTGGATCACAAAAGTGAGACTTAAGACAGATTCTTGAAAATTGAGTTTGCGGGCATGAAACAGTTTGCTAAACTTGAACAGGTTCTGTCCAAACTTGGTGAAACTTGTCTAGGGACCTTAATAGGTAGTATACTTAGAAAATCAAGCCAAAAAGTGCAAAAACTGACAAAAGTAAATAATCGTGATTATTTACTACTGCTACACAGAGACACCATATTTGACTTTTGAACTTGTACAGTGTTAGACCAACATAATACAAGGCCATCGTGCAATTTTGGGTTCAATCGAATCCAAATTAGTACATGTTCACTCAGTTTTCAAGTTGCAGATTAGCCCTTTGATTTTTTGCAAAAGTGGAATCTAAAAGTCTCTACTGTTGACTCACTTAGCTCTATTTGAAGTGATACACATAGACCAGTCACAATAGTTAGCAAGAATTGTATAGCCTTTCTGAAAGAATAGCTAGCTTGATCAAAATTGATACAAGAATCAGGTTGCAAACAAGGAATTGGCAGCTTGACGGAAGTTGCAATCAAGTCAAGTGGAAGAAATTGACAACAAGTCAATCCATTGGTAAGTACTCTATCCAGGCCTTCTCAAGTCTTTATGAACTTTAGATCTGGTTCTGTACTAGGAAACCAAGGCATATCTGGAGAAACCTCCAATAGACTATCCACCGAAGAAAGTATGAATCAAGGCAATCCCTTGCACACTATCCTTGAAGAAGTCTCAGACACTTTTTTGCATTCAACATCTGAAATGTCTTCCTATTCAACTCACTCAGAAACCGGAACAACAGTGCACTATAAGAATATACTCTCTTTTTATAAGACTAATTGCCATGGAGCTTAGGTTTACTTGGATCCTAACGAAGAGTATGCTATTCGCATTGATGACCATGGTATTGAGTTTGAAGAGGAAATCAGGGAAAACAAACAAGAAAAAATGTATATGGATAGAAATGGAACTCAATATTTACAAGTCAAAAACCCTGACGTAATAGAAAAATGGGGGTTAGATGTAAATACCATAATTCAAGATATGGTAGCAAAAGAAGGACCACCTACTTTAGAATTTGAGAGATATGATGAAGCTGATTTGAATCCTTTGAAACGGCTTGATACGGGTAATCCTAGGATCGAAGTCTATTGTTGGGAGGATAGAAACGTCAAAGATCTTCTATGGACTTCGCATGCCAAATCAGGATAACTAGCACCCATGAAGATCATCAATATCCTCAAGAACAAAGATAAGGGTTGTGAGGTCCTCACCCCCGCCGTATCAACCAGCGGATTTGATGGTGAACCTGGTGGCCACTAGATCTATTGCGGAGCAACAAAATGGTTCAGGGTTCGACTAGTGGACGATCTCTCATCACAAGGTGAGTCGAGTTCGAGCCTACTAGCAGGGAGATCTAGCTCCACCTCGTAGGGGAAGCGTACTTAAACTATCTAGCAATCCTAAGACCCACCTTCCAAGAGGAGAGAAACCCCGAGCGCCTTTTTCCCCATGTTTCAGAGGCACGTACTCTTGAGATTTCACCGCTCTAGGGGCAATAAGTATTACTAATATCGAAGTAAGCACTATGGGGACAGAGAGTTCCCAACCAATCGGGACCACCCATCTCGTAGGCATTGGCAACCTGAGCCAAGCCCCCACTTTCCACCCCCATACTCACACTTCCTTGTGTGACCTAATTACTACCACAAAGGTTGTTCAACATAAACATTCCTTGTTTTAATTCCAAAGCACATTGTTCGTTAAGAGAGCCCTTCAACCAGTATTGCAAACAACACCAAGACAGTACTCTAGTAAAAATTCTACTCAAACTTATTCATTAAAATTCCAATGTTCTGGAGGTACAACATCCCCCCTCCAGCGAGAGTTCACTCCTCCCGTTGTCGCCTAGCTGCCCATACAACTAGGTATGTCCACCGCATAGAAAGCACGTCATGGACACTCCCACCGCATAGAAAGCAAGACGTGGGTTCCCACAGCATAGAAAGCAAGTTGTGGGTATCCACCGCATAGAAAGAAAGTCGTGGATTCAAGAGCCCTTAACGAGGAACTCTGTCCCCTGTGATCAGTAGGGGAGTCAGGACTGATTCAACATTGGAAATAAAATGAACATGTCGAGCTAAATTTTCCCTAGCAGACATTCTTTCCTATTGCAACCAGCATACCCATCAATCATTTCCTTCCTACTTTAGAACTTAATGTACAATGAATTCAATGCCGAGGTGTTCGTCGGATTTCTCCAACATGTTTGGGGATATGTTCATTCCTAACTAAACGTGTGCAATGTTAAATTAAACAGCTTGAATGAAATTATGACCTACCTCTTTCATTTCTTCGTCGAAGGCTCGTGAGATGGCCGGCATTTGTTCCTCCATGGGAGCTTTTCCCTTTCCATTGACATTGCTTGTTCCTGCCTCGCGGTCGTGGGCACCACCGAAGCGAGTTCTCTTAACCGGAGCCATTTTACTCACTACTTTAAATAATTAGCTTGGAGAAAAATCTAAGGTTTGCAAGCGTCATAACAACCCAATAGATAGATTAGCAACATCAATTAATCCCTCCTATAGGAGAGGTCTAGATTTTTCATATAACAATCATTATGGATGGCACATAATCCTATGGGTACCGACTCTAAAGATAATTACTCGGCTTACATGATTAGGAATAATAGGATTTCAGTAATGGAATTACCAGAGAGATGAATTAAGCACGATTAATCTCTTTCCTAGCAATTAGAGGGAGCAGAATCACCGCATGCATAGGTGTGAGAAAAACCACCTCTTAGAGACTTAATGATAGATTAGTCTTCCATTAATTATATCCTAATGCATATGAGAAATGAATCTAATTCAGCTACAATATAAATGAGTGATAGAACGAATGATTCTCATCAATCTACACAATTACCAGCTTACCGATTAATTACTATGCTACCTAGAGAGAGAAAATTCTAATAATCATGCACTTAATCATTAATTAAGAGTGATGAATGGTTGATAATTCAGCTATGGGATGATGATTACATAACAGAATATGGTTAAGGAGAATTTAGAGGGTAATTAAAGAGAATTACGATTAGGAATAAGCATAATAGACGAGAAATTTAGATGGTAATGAAAAGAATTTACAGAAGGCATTAATTAAACCGTGGTTACCGTGATTAAGGGCTGATAATCTTCTCGATTCTCTGATCTAATCGAGCTTCTTGAGGCGAGAATTCGACAGCACCTCCCTCCTTGCTTCTCCTTCAAAAGGTGTGTGTACCTGCAGTACCTTCCCAAGGTGTGTGTAGGTGTGTGTGTGTGTGTGTGTGTGAGCATATGTGTGTGTGTGTGTGTGTGTGTGTGTGAGTAGGCCTTTAAATAGGCTCCTACAGGCTGAAAATCTATTTGTGTTGCTATAAGCATCTGAGTGAGCACTCAGTCCTTGCATTGGCAAGTCCAGTTCCCCTACCCACCAAGTGTCCAGTTGGTTTAGTTAACTGGTTCTCACACTTAGTTGCAAGCTTGGAAACTTCCCAAAGACTCCCACAAGGCAAGAGCGCCCCCCCTAGCTACTAAAGCTGGTCTGGAGTGGCCTGGAACCTGTTCCCACACAGCCCCGGGCTCCGATGTCTCCCCGCTCAATTTTTGGAAAAATTGATTTTTGGCTAAAACGGGCCATACGAGTCAGATTTTGATGCCGTAAATTGCTATACGGAGCTCTAACTAAGACGTACTGGCCCGAGTACCTGCCATATTTAGCAGCCCCCGGGGTTCGAAAATGCATTTTTTTCAAATTTGGGGTACGGGTGCAGTTTTTTGAGACGATCAAAACTAGACGGATCGGGTGACCAAAAACTTACTATTTTTGGAATTTTTTTACAAAAATTATTTTAATTCACATTTTGAAGCTTTAAAACATTCTAAACATCATGACACTGACAGAATTTGAAAAGTTGCTAAAAATAGTAACTTTTTCCATTATGTTCATTTCATGGTACAATGGTGCTCTTTTGATCGGGGTCAGAGACCTTACAAGGGTGAAGTGCGCGAGCGGGAGCATGTGTGAGTGTGTGCAGCGATGGAGAAGAGAGAAGAAGAAGAGGAGACCTTGTATTTGCAGGGGCTAAAAACTCACTCACTACATGTGAGTCCCCTTATTTTAATATGTACATAATGAATAAGTATAGTGGACGGGCACCTGGCCTAGCCGGCCACATGGGGCTTTACCCCAACAACCTCCCACGTAAAGGCGAATGTGGCTGTGAGAGAGAATAAAAAACCGTACAAAACCTGTACAAGGACCTCACAAGTATGACCTCAACCAACGCACTGGCTCACTGAATCTATGTGCATCCAGCTCTAATCGTAGAGAAAGTATAGAGCAATCGACACCATACTCCTCACCAAAGCCGCACACATCCTGTAGGTATCTCACCGTATGCTGCAAAGTACCCCTATGCTCAAGGCCAACATCAATCACTGCACTACTAACCGCTCCCATTGCAAGTGCACCTACTGCAAATGCAATCTCAGGTCTTGAGATCAGTATCTCATACATGAGACTCCCAAATGCTGATGCAATCCTAGAAATATCTGCCAATTTGACCATCTCAGTCAAATATGGCTCAGAACTCCACTCATGGAAATCACCATGACACCCAAACTCCGATCCCTGGAATCCATCCTCGTGTCCATCGCATGTCACATGTGCACCAAGAGCATCTATCTGTCCTGAACCCTGTGTGGTAAGAGCAATGCCTAGCTTTAACTCACAGCATCAGCCTCTGGCCAAAGCATATCCATGAATGGCTGAATCATGGCTGAATCCTCAACACTCAAGCCATCTGTATCCGTCACCATATCCACAAATGACATGCCCTGCTGTACAACTGTCTGCACAACTGGCTCAACATGCCCACAAACTGGAGCATCATGCAACCTATCTGCAAAGAAGACATGCCTCGTCTCTCTGCATGGTTTGTATACTCACGAAACTGTGCCGTCTCGTACGTCAAACCTGGCACATGGCATACATCTCGCAACACATATGATGCACCACTCGGCAACAATAGTCTGACATCTCCTGCACCAACTATGTCATGCACTGAACTATTAGCTAGACATACATGTCCAAGCATACCACTAGCATATGTGCTAAACCACTCACGACTCGGTGTGACATAAAATATAGCACTCACATCTAGTATCCAATACGAAGGTAATGTGTCGTCAAAAACCGGCACAAGAAAATCAAGAGTAAACATGGAGCAAAGGTGACATCTCCGTCATGCGTAGCCACATGCACTACATCTGCTCCCACATCATCCAAAGTGATAGCATCCCTCTTGTGCTGTCTCGTGCGCTGTCTCATCCATCAAAAACAACACCTACGTACATGCCCTGTATGACCACAATGCCAACACACAACATCTCTATGTCTGCGAGATCGTCCTTTGATTGTAGGCATCTCTCTAGACTCATTTGACCGATCTCAAGCTTCCACCAAAAGCGAGCTCACCATAGCCGAAATCTCACTTCTCTGCAGCACTCCATCTGTCACAAAGCCAAAGCTCTGATACCAGTTGAAGTGCGCGAGCGCTTCCACCAAAAGCGAGCTCACCATAGCCGAAATCTCACTTCTCTGCAGCACTCCATCTGTCACAAAGCCAAAGCTCTGATACCAGTTGAAGTGTGTGAGTGTGTGCAGCAATGGAGAAGAGAGAAGAAGAAGAGGAGACCTTGTGTTTGTAGGGGCTAAAAACTCACTCACTACATGTGAGCCCCCTTATTCTATTATGTACATAATGAATAAGTATAGTGGGCGGGCACCTGGCCTAACCGGCCACATGGGGCTTTACCCCAACAAAGAGTTCAACAGATCTACCAACCTACCTGTTTAGGGATTGTTATAACAATAACTTTGCGACGATGACTCCTGAGGAGGTAGAACAAACCAAATACCAAGGGTATTCCATAAGGGATTGGATATTGGGCCAAGGACCAAAAACTATTCCAAGAGATCTTCTGAGAGTAAGGTTAAGAAACTAGAATCCACCTCATCACGTAGAAAACCGGGTGACACTAAGGCCAGTCCAGGGCTATATGAGTCACTATTTCCAACAGACTAGTTTGAAGGACTAGGAATGGGACCAACTGCCAGGAGAACGGGAGTAAAACCAAATAGACGTGTCAGACTAGCTGCTTTTCAGAAATGGGTCAAAAAATACAGTGGATCGGGGGATCCATATGACCACTCAGCAAGCTTTAAGAAAGTGCTAAGAGCAGAACGCATATTTTATTTCCATACTCGATTCGAGGGATTTGGAATGATATTAGAAGGAAAAGCATTGACATGGTTCCAAAACATTATCCACCAAGGTCAATCATGAACTTGAATACTTTAGCTCAATGATTTGTAGCTGCTAGATCAAACACAAAACGGTAGCTCAAATCTACAACTTTAAAGAGAAACAAGGTGAGTCTATTAGGGAATGTGCAACTCAAATGAAGCAATACATTGCAAGATTCCCAAAGCTAGAGATACCGACAGACGAACAACTAGTATCATTGTTTCTAAAGGGACTGCTAAACAACGAACTTCATGCTATACTGTATAGCAAGAAGCATACAACCCTAGAAGAGTGTGTATCAAATGCTATTGACTTAGGAGACAATTGTGGCATTTTCAATGAAGAAGATCCCTAAGGATAACCAAAGCGAGAAAACAGCATCCACCAAACAGCACAAGTAGGAACGGCTGTTGCAGCACCGCTTTCAGCCATAGAAGACATGCTCAAGAGGATGAATGACATGCAAAAAGCACCTATGAGGCGACCAAGACAAGGGATACCTCAACAAGGACAACCAATTAGGCCGCAGAAATGGTGTACAACCCATGTACAGATATCAGCCTAATATGGCCCCAGCTCAAAGACCACCGATGGGTATGGAAAGACCTCAATCTGTGTTGGGCCAACAACCTCCATATCCATGACATAATGCAGTGCATGTAAAGTACATACATTTAGAGGGAGTCATAGATGAACAAGCATTAGTGCTTGTTACACCCTATGTTGAACATAATCCATCTACAGTAATGGTAGAAGGAGATTGTTATAATTCACATCCACCACGAGTAAAAGAACCTGTGACTTCTACTCCACCAGAGCTCACACCAATGTATTACATGGCTAATCCAGGTGTTAGGCCTCCTATGGTAAGACCCATGATTAGGCCAAGAACTAGAAACTGTCATAATTGTGGTGCAGATGATCATTCAAAAACTGAATGCCCAGAGGCTGACAAAAACCTCAAGCGAGTTGAAGCTTATTGCATACAATGTTGCAAAAAGGGAGGACACTTTCCAGAAGATTGTTCATAAAAATCCTTTAAACAAGCGTAAAACAGTAGTGAACGTAGTCCAAGTGATACCTAGTAGCTCATCTGAGAGTGAACCAATTGTTCCAATCAAGGTAATCACCAGAGCCCAGGCTAAGAAAAAGAAACATAACTCCTCTGATGGTTCGAAGCATACAGAAATTTCCTCTCAAAAGACCAAAAGAAGCAGAAACAAAAGGTATGAGATGAGAAAGCAAAAACAACAGGCTAAAATCAAGGATAAAGCTAAAAAGCTATTCCAAGAAAAGGTGCAAAAATTGGAAGTGAAATCAAAGAAACCACCGTGAAATCTGGAGGATCGATTTTGGTTGATAAAACTTTTGAGCCTATTAATGCAGCCTTGGAAGCTTACCAAGCAAGACTTAAATCAGGCCAAAACATAGAAAACAAATGGAAGAACTATCCTTCTCCAGACATGGAAGCAGCTAAGATTGAATCTTATCAAAATTTGGTAAGAATCACACAAGAGATGCTAGAAAAACAAAAACCCAAGCTCAAAAGTATGTCAAAACCTGAGGAGCTTGTGGTAAGAGCCAATAAAGAAAAATTCAAAGTGGTGGTAGAACCCCACCTTGAAACAAAACATCCAAAACTTATAGTGCCGAATAGCGAAGATGTCTTAGACAAAATTCCATTCGTAGAAGAAGACTGGCTAGGACACTTACGGGAAAAAGTTAGAGAGATTAATGATGGGTCAACTCCTATAGAGGAAGTTTGGTAAGACAGCCTACCTCTTGATATGGACATGGATGTACAATCCATTAACCTTGAAAACATTAATGATGGGTCAGCTCCTATAGAGGAAGTTTGGTTAGACAACCTACCTCTTGATATGGACATGGATGTACAATCCATAAACCTTGAAAACATTACCGTCTTACTTGGGAGATAACAAAGATGAATCCATAGTGTGTACAACCACTCAAGAAAAAAGAGCAGAATAGACCCTAGAAGTAGAGAACATTCATTTAATCATGTCTACACCCATCCAATGCACTCTTACTTTAGGAGAACTATTGAAAATCAGACCATATTTTTGGAATGATCTACAGAAAACTCTAGAGAAGGTGGGAATAACAGGGCTAATCGCAACAAATTGGAAAAATTGAAACACGAAAAGGATAACAAAGAGATTATATCTATTTCAAGGAACAAACTTGGATAATACTACGAAGGGAAAGAAGGAAACACCACCCTTCCAGTTAAATTTAATGATATAGAAACCATGGCAATATTGGATAGTGGGGTAGGCATAGCCATAGCCACAAAAGTAGTGATAGCCAACTTTTGGAAAATCAAAGGAAAAAGAAAAAAAAAACTCATTTCACCCCCCCCACCGTAACTCATTTTCCCATCCTGCCCTACAGGCATCAGATAAAACCCTCGCACTCTCTCCCCCCCATTTTCCTTACATACCCCCTTCCCTAATATTCCCCCCCCCCCCGATTTACCCTCCCCGGCCAGATAGAAATTCATTCCCCCCCCCCGATTTACCCTCCTCGACCAGACAAAAATTCATTCTCCCCCCCCCCCCCCCCCCCCCCCCCCCCCACTCTCACACTCACCCTCACCCCCCATCTCCCATTACCCTTTACCCTCTACCCTATCCTACCCCCCCCCCCCTCTTTGGCCCGCCAATATTCCTTCCCCCCGACCCCTCCTCCCTCTTCCCCACCCGCTCGTCTCACCCTCCTTCGGCTCATTTCCCCCCCCCCCCCCCCCCCCCCGGCCCGCGGATATATTCCCTCCCCCCCATTGACTTAGTTTTCCTTCGTCCTTAAGCCCATGCAAGACAACACCACCCTCCCCCTCTCCCTCTCACCCACACAAACCCATGCCCCGCCATACCCCCTCTTCCCCTCACTCTCCCTCACACACACTCTCTACCTCTTATCCCCTCACCCCTCTTCCTCCCCCTCTCCCTCACTCTCCCTCTCACGGCACGCAAGCACGCAAGTCTCTCTCCCTCCATCCGGACGCCGCCAGCGCTCAAGTCTCTCTCTCCCTAGCGGGCATCAACACATACACACACACCCCACAACACCCCCCCCACCCCCCCCCCCCCCCACCTCTCCTCTCTCTCCCATGCGCTGCAACACACACACACACACCCTCTTTCGAGCACTGCATACGCAACAAACACACACACCCACACCCTCACGCGCAGTCCGTAGCCCAAGCACACACACACACACACGCGCCTTGCGGCAGCAGAAAACACACACACACACACACACACACACACACACACATCCCAATCCTACCCCCTCCTCTCCTTCCGCCATGCGCAGCAGTCCGCCATCCGCCACAGAAAAAAAAGAAAAAAAATATAAAATTATATATTATATCTATATACATTATATAACTCCCCCCCCTTCCCGTGTTCCCACGCACGCATGCGCATATACATATACATATACGCACTCACCCGCAAATACACATATATGTTCCCACACTCACATACATACATACACACACGCATAAACGCCTACGACATCGACAAACGAAAGAAGAAGGATCCAAAGCACGCGCCGCCAACGACAAAAACAGAAAATGCGCCGAAGGCATGCCCCGGCCGACTCCGAAAAGAAGTACGCTCGACACCAACGCACCGGCAGCTCGCCATTCGCCGGCAACACGCAACCTCGATGCCATCCTAGTAATTTTTGGTTATTTTATCATTATCTTCAGTTTTCATCCAAGCCATTGTAAATTTCCCTTTTGTAAATATCCTCTCTCTAGGTGATGGTGACAAAGGCCCACCTAGAGATTCCCATCTTTTAATAACTTTCCCCAAAACAAAGCAAGGGTCAACCACAGCGGGCCCACCACTTGCTTTGTCTCCCCAATTAAGATTACCCTAATCACACTGGGATTACCATAATCCAAGCAGCCAACACCTATAAATTTGCACTGAGAGGTCACTATTAGGGGGGGCAACTTGTGTGGAACCAAGCATTGGGTAGAGTGTAGTAGGAGGGATTGACACCATCACCATCACGGGGAGGGGGTCTTGTGTGTTGGGTTTGCCTTGGAATTGCACCATGCGAAGGGAACCACACCCATCTCTCGACTCCAATGGTTGATGCACACACGCATGCACGCTCTTCGAAATGAGTATTCACAGTCATTGAGTCGCCCTAGAGAACGCACCAAGTAGGTTGCACCATCTCCTTCCCCTACCTCTCTACCACCACGGCATGCCACCTTGTAAATATTGCAGAAATAATTCACCCTCACACCCCCGAGGTTGTTTTCATCAATTGCGAGTGTTCTCTCTCTCTCTCTCTCTCTCTCTCTCTCTCTCTCTCTCTCTCTCTCTCTCTCTCTCTCTCTCTCTCTCTCTCTCTCTCTCTCTCTCTCTCTCTCTCTCTCTCTCTCTCTCTCTCTCTCTCTCTCTCTCTCTCTCTCTCCCTTCCTCTCAATCTGTGTGTAGGCTTGCGGTGTTCATATCATCGTGGGCTTTGCGTTGTAGCCGCTCAAAGCTAGGTGGTGCCCCCTATTCGCTTTACCGTGGCAAGCTCGAGGCGAGCCATTCGGCCCCCAGCGTTTTAGAGGCCGTCGGGGTTCGGGGTCCGCTTTGCGTCCGTCATTTGGTGCCCCCACGGAGGAGGGCTTTTCTAAGACCCCTTCAGTTTACAATGCTTAAAGTGATGCCCACTATCAATCATGGACGAGTGGCTAAAGGAATTTTCTAACTGGAGGACGGAAGAAGAAGAGACGAAGGAGGGCTTAGCCGCCTTCATTGAGGTGCTACTACCAGGCTGCAGTGTCATCAACATTCAAGAGGTAAATTCTCCATCTCGTATCGTTCGTTCTAACTATAAATCGAAAGCATCAGGTGGCAGATTGGTGAGGTGCCATCACTGTTGTCAACCAAGGCACACGGTCGATGAGTGCCAGCAACGAAGGCAGCGAAAGGGCTGCAATCTTCTACATTGACATTCATCGCAAGGAGGTCATTCACGTCAAGGAAGGAAAGCGGATGGTGAGGCCTCTTTTCCCTAAATAAACTGCAGTCAAAGATAAAACCCCAAAGTGGCCTAAAGGGGTTTCTCGAGCCAAGGGCAAGGAGAAGATAGGCTAGCCTGGAAACACATGACCCCGAAGTGAGAAGCATCTGGCCAAGCAAGTGCTTCAAGCTCAAAGAGCCGGGTTGTACCCACTTTGTCAAAGAAGAAGTCATCCGAAGCTAAGCGACGGAAGGTCGCCTACCGATTTGCACGACGCATGCGAGTGCTACCAATCCACTTCGACAATCCAGAAGAAGAAGTGGTGAGAAGATTACCATGTCCTAGAGAGGAGTGGTTCGGCTACTGCTCTCGCTGTTTTGGGAAGCGAGTGGAGGACCTTCCTCCCCTCCCTATACAACTTATCCTGAAGAATCTCTCTACCACGGGAGAGACCCAGTGGGCTGGAGATGAGTTGCAGCTGAATGGAGTAGAATTCATGCAACACGCCGATTACGGAAATTACCTAAAATTGCTGTTAGCCAAGAGACTGGGAGTGGTCAGACGCGTCGCCATCACCCCGTACGTGCTAAGCAACGAAGGAAGGGTAGAACCCATGAAAGGTGACGACCTCTTGTGGATGTGCCGACTCATCAACACTGGCACTATAAGAGTGTAAGTAGGTATTTCACCCTTTGTGCATAATGGAAAACGGGCCGACGGCATTCCCGTTCAGATTCCTGCAGCATATGCATGTGAACATCTATGTGGATAGGAAAGTCTTCTACCAACAGAAGATCGTCTACCTATTTGGTGCGGCAGTACTAGGAGAAATCCTCAATTCCCCGAACCCTATCATTCTCCCCATACTTGATTACCATCATTTCTTTAATGTCTCTATTTTTATCTTGTTTTACCATATCCATTCGCCCCTGTAAGAAACCGCTATGAGCAGTTGCTGTTGATTAAAAAAAAAGAAAAAAAAGGGTTTGTAATTTCCCGAGTCACTACCATGGCAAGTGTTTCTTTCCCCACGTTCTGTGGAAAGAAGGGTGAGGATCTCACCACTGATTTTTTGGACGATTTTGGAATTGCTTGTGTCGTCTCCAACAAAGATGATGACGCTTCACGACTCAGAATTTTTCCTCTACAGATGAAAGTAGAGGCCAAGTCCTGGTATAATGCATTGCCCCAGGCTACCAAGAATGCATGGGATGTGTTAAGGGCTGCTTTTGTAAAGAGGTTTGGTGGAGGCACAACCTCAGAGAAGCTATGGCAGCTATTGACAGAATTAAAGCAGGCAGGCCTGCTGGAGTACGCCACCTATGAATCAAAGTTTGTGGACCTATGGGAGAGATGGGTTTCCACACTGGAGGAAGGCGAAGGAGCGCCTAATTTCCTGAAGAAGGACCGTTTCATTGCTGGTCTATGGTCGCCGCTTAGAGAGAAGTTGAAGGGAAGGTTTCCTGCAACATATGAGTTGGCAGTCAAAGTAGCCCGCCTTAAAGACAAGAAGTTGCGCATGCAAGCAAGAGTAAACGAGTCAGAGGAAAGAAGCTCGGCCCGACCAACCCCAGTGGCTGCAACAGCCAACCATAGAGTCCAACCACGGGAGACAGCAGAGGAACAGCAAGACCTGCTGAGTCGCATCACCACCCAACTAGAGAGTTTATCTGTGCATCTAGTGCAGCAAGGGCATGTGTCTGGCAGAAATCTAGAAGAAGGAAGAGGACAACGAAGGCAGAACCCAGAATACCATTGTTACAACTGCGGGGAAGACGGCCATGGAATGTACTACTGCCCACACCCAAGAAGGCAAAATTTCAATAGAGGGGGGAGACAGAATCAGATCTCTCCGCCAAGAGTAAGACCACCAACAAGACAGCCAGGACCAATCCCAGCAATCCAAATCCTGCAACCACCTATACAACACCAACCACCACCCCAACCTCTCATTCCGCCACTACCCCCACCACCTGCGGTGAACCAAGCGGTGAGTGTCATTAGCTTAGAGGCTAAAGGGAAGGTGAAGGTAGAAGAGTCAGCTCAAGAGAAGCACAAAGGAAAAGCGAAGGTAGAAGAAGTGGATGCTATGGGAGTGAAACGTGCGAGGCACGAGGAGGCATCTCAAAAGGAAGAGAAGATGAAAGGGAAAGCCGAGTCTAGCAAGCAAGAAGCTAAACCGCGGCGGAAGATAGACATCGTGGACTTCTCACTAGGTGAGGAAGCACAACCCTATGACTTAGTTCAGGATGTGTTAATGGAGGGCCCGAAGATAACTTGGCCCCAATTACTACACCTTGCACCCAGAATGAGGAGTCAATGGACAAAAATGGTAAGTACCAGGAAATCAAAACCACGGATAGCTGGGGCTATCTCTGGGAGGGATCTCGATGACATCTTGCCAACCATGGACGCTCACATCAAAGGGCAGCGGATTTCAAACTTCTACATAGATGGTGGCACGCAAATATGCGTCATGAGTGAGAAGATGATGCACCACCTAGGTCTAGAGGTAAGTAGGCCGGCACCTTGCCGAGCTAAGATGGCAAACAATGTGAGAGTAAAATGCGTAGGCATTGTAAATGCGGTCAAAGTAAAAGCATTCAATACGGAAGTGGAGGTAGACATCTTCGTCATGCCACACAAAGGGGAGGGCTACCCCATCATTCTTGGAAGGCCTTGGCTTATGGCCATGGAAGAAAAACAAGACTGGAGCACCGAGATGATCCAGATGAAGGATACTAAAGGGAAGTCCATATTCTACGACATGAGGACTGGAAAGCAGCACAATATGATCTTGGAGGCTTTAGAAGACGAGTCCACCAGCGAATCCTCGTCTACCTCAGGACAAGACACAACCACCACCGATGGGAGTAACAGTAGCATCGAAGTAATGGGAGTCATTCTTAAAGACCCAAACAGATTAACACAATCTGAAGCAACCTCAGCAAACGAAGAGGGACCATTAGGTAAGCACTCATTGGAGGATGCAGGTAAGCTACAAAAAATGCTCCCAAATGAGTTAACCAATGAAGAGAGGAAGGAGTATGTCTCCATGTTAGGCAACTTCACTACTTTGTTCATTGATGACTATGATAAGATCACAGGGATTACAGTAGTGCAACACCACATAAA
Organism: Adiantum capillus-veneris; assembly: GCF_014529385.1. NCBI lineage: Eukaryota > Viridiplantae > Streptophyta > Polypodiopsida > Polypodiales > Pteridaceae > Adiantum > Adiantum capillus-veneris. Next base: position 62,456,761 of record NC_140942.1, on the reverse strand, counting down.
GCTCAAGGAAGGCAGTAAACCCGTAGTACAGAAGCTCAGAAGACTTGGAGTAATTCAATAAGATGCATTGCTTAAAGAAGTAAGGAATTTGCTACAAGCAAGTTTCATCTACCCTGTCGAAGACTCAGAATGGGTCTCCCCAGTAGTAGTCACACCAAAAAAAAATGGTAAATGGAGAGTCTGTGTGGATTATAAACCTCTCAATGCAGCCACGAAGAGGGACCATTTTCCCCTCCCATTCCAGGATGAAATACTCAATGAAGTGGCAGGTCACGAACGCTACACAGTATGCGATGGCTACTCAGGATACTTCCAGATTAGCATTGCGGAGGAGGATCAGAAGAAGACAACCTTCATCACACCTTGGGGATGTTTTGCCTACAGAGTGATGCCGTTTGGCCTCACCAATGCCCCAACCACATTTCAACGCTATGTGACCTTTGTTTTCCAACCCTACTTTGGAACATCAATATGGGTTTTCATAGATGATTTTTGCATCTATAGCTCATGAGCCCTTCATCTAAGCAAAGTCTAGAATGGCTTAACCAGGCTACAAACCCTGGGTGGCCAACTCAACGTGGACAAGTGTCACATTGGTGAGAGCAAGGTCACTCTCCTTGGTCACGTAATTTTAGCAAAAGGGATCAAGGCTGACCCCAGCAAAATTCAGGCTCTGGTATCATTATCATCTCCCACCACCGCCAAGCAGTTGGTTTCTTTCCTTCAGAAGGTAAGATATTTAAGCAGGTTCATTCACTTGCTATCTCAAGTAGTCCTTCCCCTACAACAACTCACCCAAAGGGATGTTTTCTCATGGAGTGAAGAGAATGAGCAGCAGTTTACTAAGGTAAAGCAAGTCCTATCTAAGCTCCCCACTATTTCACCTCCTAAGTGGGATTCTATGTGAACCCTAGTGTGGGAAATGATACTCTAGGAGCAGTGCTAATGCAAAAGGATCCCAAAACTTCTTTCATGCGCCCTATTTACTTCTCTAGTCGAGTCATGACCCCATCAGAGAAGGGATTCACCGAAGTAGAACACATGGTTCTGGCACTAATGTTTGCTACCTCGAAATTCCGCTCCTATCTCTTGCCTAGACCATTTGTAATCCTGACAATGGAAGAATTTTTCCCTTATGTAATGAGACACATGGATGTCTTATCTAGGATCTCAAAGTGGTTAATTAGACTACAAGAGTTTGATTACACCATGCAAGTAGAAAACTCCACCAGGGCTAGTCTAGCAGGAATTCTCACTCATCGCCACTACGAGAAGAAGATGAAGGTCAACACGGAAGCAAAGGAAGGAACACCAGATAAAGAGAGCCCTAAGCTAGAGAGAGCTCACTCTCTTTTCTTTGATGGAGCATACAAGAGAACAATGGATCAGTCTACAGCAGGCATGGTCATTTTCAATGAATAGCAGGAAAGAGTATTCTCCATGGGGCAGTTATTACACTCCCACTCTAACAATGAGGCAGAATATGCAGCCCTAATCCTTGGGCTGGAACAATGTATTTCACAAAAAATTCAGCGCTTGAATGTGTTCGGCAACGCTTTGCTTTTGATAAGGCAAATAAATGGCACCTGGGAGTGCAAAAATCAGGTTTTACTTGGTCAACTTCGCCAAGCTAAGGACCTTCTGAAGAAGTTTGAAGCAGTAAAACTCTTCCATATTCTCAGAGCAGAAAATCAAGAGGCAGATGCACTAGCTAAAGAAAGAATACAAGATGTTTCCATAGGAGCAATCAAATTAAAGCTACCCCTCTTCCAAGGCAGTGACGCTATGCCGGATATCATCAACTTTTTGAATACAGGAGAATGTCTAACAGGACACACTAAAGGCCAAAAAAAATGGCTCGTAAGGAAGGCTACTAGGTACCACCTTATAGACGACCACTTGTATTGTAAGGGCAAAGATCAAATTCTCAGGCGGGTGCCAACCTCCAGTGAAATCACAAAGGTAATCTCAAGCTACCATGACGGCGTCTGCGGTGGTCATTTTGCTCTAGATATCACCAGTAGGAAGATTCTACAAGCAGGATACTTTGGGCCTAGTTTGAACAGAGATGTACACCATTGGTGTAAAACATGTAAGGCTTATCAAGTGGCCAGTGATCGCACGCTAACCTACGAGCCACAAACCCCTATCATTTCATATGGTCCGTTTGAGAAATGGAGAATAGATGCAATTGGTCCCTTACCAAGGGACCAATCAAGTAAGTTGTACATCATAGTGGGGGTAGACTACATGACGCGATGGGCAGAAGCAATGGCCACCACCCGCATTACAACCCAAGAGGTGGCAAAGTTCATTTTTGAGCATATCGTTTTCCGTTTTGGCACTCCTCTTGAGATAATATCAGATAGAGGACTAGGATTCAGAGGTGATGTGGTAGGAGAAATGATGAAGAAGTTAGACATCACACGTCGACATTCCACACCATACTATCCACAATGCAATGGTCTGGTAGAGAAGGTAAATGGAATGATTTGCAAGATCATCACAAAACAGGTGAAAAACCATACAGGAGATTGGGTAAACATCTCATGGCAGCTCTTTGGGCCTACAGAACAACGTTCCGAACATCACTAGGTTTCACCCCTTTCCATCTAGTTTATGGGAAGGAGGCAATTCTACCCATTGAGGTACAAATAGCCAGCTTGCTAGTCTTGGCCAGCCAGACCCACCGTCCAATCGTAAACCTTAGAAACCACATCTTGGATCTAGAGAGACTACAACTGGATAGGGAAGAAGCAATCAATCACTATGCAGCACAGGCAGAACGACGCCGACTCACTTTCAATCAAGGGCTTAAAGAGAAAGGACTGGAAAAAGGCATGTTAGTGATGCGATACGACAACATATTTGATACCAGGAAGGATAAGAAATATCAACCTAGATGGGAAGGACCATTCATCATCAAGAAACGCTACGACAATGGCAGCTATAATTTGATGGAGGCAGATGGGAGAATTCACAAGACTAGAGTCAATGGATGGAGACTGAAGAGGTACTTTCTTAGGTTTGACCCAGAATTCATGCTAGACATTCTAGAAGAGGGAGAACCCTCTAACTCTACAGCTGAAGAAATTGAAGAAGGGCTAGAGGCATGAATGCCTCTAGCCAACAGAGAGAGGGCTAATGATAGCCGACTTTCGGAAAATCAAAGGAAAAAGAAAAAAAAAACTCATTTCACCCCCCCCCCCCCCCCCCCCCACTCTCAATACCCCCCCACCGTAACTCATTTTTCCCCTCCCGCCCTATAGGCATCAGATAAAACCCTCGCACTCTCTCCCCCCCATTTTCCTTACATACCCCCTTCCCTAATATTCCCCCCCCCCCCGATTTACCCTCCCCGGCCAGACAAAAATTCATTCCCCCCCCCCCCCCCCCCCTCACTCTTACACTCACCCTCACCCCCCCTCTCCCATTACCCTTTACCCTCTACCCTATCCTATCCCCCCCCTCTTCGGCCCACCAATATTCCCTCCCCCCGGACCCCTCCTCCCTCTTCCCCACCCGCTCATCTCACCCTCCTTCGGCTCATTCCCCCCCCCCCTCGGCCTCATGCCCCCCCCCCCCCCCCCCGGCCCGCGGATATATTCCCTCCCCCCCCATTGACTTAGTTTTCCTTCGTCCTTAAGCCCATGCAAGACAACACCACCCTCCCCCTCTCCCTCTCACCCACACAAACCCATGCCCTGTCATACCCCCTCTTCCCCTCACTCTCCCTCACACACTCTCTCTACCTCTTATCCCCTCACCCCTCTCTCCTCCCCCTCTCCCTCACTCTCCCTCTCACGGCACGCCAGCGCGCAAGTCTCTCTCCCTCCATCCGGATGCCGCCAACGCGCAAGTCTCTCTCTATCTCTAGTGGGTAGCAACACATACACACAAGCCCCACAACACACCCCCCCCACCTCTCCTCTCTCTCCCATGCGCTGCAACACACACACTCACACACACACACCCTCTCTCGGGCGCCGCATACGCAACAAACACACACACCCACACCCTCACGCGTAGTCCGCAGCCCAAGCACACACACACACACGCGCCTTGCGACAACAGAAAACACACACACACACACACACACACTCACCCACACACACACACCCCAATCCTACCCCCTCCTCTCCTTCCGCCATGCGCAGCAGTCCGCCATCCGCCACAGAAAAAAAAGAAAAAAAATATAAAATTATATATATTATATATATACATTATATAACTCCCCCCCCTTCCCGTGTTCCCACGCACGCATGCGCACATACATATACATATACACACTCACCCGCAAATACACATATATGCTCCTACACTCACATACATACATACACACACGTATAAATGCCTACAACATCGACAAACGAAAGAAGAAGGATCCAAAGCACGCGCCGCCAACGACAAAAACAGAAAATGCGTCAAAGGCATGCCCCGGCCGACTCCGAAAAGAAGTACGCTGGACACCAACGCACCGGCAGCTCGCCATTCGTCGGCAACACGCAACCTCGATGCCATCCCAGTAATTTTAGGTTATTTTACCATTATCTTCAGTTTTCATCCAAGCCATTGTAAATTTTCCTTTTGTAAATATCCTCTCTCTAGGTGATGGTGACAAAGGCCCACCTAGAGATTCCCATCTTTTAATAACCTTCCCCAAAACAAAGCAAGGGGCAACCACACCGGGCCCACCACTTGCTTTGTCTCCTCGATTAAGATTACCCTAATCACACTAGGATTACCATAATCCAAGCAGCCAACACCTATAAATTGGCACTGAGAGGTCACTATCAAGGAGGGCAACTTATGTGGAACCAAGCATTGGGTAGAGTGTAGTAGGAGGAATTGACACCATCACCATCACGGGGAGGGGGTCTTGTGTGTTGGGTTTGCCTTGGAATTGCACCATGCGAAGGGAACCACACCCATCTCTCGACTCCAATGGTCGATGCACACACGCATGCACACTCTTGGCAATGAGTATTCACAGTCATTGAGTCGCCCTAGAGAACGCACCAAGTACGTTGCACCATCTCCTCCGCCTAGCTCTCTACCACCATGGCATGCCACCTTGTAAATATTGTAGAAATAATTCACCCTCACACCCCCGAGGTTGTTTTCATCAATTGCGAGTGTTCTCTCTCTCTCTCTCTCTCTCTCTCTCTCTCTCTCTCTCTCTCTCTCTCTCTCTCTCTCTCTCTCTCTCTCTCTCTCTCTTTGTCTCTCTCTCTCTCTCTCTCTCTCTCTCTCTCTCTCTCTCTCTCTCTCTCTCTCTCTCTCTCTCTCTCTCTCTCTCCCTTCCTCTCTCTCTGTGTGCAGGCTTGCGGTGTTCATATCATCATGGGCTTTGCGTCCTAGCCGCTCAAAGCTAGGTGGTGCCCCCTGTTCTCTTTATCGTGGCAGGCTCGAGGCGAGCCATTCGGCCCCCGACGTTTTAGAGGCCGTCAGGGTTCGGGGTCCCCTTTGCGTCCGTCAGTAGTATGGGAATCCTGGGGACAACCAGCCTCTAGACAAACTCAAATGAAATTGCAATAGGCTGATGGACACACCGAAAGACCCTTAGGACTGCTTGAAAAAGTGATAGTTAATTCATGTGGGATTGAATATCAATACACTTTTGCCATAGTAGACTTTGGAAAGAAACTCAATTACAAAATCATATTGGGAAGACCTTTCATGCGACAGGTACAGCTCATCCAAGATTGAAAAAACAATTATCTGTACTTGAAGCAGGTGGGATCAATAAGTAGGGTCAATCTAAAAGATCACACTTAAAGATATTTCATGAAAACGCCCATACAAGAATTCGATTCAGTCTCCTTGGCTGAAACTAGGCTTCCATCTTGGTTGAACAAAGAGACTCCTATTTGGATGTATGGAGCTTCAGAAAACAGAAGCTTAAAATGAGGAGAATGTATCTTAGAAAGGGATTGCATAGATGAAGCGTATGTACCTGAACGCTTTCCAAAGCATTTGTTTGAGCCATTTGAGTGGACTTAAATTTTAGCAACAATGGATGTATGTGTAAATACGTCTATGCCTACTCAATTTTGCAATGAGGATGGCTATGACATAATTCCCGTACAAATGATCTCAACCCTCCACATTGAAGACAAAATTCACAAATCCAAGGACTTGATGAAAGCTCAACAAGTCTTTTCAAACCTCTACTATGATGCAACAAATGAGTTAGAAGAGCATTCAGCTACCTCCGATAATTCGGAGTCGGAAAAAGAACATGTGAGAGCTAAACTACTCATAGAAGGAGGGAAGGAAAAGTTTTTTGACTTTCCAAACTACAAAAAGAGAAGACAAAAATGGTATAGACAAAAAAGAGACACCAGAAACGTGAAAGCTAGACCTATGCCATCCGTCTCTAGTAGAACACAGTTCCTGATGCAGATAGATGCACATGATTGTGTCAAGGTTAAAATAGCTGGTAGATATCCTTTAAACGAAGAACATGAAGAAGACAAAAATATCAAGAAAAATGACAAAAGAAACTCAAAAAAAGCCTAAAAACCAGGACAAGGGTTCAACCATGACATGAGTTGAGCGGAAAAAAAAGTATCAAGAGTTGAAAAAAGCTCTAAAGGAGATATATACGATAGAAAGGTAAGGATGTAATGAGTGTTCCATCCCATTACAAGAAATATACTCTCCAAGATAAAAAAAATCATAGTCAAACAACCTATTAGGGAACTACAAAAACAGAGTGAGTCCTATGAAGGACCTAAAAATGCAAAAAAGATAGATCTGGCCAAACCAGGAGAAGAGCGTAGACCTGCATACATTGCAAATGACCTGATAGAAGAAGAAGAAGAGCTTCTGTTAAACTTACTAAAAGAATACGGAGATATCTTTGCTTGGTCATATAAGGATCTCAAGGGTGTTGATCCAAAAATCTGTTAACATACCATACCCATGAGAGACGATGCGAAACCAAGTAGACAAAGGCCATACACATATAATGAGACATTTGCCAGAAAGATCAAAGAAGAGATTGAAAAGGTAAAGGAGGCCGAATTCATTTATGAAATTGAACACACAGTTTGGGTGTCTCCAATTGTGGTAGTACCCAAGAAAAATGGAAAACTACAGGTGTCTATCAATCTTAAGAAAGTGAATGCAGCGACCATTCGAGACAACTTTTCTCTTTCAATCACTGATCATGTTTTAGAACAAGTTGCAGGTAGAGAAGCTTACAGCTTTTTAGATGGCTTTTCGGGATACAATCAACTTTTGGTTGACCCCAAGGATCATCGTAAAACTGCCTTTGCAATGGAATGGGTTATTTTTGCCTATCGAGTTATGCCTTTTGGGTTAACTGATGCTCCTACCACCTTTCAAAGACTGATGAGCCATGCTTTTAAAGAATATCTTTGAAATTTTGTAGAAGTATATATGGATGATTTATGCGTACATTTATCAATCCGAGCTAATCATTTTGGACACCTCAAAAATGTGTTCGAAAAATGTCTACAAGGGGTGAAAGCATCTATAGGTGGACGGGGTTTGCCACTATATAGTATATGGTTTTTGGGATTGAGAAAATGGGTGGTTTAGGCGTTTGAAACAGTGGGATTAAATTCAAAATTTATGGAAACAAAAGGGTTAAAATTTGACGTGTACTAAGTGAAAACGCTTACTGGTTAATGATCACCTCAAGGTACTTTCAAGCTCTTAATGCAAATATTCTCTCAAGTCTCGTCCCTCCCACTCTGTCTCGCTCGTTCCTCCCCCCTCTCTCTGTCTCGCCCGCGCCATTCAGGTTTCTGATTCCCTCTTTTCTCCCTCCTTTGCGTTTCTCTGCTAGCCGAAGCAACAAGCAGCAACGTCACAACAACAACAAGAAAATTCAGGAGGAGTACTTGTTGCTGGGCTGGTCATCAACTGTTGACCGCTGGGTCAACAACACAACATAACTCAAGTTTCGTACCAAAGTCTTATCTTTTGCGAGTTATGAAATGCTGCGGATTATGGCTATAAACGTCATTTGTAATGAGTAGTTATTCTAGTTTCAGAAGCCGGGGTGCAATGGCACTTCCAGATTGTAAATACAAATCCATTTGACCCTTTCAACCCCATTTTTGGTTAAACCTAAGGTAGCCTTAGTATATAAGGTACCTAGGTCATTTTGTAAAAAGACTTTAATTATAATCAAAACTTAGCACTGCCATCTAAACCTAAGGTAGCCTTAGTATATAAGGTACCTAGGTCATTTTGTAAAAAGACTTTAATCATAATCAAAACTTAGCATTGCCGTCTACTGTGTGTGAGAGAGAAAGAGAGTGAGCGTGAGCTTCATCCTCTCGCTACGCCCGGCTCGCTCAACACATTGGAGATCCGACTGCACCATTGTTGTAGGCTCGAGGAGAGCTACGCGACAACGCCAAGCATTCCACGCGAGACGAAGCGCACACGCCGACGCATCTATGAGCTATTTGTGGCCATAAGTGTATCAAACGATGTCTGTTTTCTGCGTGCTAGTAGTCTATAGAATCGTGGCGACATAAGCTACGCATAGGTACTCATCAATTTCAGTTTCGGGCACTTTCAAAATTCAGCTCTGTCATCCTACGCATTTTCTGCAGATGGGTTTAGAGTGAGGGTTTTGAGTGTAGAAGCTTAGGGACAGGTGTATCCTAGTGAGGGGATGGTGTTCCTTAAGTTTCGTATGAATCTGGCATGATTAGGTGAGTTACCTTCCGTATGTGTGTATGTGGCTAGGTGGTGTAGTTGAGAGGAGTGAGGTTCTTGATTGTGGTTTAGTTGGCCTTCCTGAGTGCTGTATGTGTAGGATGGTCTCAACCTAACAAGCTAAAGAGATTTCCTCCGTGTGCCTATCGTGTCATCCATGTCCTCGATTGACATTATGTTGATCTAGGTAGTGTTTGCATGCACTTCATGGGTGTGTGAGTCGCTTTTCGTCCAACATTGGCGCCGCTACTGGGGACACAAGGACCTAAGTAGGTTTCCTACTAACACTCGTGTAATGGTTGCTTGATTTAGTTTCGGCTAAAGAAAGCGTTTTTCTTAAGTGGATCCGGAAGAGGATATTCCGCGATCAAGTGGATAGCCAGGAAGCGTGTGTCTTGCCGAGGGTCTGCGACTAGATAGGTTTAGTTAGGATCTGTGGATTAGAGTAGTTGTTGGTGGTTGAATGATTTGTGAGGTGATAAAAGCATTTACTAGTCCGTGTGTGGCAGTGAAGCGTTTTTCTACTCATAGATGCAAAACCCCATATGATTTGTAGGAGTAGCTTTAGGTAAGTGATCCGATTCTGATCTAGAGCTATTCAACATTGAATTATTTGCTAAAGTGCTTGATTGCATTTGAAATCACGGAAAAGTGTTCTTTTGAGGGTAAAAATGCATTAAACAAGCTTTTGTGGATATTTTAGTATGACTGACTAATGATGTGCATATAAAAGAGCATTTGCAAGGGTTCTGTGAAGAAAACATGCAATTCTGTAAACATAGACATCCTACACGTAGGATGTCTCAAGGGGGTTCTGGAGACCAAATTTGAAAATTCTGACTGCACCAGTGGGTTCAGAGGGTAGGTTTTACCCTAGTAACATATTGACTTGGGTGTTTTTCTTTATTTTTGTTGACCAAAAGCCAAAAGGCAGAGTCAGAAAACGTAAAATTTCAGAAAAGGCTTAATTGAGTAATTTTTGTATGTTTTTGCAATTGTGAAGCATACTTGCACTTGCTGAGAGCATAAGGAAGCATCAGGGACACTTCAGTCTCAAAAAATCAGCAGTAGACATCCTACGCGTAAGATGTCTACAGGATGATTTGGGCACTTTTTTGAAAATATGAGGTTACCAGTGTGTTTAGAAGGTAGGTTTTACCCTATTTTCACCTAGAAAGTGGAAATTTGACCAAATTTTGACAGATCAAAGCCAAAAGACGAGAATTTCCAGACATCCTACCCAAATTGTGTCAAAGGCCTAGTTTTGAGACCAAACCATAGGATGACTCCATAGGCATGTTTTAAATGTTGTATTGAGTGCATGTGATCAATTTCATCTCATTTGGGTCATTGAAAGGAAGATTGAACAGACTTTAGCGTTTTTGGACAGACAAAAGGCAAGAACAGCTAAAATTTGGGACTTTTGAAATCCAAACCAAAATCTAAGCATACCACTGGGTTACTGACATCAAGGGGAAGTTGTGGGACAAGTCTGGGGTCAAACAGGCCTAAACAAAATTCGGAGCATACCACAGTGATCAACACCTTAAGGAGAGTCTGTGGTTCAAATTTGGGGCAATTCTGAGTAGTTAGACATCCTACACGCATGATTTAGAAACCAAAATTCTACTGTGACCATACCATGCTAGCATATAGCCTTAGATAAGCCTCCTAGGCAAATTTGGTCCAATTTGGAGTTGATTTGACTTAGGAGTTCATCAGAACAGACATCAGGCTTTTGGAACAGATTCTTGATCATTTGACCAACCTATAGGTGTTAGAATCAAAAAGTAAAAATAGCTATGAGTTTAGCACATCAAGGGGAAGCTACAGTGCAAGTTTGGACAAAATCTAGGCAATTAGACATCCTACGCATAGGATGTCTCCAGCTTGATTTAGGACTCCAAACCAACTTATGAGCACACCACTGTGATCAGCACATCAAGGAGAAGCTGGGGTGAAAATTTCAAGTCATTCTGAGCAAAAATACATCCTACGCATAGGATGTCTCAAGGCCATTTTTAAATCCAAATGAAATTCTGAGCATACCATTGTGTTGCTGGACTTAAGGGGAGTCTTTGGACCAAATTTTGTTAAATTCTGAGCATATAGACATACTATGCGTAGGATGTCTCTAGGCCAATTTTAGGGTCCAACTGTACCTTTGACCATACAGAAGGGTTCACAGTCTCAAAGAGATCCCAAATCCTTTTTTAAAATTGAATTTGGTCTCATTTTGACTAGTCTAAACTGCAATTCACTGTTTAGGCCATAACTTTCACAAACGGTATTGGATTGGAAAAGTTTTTATATCAAAACGTAGCCTGAGAGCGGCTCTACAGATCTTAGAGCAAAACATGAACTAAATGTATGCCTATGGCAACCATTTAGTTCTATTTTGAAAAAAACATCGTTTAAGGCCTCAAAATTCATCCACAAGTTAAGGGTGTCTAAAAGCGACAATTTGCGAGAATTGGGACGAAGCGGTTGCGGTTTTGGACATAGTTTTGACTTTTCCCTAACCAAAGCACTTGAACACAGTGGACTAAGTCTACTTGAACCAAGCAAAAGCTCTTAAGCCCATAAATCATGTCTACCCTAAATTCAAACGCAGCTTACACAAGCTTGGAGATCCCGACGATAGAGGAATGTCCTCCCACAATGGATCTTCCAAACTTGCAATTGATAAAGACCCATCTTGTTGAGAGAGTTTGGATGATTGGTCATGAGAGTGAAGGACTATATAGATACATTGACGACAATGAGGTCAATCTTTATAGGTGCTCAGATCCATACCTAGAAGAGATAACAGATTACAAGCTCTTATATGTCTACACATACGGAGTCGACTGTCAATGGAGATCTATAGTTGTCGACAAGTATGGACGAGAATACATAGTTGTAGAAAGCACAAATCCACAAACTGTACTAGAAAGAGGTGGATATTTGGTCAATGAAGGACCACAAATGCCTCCACTTGAAACACGAGAATTCCTATAGGAATTTCAAGAAGAGAGCCACCAGGATTCCCTTCAAGAGCGATAACGAGAGAAGGATTGGGAGAGTCTCTTGTTAGACTTGTAGACAATCGAAGAGTTAGACGATCCTAAGTCCAGAAATGGGTAAACTTAAAATACTCCGGAGATAAAGATCCGAGAGATCACGTAGCGGCTTTTAGAAGAGTGATTAGAGCAGAGGAAGTTTCAGATTTTGCGACACAGTTTGCGGGATTTAGATTGACTCTAGAAGATGATGTAGCTACATGGTTCGACTCGGTGGAAAAATGGGATTTTGAGACCCTAGATGAGCTTTTTGAGGAGTTTATTGAAGAATTCTCGCCAAAAGGCATTGCTCACAACACGGTCTCGCAAATCCATAGATTCAAACAGAAAGAGGATGAATCAGTACGCAAAGCATCATTACGGCTCAAGAGATATGTTAAGCTCTGTCCGAGAGCGGAATTACCTACGTAAGCACGACTGATGCTCATATTTATCCAGGGAATGAGAGATGAGGGCCTTCAGAAGGATCTGCATATGATAAGGAGGATGACGCTAAACGAGTTGATCAAAGAAGCTCTTTATCTAGTGGATAACTGTGAGGCATACAAAGAAAAGGACTCAAAGAGTAAGGGAGATGACACATCCTCTCAGCATAGTGTTTCACAGATAAGAGAGTCCATTGCCAAGCCATCGGCACCTATTGATCAAGAAAAGCTTATCGACGACTTGGTCAAGAGGTTGATTCCTCTTGTAAGGTCTGATTCGGGAGAGCTGAAGTGGTGTGAAATTGAGAGACGAACCATACGGGGGAAGAGTGCTATTATAGCATGGAAAATGCTAGGGAGAGGTATGTACAACCTGTTCCAGAAGACCTACTCCACCTAGATACATTACGGGGAATGCGCCAGGACCAGTAGGAGTTTTAAGGCCACAACTTGTCTTAGGACAACAACCTCCACTGCTGCCAGGTGCTAGAATGCAGGTAGAAAGGAGATACATGCCAATGATGGAAGCATCAAATAAACCAACGCCAGTACCAGCTATAATGTGGTATAGCAACCAAAGTAAGTACTACCCTACGGAGCAACAAAATGTGAGAGAAACACATGGAGTGGTGAGGCCGGTACAACCTCCACCTCTTGGGTTTCAGTCGAAAGAAAGAAGATATGAAATGGACGAAAGGACATTGCGATTCATTGCAAATAGCGGCTTATCTAGGTCAAAGCTTGCTTATAGCCAAGAGGAAATGCTAAAAGAATCTCCTCAAACAGAGACAGATTGTCACAAAAGCCGTGACAACCACTTGGTCAAACAATGCCCTCATACGGAGATCACTGAAGTAAATGCCTATTGTCTTGAGTGTGGCATCAGTCACTTGATCCCCGATTGCCCAAAAAAACCAAACCAAATCAGGAAAATCATGACCTAGTAGATCAGAAAATGAGAATGTCGTACCAGTTCAAGTGGTTACGAGAGCACAAGCTCAAAAGAAAGCTGATGAGAATCCAGAGACAAAGAACACGGAAAGTGACACGAGTCCAAAGACAGATGATGGACCAAAGACAGAAGCACCTCGTCAGAAAACCAAGAGCAAACGAAATAGTTGGAAAGCTAGAAAGACTAGAATGAAAGCACGCAGGGAACGAGAGCAAAAATCCCTAGCTGAGAAGCTTACCGAAGCTGAAAAGAAGATAAAACAACATGAGGAAAAGGAGGCACCTTCTCTTACACAGATGGTTAAACCTCTAGAAGAACCATCCACGGATGAGAAACCGAGAAGTGCTAGTTCAGGAGGATCTGTGTTGGTAGAGAAGGTTACTAATGAGACATTAGATGCCCTCTTGAAAGCCTATGATGTGAGGCTCAAAAACAACCAAACCCAAGAACACAGGTGGATGACATATCCCTATGCGGAACTAGAAAAGCAATGGTTTGAAATGTGCCAGAAAATGATTCAAATAGCCCAAGCTTTACTAGAACCACCAGTTGCAAAACCTGAGGATGTGATCCGTGTCATGCCTACACAAGTCATCCCACCAAACCAGGAACTAAAAGAGCCAGATTCTAGTCATGAGCACAGACCAAACCTCAAAGACCCAGCATTAGAACCAAGGATAGTACTGAATACGGATAACTCTTCCGAGGGATTTCACCAAGCTATATCTGAGGATTGTAAAGAGATAGATGGTCTTGATGAATTGTGGAAACAAGTCAGGGAGGCCAATGAAGCCGATGACCTAAGAAGACGAGTAGACAAGATTGGTGATGAACGAGGAGTGTTTCTACCACCAATAGAGGAATTTGAGACTGGATCTCAAATGAATCTAGACGTGCAATCGTGTTGGGGCGACAAAGGATCTGTACAATCTATGGATAGTCAACCCCATTCGCTAAGAACACTACCGTCCTACATGGGAGAGTACGAGACCAAGTCAGATGTGGTTGCAGTCCCATCACAAAGACTGACTCCCAACAAGGCCATCGATTCAAAGGGGCTAGTAGATATTCCATCTACCCCAGTCACCTGTACAATAATGTTAGCCGAGTTGCTCAGAATAAGACCAAACATGTGGGCTAATGTGGGTAAATGTCTAGAGAAATTTGGTGTAAAAACCCCAATGACTCAAATCGAGGAAGGCATCAAAGAGCTTGAAATGCCTCAACTAAATACTAGGCCAGTGCCATTAAACAAGGTAGGCGAGTATTACGAGGGAGAAGATGGAAACACCACCCTTCCTGTGGAATTCAATGATGTAAAAACCATGGCAATCCTTGACAGTGGAGCTGGTGTGGCCATTGCAACCAAAGAGATTTGGAAAAAATGGGGACAAGCTGCTTTGATATCCACACGAATGACCCTGCAGCTTGCAGACGGACACAAGGAAAAGCCCCTAGGACTGCTAGAAAAAGTACTTGTTACTTCTTGTGGCATTGAATATGAACACGCTTTTGCTATTGTCGACTTTGGCAGAAGAACAACTATGAAATCATTCTGGGAAGACCATTCATGCGACAATTGAAAATGGTCCAAGATTGGGGTTATGACCATATATACCTGAGACATATGGAAACCATAACAAAGATAAACTTGAGGGACCATAGCTATAGGGATGTGACGAGAACACCGGTTGAGGAGTTTGATTCCACCATAGTAGCAAGATTAGAACTTCCATCTTGGTTAGGAAAGCCTAAAGAACTGTGGATGTGTGGAGCTTCACAATGTGGTAGCTTGAAGCGTGAGGAATGTATCCTAGAGCGGGTTATAGAGGACATGGACTATATCCTAGAACCATTTCCTGAAGAAGAGTTAGAGCCTTTTGGATGGGAACACATCTTGGCTACTCTGGACGTGTGCGCCGTGGAGGATGCTCCCACAACAAAGTTTTGTGATGAAAATGGATATGATGTCGTTCCTTATTTTGCAGTGAGTGTAATCCAGGAAAACAAAGAGATCCAGACATCAACAAGCTCTCGACATAAGGAGCAAACAAAGAAATGTGGAGAATCAAAAGATGAAGAAGACGACGAGTTCTATGACTCTGTAGAACACTTCGAGCTTCAAGAAGATCAACAACCCGGGAATCAATGTCATCGCTACACGAATAAAGTGCATCAAAGGTGGATTCCAAAGTCCTCGGTGAAGACACAGCCACCACAAGCATCCTCATACATGGCTCCTAATAAGGATGCAAAGACTCAGCTAGGAGGAATACGACCAGAGCAATGAGCTAACAATGCTCTAATCAATGGGCTAGAAAAGTCCTCCAAGAAACTATCACCCACGAGCAAACAGACAGTAACTTTCCATTACAAGCCAAAAAATCAAGGGAAAGTACAAGAAGTCAACCTTGCTGAGGATAGTAGCGATAGTGATGAATCTTACGACATCCCCTATCATCAACTCAGGCCATCACTATCACCAACCCCTTCAACAACAACCATGACAGGTCAAAAGAATAGTACAACAAGTCAAAGCCCAAAAGCTCGACAAATTTGGATACCAAAAAGGCAGATCGGCCAAAAACAGATATGGATCAAGAAGACAAAGATCTCTAATGACAAATCATAAGATCCAACACCAAAACAAAAACAAGGAAAGCGTGCACGAATGGGTAAGAATATCACAAAGTCGCAAGCTTTCACAACTCAGGTTTGCGCTCCAAAGAAGTTGATTCAAGCACAAAAAAATCAGGAATTCATTTGGATTCCAAAACAACCACATTATCAACTTTCAAAGCCTGAATCCCGTCACCAACCAAGCGTACAAGGGCTGAAGCAAAGACCACTGTCAACTCACACAACAAAAAGGTGGATCCCAAAGAAGTCTCTTCAAACACAAACGAAGCACCGGCAAGTATGGGTTCCCAAACGAGAGTCAGCAACAAAACAGCCAATAATCGCAAAGAAATGGGTCCCAAAGAAGAACAACAAAACTGTTGTCAGTGCATCGCCGCTTGAATTCTTACAATTCTTCCTACGATTACTGTACAGTTAGAAGAGAGCAAGTCGCTTCAATCAAGCAACGATACAGGAGCTTCAAAGACCATTACATTGCTTAGAATAGCAAGCCTCGCCAACAAATGCCAATAAGCAAATTGCTTATACCCACATCTTGCACAACATAAATCTTTTCCATGCATTGACTATGTATGCATAATAGGGCTACATTACAAGGCCTGCATAAGCACAACTTTTAATTGCCCAAGCACGACACATATCCTTTGCGATACCCTGTCGTAAAGGATGACTCCAAATAGGAAGGGGGGAGGCATTCTGAATGCGGACCTAACATTATGAATATTAGAGGGCAATGTTTTGTGAGATACATTGAATTTTTGCGTTTTATTGCGATAATTTTGTGACGAAATTTAGAGTATATGCCCTCATAGTAGTGTTACAAAGGAGTATGGGGACAAAATACATATATCAGTCCCTAGGGACATGTGTATAGTGTACATAGCATTTAGATTTCTATTTGAATGATTTCTCTTTTGTTAAGTTGTTTTAAGATTTTCTTTGTTTATTATTAAGAAAAAAAAATCAATAATCCACATGAAGAAAAGACTAACGAGAGGCCTGAGCACTACAAAGAGAAGAAGGTACAGGGAAACGATGAAACTTCACGAAGTATGTCTCAGCAGCCACTACAACAGCCGAAGAACTTGTCACAAAGCAAGGTCAACATACAATCGACAAGTCAGAGTCGAGTAGCTAAGCCACAAAATGAGTGAGGTGTTAGTCCCAAAGCTTCAAGTAATATTCTCTGTGGTCTAAGCGTCTTATCTATTCTAGGTACTGCTCAAGCTGGAAGAGTTGAGCATATTTACGTTGTGTCGCTTATGCTGGTATAGGTGAGCAAAAGAGTCGAAGTCTAAGTACTTAAGTCTGGTGAAGTGAAGGAGAAGGTCCAAAAGACACTCACGTACTGCGCACAGTGAGATACGAGTGGAGAAACTTCTACGTCAACAACCCTTCTTGGAAAGGTGGAAGCTATTGAGACATCTTTTGATATCACATGTGCTACATTTATTCCTCGAAACACCCATCATCTCCTTCTTTCACACTGCATGCTTTTGTTGACAAATTGCTCATATGCATATAGAGTGTCCCATAATTAGCACTTGCATCAGGCACTCATTCCGTGTTTCACCCAAGCACTCACCTTTCATGAACATGTACTTCACGTTCAACTGCTCAACTCTAATAAGAGCGTATACCAAAGGCATTTTTTTCCCATCAGGTTTTTTCCCTTTGGTCATCTAGGTTTTAGACCCTAATCTAAAGACACCTATCACCATCCTCTTGTACATATTCCTTCTACATCAACAATAAGTAAATGTTACTCAAATCAATTGAAAAATGAATTGGAGCACCAATTTCAGATCATAGCATACTTCTCCTCAATGGCGAGTCGAAGAATGGCCTACAATGACAAAGCTGCAGACAACACTAACAACATGATTGCACAGGAACAAAGAAGTTACCAATGAAGAAGAGCAGACATAAAAGTAATCAGAGGATCTCAAAAGATGAATGGTTACGATGATAGACGTCCGCTCTAATGGATCATAGTTCTTGCTGTGGTTCGACAAAGTTACAAGTAGTGCAACAGATGAAGCCAAAACGAAAGCAAAGACCACATCGCCATCGACAATCAGGTCATGTCGGGGATGACATGAACGCGGAAGGGGGGAATATTGACCGCTGGGTCAACAACACAATATAACTCAAGTTTCGTACCAAAGTCTTATCTTTTGCGAGTTATGAAATGCTGCGGATTATGGCTATAAATGTCATTTGTAATGAGTAGTTATTCTAGTTTCAGAAGCCGGGGTGCAATGGCACTTCCAGATTGTAAATAAAAAGCCATTTGACCCTTTCAACCCCATTTTTGGTTAAACCTAAGGTAGCCTTAGTATATAAGGTACCTAGGTCATTTTGTGAAAAGACTTTAATCATAATCAAAACTTAGCACTGCTGTCTACTGTGTGTGAGAGAGAAAGAGAGTGAGCGTGAGCTTCATCCTCTCGCTACGCCCGGCTCGCTCAACACATTGGAGATCCGACTGCACCATTGTTGTAGGCTCGAGGAGAGCTACGCGACAGCGCCAAGCATTCCACGCGAGACGAAGCACACACGCCGACGCATCTACGAGCTATTTGTGGCCGTAAGTATATCAAACGATGTTTGTTTTCTGCGTGCTAGTAGTCTATAGAATCGTGGAGACATAAGCTATGCATAGGTACTCATAAATTTCAGTTTCGGGCACTTTCAAAATTTGGCTCTGTCATCCTACGCGTTTTCCGCATACGGGTTTAGAGTGAGGATTTTGAGTGTAGAAGCTTAGGGACAGGTGTATCCTAGTGAGGGGATGGTGTTCCTTAAGTTTCGTATGAATCTGGCATGATTAGGTGAGTTACCTTCCGTATGTGTGTATGTGGCTAGGTGGTGTAGTTGAGAGCAATGAGGTTCTTGATTGTGGTTTAGTTGGCCTTCCTAAGTGTTGTATGTGTAGGATGGTCTCAGCTTGACAAGCTAAAGAGATTTCCTTCATGTGCCTATCGTGTCATATGTTTCCTCGATTGACATTATGTTGATCTAGGTAGTGTTTGCATGCACTTCATGGGTGTGTGAGTCGATTCCCATCCAACATCAACTTCAGTAAAAATCCCCTACAGAGCACCAAAACAGGTATGTGGCATCATGTAGCTTGAAGCATTCTATCTGGAATGTTGGTTGAATTTGAATGTGGCTTGTTTTCCTAGGTAGCATTTCCAGGTAGCATTGATCCATGTTTTAACATGCTTCATGCAGATGTAGAAGCGCTATATGTTTGTCTCTGAATGTGTAGCAAGATAACCAAAGGGGGCTTGGCCTAGTGGTTAAAGTGAATGGGTGGGTGCGTAAGGACCCAGGTTTAACCCCTGGCGATATGGTCTGCCCTCTGTTGGGGACGGTATTGCAAAAAAAAAAAAAAAAGAATGTGTGGCAAGATAATCATGGATTGTAACTATTAATGATGCATGTGTGAGTTTAGAATTTATTTCTGGAATGTATATGCATTGTGCACATCTAATTGATCACCCTTGTGAATGCTTTATAAAAATGCATCATGCAGCTTGAAGCATGAATGCAGATTTTATCAACTGTGTGTGCATGCTTATACGAATGCATCATGCAGGTTCAAGCATGAATGCATTTAACTATTGATGTTGTATCTATGTGGCATTTGTGACTTTTTCACGATGAAGAACCAGGCTACAAAAGGACCTTCAGACGCTGACAAGGGTACACCTAGGAAGGGAAAGAGCTTTACGCAGGAGTCGCCTATTAAAACAGGTTAGATGCATCATGCATGCATTTCTAAAATTGGTTTTATGTCTTGAAAATTTTTTGAATTTTTTGCACATGCATGCTACAAAAAGAACTTTTGAGTCCCCCAAGGGTACACCTAAGAAGCAAAATGTTCAGCAAGTTAGATGCAGGTATTTCCCCCATGGATTCAATTAAAGTGTTGCTTTATTAGGAAAAAGTAGTGTGCACACCACTAGTAAATATCAAGTGCGTGAACCCCACTTTTTATGGGTACAACACCACTGATAGGCTATGTTGAAGTGGTGCACCTGTAGCACCCTTTAAAGTTGGGCAGAAACCATGGTTGCATCACTACATAGTTATGCTGATATGGTGCACCATCTCTTAAAAGTGATACTGGACCACTTTAAAGTATTGGGCATCACTAAAAAGAGGTAAGGCTCTAGTAAAAACTGGCGATACAATGGGTGCATCATTTTCTAGTGGAAAACCCTAACTATTTTGTGGTGAAGCATCACTTTTAAGCAAAGCATCGCGATGGTGCACCACTTTTCAGTGGTTCTACACACTTTTAAGGTACCGAATAACGTTCTAGTTAAGAAGCACCACTTTCTAGTGGTGAAGACCACTATAAAGTGGCCAACATCACTATAAAGTGGTCAACGTCACTATAAAGTGGTGAACACAACTATAAAGTGGTGCTTCTTAACTATAATGTTATTCGGTACCTTAAAAGTGTGTAGAACCATTGAAAAGTGGTGCTTCTTAACCTGAACGTTATTTGGTATAAAGTGGTAAACACCAATAAAGTGGTGTTCACTATTTTTTGTGGTTCAAATCACATTTAAGTGGTGTTTATAGTGGTGAAGACCACTATAAAGTGGTCAACATCACTATAAAGTGGTGAACACAACTATACAGTGGTGCTTCTTAACTAGAACGTTATTCGGTACCTTAAAAGTGTGTAGAACCACTGAAAAGTGGTGCTTCTTAATCCGAACGGTATTTGGTATAAAGTGGTAAACACCAATTAAGTGGTGGTCACCACTTTTTGTGGTTCAAATTACATTTAAGTGGTGGTGCGTGATGGTCAACCACTTTCAATGCTGTAGAACCACTTTTTAGTGATGCTTTACAAAAGTGCAATAATCTTTAGTTCTGCATCTTTGCTAAAAGTGGTGGTTAAGTGCTTTTAAGTGATGAAGCTTTACAAGGAGATACCACATTCTATTGGTGTAGCACCACTTTTTAGGAGTGAAGCACCAGTTTTAAGTTGTGTACAACAATTCACATCGGTGTAGCACAACTAAACAGTGGTTCAACCCACTTTTATGTGCTGGAGCACCACTTTAAAGTGGTGAAGAAACACCAAAAGGTGATGTATCACCAGCAAATAGTGGTGTAGCAGGACTTTTTAGTGTTACCTAACCAGTTTTAAGTGGTTGAGAACCATTTAGTGGTACACCACCACTTAAAAATTTTGCAGTACCACTGAGAATGGTGCAGAAATCATTTCAACCACTTCTTATTGTTGATAAAACAAGTTTAATTATGGCTCATTACATACTAAAATGCATTCATATATGTTTTTACAGGGAGGTGGACAGTACCACGAGTGGTCTTACCCACTCAAACAAAATTTTGCTTCACCAAGGAAGATTTTCATACCGAATATGGGCTATGCTTGGTTGGCTAGGATCCGAAGCTCCTATGTGATGATGATTTCTCAGATGAGGAGTGTCTTAGGGTATGGCTTTACAAGCGCCACCAAAAGGAGAAGATGCATTTAAAGGGGTTGGGGCCTGAAATGTATGAAGAATGTCTCCTGCTATACCACAAAGTATATCAGGGAGCTCCCCAAACAACGAGGTAGGCATGCATAGCAAAAGGAAAGCTAACATCCCAACTGTCCTACCTGCGCTGCCCCACAAGGTATGTCCATCCCTTCGTGCTCATAGGCTGCACCCCATCCCGACGGAGACGCCATCTCCTCCAACCCGATGCTCGCCATCGCCATGCCCAACCTCGACTCTCCATCCTTCAAGTCCTTAAAATATTCCTCCCATTCTGGCTCTATTGTAGGCTTCTCCGTCGGTTTCTACTTCAGTTCTGGTAGCTCGGTGACAGCCTGCCCTGCAACAGAGTGCTCTCCCTTCACCAATGCAAACAGTAGCAGACCAAAAGACAGGTTGATGCAGGATCCGTCATAGACGGCAGCTCCTCCTTTCGCATGCACTATGTTGGTCCTCCTCCATCCGCTTCGTCTGCTGGCACTACGACGGATCTATTCATAATCAAGCATCAGCTCCGCTTTGTTGTGCAACGACGACAGGAGGCAAACATTGCACGAAACCTCTCTCTCTCTCTCTCTCTCTCTCTCTCTCTCTCTCTCTCTCTCTCTCTCTCTCTCTCTCTCACTCACACACACACACACATCGCCCTGATAATGCCTGCCTAAAAAAAATTCCACCACTCTTTCTCCCGTGTTGCCCCCCCCCCCCCCCCCCCTTCTTATGACCTGTTGTCCTCTGCAAGTCCATGACCAATGCATCCCTTTCTAATTGCCTCATGGTCCATCCCGCTCCTGCATCACACCCATCTATAGCCTTACTCCATGTGCATCTGAAGCTTGAGGCTCATGCCCATTTGCAACACCCTTTTCCCTGCCCTTGAGTTCACCAATGCATCGCAGACAACTCATAACCTCCACATAGGGCGACCTGTCCCTGCCGAGCAGACCAACATAGAGAGACAAAATTAAGAAGCTCCTAGATAGAAAGATCCCCTGCCCCTGCCCCTCATTTTTGTCACTGGTTTGCAGGCGGTTCATTGACAAAATTGAAGGCAAGGGACTGGCCGTACTGCACGAGCTCTTGCAGGTGTGCCATGAGGCCTCGATGGCAACAGGATGCATTTGTTGTGGCATTTTTGCAATGATCCCTGGTCTGCACATCGTTCTTACTCGGATTTGCATCCGCTACTGTTGTTCCCATCAAGCATACAACGGAAAAATCTATCTTCTTTGTCCCCAGTAGGCGCGACAGATGTGCCCTCTTTCTCTCTCTCCGTCTCTCTCTCTCTATCTCCTCCACGTGCCGTCTTCCTCAGTTCTCGTTCTACTAAACAAAAGAATTTGGATAGATTTTGATTAATGAAACATGCGTGCCATCCTATTCATAACTTATTTTGTATGTTATTGGTTGTGAGTGGGTCGTTGACTTAACTATAATCTCTTTAATTTAATGAACATTCATCTTGGCCGCTAGATATTGTGATCTTAGCCTTATGATATACTCTTTAATTTACTATACAATCAACATGGCCACTAAATATCTTGACACTAATGGTGAGCACTCATAGCTTAGACTATGCTTGAGAGCTTCTACTATGCTTAGCAATTCAAAAACGTAGGAACTTTTCGACTGCTGATTTTGACCTCAAATGAAAATTTGCATGGCCTTTTTGGTTTGACCTTCCTAACATTTATACCCTCGACTTGTTTAGTGCTTAGGATATCTTCTTTGACTCAAGGGAAACATGAAATGATACAAACAATGAGAGGGTTCAAAGATTTCCCTTGTGACATGATGATGAGTTGAAGAAGAGCTATGAAATTCTAATAAAAAATATACCTACTAGGTTTCCTTTTTTTTTTTTCAAAACTCACAATTGTGAGTGAATTATATTGATCATTTCAAAAAATTACAAGGTCTTGCTATGCTCGTGTCGAGTCATGACATCATCCAGGGACCATAGTTACAACGCTAATATGGGCACCGACCCTTAATGAACCGCCTCATATCCTTGATACACAAGGTCAATTATCATGTTCTTCTGAGAGCTTCTATTTACCAATGGCCTAGGTTTTCCCTCTTCCTAGGCACTCCATCTGTTTCAACAAGGCACAGTAGTCCTAGACCAATCCTCCGAGTATTAGCACTTTGCTTTCGTGTATAATTTTTGTGAAGCTTGCCACCTCATAACCATCTTCAAACACACTACGGTTCCTTGTTTGCCATACATTATGTAGGAAGAAGTACCTGACGATTTGAGTGCTG
This sequence comes from Adiantum capillus-veneris, assembly GCF_014529385.1. Lineage (NCBI taxonomy): Eukaryota > Viridiplantae > Streptophyta > Polypodiopsida > Polypodiales > Pteridaceae > Adiantum > Adiantum capillus-veneris. Next base: position 62,433,183 of record NC_140942.1, on the reverse strand, counting down.
ATGAGGAGGGCAGGACTACCTGAATTCTTGCCTCCAAGGAATAGATCAGTCTTGAAAAAACCAATTTGCCATGTTCTTCGGACCCACTTGCATATTTTCCCTGCGAGGCCTTTGATCGTTGGGCATTCCATGAATAGGTGGGTCAGATCTTCACTAGCCAACTTGCACCCCAAGCATTGATCTGATCCAATCCCTCTCTTCTGAATCTTTAGCCCCGTCTCGGTAGAGCCCCCCAAATTACATTCCATAAGAATACCTTCATGTGATGCGGAACCTTTGGCTTCCAAATGTTCTCCATTGCTTGCTCCCACCTTTCCTCCGGCCATTGTTTTTCCATATCTTGTTAAGGGGGCTAGACCAATTCTTATGTGAGGTCCCTAACCCGCCAATACCAAGATCGGGATGGAGTCCTTGACAGGTCTCCATGCCTAATGAAATTCACAGTTTCTAAACAAGAAAAATCCAAGGAATAGACCTTTACCATTGACAATGGCTTGGGTCTATAACCTTAGAAGAAGACCTAGTCCTGTCTCACAGCCAAAACGGGACAACGTATAAAAGTCCAAAAACTATTTTGGCCCTATAACTTCCACAAATTGGGCTAAGGTATCCTCAACCAACGCTTTTTTCCCCTAACATATGTGAGGACACAGCCGCTGGTAGACACCTCTTCCAAGTGAAGAAGTTTCTAAACGTTTTTAGTGCGCAGGGATGGATAGTAACCGGACTAATCAGGTCCACCCATCCATGATTGACAACCTTAGTCAATCCCCACTTACCACCCGGCACTCACACATGTTGTTTTGTTATTTAATTACTACCACATTCTTATCACAATTAAAATAATGATTTCTCTTAACTTTCATAACTGAATTTCATTAAAACAACCCTTGAAAACAATATTGAAAACGTTCTTTTAGCAAACGCAGCGAAAACGGGACAACGTATTAAAAGTCCAAAAACTATTTGGCTCTATAACTTCCACAAATTGGGCTAAGGTATCCTCAACCAACGCTTTTTCCTAACATTGTGAGGGCACAGCATCTGGTGGACTCCTCTTCCAAGTGAAGAAGTTTCTGAACGTTTTTCGGGTGCAGGGATGGATAGTTACGTGACTAATCAGGTCCACCCGTCCATGATTGACAACCTTAGTCAATCCCCACTTACCACCCCGCACTCACACATGTTGTTTTATTATTTAATTACTACCACATTCTTATCACAATTAAAATATTGATTTCTTTTAACTTTCATAACTGAATTTCATTAAAACAACCCTTGAAAACAGTATTGAAAACATTCTTTTAGCAAACACGCATCTTTAAACTTAAGACGGGGTATTGTCAATCAAAACATTGTCCATAATAACCATGACCAGTACTCTTCTTGTCTCAAGACCACCTAAGGGTGAAAGAACGGCACCCATTCCTTATTCATAATCCGAAGTGGATAAACCCCCACCCAAGGTTCCGGATGCCTGTACACCAAACCAGTTGTCCATATAACCGGGCGGCTCCCCTAGGATAAAAACAGTATCCTAACTTATGTAGAAATATCAAGACATGACACGGAGTAGAAACTCATCGTTCATGGGGGTAACCGACTTATCCGTGGCTGGAAAGCCATCATTATCATCAATTTATACCAAGGCGTCGGAGGTGTCTTGAGACAAGCTGTCTTAAGGATGATCAATCATATCTTTCCTAATTCAATCAGTTTTAACCAAAATAATTTTTTCCTACATTATAAACAAATGCACGTTGGAAGTTACCTTCCGTTTTTGGTCAATTATTCCTTTTCTGATTCTTACTCACTCCTTACATATTCAATGCTAACTTATAAAAGAACTTAAATTATTTAAAGACTTAATTGAATAATGGAAAACCCCCCCAGGACTGATCGACCTTCTGCTGTTGCACTGGCGTCTGAAGACTCTCCTCCGTTGGCCTACTACTAGGCCCAGCTTCATCGTCGTGCGACGCTCTAGTTCTTTTTAGAGCTATGTCCTCATCGTCAGATGTAGGATTGGCTCGGGTCCTTTTAGGTGCCATAACTTCTTATCCTTATAAAAAGACGTCTAATCATTAGGTAAATTATTTGAAATCTAGACTCAACCTTTGTATTCAACCGTAACCCATGCAAGGTTAAGTTTCTAGTCTTAATTGGTAAATTCTTAACCTAGTAATTTTTTATTCGCTTACATAGATATGATAACTTTTTCTAAAGCTTTCCTAAGGGTTTTCTAAGCTATCCTAATTTTCTTATAATTTTGTATATCTTTTTTCTCATTTTCCCATTGAATTCTAAGCTTAGAATCTGCTTATTTTGAGTTTAATATTTATTCTATTTATTTTCTATTAAATATTTCATTTCCTCAACTTTATATCATAGGTTTACACTTACTATAATTTTCCTAAAAACTTTTGACGACGAAGTCTATTTATTTTAATTAATCTTTTGCTAAAAATAGGACTTTTGGTCAATTATAATTTTCTAAACTCACTAATTAACTATGGTATAATTATCACAAGTAGATAAGAATAATTTTGACCTCTGGTAATTATCCTTTCATTTTCCAACTCAATTATATAATTTTCATCTTTAGTTTTCAGCTAAAATTAGTATAATGGGACTTAGAAAAATATCTATACTACTTTTCTAACCTTGACATAATTATCATAGTTCGTTTATTATGCAATTAACTCTAATAAATAGCATGTAATCGTATAACATGACTTACTAATTTCTCCCTTTAATTTTCTCTTAAAAATATTCTTTTTTATTAAGATAATTAGCTACACTAATTATCTATAGTTAAGGTAATTATCCCGAGATTCTTAAGATGTGTTTTAGCTCTAAAAATTATGTCAAAGCTTTTTAGTTTAATTTGCTATTTTTTCCCTTTACTTTTCTCTTAAAGATAGTGTTTTTCTACTAAACATAGTTATGTAAACTAATTATCTATGGTTAAGATAATTATGATGGGTTTCTTAAGATGTATTTTACCTCTGATAATTATCTCAAAGCTTTTAGATTAATTTGCTATTTTTCTCCTTTTATTTTCCCTTTAAAATAGTATTTTTTTACTGAGATAATTAGGTAAACTAATTATCTATGGTTAAGATAATTATCACGGGTTTCTCAAGATGTATTAACCTCTGATAATTATCTCAAAGCTTTTTAGATTATTTTTTATTTTCTCTCTTTTATTTTTCCTTAAAAACAGTGTTTTTTATTGAGATAATTAGTGAAACTAATTATTTGTGGTTAAGATAATTATCATGGATATTTTAAAATAAGTTTTAACATTGATAATTATCTCAAAGATTTTTGGATTAGTTTGTTATTTTTTCTCTTTTATTTTTTCTTAAAAACATTGTTTTTCTGTTGAGATAATTAGTTAAACTAATTATTTGAGATTAATATAATTATCACGGGTTTTCTTAGATAATTTTTACCTCTGATAGTTATCTTAAATCTTTTTGGATTAAATTGATCATTTTTTCCTTTACTTTTCTCTTAAAAACAATGTAATTCTGCTTAAATAATTAGAAAAATTACTCAAAAAATTAAAAGATAATTTTTTTATCGTTTTGATAGTCTAACACAGCTTTGATAATTATCTCATCTTAATCTAAGTTTAATTAGTATAATTATCATTAATTTATGGTTAAAATGAGTAATTTCAATCCTAATATAATATAATGATTAACTAGATTAGTATCCCTAAGCTTAATCTCAATAATCAACAGAGAAATAGAAATTAGAAGAGAATTTTAGAGTGTAAGTAAGTTTAATCTTCTTAATTAATTGAATTAATTAAGAAAATATACATAGGTTAGCATAATTCTGCTAATTAAAAAGGTTTAGTGCTAATTACTGTGGATTAACCAGCTAGAGCTTTTCTCACTAGTGATTTCTGAGTAGAGATCTCTTTAGATGAGAGAAAATTTGCCAGGACTCCGAGTCTGTTCAAAATGTGAAGCAAGGGGTCTTATTTATAGGTTTCTGGGCACTCACAGGCTGGAAATGGTAGTAACTTGCATTCCAAGGTAGCCTTACAGCTCCACAAGCACCCCCTACTACTAATTTAAACCTGGGCAAGTTCATTACTGCCCCACACAGCCCCCCAAGCTTCCAAAATCAATTTCTGCTATTTTTCCTGACTTTTAATTATTAAACTTGGAAATATCTGCAATTTCTAGAATCTTAGGATAAAAATTCTTTAGGAGTAATAATTACTGAAATCATTCAATTTTACTTAAATTATTAAATTCATAGTGTAACCTTTCAGAGCCCGTAACTTTTTCAGACTTTATCGAAATTCGGTTCTGAAAAATTCTCACCCTAGTAAAGCTCTAGTTTAAAGTTCCAAAAATACCAATATTTGCCATAGTTGGATCATTCTACAGTGTTTTCTTATAACAACCAAGTTAATTTGATCAGGCTTTGTACAATTTCTAAGGTTTCAGAAACTGGAAACCTTACAATCACGCCAACTTAAGGAATTGAGATGTCCTCATCTCAACTTAAGGAATTGAGATGTCCTCATCTCAATCGAATTTGGGCAAATCTTTGAGAAGAGAATTTCATCCTCCCAAGTGGTATCTTTGGTGGGATAATCTTTCCACTTTACCAACTGATTACTCTAAGAGTTCTTTCTAGTTTTTCAAGGATGCACTCTGGCGACAGTTTCTACACTTCCTTACTGATTACTTGCTATTCAATTTATCCTAGGAAACTCTCAGTGTTGAGCCCATCTTAAAAACCTTTACAAACCAGTTGTATTATCTCAAAAACCAAATTAAATCCATTATATAAAAGATCCATTTATCCACCTTGTCAACATGAACGCGCTCGGCCTAACTGACCATTTAGAGCAATCAACGTTCGACAAGTATCATGTATTTGAGCTTTGCCAATCTGAATGCACTCGGCGTGTTGTTGCCATCTTGAGCAATCTGCATTCGGCACAAGCTTTCACTATTGCACCAGAAGTACCCCCTCTATGCTCTAACCTGATTGACCAATAATATGTAAAGGGTTTTAAGAAGTATCATACCAAGAGTTCTTTTTGGCTTCCTATTAGACTCGTACCTTAATACTTTCATATCTAGGTCATTTTCCAAGGAAGGCTATCGTGTGCACAAAGAATGTGAGCTGGTTTCTTTATAACTATCTCATTCTCAAGATTCAAATTCTTTTCTTACTATCGAGAGCCTCTGCCTCATTTGCTAGTTCAACCCTTAAAAAAATTTTATTGAATGCTAATTTTACTTTAGACTCCTTAAGTAATTATGGGAAGGGAATTAATGTATACCATTATAATATATAAGTAACTCAGAGTTTTACATTATTGATTTATAGTGGTTTACAAAACTGCCTATTGTTGTTGAGCTCTAGGATTATTGACTGTAGCCAAGTGAGTGGCTCTTTCATCTTCCTCGTTCATTAAGGTTGGTTCTCCCATGATTGCATAAGCTCTGGCTCCTCTTGCTCTTGCTCTATCTCATCCTCCATTTGTACCTCCTCTTAGATTATCTCCTTGATTTTGAGAAATGGCTCTAGCTAGCAATAGTTTGAGCGTTTTGCTCTTCAGGACAGTTATTTCTATAGTGCCCCATTTGATTGCACCTAACGTTTGGGAAGGTCTGCTCCAAGTTCACCGCTGCAGCTACTCTACGTTGTTGATATCCTTGGTTGAAATTTTCCCTGGCTCTTCCCCTAAAGTTATTAAATCCATTATAGTTCCTTGTAGAGTTGGTTCCTTCAGCTGCAAGAGGCTTAGCCCTGAGAAGGGCATCCTGTATTGATGTATGCCTCATGGCTTCGATCCATACCTCTACATCTCGCTCCACATTGACCCCTTTACCTTTGAAGTTGGGGGGTTGAGCTTGTTTGAGAAGAAGTTTTTTTTTTTCTTCAACCGCGGTATAAAGAGCAAAAGCAGGTACCTAGATGATTTCGTAAGATCGATAGACTGACAAATTTAAAGACTTATCACACGGCTAAGATTTAACTTCAGAATAGACACAAGATCAAAATACTCAATTCAAAAGACTTGGTTCTTTATTCATAAGGTGAATATTTACAACGATAGCTTTACAAAAGAGGCTTAGGGTATCTCATCCTAACTTGATGTAATTTTTTGCGGCCTTTAAAGAATCCGCATAGCTGGCTGACTTGGAATATGGTGATACAAACAATGGGTGTTTGTATTCAGATTTCTACAATCTTCTAATTGATTGGTATAATAGTTCTTATACTCATTGGAAATCGGAAAGTAAATTACAAGATCCAAATTCTTAGGGGTATTCTGAGAAAAAGTTCGGATTCTTCGATATGGAATTATCTCCACCACTTTATCCCATACCCATTCGTTCAAGGGTTTCCTCGTGCCTCCTGGATAAGTGGCAATAGTGATGCTCGAGTTTGTACCCAAGAAGTAGTACAACTGAACCACGCTCAGCTCCTCAGCCCAGCGTAGTTTCTTTAAATCCGTGGTAAGACATCCCAGCTTCCAAGCATTGATGTAATAAGTCCCGCCTCCGTTGCTCCATTCGAGCTTACAGTCTTTATCTATCCGAGTCAAATGAGGAGTGTGAGCCTTCATCAGAAGCTCCATCACGCTCCGTCGGAAAAGATAGTTTGGAGAACGACAAGCACTCTCATCAATAAGCTCAAAGACTTGGAACTTGCAATATTCAACCACAGTATCTTCCTAAATTATCGACGCATAAGCCTTGGATTAGCTAACCAATTTTTCTTGTTTTTAAAATTTTCAGACAGTACGAAATTTTTCCAAACTAACCTAAGCTCTGAAACCTAGGCTCTGATACCACTTGTGAGGTCCCCAACCCGCCAATACCAAGATCGAGATGGGGTCCTTGACAGGTCTCTAGGCCTAATAAAATTCAGAGTTTCTAAACAAGAAAATTCTAAAGAATAGACCTTTACCATTGACAATGGCTTGGGTCTATAACCTTAGAAGAAGACCTAGTCCTGTCTCGCAGCGAAAACGGGACAACGTATTAAAAGTCCAAAAACTATTTCATCCCTATAACTTTCACAAATTGGGCTAAGGTATCCTCAACCAACGTTTTTTCCCCCTAACATATATGAGGACACAGCCCCCACTGGTGGACTCCTCTTCCAAGTGAAGAAGTTTCTGAACGTTTTTAGTGCGTAGGGATGGATAGTTACCTGACTAATCAGGTCCACTCATCCATGATTGACAACCTTAGTCAATCCCCACTTACCACCCCGCACTCACACATATTGTCTTGTTATTTAATTACTACCACATTCTTATCACAATTGAAATAATGATTTCTTTTAACTTTCATAACTGAATTTCATTAAAACAACCCTTGAAAACATTATTGAAAACATTCTTTTAGAAAACAGGCATCTTTAAACTTAAGACAGGGTATTGTCAATCAAAAAATTGTCCATAATAACCATGACCAATACTCTTCTTGTCTCAAGACCACCTAAGGGTGAAAAAACGGCACCCATTCCTTATTCAAAATCCGGAGTGGATAAACCCCCACACAAGGTTCCGGGTGCCCATGCACCAAACCAGTTGCCCATACAACCGGGCGGCTCCCCTAGGATAAAAACGGTATTCTAACTTATGTAGAAACATCAAGACATGACACAGAGTAGAAACTCATCGTTCATGGGGGTAACCGACTTATCCATGGTTGGAAAGCCATCATTATCATCAATTTATACCAAGGAGTCGGAGGTGTCTTGAGACAAGCTGTCTTAAGGATGATCAATCATATCTTTCCTAATTCAATCAGTTTTAACCCAAACAATTCTTTCCTACATTATACACAAATGCAGGTTGGAAGTTACCTTCCGTTTATGGTCAATTATTCCTTTTCTGATTCTTACTCACTCCTTACGTATGCAATGCTAGCTTATAAAAGAACTTAAATTATTTAAAGACGAAATTGAATAATAGAAAACCCACCAGGGACTCATCGCCATCTGCTGTTGCGCTGGCGTCTGAAGACTCTCCTCCGTAGGCCTACTACTAGGCCCAGCTTCATCGTCAGGCGACGCTCTAGTTCTTTTTAGAGCTCTGTTCTCATCATCAGATGTAGGATTGGCTCGGGTCCTTTTAGGTTCCATAACTTCTTATCCTTATAAAAAGACGTCTGCGCATTAGGTAAGTTATTTGAAATCTAGACTCAACCTTTGTATTCAACCGTAACCCATCCAAGGTTAAGTTTCTAGTCTTAATTGGTAAATTCTTAACCTAGTAATTTTTTATTTGCTTACATAGATATGATAACTTTTTCCAAAGCTTCCCTAAGGGTTTTGTAAGCTATCCCAATTTTCTTATAATTTTTTAAATCTTTTTCCTAATTTTCGCATGAAATTTTAAGCTTGAAATCTGCTTATTTTGAGCTTAATATTTATTCTATTTATTTTCTCTTAAGATTTCATTTCCTCAACTTTATATCATAGGTTTACACTTACTATAATTTTTCTAAACACGTTTGACTACAAAGTCTATTTATTTTAATTAATCTTTTGCTAAAAATAGGACTTTTCGTCAATTATAATTTTCTAAACTCACTAATCAACTACTGTATAATTATCAAAAGTTGATAAGGATATTTTTTACCTTTGGTAATTATCCTTTCATTTTACAACTCAATTATCTAATTTTCATCTTTAATTTTCAGCTCAAGTTAGTATAATTTGATTTAGATAAATATCTATACTATTTTTTCAACCTTGAAATAATTACCCACAACCTGTTTATTATGCAATCTAACTCTAATAAATAGCATGTAATCATATAACATGATTTAATAATTTTCCCCTTTAATTTTCTCTTAAAAATAGTCTTTTTCTATTAAGTTAATTAGCTAAACTAATTATTTATGGTTAAGCTAATTATCCCAAGATTAATAAAATGTGTTTTAGCTCTAAAAATTATCTCAAATCTTTTTAATTTAATTTGTTAATTTCCCCCTTTACTTTTCTCTTAAAAAATAGTGTTTTTCTACTAATATAATTAGATAAACTAATTATCTGTAGTTAAGATAATTATCACGGATTTCCTTAAATGAGTTTTAACTTTGATAATTATCTCAGAGATTTTTGGATTAATTTGCTATTTTACCCCACTTATTTTTCCTTTGAAATAGTGTTTTTCTTCTGAGATAATTAGTTAAACTAATTATCTAAGGTTAAGATAACTATCACAAGTTTTTTAAGATGAGTTTTACCTCTGATAAATATTTCAAATCTTTCTTATCATTTTCCCATTTACTTCTTCCTTAAAAATAGTGTAATTATGCTTAAATAATCATAAAAATTACTCAAAAAACTAGAAGATAATTTTCCTAGCATGTTGATAGTCTAACACATCTCTCATCATTATCTCATCTTAATCTAAGTTTAATTAGTATAAATATCATTAATTTATGGTTAAAATGAGTAATTTCAACCTTAATATATTATAATAATTAGCCAGATTAGTATCCCTAAGCTTAATCTCAATAATCAACAGAGAATTAAGAATTAGAAGAGAATTTTAGAGTGTAAGTAAGTTTAATGTTCTTAATGAATTGGATTAATCATGAAAATGTAAATAGGTTAGCATAATTCTGCTAATTAAAAAGGTTTAGTGCTAATTACCGTGGATTAACCAAAGAGAGCTTTTCTCTCTAGTGATTTTTGAGTAGAGATCTCTGTAGATGAGAGAGAATTTGCCAGGACTCCGAGTCTGTTCAAAATGTGAAGCTTGCAAGGGGTCTTATTTATAGGTTTCTGTGCACTCACAAGCTGGAAATGGCAGTAACTTGCATCCCAAGGTAGCCTTACAGCTCCACAAGCGCCCCATGCTGCTAATTTGAACATGGGCAAGTTCATTACTACCCCACACACACCCCCAGTTTCCAGAATCGATTTCTGTTGTTTTTACTGACTTTTAATGATTAAACTTGGAAATATCTGCAATTTCTAGAACCTTAGGATAAAAAGTCTTTAATAGTAACAATTACTAAAAGCATTCAATTTTACTTAACTAATTAAATTCATAGTGTAACCTTTCAGAGCTCGTAACTTTTCCAGATTTTATTGAAATTCGGTTCTGAAAAATTCTAACCCAAGTAAAGCTCTAGTTGCGGTTCCAAAAATACCAATATTTGCCATAGTTGGATCATTCTACAGTGTTTTCTTAACAACCAAGTTAATTTGATCAGGCTTTGTACAATTTCTAAGGTTTCAGAGATTGGAAACCTTACATCTTCTTATGCATTATGGTATGATAAATGCCTTTAGAATATGGTTTCCATAAGAGATTGCTTGCGGGCCATTTCCAAGCATTCGAGTCAAACTCTGAATCACAGATTGGCATCACTATATTGTCAAGCTCTTTCATCACTTTGTTGACAAGCAAGACCTCCAGCCTATTGAGTTGGTACTGGGTAACCAGAAGGTCAATGGTTTTTCAACTCTTGCAGGCATTGTTCCAAAAGTGCCCAAGTCGATTCAGACCCTTATTGTTCAGCTTCCTGGTTGTTTCTATCCAATAGGGATTTTGTGGTGGATCTATAACTTTGAAGAGCCAGGGGGACCAATGTAAAATGGAGTTCTTGAAGTATCTGGTTTCTTCCCCCCACTTTAAGACTCCTACTGCTCTATTGCATTTTCTTACCAATTCTCTTGAGCTGCCCCCCAGTCTTAGAGTAGACCACGTCGGGGCTAATAGTTTGTCATGAACCTCTACCCCTCTCCACTTTCCATTTTTTGAGCCAAGTTTGCCTGCTTCTATCATATCTCTAATCATGTCAGCCCAATCTTGATCCTGTTTAGCCAGGGAGACAACAAATTTGGCACAACAAGCTTCTGCATGGGCCACATGGTTGAGAATTTTGAGGCCTCCTTGATTCACCAATCGAGCAACTGATTCCCAACAGGTCCATTGCCACAGCTTGGAGGATTTTGTGTTGTTTTTCCATAGAAACCTTTTTACTGGTTTTAAGAACTCTTTCCAGTGACAATTAGCCATCTTGAGAATCGGGCTAGTGAAGGCAATATAAGGGATCATAAAGGCATTAATCACTTTTATCCGACTTGGAAATGGGAGAAGAGCATACTCCCACCTACTCATTTTTGTTTTGATTTTCTCAAACTTCCACTCAAATCTTTGCTTGTGAGCTACGTCCACCCCCAAGGGGGCTCCCAGATGTCTAAAGATATTCCCTACCTACTAGGTTTCTTATTTAAAACATGATGGCATCTTGGTTTTTGGACTACATAAGTAGTCCTTAGTAAAGGGTTGGATTTTGGGTGCATTCTCTGGACCATTGGATAAAGCTTGTTGATTAGTGCCACATGGCAAGCTAATGATATAAATAAATGAAAATGTTATTTCTTTTAGGCCTCTGTGAGAGGGGGTTGACATTTGTGTACCTCTCTATTTAAAGAGGGCATTGAGTATTGTGTCAAACATTATTTTTTATGCTTTTGAAATATATTGAAATCTTAATAGTTCATTGTTACACTTTTTTTCAAAAAACATGATATTTTATTGGGATACCACATGTTTTAAAATACTAGTGTCACTTTCTATTTTTCTCTTTCACAAAGAAGCCTCTTATTATGAAACTAGTATGTGACCCGCGTGATGTTGCGACCAAGAAGAAGATGCTACAATCTTGGTAAATATCCTCTCTCTCTCTCTCTCTCTCTCTCTCTCTCTCTCTCCCCCCCCCCCCCCCCCCCCCCCCCCCCCCCCCCTTCGCGCGACCCGAGGCGGCATCCAAGTAGTCTCTATGTATGAGTGCTTCATTGTGAAGCTCACGAGATCATGAAAATTTTTGAATGGTATTATGGTTTTCCATCGTCTATCGTAATTTCTTCAATCATTTGTAATGTAACATCAACTTCTTATGACAATGAAAAGTGCACAGATAATTGAACCACAACAAAAGTATGTGACCCAAACAGTGGTGCATAGCAAAAAATAGTCCCATCAATGCAATTGAATTGATTAGATCTATGGTGGAAATTTAGTTTTTCTCACTCATTTATGCATACAAAGTAAGCTAAAAAAGCATTTGTAATGGTTACAATTAACGAAAGCATCTCTAACACAAATATAAAAATCTAGAAGAAAAGGCAACGCCTAATTTTGACATTCTCGATGTCTTTTTTGAAAACAAATAACTCAAAATGCGATGCCAATGGACCTGCAAACAACAAAATATTTAATTCATACTGACATTGTATATTCCATGCAAAATATCAAAACTATTAGAGAACGAGTGAAACAGGCAGTGGCATACCATTATCATACAAAGGATGCCTTGGTGGAGTCACAGTTGGTGGCAGATAATAACTGTAACAATAGCCAAACTTTCTATACCTATCATACATTGTCCACCCTTCTTGCAAATGAAATCCCACAAACTCTATCGTCCACCATTCATTTGATTCTTCCACAAGGTTTACATCATATACGTCTTGTGGATACACATCATAATGCTCAATGGACTCCTCCATGATTTCCAATGCAAAGCATTCCATAGGAGGAACTTTGCTGCTTACAAACGTGAGACAAACTTCAACCGTATACATATACATCAATGCACCCAAAGACTTACTTAAAATAATATAACATGCATTACCCTTGTCTGAAGTCGTCTACAATGGTCATGACAATGTCATGGGGTTTGAAAGGTGCTATCCAATTATTTGGGATTGTAGAAAGCATACAAAATCTACAGAAGTAAGATAACTTCTACCGTAAACCCAAGACATTTGTTACAAAGAGGTTCAAACAGTATAAAAATTAACCTGGAATCTGTCGAACTTCTGAGTACGTCATCTCAACGTGAAGCTAACCAAAGAGTGCCATATCCTAGGCACACAAAACACAGAACAGTACTTGAAGCCTCTTTTTTAATGACCTTACATTTTTCAACCCACAAGGTAGTACTTCACATTGTTTTGATGCGAAGATCATCTAAACCAAAACCTCAAATATTACGCTAAGTAAACTCTAGACCTTTATGTCATACACACAAACCAGCACAACCATAAAGCAAAACAAAAAAGTAAACTCTACACCTTTATGTTATGCACACAAAGCAACACAAGCATAAACTCTACACCTTTATGTCATGCACACAAAGCAACACAACCATAAAGCCAAACAGAAAAACACGTTCATTACATTACTCTACCAACATAGTTCATCGCAATGTATGCTTTAGTACATCACACAAAAGTAGATGCTTGAATTATTCATAGTAGCCAAGAATGAAGGCACTTATATGGTACGGGCATCCAAAGCTCAAGCCATCTTTGCCATAAGCTCTCTCTCTCTCTCTCTCTCTCTCTCTCTCTCTCTCTCTCTCTCTCTCTCCCCCCCCCCCCCCCCCCCCCTCTTAGCGATAGATTTTTCTACAAAATTGAGGATCAATGCATAAAATTGATATTCTTAAAAAACAATGCCTAGAATAGGAACAAAATAGTTTGTATGTAGAGAGCTGGAGTCTTTCGAAAAAAGAATTACTCCATAGACAGCTCGAAAAGTCACAATAAACATGAAGACCTTAACAGATGTATCAAGATATCTAAAGAAATGTTTAATGACCATGATTGAATTCTCGATATAAGTGACAAAGAAACAAAATCAATGAGGGACACTATTGTGCCACAAAAATGATCTATGAAGCAAAATTAAGGCAACTCGCTTCATCATGTAATTGACAAGTGGCTTGAAGTTTCTCCATTTATAAATTAAGGACCGTTTTACCATCCCAAGGCTAGTTATCTCCTAAACAAACCAATGAAAACAGTGAAAAAAGCAAGATTTTTTTCACACAACGCAATCAAAGCACCAAACTCTAACACTTTGTATGCACTAGTTATTCTAGCCACATATGGCAATGCTAAGTGTGCAAGTTCTTTAGGAAAGTAAAGACGGTAGATGAGCTCAGAGAATCTGGAACTTTGAAGGTGTTCCCAATCATTGGGAATGGAGTATCCTTCGTACATCACAAACCACTGAAATCATCTCGCTCCTTGGAGGAGAAACACTCCTTTTTAATTGAGTACACACAGTACTCAATGTCGGGTGAGTATGCTAAAATACTCAACATGAAAGCATCGATTGATGGAAGTTTCCTACGATTCACAACACATTAGAATGGATCAAAACCATCCATCTTACTTTATGGTTAGTCAATTCCTACTTTCATGTGCACACACCTCATCTTGAAGTGTTTGCGAATGGTCTTGACAATTTTTGTGTGTTACAAAGGTGCACACCAAAAATGTGGCTCTGCTAAAGGAACAAAAAAGGCATCAAGGTTCAAAAATTAATACAATAAGCATCACACAATGACTTAATGGACAAAAACATACCAAGTTATGTATCATTTCTATGTTTATATCAAAGGATACCTCAGAGATGTACTTGTATTGATCCATGACCTGTACAACAAAGTGGAAACCCAAAAAAAAGGCAATGAGAAGATGGGATGGAACACTCACATGACAGAGTATGATATGCCATGGAGAGGAAAGATAAAGTAATTCACAATATATAAATTGGAACACAAAATAGACAACAATGAGGTGAAGGAATGGAGCCTTCACATGGCATTGTTTAATATCTCTTTGTATACAATGTTTGTTTGTTAGTGCATTTATGCCATTTGCATCAAAGTTCCCCAACAGAATCTTCACTCTTGTAGTTGAACGTGCACGTGAGAGTACAATGTATAATTGTCCATGAGTGAAGATTGGATTCACCAGGTAATGACCCACCAATGAAATACTTTGGCCTTATGACTTATTTATTTTCATGCAAAAAGCCAATCTGACTGGAAATTGTCTCCGACTAAGAACAAATGAAAAATCTGTACCAGAGTACACAAAACATATTCGAGGAATAAAAACCCTGGTCCAAACATGCGTACCTGTGATAACTTCTACCTCTAAGATCCTTCCTTGAAATCCCTTGCACACCAATCGTGTCCCATTGCATAGACCCCTACTTGGATCAAGGTTTCGTAGCATAATTATAGGTGTATTCATCTTTAACTCCAAGAAATGCGATGGGAATCCACCACCCAAGGTGAGACTATTCAAAAACTCCACAGAGTATAAGGACGCATATTGTGTGGAGTTTCCCATCATAGAGTCATCACTAAAGTATGTCACAACATCACCTTTCATTGCGTATAGGGCCTTACTATCAACTCAAAGTTTTTTGGAGCAAGGATGGCGCGCTCTTTGAAGTATTCAATGTGATCCACATCTCTATCCAACCTATCAATCCATCCACTGAAGATGAAGAAAGCACCATGTGATGGGGGATTGCTATTCTATCTTCACTAAGGAAAATAAAAAATCCTCCAGCAAGCCTCAGATGCAGATACATAGCGGCCATCCACATACATATCTATCTCGTCAGCATTCTCCCTTTCAACAGCTTGCATCGACATATGAAATCTTATAGTTTCCCTATCATGCCCCTTGTAAATGTACTTGTAGACATACTTTACAGCTGAAATCGTGGAGCATATCTCAACATTTATATGTGCATTAAAAAGTGTCAATAATATAGGATTATATGGGACTACCCATTGATTATCAATAGTGGAACCCCTAACCTTAGCAGTCGAGCCATTGTTACATCACACATAAATGGGATATCCATGATTGTTTTCTCACAGAATGGTCGTGGATATCTTCTAATACATCTTCCATCAACCATGCAAGGAGATGAAGAACTCACCACATGGACCGTGAATGTTAAAGTTGACAATGATATCATGCAGCATTGGAAATTGGTTCTTATTGGGCAACTCTGCAGAAACCATCTTATCATAGTCAAAAGTTGATTGAGGCTTACATCGAGGATCTAGAATTAGCAGGGTGTCAGAATGTGGCAAGCCCCTTTTTTGGAACTCCACAACAGACATTTAAGCCACCACTTTCCCAAAAATGTCTTCTTTCAATATGTGCTTCATCATACTGGAGTGTTCTAAAAAAAAACTAGTTGTTATGTATGATTGATCAGTGGAAGCCTGTCCTGGCAGCAATGACTCATTTATTTCTTATCTATTAGGGTTACATGTGAACGTGATGAACAGGTTTGGCTTTCCCTTTGCATGCACAATTTCCACTGCATCTTGATACAATTGGTACATGTGTCTAGGGCCACCTGTGAAAGATGAGGGCAAGACAATTCTTTGACCCACACATCGACCAAGGAGAACATCATTCTCAGATGAATGCACCATGTCAACTAAGCTTGCATATAGCTCTACCCTCAATGTATGCTGATTGTTACGAACCCATGAAAGGCGACACTCCTCAATGGCAAATATGCATCAAACATAAATAGCTGACGTAAACGACCACCATGAAGCAAGCATAGTTCTGTATCAACAAGAACTTGTAGCCAATATTCATAGTACTCTCTTTGGCTGACACATTCTTGATCACTCAATGCATCCAAAGAAGCATGCATATCAACATAAGGGACCCCTGATATGCCATCCATCTTCTCCCTGAGGAAAGAGAAGAACATACAAAAGTGGCATGTGTACGACCTGTGTAGACTTGATATCGTATGCAATCTTCCATCTCGACAATAAATCACAATGTCTCAATGGCCAATTACGGTTTGTAGATCCCCTTGACCTGACATAATTCCAGCAACCTCATTGCCAACAGGTATCAAATACTACCTAGAAGTATTTCTTTTCTCACAAATTGTTAGTTTGATCTCGATACCAAGGCTAGCACGTAGCGATCTGCCAACATTATAGAAGGCATCCGCATATGGATTACATGATCACATCATTATTGTTAATGCATTAAGAGTAGACAAATTCAAACCGTCCAACGCATTCAAACAATTTTGAATTTCATGCTCAGTATCGTATACATACATCTATGCAAATTTTGGAGTACCTTCTCCATGCGGCATCAAAGAACCAATTCCATGGTACATGTCACCATGAATACGGAAACAATATGCACCATATCTACCCATCAATGTCTCATCAATGCTAGCCCCAAGAGGTGCAAATGCCATCACACTATTGTAACTCCTGATGTTCCTTTTGAAAGATCTACTTGAAGCATCATTATTTTTTAGTAGTCTCCCCAATATATCCGGTGGTCTTGCAAGAGGAAAGAGAGAAACTTTCCCTCCCCAGCAACAATATTTTCCAATGGATGGTGTCACAACTTCCTTCATCTCACACTACCAAAGGCGTGCACCACAAAACTCCACAGGATGACATAGTCCCCATACATTTTATATGTAAAGACACATGTGTCAACGGCAACATGGAAGAATGAACTCTTGCTATACACGGGTAGGTATGTAGAATGCAAGCGATTCCTCCAAGCGAACTATCATGAACATACGGGGTGCGCTCTTCAATTTTGAACATTTATGAGAGGACAAAAGTGGCCATCATGTCGATGGCGTCTCTCTTGTATATGGAGGTTCGTTGCCTTGCCCGTTGTCTACGATATCTTCTCGTTGAGAGAGTGTGTTGTCTTTGTCGATGATCTTGGAAGACAGTTGGCAAGTCTTGTGGAATGGTAACATTGCCATGAAAACAACCCTCCACAAATGGAGAGGCCCCCCTACCATGATCGTGGCCATTTGTGGTGAATGGCACATATGCAATGCGTTGTACAACAGCTTGCCGGTGATAATTTTGTGCAACTTGTTGACGTGCACGTTTTTTGTGAGTGCTCACTCAAGGAGTTAGGAAGACAAAGGCACGTATCCCTTATCCTCATTGATGCTTCTATTGAGCAAAAAACACCAATTATACAACAAGTACATTAGTTTGTTTTTTTTTTAAACCTCAAAATGTTATCACCACATTACGATATTGTTGGACTATTGCACACGAGGAAGAGAAGAGAAGGCACAGTGCACATGAATTCAAAATTATTAGAAACATCCTTTCATTAGGTTTAATACACCTATGATTTCACGTGTTTCTCCATCTCTTCCTTCAGCAAGGGTTATTGAGACCTCATAAGAAAATCTTTAACCATCTTCCTGTTGGCGATCAAAACCAGCCCTTTGATGGGGATCTCTTATGCCGTTGGACATTATGAGTTTAAAGACAGCATTCTTCAATGTGGATAGGCAGGTTGAACAACCAAACTATGGCTCAGGTGTTAAGAGTGCTTGCGAATGTTTTCTCCCCCAATTTGGCAGATTCTTGCTCCGTCTTCAAACAGGCCAGGTTGTTTTCTCAAATGACCAAGTAGCAGCATACATGTACAAGAGAAAGAGCCCTCAATAATGGTAGCCATGACATCCACAATTGACAGCAAGATTTACATTCATTGACGTTAAGACATGTCAAGAGACCTCCCCTTTCTCATGCAAACATTTCCTAGAACAACACAAATGAGGCAATGGCATGTTGACTCGTGCGAGAGTAGTATAAGTGTAAAGAATTTAAGGGAGTATGAACAAACTTTGTAACATTCAAGTGTCATTGACCAGTTTTGGTAGTTTCTCATGGCTCCACCTCGCAATCGACTCATTCTTCCAATTCCCAGTGAAGAGATGGAAGGTTGTAAATCTCAAATTTTGTGGGTGGGAACGATACCCAAATATGTCAAAGCCATGGTTTTAATTTAGAACTAAATCTCAAATTTTGTGGGTGGGATTGCACTAAACCTAGGGTTTTGTCTAGCTCTGTGTGTGTGTGTGTGTGTGTGTGTGTGTGTGTGTGTGTGTGTGTGTGTGTGTGAGTGAGAGAGAGAGAGAGAGAGAGAGGTGATTAATTCTCAACGTGTCTCAACTAGAACCCTAATGAGAGAGAGATGGATCTTTAAACACATAGAAAGAACTACGCACTACTCCAATATAATTTAGAATTAAATCTCAAATTTTGTTGCACTAAACCTAGGATTTTGTCCGGCCCTGACTGAGAGTGTGTGTGTGTGTGTGTGTGTGTGTGTGTGTGTGTGTGTGTGTGTGTGTGAGAGAGAGAGAGAGAGAGAGAGAAAGAGTAAGAGAGATGTGATTAAATCTCAATGCATTTCAATTGAAACCTTAATGACAGAGAGATAGATATATAAATACCTAGAAACCATGAACTACTTGAAAATATCATTTTTATTTTTATTTTTGCAAAACTCACAATCATGAGTGAATTATATTAATCAACCCAAATAATTACAAGGTCTTGTCATGCTTGTGTTGAGCTATGACATCATCCAAGGACCATAATTACATTGGCTATCAGGGCAGCCATCCCTACCAACTTGCCCCCTTATCCTTGATACCATCATTTAATTATCGATAGGGCCAAGATTTTCCCCCGTCCTAGGCATACTCTCTGCTGAAAACAAGGCACAAGTAGTCCTAGACCAATCCTTCAAGTGTTGCTTGCGCCTGAGCGTCCATATTAGTACTTTGCTTTCTTGTATAATTTCTTTGCAAAGCTTGCCACCTCAAGACCTCCTTCAAACACACGGTGGTTCCTTGTCTGCCATACATTATGTAAGAAGAAGTACCTGACGATTTGAGTGCTTATGAGGAGGGCAGGACCACCTGAATTCTTCCCTCCAAGGAATAGATCAATCTTGTAAAAACCAATTTTCCATGTTCTTTGGACCCACTTGCATATTTTCCCTGCGAGGCCTTTAATAGTTGGGCAATCCATGAAGAGGTGGGCCAGATCTTCACTAGCCAACCTGCACCCCAAACATCGATCTAACCCAATCCCTCTTTCCTGGATCTTCACCCCTGTTGGTAGAGCACCCCAAATTACCTTTTATAAAAATACCTTCATGTGCTGCGGAACCCTTGGCTTCCACGTAATAATGGGGAGAGAGAGAGAGAGAGAGAGAGAGAGAGAGAGAGATGATAGGGTAGGAGCGATACCCAAATATGTCATTAAAAAAAGTTCTTTTTACCCGCACAAAAGCGGGCTATGTGACACTTCTATGTGATCGAACATGCATCAAAAATGGTGTTCAAGGATTTTTTTAATGATAAACAATGCAAAAGTTGGATCACACAGCGACTGGACGAAATTGGCAAGCAACATTCTTTTTTGGCAATAAATACAAAATTAAAGCTTGAAATTGGCAAGCACCATTTCTTTTTTGCAGCAAAATTGAAATTGAAGAGTTCGGCACTCACCTTGTGCCTCGACAATGACTCTCGCTGCGCACCCGCCCTCACTCCCAAATACGATTTTAGGCTGCCTCGGTTTGCCCACGACATCGATGGAAGCGCCCCTCACCTTTTTCTTTTTGAACAATAAATACGGAATTAAAACGTGGAAATGGCAAGCAACATTCTTGTATTTACAATAAATATAAAATTGAAGCATTTTGTGCTTATCTCGTGCTCCGATAGTGAGTTCCGCCTTGCAAAGACACTCGCCTTCGCTCCAATTGCGATTATATTCGTCTTTGCTTTCGCTCTCGCTCCACACCACCGTAGCGATATTGAGTTAACGTTATTTGGAAAATCGGGCTCACTGCACACGAAGCTACTCTGTCAAAGGTATAATCACATAGACACACTCACACACACACACTCTCTCTCCCAAGGTGAAACAATGCAGTCTCTTGCAAAGCTTGAACATGTGAAAATCTTTTTCCAAACTCTCTCTCTCTCTCTCTCTCTCTCTCTCTCTCTCTCTCTCTCTCACACACACACACACACACACACACACAGAGCAATGGCCTCCACTACAAGAGGCTCTTCACATTAGCGACGCTCACACAGCGACGCTCAAAAAAAAATTCCCGGCGTCGCTATGAGCGTCGCTATAAGCGTCGCTATGAGCGTCGCAAATTTCTTTGTAAATTTGCGACGCTCATAGCGACGCTTATAGCGACGCTCATAGCGACGCCAGCTAGGGTAAAAAAAATAACCGAGCGCGCCCAAAAACTCAGATCTCAGATCTGAGTTTTTCGGCGCCCTCAAGCAAAGAGCAGGTAACGCTCTCCCTCACTCTCTCTCTCTCTCTCTCTCTCTCTTTTTCTTTTACACACACACACACACACACACACACGCACGAGGAGAGGAAGGAGAGACAGGTATGCTCCTTCCCTCTCCTCATTCTCATGTTCCCTTCCTTTCTTTCTCTCTCCCTCGCTCTCTCTCTCACACACACACACATACACACACACATATAGTGTTTTTGAGAGAGAGAGAGAGAGAGAGAGAGAGAGAGAGAGAGAGAGAGAGAGAGTGCAAAAACGCACACACATACATAAACAAAGAATGCACACACACATTGAGAGAGAAAAAGAGAGAGAGAACATGCATAAACAAAAAACGCACGCATTGAGAGAGGAAAAGAGAGAGAGAACATGCATAAACAAAAAACGCACACATTGAGAGAGGAAAAGAGAAAGAAAACATGCATACGATCCAAAAAAACGCACACACATTGAAAGAGAAAGAAAGAGAAACTAAGGGAGCGTCGTAGGAAACTAATTAAAATTAAAAGACCTAAAGATCTAGCCGACGAGGAGTTGAACTGAAGACCTATTATTCAAGAGAGAAATGGCATAATCAATCTATCATACTTGGCATGGGTGATAGAAAGGTTATACCATTTATCTCTTTTTATTGGCACACACATCCACACACGCGCACACACACAGGAAGAAGAGAGTTATAACGTCGTAGGAAACTATTTTAAAAGACGTTAAAGATTAGGTTATATGTAGACTTACATTAAATTAGATTTAGGTTTATTTTTAACTAGATTTACATTTATTTAAGCTAGATTTAGATTTATGTTATATTAGATTAGATGCGGGTCTCCATAGACTGCGATGCCTGCATGAAGCGGGTGA
This sequence comes from Adiantum capillus-veneris, assembly GCF_014529385.1. NCBI lineage: Eukaryota > Viridiplantae > Streptophyta > Polypodiopsida > Polypodiales > Pteridaceae > Adiantum > Adiantum capillus-veneris. The sequence continues at coordinate 62,411,322 of NC_140942.1, read as the reverse complement.
AGAAAGCCCTCAATGGAATATAGGGTATTGCTGCCTTCTCTCATAGTGGGCTCCGTCGATCCAAAAGTACTGGTGAAATGTCTTCAGAAGATAGGGAAGAAGGTGGATCTTCAGGGCGGCAAGAGTCACTACATCCCCGACACAATGACCATCTAGACAACCTCTAGTCATTAGACTTACGTTAAATTAGATTTAGCTTTATTTTTAGTTAGATTTACGTTTATTTAGATTTACGCTTATTTACGTTAGATCGAGTCCACGCAAGAATTACTTACGGTTTAGGGTTTAGAGTTAGACGAACAGTGAAAAGATCTACTGTGAAAAGATGTTAAGATGAAGTGAAGTGCTACAGCTAGAGAAGAGGCAAAGGGATTTTGTCCACTACATGCAGTATCATGTAGACGTGGGTGTCTAGATTTCTTGTACCCACAAATATAGGTATTGACCAATAAAGACGAGATTATAACCCGGTGGTTCTGATCTCCGTGCACCTCTAGACCGAGGTGTGCGGGGATTGGACATGACTAGAGAATGTGAGGTAAAGAGAGAAAGAGAGAGAGAGAGAGATAAGACGAAGAATGCCAATAGAATATTAAATTTGTTGTCTAGGTTATAAGTTTTTTATCCTCATTATGAGTAGCGACGAGGATGTGGGACCGTCCAACCGAAACACCTATCTCTCAACGAGGGTCTTATGTCCTTGTAATCAATGCAAGCATGCTGTGCGACGGACAAGACGTGTTTCTTTGCAGCACGTTCGTGAATTTGGCGAGTTCGATCCATCTATTATAGATCGAGTTGTTGCCAATTATAACTCGTCGGACTCTGGCGCTGGCCAACAAGCAGCAATCTTGCAACCCAATAGACGTATTCGCAGGCGCTTTGGTCAAGCAGCATATGTGAGGCCACAAGATGTAGCCTCTGACAGCTCGGGGGATGATCATGCAGAGCACATTCCCAACGAGGCAATGTTTGAGCCCGAGATTGATGAAATGATCGAGACGATCATGGATTCAGAAAGGCTTATCTATGATGATATGAAAAGTGAAGCCGATACATCATTGTATAATGGAGCACGTATGTCTAGATTGAAAGCACTCCTGGTTCTTCTCAACATGCAGGCAAAGTTTGGATGGAGTGACACTAGCGTCACAGCGCTTTTCAGGTGATCTATTACAATTAGTTTACTTTAATAGAACTCATGGTGTATAATGATCTGATAGATTTTTACACGACTGTATCATATTTTTATGTTGTGTAGATTGCTGAAAGAGCACATTCTACCAGCTGACAATGTGATGCCAGATTCCCGAGATGAAGCAAGAAAGATTTTGCGAAACTTGGGGATGGATTACAATTCTATCCACGCTTGTCCTAATGACTGCATTCTTTTCAGAGGGGAATACACAGACATGGAGAAGTGTCCGAAATGTGATTCCGAAAGATATCGAGTAGATCTCCACGGGACAAAAATTCCACAAAAGGTTTTGCGACATTTTCCTTTGCTTCCTCGCATCAAGCATTTCTTCGAATGTAAGTCCATGGCCGCCCAAGCATCATGGCATGAGGAGAATAAATCTTCGGATGGTGTGCTACGAATTCCTGCAGATTGCGCAGCCTGGAAACATATAGATGGAACATGGTCGGATTTTGCCAGGGAAGCTCGAAATTTGCGCTTAGGCCTGGCTATGGATGGCGTAAATCCATTTGGTCAAAGATCAACATCTTACAGTGTATGGCCCGTTGTCATCGTCAACTACAACATTCCCCCGTGGTTGACTACGAAGAAGGGGCACCTATGGCTAAGCTTGATTGTGCCAGGGCGATATAAAGTGGGGAATATGGATGTGTATCTTCGTCCACTATTGGAAGAGCTACAACAATTGTGGATTGGCATAGAGGTGGTGGATATGAGCCGACACACAGGACGACGGAATGCTTTGATCAGAGGTATTCTAATGTGGACCATGCATGACTATCCCGGGCTAACAGAATGCTCAGGTGATCTATTGACACTCCTCTCTCAGACACTGTAAATCTGGTTTTTCCCCATAGTTGATCTATTATCATGTGTATACATGCAGGGCTTCAAACAAGCGGATACAGAGCATGTGTCACATGTGGACCTAGACTGAATGCACGTAGGGCACCCTCACTGAAGAAGCAAATCTACGAAGGTCATCAAGCGTATCTTCCGGAGAATCATGTGTTACGCGACGGCTTTTTGGGAAGAGAGCCACCAAGGATGTCTGCACAAGCATGGTTAGAGCAGAAGGAGATGTGCGATGACGGATTGCCTCCAGGGATGAAGAGACTATCTCTATGGTACGAGTTACCATACTGGCCTCGACTCGTGATCAATCACTTGCTCGATCCAATGCACATATTCAAGAATGTGGGTAATCTACTATGGGACCATTTGACCGGCAAGAAAGATACTTTGGGAGCCAGAGTTGACCTTAGAAATGTGGATCGTATGGAGCAATATTGGCCGCAAACAGCGTCTGATGGATCGATAAAACTTCCTAAAGCACCATGGATTTTCACAGGAGCCCAAGAACGCAAAGTAAAAGAGGCCATTCGATCTTTGCGGACCCCCACTGGCGTAATGCACTCGCTCCGAACGTGTTTTACTAAAGAAGGAAAGCTTACCGGTTTGAAGTCACACGATTGGCATAAAATGTGTCAGGTACGTTCATAGTGGACTTTAATATCATTGCATAAAATGTGGACTTTAATATCATTGCTGCACATACTTTACAGTTTATTTTACCGGTTGCCATTGAGGGATGTTTGTCTCTCGACATCCGTAACACAATCTACAAACTTGCAAAGCTGGTGCAATGGATCTCACAAAAGGAGATCGACGTAGACTCCATACCATTCGCCAAACTAAATGCTGCGGAGCTTGTGTGCATGTTTGAGAAACATTTTCCTACTACAATGCTAACCATTCAGGTGCATCTTCTTATTCACATAGTTGATGAGGTGGAAATAGCTGGCACAGTTCATTCCAGATGGATGTTCTTCTTAGAGCGTTTCATGAAAACGCTTAAGGGATATGTGCGTCAAAAGGCACGTCCGGAGGGTAGCATGGCAGAAGGTTGGTTGGTATCAGAGTCCCTAGTGTACATTGGAGAGTGGCTAGACGGATTTGATAAATCCCGGGACACGCTATGGCGAACCATAGATGATGAGCGCATATCTGGGATTGTCATGTGCAATCTCGGTGTTGAGAAGAAGATGACGGAAGATCTAGAGGCTAAAATCAACCGATTTTGCATGCTTCACAATCCAGTGATGCAAAAGTGGATTTCACAATATGAGGATGCAAAGCAAGAGCGACAAAGGGCACGAATCGAGTGGAGACGGGGAAGACGACCACCGATGCACTATCCAGCGGTTCTGGAGAGCCTACCAACCTTCATGAGCTTAAGATGGTTGCACAACCAATTGAAAAGCGCACAACAATGCGGTGACGAAGTGACTGAAGAAGAGTGGGAGTACTCTCGGGGTTGCGCGACCAAGGTAAGTTTGCAATGTACGACTAGCAAGTGACTTTATTTATAAACGTTTGAACGGCCACTCATAATCTTTGTTCGTTGTAGTATAAGTCATACACAGCAGCATGGTGTAAAGGTCGACATTTTAGGGTGGAACGAATCGACAAAAAGCGTTTTACTCAAGATTGTGGAATCATGGCAAAATTTGAACAGTCTAGTCGACGACGTTCCTCTGATGCAGATCCCGTGGTGGCGGAACTCACTTACTTCGGCACGCTGCAAGAGATTTTGAGGATCGATTACAGAGGATTTTTTGTCGACTTGTTCGACGTGCAATGGTTCAAGATAATCATGGAGGGTCGAAACGCTACTGTGCGTAGAGGAGAGTCTGGTTTTCTTGAGGTGGATTCTACTAAGACATGGACTGACCTAAGAGACACTTTCGTACTACCCGAGCATTGTGAACAAGTAAGTATATAAATAGTTAACATCCCCCTTTTACAAGTTATGTGCTTGAAAGCTCTCATGTAAGTTATGTGGCTTTGGCAGGTAGTATTTCATCCTACAAAGTCTACATCAAACTGGTGGTACGTCATAGAGTTAGCCCCTCGTAGTGCAAGGACGTATGAAGGCTACCATGTGCCAATCACAACGACATCAATGGAGGAGATCAGAGAAGATGCTCAATCAGAAGCCGCTGCGGTGGTGCCAGACGAGCATCAAGATGCTACTGCTCTATATGGGGTGCATGCAGAGGAGCTACAAAATGAAACAGAGGATATGTGTTTAAACGGAGAGCTCTATATAGATATAGGAAGTTATGCTGAGTTATGCGAGGATGAGAGAGAGATCTCTTAAAGCCACAAATATTGTATTTGAACAATTTTGCTCCGTGCTGTAAAAGCTCTAGCTCTCTAAGTAGCTTCCATGGTGTGTAACGCTCTTTTCTACTCGCGCTCACATCTTTTGATTGAAAATTCTGAGTTTTCGACTTGCCTCTTCTACCACTCGATTCATTGCGTCATTGTATTTATATGCGTCATTACGTCATTGTATTTAATGGTCTTTGCGTCATTGTCTACTCTATTCATTCAATATTAAGTTTAAATATTCGTGTGTTTAATGCAGGTATGGATGATGAGGAGTTTCTTTCTTCTTTGTCACCGCTGCAGAGACAGTGGTACGTGGAGCGTCATCGCTCTGGCGCATCATCGCGCGTTCCTACACCATCCGCATCTCCCTCTCTTTCGGAGCATTCGGCGCGCTCCGAAGCTTCGGCGTCGACGAGACGAGCGTCACACTCTTCTAGACACCGGCGCTCTAGTGGTGGCGGTGGCGGTTGTTGTGGGGATTCCGCCACCGATGCCTCCACACCGCCTCGTGTTCGACGAGGCTCTTTACCCTCCCCTTCTTTGCCCGCCCCCACACCAGCCACAGCATCGCCGTCTACGCCAGGTTTTGCACGGCTGACTGTTCCTAGAAGCTACACACCTCTACCTACTCCGCCAGGAGCCACCCCACTCGACACTCCTCGCTTCGGGGCCCAGACGCCGGTGGAGACACCTGACGTCCGTACCCCCATCGACACGCCGCTAGAGACCCCTGCCGGGACACCCAGGTTCACGCGTCACCGGCCAGAGGGCTTGCCTTACTCCGTCGACATCATCGGCGGCATCATCATGGATGATGACGGCAAGAAGGTGATCTCGCGCATGCGTGGTCTTTGCTCTCAGCTGTTTAGACACTATATACTAAACAAATGGAGTGAAGTACCAAGTGATTTAAAAAACAGAGTCATCAGCATACTTCATGATGAGTTTCCCGTTCCAACACGGGATCAGCGCTTCAATGAAGACCTGATGAAGATTCGAATGCGCGAATACTGCAAACACAAGCGTTCCGAAGTGCAAAAAGCAATCAAGAATGGGTGGAATAGGCCAGATTGGCTGGCCAAAGAAGATTGGAAGAATGCGAAGAAAGCAGCGCGCGAGAATCCCGACAAGTGGAAGCAACAAAAGGATGCAGCCAGAGCGCGAGTAGAGGCAGGGAGCTCGCACCACTTGGGGAGCGGTGGATGGGCATCATTTGAGGCCGATTTTGTAAGTCTTTTCACATTGCTCTTTATGCATGTTCGATAGTTTAGGGTTTATGAGTTTTTTAGTTCTAACATAATGAAATCTTTGTATGTTTTGACAGTGGTCGATGACAGGACGTGATCCCACACCGTACGAGCGCGAGTACGCAGGCAGGAAGGGCTTAAACGCCCTGATGGACATTCTCAGTTCTCGCAGCGGCATGGTTAGTATTAGGGTTTACTCTTTTTTATTTTTTGTATTGTTTTATAAATGTCGTTATATGTTTATACTTACTGAAAACTGTCTTATTGTCTTTTTTTGCAGAATCCGACAGATACGCCGCTTGGACGCGATGAGACGTCTGATTAGACGACGTCAGTTTAGCCGTATCTAGATAGCATTAGTTTAGGGTTTCTCATAGCTTATGTATCATGAGACGGATTTTATACGTCTTTTTGAACCATGTATATTATTACATTTGTCACCGCAATTCCTTTTGCCAATCAATTCTTTATGCCTATGATGTTGTACAATTGTCATTATTACATTTGCCAATCAATTCAGTTTGTCTATGATGTGTACAATTGTCAATTTTGCAAACAATGCGTCTTGTGGGTGACTATTTTGGGTCTATTATTTACCTTTGCACTTTTTTTAAAAAGTGAATCAAGTACAATATGGTTGATGGGTGGCAGGCATTCAATGCCCTGCCACCAAAAAAATATTCTCTCAGGCGTCGCTATATGCGTCGCTATTTATGGCTCTGTAGCGTCGCTATATGCGTCGCTATACTCTTCTGTGAGAGCGTCGCTATAAGCGTCGCTATAGGCGTCGCTATGAGCGTCGCTATATAGCGACGTCTATAGCGACGCCTATAGCGACGCCTATAGCGACGCATATAGCGACGCTCTCGTAGCGACGCTTTTAGCGACGCTTATAGCGACGCCGGGGGTTATAAAAACCCAGTGTATTTCCGTCGCTAAGAGCGTCACAAGAGCACATAACCTCTTGTAGTGCTCGACACTATTAGATCCACCAGCATTGTATCAATTTGTCCTTATAGGTCATTTTGGCCTTTTAAAGATGTTTAATATAACATTTCATTTCATTTCTCTCTCTCTCTCTCTCTCTCTCTCTCTCTCTCTCTCTCTCTCACACACACACACACACACACACACACAACAATGGCCTCGACACTATTAGATCCACCAGCATTGTATCAATTTGGTCTTATAGGTCATTTTGGCCTTTTAAAGATGTTTAATATAACATTTCATTTCATTTCTCTCTCTCCCTCCCTCTCTCTCTCTCTCTCTCTCTCTCACACACACACACACACACACACAACAATGGCCTCGACACTATTAGATCCACCAGCATCGTATCAATTTGGTCTCATTGGTCATTTTGGCCTTTTAAAGATGTTTAATATAACATTTCATTTCATTTTTCTCTCTCTACCTGTTTGGTGCCTGGGTCTCATAGGTCATTTATCCTTTTATAGACGTTTAATATAATATTTCATTTCATTTCCCTCTCTCTACCCGTTTAGTGTCTGAGCAGACTCCTCTCTCTCTCTCTCTCGGATACACATCCAGTAGCAGTAACAACCCTCTCTCTCTCTCTTTCTCTCAATTCAGAAAGATGCACGCATGGCAAGAAGTGGAGAAACACGTCTCTCTCTCTCAGCAATGCAGTTTACCAGGACGAAGAGGAGGAGGAGAGCTAAATCCCGAATGAACGCGAGATGCAGAGGCTACAAAGAGCAATATTTTGGCAAAACCACTCATTACCATGCCCATCAAAATCAATGATGGCCTTTTGATGGAAACAAAAGATAGATAAATAACAGAGCAGCATCAAATATAAAAAGTTTATCTTTAAAAACATTCAATGGAACCTCTGAGGATGTCAATGGCTATCTAGTTTTGACTTTTATTAATTAAAACCATTGCTTTGATAAAAATGTATCAAATTTTTAAAAATTTTGAACTTAGTTGGACTATAGTAAATAGAATTATTTGTAACTGTTGACAAGAATAATAATTGATACGTTGTTTGACACCTATAATATGCATCCAAGGTTATCCAAATATATTGTCTTGTTTATATGGATGTAGGTGAGAGTCCTATCTTTGCTTGAAAATGTTTAGGTTAGCTAGACTACAACTTTGAAGATGAAGACCTCGTTCCTCTATAGACCTACTTCTTCTCGTAATGTATAGGATAATTGGAATGAATATTCATTCTGATCAAAATGTACAAAAATGCTTCAAATACAGAAACGTTTTTGTGCATGTACTTTCTATTGTCCATAGCAAGCTATCTTTTGAACATGGTGTTCTTTAATGTTTAAATAGTCTATTTTAAATAGCAATATACACAATCTAAACACAAGGCCCTCCCAAGAAACTTGGTGGTGTGGGACACTAGCACTAGAGGAGTAAACTTTACTTTGTCTATGGTCTTTGGACATACCTACTCTTGATAATTCTTGGTTATGTTGTTAGGCATCTTGGACAAAGACTTTAAACAGGGTTCTTATTCACATTCATTGTAGTCCTTTGATTCAATTGGTTTCAAGAGATAAGAACTACAACTTTCATGTTAGCAACAAGCTACCTCAGATAACATTTTTCGGAGCTCTTATTGTAAAAACACTTATTGTTTTGATGAATCGGGAATGTTGTAACTCCTACTTTTCAGATAAACAATGTAATTGATGAGCCGGGGCTACAAGCTTCCAGATTGTATCAACATGTCTTTAGTTAGAGCTCCCAGATTATTAGTTTTGACCATAAAAACCTTGGCTAAGGTATAAAAGCCAATTTTTGTAAGTATTTTATAAGTTTGGATAATAGAAACACAATGTGAGCTAATGGCGCTCTCTTCTCTTCTTCTCACGCTTTCTACTCACTTCCCGAATGTCACATTGCAGTGTCATTTGTTGCGTTGCAATCGCAGGTAAGAGCTCTACGCATTGACATCAGCATTTCATGGTAATCCGTAGCATTTGGCGTCGTCCATTTCATCATCAGCAAGAATTTAAGCTTCAAAATCATAAAACAAGTATAGGTGGCGTATTGGATAAATGCATTCTGGGTCGAAAACGACTAGGTCAAGAACTCACTGTTGTTAATAATTGTGATTTTTGCACTTGAACTAAAATGAGATTTGAGACCATAAGCATGTGTGCTTAGGTCTTATAAACATGTCCTAGAAGTTTTGTAACATTTGGATGTCGTTTGATGCTGTAATAGTTGTGATTTGTTTGCCGATGAACGACTAGCTTTTGGTGATTTCTGTCATTTGAGTATAGCTTGAGTTAGATGCGAGTTGTTTGTTGTTTTCCAAGAGATTGACAACCTCTTGTAGCCTCTATGCACTAGTCAAGTCAGCTTCTTCCCATGGATTGACAATTATATTTTTGGTTCTCGTTGTGTCTGCAATAAGATAGGAGTGAGGTTAGACACCCATCCCACATTTGGCGCCGCTGCTGGGGATCGAAGAGACCTAAATTAGGGAAAAACGCGAGCGTCTTGTGAATTTATCCTTTAACTTCCTCTAGGATCACCTAGAGTCAAAACTTTCTTTTTAAAATCGCATAGCTTAAGATTGTTGTCCTTTGCTGTGTAGGGGTATCTTGGAAGTAGGTTGTACTTGCTAAGTACCCTCTAGGATTGTAGAACTGTAGGATTAGATTAGGATTTTGAGAATGATTGATGGACGAGATAAGTCTTAAGATCAAGACGTAGAAAACCATTAAAAATAAGAAAACGGGTGTTTGTAGACACTTTCCACAACCCCATTGCAGTAGAACCTAGGAGTAGGGTAAGTAGAATCCAAGGTGGGATTTCAGAACATTGCTCTATCCAAAAGAATCAATTGTGAGTTTTTTATGTGAAGTTATAGAATTTCAGGTCTACGGCTAGAAATAGCACCAGAAGACTATCCATTATTGAATCCGACCCGAGAGTATGCTTTAAAAGTTGTACGAACCAGTGGGGATGCATTTGAGGTAAAATTTTCAAGAGTTTGCAAAAACTCACATTATTTAATTTTTCTTGACATTTTAGGCCAAGTTAAGTTTTGACTTGACTCAGAGGCTTAAAATAGATCATAAAAAGAGTGTCCATGGAAAAAGTTGAAAAAAGTGCTCATTTTAGGTCTAAAGTAAATAATCATGATTATTTGCTTTCAGCTCAAAAGTGACCAAGGTTGATACGAGAGACTCTATGCATGTGTACAAACATCTTTTGTAAAGGCCCATAGAATTTGGATCACCAAACTAACCAAAAACTTGGTAAAAACTGAATTATGTATTGACTGTCAAGAACTTGAGTGTAAATTGATAAAATTTTATTCAAACTCAGTGAAACTTGAATCATAGGCTTATATTGAAGTGTTAAACAAGTGTACATGCTCAGTTGACCAAAAAGATGCAAAAATCTATCAGAAGTAAATAATCACGATTATTTACTTTTGTCCTATTTTTCAACTTTTTTGAATAACCCAACATACCACTAGTTTTAGCAAGTTATATTAAGCCCACAAATCAAATTTGATAAGATTTGGATCATTAAAGTGAAAATTGTGGTGAAATTTGCAAAGTCAGTCTGTAGACACAAAACTGTTGAGCATTTGAACAGAGATTATCTAAACTTGATGAACTTGGCTAGGGAGCTTAAGTTGAGCTGCTTAACCATTTTGTGTCAAGATTGTGGCAAAAAAATTGCATAAAAATACCAAGAGTAAATAATTGTGATTATTTACATCTGCTATTGAATTGGACATTTTTGCACATTTGAGTATACCCCAAGGTCAAGCATATCAAGTAGACCACACAAATCAAATTTGGTGAAAATTGGATCACAAAACTGGGACTTAAGCCAAATTCTTGAAAACTGAGTCTGCGGACACGGAACAGTTGATGACTTGAACAAATTTTGTTTAAACTAAGTGAAACTTGTCCATAGACCTTAACAAGTTGAGTACTTGGCAATTCAAGCCAAAAAGTATAAAAATTTGTGAAAAGTAAATAATCGTGATTTTTACTTCTGATACACAGAGACACCATTTTGGACTTTTGAGTTGTTAGACCAACACAATAGAAAGACACCAGGCAATATGTGGTTCAATCGGATCCAAATTAGTACATGTTCACTCAGTTTGCAGGTTGCATATTAGTCCTTTGGCTTTTTGCAAAAGTAGAATCTGAAAGTCTGAAGTGTTGAATCACTTAGCTCAATTTGAAAAGATACATATAGATTAATCACAATAGTTAGCAAAAAATTGTACAGTCTTTGTGAAAGAATAGCTAACTTGATTAAAATCGATACAGGAATCAGGTTGCAGACAAGGAATTGAAAGCTTGATAGAAGTTGCAATCAAGTCAAGTGGAACAAGCTGATAACAAGTCAATTCGACGGTAAGTACTCTATCCAGGGATTCACAAGTGTATATGAACCTTAGATTTGGTCATTTACTAGCAAACCAAGGCATATTTGGAGAGATCGCTAGTAGAGTATCCACCGAAGAGAGTGAATCAAGGCGATTACTTGGAAACTATCTTTGAAGAAGTCTCATACACTTTTTCAGAATCAACATCTAAAATGTCTCCTATTCGACTCATTCAAGAACCCGAATGACAGTGCGATATAAACACATACTCACCTTTTATAAGACTAATCACCATGGAGCTCAGGTTTACCTGGATCCTAATGAAGAGTATGCTAGTCACATTGATGATCATGACATAGAGTTTGAAGAGGAAATCAGGGAAACAAGCAAGGAAAAATGTACATGGATAAAAACAAAACTCAGTATTTACAAGGTGAAAACCCTGATGTGATAGACAAATGGGGGTTAGAAGTAAATACCATGATTCTAGATATGGCAGCAAAAGAAGGCCCACCGACTTTAGAATTCAAGGGATACGATCAAGTTGATTTGAAGCCTGTGAAATGGCTTAGCACGGATAATCCTAGGATCGGAGTCTATTGTTGGGAAGATAGAAATGTCAAAGATTTTCCATGGACTTCTCATGCCAAATCAGGACAGTTAACACCCATGAAGATCATCTATATCTTCAAAATCAAAGACAAGGGTTCGACAGATTTACCAACCTGCCTATTTAGGGATTGCTATAACAATAACTTTTTTATGATGAGTCCTGAGGAGGTGGAACAAACCAAATACCAAGGGTAATCCATAAGGGATTGGATTATGGACCAAGGACCAGACATTATTCCAAGAGATGAACTCCAAAATAGATCTTTTGAGAGCAATGTTAAAAAACCTGAAACTACCTCATCACAAAGAAAATCGGGTGACATTAAAGCCAGTCCAGGGCTACATGAGTCACTATTTCCAACAGACTATTTGAAGGACTTGGAACAGGACCAACTGCCAGGAGAGCGGGAGTTGAACCAAATAGACCTGTCAGACCAGCTGATTTTCAAAAATGGGTCAAAAAATACACTGGATCGGGGGATCCATATGACCACTTAGCAAGCTTTAAACAAGTATTAAGATCAGAATGCATATTTGATTTCCATACTCAGTTCAAGGAATTTGGAATGACATTAGAAGAAAAAGCATTGACATGTTCCAAAACATTCCACCAGGGTCAATCATGGACTTAAATACATTAGCTCAAGGATTTGTAGCTGCATATTCCAAAACGGGGATCAAACATAATACGATAGCTCAAATCTATAGCTTCAAAAGAAACAAGGTGAGTCTATTAGGGATTGTGTAGCTAGAATGAAACAATACATTGCAAGATGCCCAGAACTAGAAATACCTGCAGAAGAAAGACTAGTATCATTTTTTCTAGAGGGACTACTAAACAAAGAGCTTCATGCTATATTGTATAGCAAGAAACAAATGACCCTAGAAGAGTGTGTGTCAGATGCTATTGACTTAGGAGACAATTGTGTTATTTTCAATGAAGACGATGTCCCTAAGGATAATCTAAGCAAGAAAAAAGCATCCACCAAACCAGCACAAGTGGGAACTACTGTTGCAGCACCTCTTACAACCATAGAAGACATGCTCAAAAGGATGAATGACATGATGAATAACATGCAAAAAGCACTTATGAGGGGACTAGGGCAAGGGATACCTCAACAGGGACGACTAATTAGGCCACAAAAATGGTGAACAATCGAGTGTAAATGGACCAACCATGAGACCAATGAGTGCTATTACCGACCAAAGTATGATGGAAATGTTCAATATGTGCGTATGAGGCCACAAGGACAACCCATGTACAGATATCAGCCTAATATGACCCCAGCTCAAAGACCAGCAATGGGTATGAAAAGACCTCAACCCGTGTTGGGTCAACAACCTCCATATCCTGGACATAATGTAGTGTACATGCATTCAGAGGGAGTCATAGATGAACAAGCACTAGTGCCTGTTACACCCTATGCTGAGCCTAGTCCATCTACAGTAATGGTAGAAGGAGATTTGTATAATTCACATCCACCACCAATGGAAGAACCTGTGACTTATACTACACCAGAGCTTGCACCGATGTACTATGTAGCTAATCAAGGTGTTAAACCTCCGATGGTAAGACCCATGATTAAGCCAAGAACTGGAAACTGTCATAACTGTGGTGTAGATGATCATTGGAAAAATGAATGCCCAGAGTCTGACAAGAACATTAAGCCAGTTGAAGCTTTTTGTAAACAATGTTGCAAAAAGGGAGGACACTTTCCTAAAGATTGTTCAAAAAATCCTTTAAACAAGGGTAAAACAATAGTGACCATAGTCCAAGTGATACCTAGTAGCTCATTTGAGAGTGAAACTAGTGTTCCAATCAAGGTACTCACTAGAGTCCAGGCTAAAAAAAAGAAACATAACTCCTCTGATGATTCGGAGAATACTAAAATTTCATCTCAAAAGACCAAAAGAAGCAGAAGCAAAAGGTATGAGATGAGAAAATAAAAACAAAGTCCAGAGAAAGCAAAAAAACTATTCCAAGAAAAAGTGAAAGAAACTGAAAGCAAAATCAAGGAAACCGCCGTGAAATCTGGAGGATCAATTTTGGTAGCCAAAATTTTTGAGCCAATCAATGCAGTCTTAGAAGCTTACCATGCGGGACTTAAAGCAGGCCAAAACATGGAAAACAAATGGAAAAACTGCCCTTCTCCATATATGGAAGCAGCTAAGCTTGAAGCTTATCAAAATTTGGTAAGAATTACTCAATAAGAGAAGTTGGAAAAACAAAAACCTAAGCTCAAGAGTATGGAAAAACCTGAGGAGCTTGGGGTAGGAACCAGTAAAGAGAAATCGGAAGTGGTGGTAGAACCTCACCTTGAAACAAAAGAGCCCAAAATCATAGTGCCTGACAGTGAAGATGCCTTAAATGGAATTCCATTCGTAGAAGAAGACTAGCTAGGACACTTATGGGAAAAAGGTAGAGAGATTAATGATGGGAGCCTAACTCTAAAATCAGCTCCTATAGAGGAAGTTTGGTTAGACAATCTACCTCCTGATATGGACATGGATGTACAATCCTTGTATGGGGATTGCGGATCTGAAGCTTCAGGAATGTCTAAACTAATGACTCTGAAAACACTACCCTCTTACTTAGGAGATAACAAAGATGAATCCATAGTGTGTAAAACCACTCAGCTAAAAAGAGCAAAATAAACCCTCGAGGCAGACAACATCCATCAATCATGTCTACACACATTCAATGCACTCTTACTTTAGGAGAACTGTTAAAATTCAGACCATATTTATGGAATGATCCATAGAAAACTCTATAGAAGGTGGAGATAACAGGGCTAATCGTACAAAATTTGAGAAGATTGAAACACGAAATAAATAACAAAGAGATTAGATCTATTCCAATGAACAAAGTCAGAGAATACTATGAAGGGGAAGAAGGAAACACAACCCTTTCGGTGAGATACAATGATATAGAAACCATGGCAATATTGGATAGTGGGGCAGGCATAGCCATAGCCACGAAAGCAGTATGGGAATCTTGGGGAAAACCAGCCATTAGACAAACTTGAATGAAATTGCAATTGGTTGATGGACACATCAAAAAACCCTTAGGAGTGCTTGAAAAAGTGATAATTGATTCCTGTGGGTTTGATTATCAACAGACTTTTGCAATAGTGTACTTTGGAAAGAAACTCAATTTACGAAATCATCTTGGGAAGGCCTTTCATGCAACAAGTACAACTCATCCACGATTGGAGAAACAATTATCTGTACTTGAAGCAAGTGGGATTAATAACAAGGGTTAATCTAAAAGATCACACATATAGAGATATCATGAAAACACCCATGCAAGAATTTGACTCGGTCTCTTCGGCTGAAACTAAGCTTCCATTTTGGTTGAGCAAAGACACACCTATTTGGATGTGCGGAGCCTCAAAAGACGGAAGCTTAAAATGAGAAGAATGTATCTTAGAAAGGGATTGCACAGACAAAGCCTATGTACCTGAACCTTTCCAGAGCATTTGTTTGAGCCATTTGAATGGACTCAAATTTTAGCAACAATGGATGTATGTGTAAATATGTCTATGCCTACTCAATTTTGCGATGAGAACATCAGGACATAATTTTTATACAAATGATCTCAACCCTTCACATTGAAGACAAAATTCAAGAATCCAAGGACTTAATGAAAGCTCGACAAGCCTTTTCAGACCTCTACTATGATGCAACAAGTGAGTTAGAAGAACATTTAGCTACCTCAGATGATTCAGGGTCGGAAAAAGAACATGTGAGAGCTAAACTACTCATGAAAGGAGGGGAGGAAAAGTTTTTTGACTTTCCAAACCAGAAACCAAGACGATAAAAATGGTATAGAAGAAAAAGAGACGCGAGAAACTTGAAATCTAGACCTATGCCATCAGTCTCTAGTAGAACACAGTTTTTGATAGAAATAGATGCACATGATTGTGTCAAAGACAAAATCATTGGTAGATGTCCTTTAAAAGAAAAGCAAGAAATATCAAAAACATTGAGAAAAAAGAGAAAGGAAACTCAAGCAAATCCTAAATATCAGGACAAGGATTCAACCATGACACGAGTTGAACAGAGAAAGAAGTATCAAGAGTTGAAGAAAGCTCTAAAGGAGATATATACAACTGAAATGGAAACCATTGAGGAGGAAGGTAAAGATGAAATGTGTGTCCCATCCCATTACAAGAAATATACTCTTCGGGACTAAAAAATCATAGTCAAACAACCTGTAAGGGAACTAAGAAAACAGGGTGAGTCCTATGAAGGACCTAAAAATGCAAAGAAGATAGATCTAGCCGAACCAGGAGAAGAGCCTAGATCTGCCTACATTGCAAACGACCTGACGGAAGAAGAAGAAGAGCTTTTGCTAAGCTTACTGAAGACTACCGAGATATCTTTGCTTGGTCTTATAAGGATCTCAAGGGTGTTGATCCAGAAATCTATCAGCATACCATACCTATGAGAGATGACGCGAAACCAAGCAGACAAAGTCCATACACTTATAATGAGACATTTTCCAGGAAGATCAACGAAGAGATAGAAAAGCTAAAGGAAGCCGAAATCATATATGAAATTGAACACACTGATTGGGTGTCTCCAACTGTGGTGGTACCCAAGAAAAATGGAAAATTAAGGGTGTGTGTCAATCTCAAGAAAGTAAATGCAGCTACCATTAGAGACAACTTTCCTGTTCCAATCAATGAGCATGTTTTAGAAAGAGTTGCAAGAAAAGAAGCTTACAGATTTTTAGATGGCTTTTTGGGATACAATCAACTTTTGGTTGACCGCAAGGATCAACATAAAACTGCCTTTGCAACTAAATGGGGTATTTTTGCCTATCGGGTTATGCCTTTTGGGTTAACTAATGCTCCTGCCACCTTTCAAAGATTGATGAGCCATGCTTTTAAAGAATATCTTTGAAATTTCTTGGAAGTATATATGGACAATCTATGTGTACTTTCTTCAATCCGGGCTGATCATTTTGAACACCTCAAAAAGGTATTCGAAAAATGTAGAATTTATAGGATTTGCCTAAATCCTAAAAAGTACACATTTATGGGTAGACAAGGAAAACTTCTTGGACATATAGTGTCTAAAAAAGGCATAGCGATGGATATGGATAAAATTCATGTGATTGTGGAATTGCCTAGACTGAAAATAGTCAAAGGGGTCACAAGTCTTCATTGGACATTGTGGATATTATAGATAATTCTTTTACATGTACCCTATAATTGCAAAACCCATGTACAGCTTGATTACACTCTTTGTATGGACTGATGAATGTGAAGTATCCTTCATGAAGCTTAAGCAATCCTCACTTTAGCTCCAATATTGAAAGCACCGGATTGGAATAAGATATTCCACATACATGTAAATGCTTTCAATTTTGCCATTGGATGTATCCTAGCTCAACCAAGAGACTAGAAAATTGATTTTCCTATTTCGTATGCTAGTAGACAGTTGAATGTGGCGGAGAAAAACTATTCACCAAAGAAAGGAAGGATTAAGAATGATCTATGCCATAAAAAAGTACAGACGTTACCTTTATCTAACAAATTTGTATTCTTTGTGGACCACCAAGCCTTATTGTACTTGGTCAACAAGCCATGCAACACAGGAAGAATAGCGAGATGGTTCATCATCCTTTTCGAATTTGATTTCACCGTATTTGTAAAAAAGGGCACCACTCATCAAAGAGCAGATCATTTATTAAGGATTATATCAAGGGAACCACCAAGGGAGGTAGACGATGATCTACCAGATGCATATCTGTTCTCCGTGGAAATGATACCTCGATGGTCAGAAGATATGGTATCCTTGATGACCATAGCTCAAGTGGATTCTCAAATAGCACTTCCTATTACAATTGGATTAATTGAGCAATCGTCTATGTATCAATTACTAGCTGGAAGGCTATATAAAAGAAATTGGGATGGAATATTGCTTTTGTGTATTAATCCTGAGAAGAAAACCCAATACCTAAGTCAAGTGCACATTACCATAGTAGGACTTCACTTTGCGGAAGACCAAACTATGCGACGGATCTTGAGACTTCACGTATTTTGGCCAACTATGAGGAGTGATGTTCACTCATTTGTAAAAAAATGTCCTCAATGTCAAAAGCCAGCACCCATACCTCATGTGACATTGTTCCAAATATCACTCGTTCCTAAGTGGAGTAACTATCTAGCTACTTACTTATCAAGGCAAACATTTCTTGAGGATATGAGTAAACATCACCAAAGAGCTATTGAAATTGAAGCAAGAGACTATGCTCTTATTGGAAACCAATTGTATCGATGAGAAAAGGATCAACATCTGCGTCTTTGTGCAAATCAAGACAAATATATTCCCATTATAGAATAAGCACATGCTAGATTAGCTGGAGGTCACTTTTTGAGAGAAACCACCGCAAGAGCAATCTTAATGGCAATCATATGGTGGCCAACACTTTTTGAAAATGCCAAAGAATATGTTCGAAGGTGTGATACATGTCAACGAGCAAAAATGCCAACCCATGTAGATAGCATAGCATGCCTTTAAGACCAATGGTGGAGGCTAGAGCTTTTGCAAAATGGGGTATAGACTTTGTTGGGCCAATACAACCACCTGCTTATAGAACCAAGCTCAATATATCACTGTAGCTACAGACTATTTGACCAAGTGGGCAGAGGCTAAAGCAACCCAAAAAATGATGCTAGAACCACAGCCGCATTCTTGTATGAGAATGTGTCAATAGATATGGACTGCCAATAGAAATTGTCAATGACAGGGGAACTCATTTCCTCAATGAGGTAATTGAGTATCTGCTTAATTAATTTATGGTCATCCATAACAAATTGACTCCCTATCACCCACAAGAAAATGACAAGTTGAGCATACGAATAAAATTCTTAGCTCGGTATTGACTAAAGTGGTTAGTTCAGGAAGGACAAATTGGGAAATGAATCTCCATGCCGCTCTATGGGCTTATAGAGTTTCATTCAAGACAGCTTTAAATGCTACACCCTTTAACCTTGTTTATGGTCTTGATGCCATACTGTCGATAGAATTTCTATTGCCAACACTAAGGGTAGCTAAGGATCTTGAATGGACTGGACATGAATTGTCAGAGAGGCTTGAAGATTTAGAAAAGCTTGATGAGCAAAGGCTAACAACTGTAGCTCATATTGACTCCACAGAAAACTTATAGACTGGGTCTATACACAATGTACATGGATGGTTTCATGAAAACAACCAAGGCAAGCTCTCGAACATCAGAAAACAGCTCGAAGGCTACAAAGCGTCAAATTTGATATATGAAGTCAAACTGACTCCAAATAGGCCAAAACTGGATGGGTAGCATCAGGACTATGTAGCGGACAAGTCCATAGCTTCAAAAGTGACTAACCAACTCCACATGCCATCTAGTCACAAAAATCAGTGATTTCAGAGTCGACAAGAGCACGAAGTGATGCCGACACGATAAAAATTTACCAAATTCAATTTAGGGCTTGTTTTAGATATATTGAATATGTCTAGGTCATCAAATTGTGAAGTCTTGCAAAAAATTTGACTGCTGTAAATAATCGTGATTATTTACTTTTGTGCTTTTTTGGCTTGAAAAAGATCTCTTCACTTCACCTACCACTCGTACACATCTAATACATGCCACATTTCAAGTATGAGCCAAAATGATCAAGAAAAACTTAGAAATTGTCAAAAAACGTACCAAGGTCTTTCCAACCCAATTGTTGAGTTATCTATCATATTTTTGATCCAAATCACCCCATATCTCATATACAGAGTCTACATCATGCCTAGAACCAAGTTGCAACAAAAAATATACATTTTGATGAAAAAGTTAATAATCGTGATTATTTACTTTCTTGCCAAAATAGATGAAATTTGCAACTTTGACCTTATGGGACCCAAGAACATAATGTCCCAAGTCCACTGACCAAGTTTGAGCAAGTTTGGAACTCTAAAACTCAAAATCTTAGTATATCTACTGTTTTAGAGTCTGAAAGTCTAAATTTGGCACCATTTCCACCCAGTGCACTCAAATGAGCCCACACTTCACTCAGAGCACCTAAATGCCATATGTTTCAAGCCTATCATGTCAAAAATGCAAAAAGTTGGAAAAAATCCCCAGCTATAAATAATCGCGATTATTTACTTTTGTTGTAATTTTTGCCTGAACTGTATGATTTTGATTTTTACATGTTTTTATGCATCTATGCATGCTCCAAAATTGATTTGAAGCAAAATGGAGTTCATTTGTCAACAATTCAGACTCAAGGCATTTCAGAGCGAAATTTGTAGAATTTTCTAACTTTGGCACTGTATTCGCTTAACAGGAGCAATGCAAGCAACCAAGAAGGCCAAAAAAAGGGTGTCCCAAAAAGAAAAGTTGCAAGAGTTGCCACCCTACCAACTAGACCCAAGTTCAATAAAGACGGTAAAAGCAAGATACTTGTCAAAAGAACAGTTGGAAGAAAACAACACCACAGTTTTCATTGGCAGGTTCAAGAGCAAACAAGGACACCAAGTGGAATTGCAAATGCTACCAAAAGAGATATATGATGTAGCTGCCAAGTGAGACACCAAAGAAGCCAACAGAAGGCTAGGCTTAAGGGACTTCTACAACCAGGAACCATGCGAAGTAGATTTCCAGAAAGCATATAAACTACTATCCACAATCAAAGAAGATGGGTCAGCCCAAATCACCGACCAACAAGGGCAGAAGGTAGAAGTATTAATCACAAAAGAGATTGTTGCTGAGGCACTAAAACTGTCGACTGAAGGTATGACGATGTGGGCCCAAGATAGAAAGACAGCAAGCACATTCACCAAAGAGACTACTGCTGTCACTTTTTTTGACCTCATCCAAAGGCAAGTGGAAGAACCAGCTCGCCTATACCATCAACACTTCCATTTCTTATCAAAGAGACCACCACGGTACACCACCCCAAACCATGTGGTTGCAACTACCTTCACCCAAGTGTTGAAGTCGATAACCAGGCAGGCAATTGATCATGTGTAGTATGTGCTGACAACGCTGAAAGGCACAAAGAAAGAAGGCAAGATCACATATCTAGGTGCCCCTAAAGTGATGACGAGAATAGCATATCATGCTATTGGCATGGCCGATAATTTTCCGCCAGCCCCAGATCAGAACACATGGATTGTATCCACACAACCTTCTCTAAGAACCACACGTTCATCAAAGAGAGTATATAAGTCAGACGAAGAATCTATCGAAAGCTCCCACGAAGCTCATAGCAGCGAGAGCTCAGACAATGAGGAAAGAAGAGCAAGGATTGAAGAAATGAAGAAGAAAGTAGTAGCTGCACACCAAAAAGAACCTCAGCAAAAGAAGGCGAGTTTGAAAGAAAAAAGCAGACTTATTAAAGGAGGCACCAAGCTGCAAGTGAGGACCCTAAAAGATGGGTTCCTAGAGAGATAAGGGGACCCAGAACCAAGAACCCTGCAAGGAAAGGAGCAAAGGATCCCCGAGAGCATCCCATGGATTTTCTTGAACGCATGTATGTAGAGGCATAAGCCTTAAAGTTGAAAGAAGATCAAGAAGCTGAAAGGAAAGCAAAGGAAGATGCAGTCGAGCAACAAAGACAAGTAGAGGCTACTGAACAAGGTCAGTCACACCACGACCAGGGGTATGTGTCTCCAAAACCCACCTCACCCGCTACGGAGCAAGAAGACCACCCCATGCCAAGTCCGAGCCCTTCACCAACAGCTAAACCCAATGAGGGTAAGGAAGCCAAGGAAAAAGAGCCTGAACAACATGCAGCAACAAGTTTTGAACACCCAAAAGCAGCAGAACAAACTGAGGTAGAACCTTCTACAACCACCCAACCAGAAACAGTTGAGGCATCTACTAAACCTCAAGAAGCAAAAGTAGCCAAGACAACCGCAACGCCTCAATGAGAAGTATAACCCCCGTCGCGTGCAATTACAAGCAGCCACCACAACACCACCTAAAGAGCCACACACTGAAACAAATGAAACCTGTAAGGACATGGGTCCTATGGGCAAGGCCACCGGCACGGCCAGACAATGTGTACGCTAGGGAGAGGCTATAAGATAGCACGGTTGGGTGGAGACTAGCACACGCATTACCACCGCTCTTTCATTGGTATCCGTAAAAGCGACTTGCATGTGCGTGCGACGCTCTACTTCTCTCCCACGTTCCTCAGACAACGATGTCTCCGTTGTGCAGCAAAAGAAGGTAGGCACGCTTTTCTGTGCGCAACGTGTGGACAGATGACGATAGCCGACCGCGGCCGCCCCATCTACGCCCCCCACATTGCACGACCAAGGCAAGAGACCAAGGCAAACTTGACCGGCAACTCGACGACACCGTGGCTCTGAAGGCTTCCGTTGGTGCCATTGGTTGCGTGCGTAGGAAGGCCTGCTTAACCCTTGCATGAAGGAGGGTTGAACCCACCCCATGAGGGTAAGAGGCCAACACTTTACCATCAAGCTATTGACCCTTGTTACACAACAAGGAAAGATAGTCTACTTGTGTTGAAAGGAAAACTAGAAGGAAAGGGAAAGCTTCAAACTTCAAGGAAGTAGCTTCACCCTTCCTTTTCACTTCTTGAAGGCAAGTTTTCCTCCAAAAAATCTTTTTTCCTCAAGGAGGTAGCTTCAAAGTGAACAAAAGCCTTCACAAAAAAGACGGGTTTTTGTGAAGAATCATCAAAGGTGTTCTTACAACGAACGACAAGTGAAGCGCTCAAATTCTCACAAGGCGAGGTTCGCATGCAACACAAATCATGGAGCATACAAAACACAAAGACTTCAATTTCTCAAGGTACAAGTTGTCATTTTTTTTTCTCTCCTTGCATTAGTGTGTGTTTACCATGGCCAGTGAGAATATCCCACCTACACACACGTTTGATTTTGAGCACGTAGATCAAAATCAGGGCACCACGAGTGCTGCTGACACTAATATGCATCATGATGATGATCTAGGAGATCATGGGCTTGTAGATATCGCTTCTTTCAAGAATTTGGAACATCGCCAAAGCGTACTTGAAAGCAAACTCTCTGCGCTCAATGCAAATTTTACCAATCTTACGGAGTTACTTGTGAAATTTATGAATTCACAGACGAATCAAGGAGCCACAAGTGGCACGATTCAAGGGAACCAAGCTCGCACGACTCAAGAAGTCCAAGAGACAAGTGGTGAAAAAGATGCAGAAGGTAGCAATGCATTACAAAGAATATCACCATTCCTGAGTTTCACGGGGAAGAGCGTGATCGCAACAAGGATGCGGTCAATACGTTCTTACACGAATGGAGTGATATTCATAGGTTGAGACACACCCCGGATATAAAGATGGTTGTGGAAACAAGTCTATCTCTTAAAGGCAAGGCCTATAAGTGGTGGATGACATTTCCAATAGATGCTCGGGCTACGTTTCAAGCTTCTTTCTCCAAAGAGTTTTTGGACTCCAATGGAGAAGATAAGAAGTGGTTAGCATGGGATACATGCCGCATGTCTGGCCTCTCTGTCACACAGTACCTTTCAAAGTATAGGGAAATCATATTAAAACTAGAAGGTCTAGATGAATTCCAAAAGATACGGGGTTTTAATAGGGGTCTTGACAAAGACTATCGTCTTCATGTCAAGACCCAACATCCAAAAAATTTGGAAGAAGCCATCTATCATGCGCAAAGATATGATGATGACCAAGAGAGGAAAGGAAATGTTCTCTACTCTAAGAATACTTTTGCTAAGACCAATGTGGCTAAGAGCCAATGGCGAGGTAGATCTCCCACACGTTCTAAGAGGAATAAGAGACAATCTATCTCTCCACGCCCACAAGAGGTTAAGAAGCCTAAGCAATCACGAGATACTCCACGTGGGTCTCTCAACACTACTAATTTTGAGCGTGCAAAGAAACACAATTTTTGTTTTAGATGTCTTTCGGACCAACATAACAAGAAAGATTGTCCTCTTTTGCAAGGCAAAGAAAAGGCCATGCACACGGTGCAACGCCTCACATTAGATCATCTCTTAATATTGTGTTGTAGAGGTTCTTCATATGGAAGAAAAGCACAAGTGTTGTGTGTCTACTTCAATGTGACAACCCACCTTTGGCCCCCATGATTTGATTCGCATGCATGGCACTATTAACGGACAACATGTTCGTATTTTAGTGGATGATGGTGCAACTCATAACTTGTTGAACTATAAGCTAGTCAAGGAATTGAAGCTTACACAGACTCCCTGCTCTCACAAGTATGTGGTGGAGCACATGTCTAGGAATGATAAAGAAGTATGGGACACGGTAGTTCAAGGGGTTGAGCTTATTGTTCAAGATCATACAATGACCCTTGACTTTCAAGTTATGAACATGGACCGTGTTGATGTAGTTTTAGGACGGGAGTGGCTGCATGGTTTAGGAAACACATTGCACACTAGTTATGAACACAACTCCTTATCATTTATAGCCAATGGTAAACATGTGCTTTTGCTTGGTGAGAAAATTATACCATCTGCACCTCTTATATGTACCGCCGAGCTTTTTATTTTGCAGAAAGCAAATTTAATAGATGAAGTCTTTTTGTGTTACTGCTTGTCTCCAAGTCTTGTGAATTCTCAAGAGCAAAGTGCGGTGAATTCTAGTAGTGGTATGCAAAGTGCAATGAATTCTAATGGTATGCAAAGTGCAATGAATTCTACTGGTAAATAAAGGGTTAACAAATATAATGAGCAAATTGCTCTCAATTTTTATTCTATAGAGCAACATGCAACTGTTGTAAAACAAACATTACAGGAATTACAAGATTCTCCATCCCAGCATAACTCTAATTTACTTTCTCCTTTTGCACGGAAAAATCTAACTCACTTACTCACGGAGTATAGTGATGTGTTCTCAAGTGATTTACCACCGGCTTTACCCCCTACACGTGATGTGCAGCATGGCATAGATGTCTTGCCAGGCACTAAATCGGTGAGTAAACCACCTTATCGTCTGAGTGCTAAAGAAGCCAAGGAGGTTGAGAGTCAGTTGGTTGACTACCTCGCCCGTGGTTTCATTAGACCTAGCACTTCGCCTTGGGCATCACCAATTCTATCGGTAAAAAAGAAAGATGGTACTATGCGCATGTGTGTAGATATCGCGGATTAAACGCCATAACCATCGAGAACAAGTATCCTCTGCCAAGAGTAGATGAGTTGTTTGATCAACTCCATGGGGCAAAGATACTATACAAAGATAGATCTTCATTCAGGATACCATCAGGTGCGTATCCATTTACAAGATATCTCCAAAACTACCTTTAGAACAAGGTTCGGGCATTTTGAATTTTTGGTTATGCCTTTTGGTCTAACCAATGCTCCAGCTACGTTTATGACGCTCATGGATAGTGTCTTACGTCCCTATCTTGGAGAATTTGTTGTGGTTTTCCTTGATGACATTCTCATTTACAGTAAGACTGAAGATGAACACATGGAACACTTACGATTAGTGTTTGAACAGCTACGAGCCCACGTGTTGTATGCTAAGCAAAGCAAGTGCGATTTCTTTAAAACAGAGATACATTACCTCGGTCATTTGATCTCTTATTCTAGCATCAAGATGGACACTGACAAGGTCGCTACCATTCTTCGATGGCCACATCCCAACACGGTTGAGGAGCTTCAAATATTTTTAGGCATGGCTGGATTTTATCGACAGTATATTCGTGACTATGCCAAAATCATTGTTCCTATGACGGATCAACTTAAAGCAAAAGATAAGACCTTTTCTTGGGAAGAACCCCAAAAATGCAGTTTCGAAAAACTCAAGGTAGCTATAGCCACTTCTCCCATCCTAGCAATCGTCAACCCACTTAAGTTGTTTGTAGTAGAGATTGATGCTAGTGATAAAGCCATTGGTGTGGTACTTCTCCAGGAGGGAAGACCTATAGCCTTTGAAAGTAAAAAGTTAGATCGAGCTCAATAGAATTATTATGTTTATGAGAGAGAGCTTTATGCCATAATTCACGCTTTACGAAAGTGGCGACACTATTTATATGGTGCCGAGTTTGAAGTAGCTTTTGACCATGAGAGTATCAAATGGTTTACTACTCAAACAGACTTGGAGGGCCGTAAGGCTAGATGGGCAAAAATCCTTCAAGATTATGATTGTAATCTATGATATCACAAGGGGCGATATAATGTAGTAGCGGATGCAGTAAGTCAGATGCCTCAGATTAATTCACTTGCTTTCACGGAACTAAAGAGTAGATTTCTAGAGTCATTACGTGGCAAGTATGCACAAGATCAATCATATGCTAAAGTGTGGAGTGCAGTTTTAAAAAGGGATCCCTCACACTCACATGTCTCCGAACAGCCAGATCAACATGTCTCTGCACGCGCAGATAGAAACTCCAACACATAGAGCTCCACCCCTACTCAGGAAGAGCTTAAGCGATGAAAGAATTTTTCCATTGATGATGGCTACTTACTCCACAAAGGTAGATTATGTGTGCCAAAGGACTCAGACACTAGGCGCCAAATCTTATTTGAGTGTCACTACAGTCCAAGTGCTAGTCATCCAGGTATCCGTAAGACGTATGCCTTAGTTCGACGGCAATTTTATTGGCGGGGCTTACATCATGATGTTCAAAAGTACGTACTAAACTACTAACAGTGCCAAGGTAATAAGGCAGAGCACCTCAAGGTAGGTGGCCTTTTACATCCTTTGGAGATTCCACAAGGTAAGTGGGAGAGTATCTCTATGGATTTTGTAGTAGGACTACCTACTACAAATCATGGCCATGATGCCATTTGGGTAATTGTAGACCGTCTCACAAAGATGGGTCGATTCATTCCCACTAAGACTACGGTTAAGACACCAAAATTAGCACGTCTATTTCTAGAGCATATATATAAACTCTACGGTCTTCCAGCTAGTATCATTAGTGACAGAGATCAAAAGTTCGATAATCACTTCTAGAGAGCCGTGTTTCAAAAGTTGGAAACTAAACTTAATCTAAGTACGGCTAATCATCCCGAAACGGATGGTCAAACAGAAAGAGTTAATCAAGTGCTAGAGGATATGCTACGAGCGAACGTTAGCAAGAAGCAAACCAATTGGGAAGACTACTTACCTATATTGGAATTTGCTTATAATAGTAACTACTACAGGGCTTAGTCCATTTATGCTTTTATATGGATTTCAACCTAGATCACCCATTATTACAGTGGGGTTGACTAAGGAGAAGATACAACAAGCGAGGATTTTCTCCAAGACCATTTTGACATGCTTCAAGTTGCTTGACAAAATGTTAAGCAAGCTCAAGATCGATAAGAAGTACGCAGATGAGCATCATCGTCTTGCTACTTTCGAAGAAGGAGACAAGGTTTTTCTCAAAGTTCCGGAGCATTCAAAAAGTTTGAAGGCGGGAAAAGTTTCTAAACTTTCACCACGCTATTGTGGACCATTTACCATTCTCAAACGCATAGGTCAAGTGGCCTATAAGTTAGCTCTCCCAGAGCACTCACGAGTTCATCCTGTTTTTCATGTTAGCCGTTTACGAAAATAGCTAGGACAGAATGATAACATCATTGACACATGTGTGTTAGTTGACCTTATCGAATCGCCAAGCATTCCTCATGAGCCCGAAAAGATTTTGGATTCTAATGAGCTTCGCACCAGAAATCATGTCAGACGAAAGGTGTTGGTAAAATGGCTAGATAGACCTGAAGAAGGTTCTACATGGGAGAATATCTCCGCACTTAAGAAACATTTTCCTACGTTCGTTTTCGAGGACAAAAAAAATTCTCAAAAGGGGGGGGTGGAGGGGGGGTAATGTAAGGACATGGGTCCTATGGGCAAGGCCACCTGCACGGCCAAACAGTGTGTACGCTAGGGTGAGGCTATAAGATAGCACGGTTAGGTGGAGACTAGCACATACATTACCACCACTCTTTCAAAACCTCTAGACAAACTCAAGTAGAGCCTGAATATTGGCAAACAGACGACGAAGTCATCATGCAAGTCAATCAATATGCCAAGCAGATATAGCTGATGACATAAGAAATGCAAACAGCAGCACTTAGCCACAGTGCTAAAGCCAGGGAGCTTGAGCTAGTCATCGATGCTCTACAAGGAGAGTTAGATGACAGGATGAACAAAATTTCAGATCTACAAAGATAGATCAAAGAGCTGAAGGATGAAGCAGAACAACACCAGCTTGCCCAAAAGAAGCAGCAGAAAGAAATGGAAGAGTTGGGAGAGCTTCTAACCAAGCTATCCAATGCCTCTAAGAGCAAAGATCAACAGCTGACAGAAGTAACCAATGAACTTCTAACCACTACTCTGTCAGTCCAAAAGATCCAAGTGCAACTCGATGTAGCAAATGCTTCTTTGCAGTACGCAGAACAAAGGATCAATAATCAAAAAGCCATTTTGAGACACATAAGGAAAAATCATGTTGCCACTTTGATCAAAGGTACTGATGAAGTCTATAAGACTTTGGAAAAGAGAAACGAGGATCTCAAGCTAGAGTTGAATCTAGAACAATCACAAAGAAGAGACATTGCATTGATGTGGGTCCAAAGAGAGGAGCACCTGCTCAAAGAGATAGCTGAATTAAAGAGAGTCAATCAGCTGCTGAGACAGGGACAACCAGAACATCAGGAAGAAGCAGGTACCTTTGAGCAACCAATTGTTGACATACCCTCGGTCTCTTTTGCTGACATGGAAACAAAGCCATCAAAAGAGCTAGAAGGAGAAGCGGATTTTCAGCTACCACTCACTGAAGCTGAGCAAGTACCCATAGTCCATCTTTCTAAAGCTGAGGAAGATGCACTGAAGGAACAGATGGCCCAGGAAACAGATGTTGAATGGAAATCAGCGATAGATTGGGAGTTGAGAATTCTTCACTCAGTCTATGTAACTCAACTCACTCCCAACCAAATCAATGCTCAATGGCATCAACAATCACTGCCATACCCCTTGATCAAAGTGGAGCTATTACAAGTTAAAGAAATACTATACAAAGATATGCAGGGAGAAGGCTCAGAGGATATCCACCCCAAGTGGAGAAAAAGCTGGTTGAACAAGAGTTCGAGATATCTAATTATGTTCACAAGACCACCTGCATCCCTTCAGAAAGACCCAACATTTTGTCATGTACCAAGGGTAAGGACATGGCAAGCATATGAAGCATTAAAAAAGAAAAGACCGACATTACTGAACTATCCATGTCTACCAGCTCCAAAGCAGGGACCGGCAACAGAAGAATACATGGTGAAAACCCTAACGAGCACCATGGCTTTCTTCAAGAGCCTTCCTGACCTCTCATGTGCCATGTTGTATAATATTTGCAAAATGTTGCTCACATGCATTCAAGCTTTTCACAAGCCAAAGCAAGCCGGAGCACCATGGATGTCTTTCCTTGAAGGCAATAAGGGTCTTTGTTACGACTTAAGTGGCCAGCCTTCAGAAGAAGTCCTTTATGGCTTCTATGCCATATGCATGTTTTTGCCCTCTAGCAATATGCTCATGTTTGAGGAAGCATTCTATTCAGGTTTCTTCACTTGGCAAACAAAGATATTTGGGCCAGTGATAAGCAACCTTACATCCAGATTTGTTGGCTATTCAGCCATTGAGCTTAAAAACAGGGTCACAATGCAGTTCTTGCAAGTTCTTGACAAAGAACAAAGAATCAGATATGAGAAATCACTCCATGCGCTTAAAGACCACCTCGCCAGCCGTCAACCCGAAGACTACTTCAGTCCATGAAGTTGTGTCAAGGGACAAAACACTTGAGGAGGGGGGGCATGTTAGCAGCAAGCTAACTTGGATAACATTTTTCGAAGCTCTTATTGTAAAAACACTTATTATTTTGATGAATTGGGAATTTTCTAACTCCTACTTTCCAGATAAATAGTGTAATTTATGAGCCGAGGCTACAAGCTTCCAGATTGTATCAACCTGTCTTTAGTTAGAGCTCCCAGATTATTAGTTTTGACCATAAAAACCTTAGCTAAGATATAAAAGCCAATTTTTGTAAGTATTTTATAAGTTTTGGATAATAGAAACACAGTGTGAGCTAACGGTGCTCTCTTCTCTCCTTCTCGCGTTTCCTACTCCCTTCCCGGTTGTCACATTGCAGTGCCGCTTGTTGCAGCGTTGCAACCACAGCTAAGAGCTCTATGTATTGACGTAAGCATTTCATGGTAATCCGTAGATTTTGGCGTCGTCAACCCACGGACTAATTTCATCATAAGTAGTAATTTAAGCTTCAAAATCATAAAATAAGTATAGGTGGGGTATTGGGGGTATCATTGCTAAGCATTTAGATGCATTTTGGGTCGAAAATGACTAGGTCAAAAACTCACTGCTGTTAATAATCACGATTTTTGCGCTTGACCTAAAGTGAGTTTTGAGACCATAAGCATGTGTGCTTAGGTCTTATAAACATGTCCTAGAATTTTTGTAACGTTTGGATGTCGTTTGATGCTGTAATGGTTGTGATTTGTTTGCCGATGAGCGACTAGCTTTTGGTGATTTCTGTCATTTGAGTATAGCTTGAGTTAGATGCGAGTTATTTGTTGTTTTCCAAGAGATTGACAACCTCTTGTAGCCTCTATGCACTAGTCGAGTCAGCTTCACCCCATGGATTGACAATTATATTCGTGGTTCTGGCTATGTCTACAATAAGATAGGAGTGAGGTTAGACATCCATCCTACATTTCACTCTTCCTTTTTTAGAATTTTTGTTTACATGGTTTCAATCGAGCCTTTGTACTTGGCCTTACATTTGAACCAAAGGGGTCAGGGAGTTTGCAAAGAGCTATGTGAACTACTACATTGAGTTTGTTTGGAATGCTTTTAGACACTACCTAAAATGTGGTTGCAATTTTTTTTATCTAAATTGTGACTCTCTCATCAACTTGATGAGGTAGTAGGTCCGCACCTCTTAATACTTAGACTTCATCTAGATCTTTTACTTGAAGAAAGTTATCTATGACCCTGTTATTCTATAGGTCTAAATGGATGACCAGAGATCTTAACCTTAAATTGAGCTTCTTGGCCTTGATAGTACCTTTTGTGTGCCTTTGATAATTGGCCTAGAAAGTCGAAACGTTTGATTGTGCTATGATTGCCCTTTAATGGTTTGGTTTACCCAAAAAACAAAGGCAATCCAATTTGATGAAAATATTCCCTGCCTATCCGCATGATTAGGTTGTCACTCTAGTTCACTTTTGTTGGGGAGAACCCTCTTTTGTATAGGAAATTTCTTTCACCTAATGGGTATTGAACTTTAGTGAGAACTATCTTCCACTTGTGGGCATTGAACCTTGGGCCTTGACTTAGCTTTCTGGTTAGTCATGGGTATTGGGGGTGGGAATTAACTGCCCATCATCTCATGAGTACTTGCTATAGCTTGTCTCTCTAGTGGGAACTATCTTCCATGGGAAGCAGGTATGTAGTATAGAAGCCCTCTGATTCATTGCCAAGAAGATCTTTAGTGCTCTGTGGCAGTTCCAGAGATAAGAGCCCCAGCCAAAGAGAATGGGGGAGTATTATTAGATAGCAAAGGAATCTGCAAAATCCTCCACAAGTCCTGTCAGCCAGAGCTACGCCTATCTGCGCGTCGTTTACATGAAGTCCAGAGTCATGGACGCACCCAAATGAGAGTGGGGGAGTGAATGCAGGTCAGAAAGGGTATCTTCCTAAAATGATACATGCCTTAAAAGGCACTCAAGAGTAAAACATGTTATGTGTAGTTAGCCCTCCACGTGGTGGAGATAAGTTATGCGGCCAATCGATAGTTAGTTAGGCCCCTAGGTATTGCCTAGTTACATAGTTAATGTCAAGGATAGAAGTGGGTCTTAGACCAAGGGGGATATGCACATTTCTATGTTAGTGGAAAGAGATATGAAGAGAGAGAGAGAGAGAGAGAGAGAGAGAGAGAGAGAGAGAGAGAGAGAGAGAGAGCACTCCTACTCTTGAGATTTCCCATATTCACTAAGAGAGGTAAAGAAAACAATTTAGGGTTTTTTCACACACACACACACACACACACACACATTTTTTAGATTTTATTATCGTCCTCAGAGGTCAAATATGACCTATGGGACCAAAGCTACATGTGATGTAGTATGTGTATGGCTGATGAGTGACTCTCGATGCTCCAAAATTGTGGTGATGAGAGTCGCAATGGAGAGCCCACACTATGGATGGGAGGGGAAAGTTTGTCAGTTTAATTCATGCTAAAAGTGTGAGAGAACCAAGTTCAGATGTGACCAAAAGCTAAGCACTCTAGTAGTGTGTGGTACTCAGACACTCGAACTTGCAGTGAGCATAATGTGCACAGTCAATTTGACTCTTCTCCATTGCCCCAACGCCATGTCTTGCATCGAAGGAAATGGGAGCTAAGACGAATGGCTGCGCTAGTGCATATCGTCAACAAGGGGATATGCTCAAGCATGTAAGTGTGAGTACGGTTTCCTCTTTCAGCGAAGAACATGGTTTTGTAGTTGGGGGCAATATGGGTGGTGTAATGTATGAAGCATGACCCATTGGATTTCTCCCAAGGCGTAATGCGTTGTAGAAAGGCTTCATTCACTTGGGAGTCAATTGAAGCATCATGTAGCAAGTGTAATGCATCTTATCTCCCAAACCACTTCTTTATGTCTTGCATCCATCCCTTGCTCAAGATCTTGCTTTTATGAGTCTTTTGATTTTTTTTAATTGCTTCCCATGTAATTGTAGGAAGTGGATGTGAGGGGTTTTGATGCATCTTTATCATGTACTCCAAAACCCTTTCCATGTCCCTAACCTCAAGTGGAAGAGATCTCAACTCAAGAAGTGTTACCATATACATGTGTTTGTGATGTGTATGAACACACTAGGACCGTCGGGGCATTTTTTCCCTCTTTAGGAGTCTTTTCCCCCCTGCATTGTATATACGCCCATCACTCTAGGGTTATCTATCTTTCCATTGCACACTAAGTAACACACTCTCTATTGTGTGCCTTGAGATTCCTTCGTCTTCTCCAAGCTGTGTGCGTTTCTCTGCAACCCTAATTCCAACAATTGGTATCGGAGCAGGTTGCGTCCTCCCGGGCTTAGTCGCCAGCAGCTCCAGCACACGCCTGCTCACTTTCTCCGATTTCTGTGAGCTTTGGCGAGCGTTCGTAGGTCGACAAAAAAATTGGATTTTTGATTCGGACTCATTTCGGATTCTGCTCAGATTTATGATTCGAGCTCATTTCGGCCTCTGCTTTCACTACAGGCAGGTCTACACATGCAATTTCTTCATTTTGTGTAGAATTTCCGTCAGTGCCGTTTTTGCATAACAGGTGCCTTACAGTGTTCAACGGTTTGTGCTATATAGCATGTGTTGTTCTTGCTTTGTTTCTCCTCTTTTCGGGCAGTTTTTACATCAGGTGCAGCATTTACCATGGCTGATAACAACATAGATGTGTTCAAGATGTTTGTTGCTGAGGATAGGTTGGATTGGGACAATTACCCTATGTAGGCTTACATGATGCAACATGTTCTTGTGTCAAAAAGGGCGTTTGGAATATTGTGCAGGGCATTGATGTACGTTGGTGCAACCAAAGTTGGTCCGCGCTATAAAGTGTGTTGTGCAGTGCAAAGGGTACTAACAGGTGCATGGTAGAGGGCTAAAGCCAGTGTGGGAGACCTCAGCAGGACAGTGGCAATGGAAATGCGTGCTTAAAGGGGTTTTTAAGGCCAGGGGGGGCTCCAAAGTGGGATAATGATGACGGCAAATCAAAGTGTTCAAAATGCAAACAACATGTCCCGAAATGTGGTGTTCAAGATGCTCTAGAAGCTCGTCCAGACGGCTCGTCAAACGGGGCTTCGGTGTGAAAGATATGCCAGTCCGAAGTTAGAAGCCTTCGCAGGTCCCGACGGGCAAGGCACGTACAGACAGGTGGCGAAAAATGGGATCAATGGATACACGTGTAAAGCTCAAGCTGTCGATCATGCCGGTCTTTCCGGTTCGCCATTCAGAGCTCGGACAGGCAAGTTATCGCCTGTGGAGTATTTACGGGGGTCGGGTACGTGCTCACCGGGCCATGTTTGTAAGCGCGTCGACAGGCATGTTTTTAGGCTCGCCAAGATTCTAGAAAGTGGCATGCAATATGGAAAGCCAACCGGAGTTTACGGCTCGCTGATCGAATTCATGGTCAACAGGATATGTGCACTTCAAGTTGACAATCAGTCGCGACAGGGGTACAACTCAATTTTTTTACCACTTGTGGCTTGGTGTTCGAGGGGGTGAACTGACCTAAAGCGGAAAAGTTTTCAAGGTTTGGGGTTGGCCGGGGCGGCTTGGCGAGAGAGGGGTTCAGAAAGCTCGAACACATGGAGCACCGACCACATGCGAAACGGATGCTATGGAAAGTCTTTCATGGTAAGTGCAAAAGAAAATGGGTGGCTGGCTGAAGTTAAAGGGAAAAAAGAAAAAGGGGACCTTCAAAGCTAACAGAAAAAGAAGAGGAGAAGTGAGCCTGTTACAGGAAAAAAAAAACAAAACAAAAGAAAGGCCTGGCGCCACTACCAAAAGTAGAAATATTTTTTTCTTCTTGGCTTGGGAAAAAAAAAAAGAGGAAAAGGAAGGAGAAAAGGGGAGGGCAGGGTTTTTGGAACGTTTTGGATTTTCTTAGGTTTGGCTTGGAGTTTGGGGAGGAAGGAGCAGGGTTGCAAGGTCAGAGTGATCGAAGCCGACACCCAAGGGAGAATCATCGCCGTGAAGCGGCCCGAAAGAGCGAACACTGAGCAGAGGAAAGGGCCAACGAAGGCTACCAAGAGGAAGCGACCCGTGCCAATGATGGTCCAAGCGACATGTGGGAAGTCATCGAAGCAGTTGTGGAGCGTCGCATAGCTGCCTGATAAGGAGAGAAAAGAAGAAGAATCGCTAAGGTGCCTCTTCACGTGGGCGAATGTGGAAAGGCGAGAGCGGTTGAAGAACTTGTCGCAAAAGTAGTATTCGGCGAGCAACGAAGATATATTTTGGGAGCCTCCTCCAAAGAGGGTTGTGCATGTGTAGTAAAAGGGTTTTTTTTGGGAATGTCTATGGCCATGGTGTACTGAAGGTTGTAATCAATTTTCCTTGAAGTGAGATCAAACCCACTTTTTCCCCTATCAAGTGTTGATTTTCCCTTCCCCCTTTCTCTTGCTCTGGCTCTCGTGCGTGTCGACAGTGTGGAAGTGTGTGCCCCCTGAACCAACAACATGTGTGTGTGCACAAACAGAGTGAGTAAGATGAGTAGTGTGGGTTGAGAGGGTCGAGATCAGTAGCAGTGGTGTGTGCGTGTGGGTGGGTGATCTTGTTGGCAGTAGGTGCATCGGGTAGAGTGCAGGTGAGACCTTACTAGTGAAACTTGTTTCTTTTGAAGGTGTATCTGAGAGGACAGGGGTGATGTGAATACCCTGAGCTATATAGGGGCCACTGCGTGTGTGTCGGGTGTGTTCCCCATTCCCCCTCCCCTCTCCATCTTCTGGTTTCCCCATGGAGGAGCACATTGATCGCTCCCAGTTAAGTGAAGAGAAGCAGTTTTTGGTGTTGGTCGACATGGCGTCTCGAAGCTATGGGCCAATTTTTACAGGTGAAGAAAATCCTGATGAGTGGGTTGCAGACTTTGAGTTGTATATGTTGTCGTTGCGCATGCCGAACGAGGACAGCAGATGCAGACATTTCCTTTGGTGATGCGCGGGAACGCAAAGGTATGGTACGAAGCTTTGGAAGGTGAGCCGAGGCATGCTTGGCCGGCCCTGCGTGCGCGTTTCCTACATGACTTCCGCAAAGAGACGTCCCCGATCGAGATGGATGCCAAACTGAAGGCACTCAAACAGGATGTAAGTGAAGAGTTCAGTTTGTTTTTGGATCGTTTTGAAGTGTGCTGGGCAGAGTTAGCGGGTGCCATGCAATTGGCCAATGGCGACTATTTCAAGCTCGATAAATTCATGGCATGCCTGCATCCTAAAGTGAGGGAGAAAGTGGATTTTGAGAGCCCAGAAAACTATAATGGTGCAGTGGCCATCGCAAAGGCAAAAAGCAAAAAAATAAAAAAGAAGATTGAACAAGCCGTGTCGGGCTATGAAGCGGTGGTCCAACCTCAGGGTCAGAGGGATGTTGTTCATGATGAGAACCCTGCAAATCTAGGTGTAGCCGTTGTGCCACAAAATTAGGTGCGAACCGTGCAGGATTTGTCTGAGCAAATGCAGGAATTGCGGCTAAGCGTGATGGATAGAGGTCAACCCAGAGGGGCAAGGGGCAGGGCAAGGCCACTGCCTGGCCGGTGTTACAATTGCGGTGAAGAAGGACGCTATGTGCCAGATTTCCCTCATCCGCTGAGAGAAAGAGGCGGTATTTATCCACTGTTTGGCAGAGGTAGAGGCCAAGCACAACTCAATGGCCCGAGAGAGTAGGTAGTCGAGAATCAGGTGCAGCAAGCTCCTCAGGATGGTGGTGAAGTCCCTAGGGTGAATATCATTGGAGTGGATAAGCAGGATGTTGAAGTTTTGGCCAACAAAAGAGCAAGGAGGGAAAGAGAGACATAAACCAAGCGGGAGACGAGGGCCCGTAAAGGTAAGGAGAAAGTGTATGAGGGCAAGGAGTAGCCGGAAACTAGCAAGAAGAGGAGGCGTCGCAAAATCAAGCAAGCAAACTTTCAGCTAGGGCGCGGCTACCAGAATATGACTTAGTAAGCGATGTTCAAAATCAGAAGGCTAACATAACCTTTGGTCAGTTGTGTTGGCTTTAAATCCCAAGCTACGAAGACATTGGTCTACAAGTGTCAGCACGAGGCTACCAAAGGCTAAGGGAAATGTGCATGCGATACAAAACATGGCATTGAGAGTGGGTAGCCCGACAGATGTCCTTCCTCTAGTGGATGCGGTCATTGAAAAGAGGATGCAGGTTCAGGCCTATATAGATGGTGGAGCACAAGTTTGCGTCATGACGGAGGCTGCTATGAAGGAAATAGGGGTCAAAGCAGTAGCTAAATCAAATGTACGCATGAGGATGGCTAACCATACCAAAGCCAGGTGTTTGGGCGTGGCTCAAGACGTAAGAGTGAAAGTGATGGGCATTGAGTGCCTAATAGATTTCTTTGTAATGAAAGCGGGTGATAATGCTTATCCAATCATCTTGGGTAGGCCATGGCTACTTGCAATAGGAGCTAAGCAGGATTGGGGGAGCAGGGTGTTCACCTTGCCTGACAAGGAGAGAAGGAGACACGTGGTGCTTGATTTAAAGACCAAAGAGAACCGTTTACACCCTGTGGCAGAAAAAGACAAAGATGATACGACAAGCTATGAGTATGAGACCGAGACAGGCTATGCTGAGGGCTACACAGATACTCAGGAAGAGGAAAGTGAGAATGATATGCTAAAGATAGATGCCAACTTGTTTGGGGTCACTATTGAAGGCTCCCATGTAAAAGGAGAGGTGCAACCACAGGTTGGTGGCATAGGTGTGGAGGAGGTAACTACTATACTAAGCGAAGACTTGACCAAGAAAGAGAGAGAAGGCTATGTTGAGTTGTGTGCCTCTTTTCTGAATTTATTTGCGACGAAGTACAAGGATCTACGAGGAGCTAAGGGTGCAGAGCACAAGATAGTTCTTAAAGAAGGGTGCAAACCAAAGGCACAAAAGTTAAGGAGGTTAGGGGAGATTCAAAAGGAGGCTCTTTGGCAGGAGATTAACCAGTTGTTAGATGCAGGTATCATATACCCTGTGAAGGAGTCGGAGTGGGTTTCTCCAGTGGTTATCACCCCTAAGAAGAATGGAAAATGGCGGGTGTGTATTGATTACAAGCCATTGAATGCGGCAACCAAGAGAAACCACTACCCGCTGCCGTTCCAAGATGAAATCTTAAATCAGGTGGCCGGTTATGAGAGGTACTCTATTATGGATGGATTTTCAGGGTACTTTCAAATAGGGATTTCTCTTGAAGATCAGTTGAAGACGACATTTATCTCTCCATGGGGGTGCTTTGCCTATCTTCGCAGGATGCCGTTTGGTTTAGTGAATGCCTACGCCACCTTCCAAGACTGGATGAATAGGGTGTTTGGTCCCTACTTGGGTAGATTCATTAGGGTTTTCATGGATGACATTGGATGCTATAGCTCAAGGGCGGATCATTTGTCAAAGCTCCGGCTATGTTTTCAAAGGCTGGATGAAGAAGGGGGTCAATTAAACCCTAAGAAGTGCAAGCTAGCACAACCTCGAGCGCAATTGCTAGGTCATGTGGTGTCACAGAATGGAATTGAGGCAGATCCGGAAAAGGTCAAGGCGCTAGTCTTAATGGAGCCTCCCTCTAGTGCGCAAGGCTTTGCGTCCTTTGTACATAAGCTAAAGTACTTGTCACGTTTTTTCTGGATGCTGTCACAGTATGTATATCCTCTCCAAAAGAGGGCTCAACAGGTGCATGGCTTTGAATGGGATGAAGATGCTCAAGAAGCTTTTGATAGGGTGAAAGAAATTTTGTGTCAGGTGCCAGCTATGTGCCCTCCAAGCCAAGAGGATGATTTCTATGTGTCAATGACGGTAGGTACCGTGGCTATTGGGGCGGTGTTACTGCAGAAGGTAGGAAGGAGCTACAAGCCTATCTACTTTGAAAGCAGGGTGATAAGTCCTGGAGAGGTGACTTACACTGAAGCGGAGCAGTGGGACATGGCATTGGTTTTAGCTTGTAGAAAATTCAAAGTGCACCTTATTGTGCGTAAGTTTTATGTGTTGACGGCTAACAATCTGTTGCCTGAAGTTGTGTTACACTTAAAGCCATGAAAGCGGATCATGAAGTGGGTGATAGAGTTGGAGGAATTCAAGTTTGAGTTCAAAATTGACCACACCAGCCGGTCCCATTTGGCGGACATTTTGGTCAGCAAAGCGGTAAACTTGCCAATTTATCAAAGAGTGGTGCGAGATGAAGCCAAAGAGGAGCCCGACCTGATTGGAGCTTTTACCATGTGGTTTGATGGTGCATATAGGAGGGTGATAAAGAAAGCTGGGGGAGGTTTGGTGATACACTATCCACACAGCAAGGTAATCTTCTCAAAAGCCTATGATTTGGAGGATGTTCATACCAACAATGAAGCAGAATATCTCGCCCTCCATCTAGGTTTGAAACAATGCATCGAGTTCGGCATTTCCAGGTTGGTGGTCAAAGGTGATGCGTTACTGATCATCAATGGCAAGTAAAGTGAGATTCCTTAAAACATTGGTTCTTTGCCATCAAGAAGTTGTTGAAGTTCTTTAGAGAAATACAGTTCAAGCATGTGAAGAGAGAGCACAACCAAGAGGCAGACCAGCTAGCAAGCAGTAAGGTGCAGGTACATGTCGCAGGTATATATGTGACCCCGGCCACATACACAGGTAGGGAGTCATTGAAGGAGGTGGAAGATTTCTTCGATACAGGGCAGTGTCCCCAAGGTTTGTCTAAACTGCAAAGGAGGAGGATAGTTCAGAAAGCACGCAAATTTACACTTGTAGGTGAAGACCTAATGACTTACGCCAGAGACGGGGTGCTAAGGAGAGTGCTCTATAAAGAAGAGATTAACTTGGTACTAGAGCAATGCCATGAGGAGAGCGGACACCAGGGGAAAGGTCAAGTATTGTTTCGAGTGTTGAGAGCGGGGTTTTGGTGGCCTTCAGTAGTGAAGGATGTGCACTATTGGTGCAAGACCTGCCATGAATGTCAGACTATAGGAGAGAGGCGTTTGACAGCTGAGTCACAGGGAGCGATTATTACTCATAATGCTTTCGAAAAATGGTGTTTGGATGCCATAGGTCCACTCCCTAAGTCTACAAGTGGTAAGAAGTATGTCGTGGTTGCCATCGACTACCTCACCAGGTGGGTCGAGGCCAAAGCTGTGAAGGAGGTTAATGCACAGGTTGTGGCCCACTTTGTTTTTGACAACATTTGTTGCCGTTTCGGAGTGCCGTGGGTACTCATTTCAGATAGAGGGCAAGGATTCTGAAGCAAGCTTATGCAGGCATTGGTGGAAAAACTAAAGATTCAGCATCGGTTTTCCTCGCCTTATCATCCCCAATGCAATGGTCTTGTGGAGAGTGCCAATGGACAAATCATCAAAATGCTCATGAAGTATGTAAATAAGCAGGAGACAGAATGGGAGATCAATCTAGAAAAGTGTCTATGGGCCTACAGGATGTCCTACAAAGTGGCGACCAACTTTACTCCATTTGAGTTGGTTTATGGTAAGGAGGCAGTGCTGCCAGTGCATGCACAGCTGGGTGCTTTGAAAGGTGTGTGGCGCATCAATGCCACTCCCCAAGCTGTCTTACAAGATAGGATTGTCGGCCTTGAGGCATTGCATATGGATAGAGAGGTAGCAACAGACTACTATGTGAAGCAACGGGAAAGGAGAATGGCGAAAGTCAATGAGAGTCTGCCAGAGAAAAAGATAGAAGAAGGGGACCTAGTAATGAAGTATGAAAGCTACTTGGACTTCACCTTCCAAAAAAAGTTCAAAAAGAAATGGACGAGTCCGTACAAAGTGCAAAAGGCCTTTCCAAATGGGACCTGTCAGTTGGTGAAAGCCAATGGTAAGCTTCTCAGGCACAGGGTAAATGGTGTACGGCTCAAACTGTACTTTGATAGGGGAGTGGTGCCCAATGTACATCAAATGGTGAACAGGGGGGTTGGGCAACTCACTTGAAGGGACTCAAGAGTAACAGACATATAGTTTTGTACATATTGTACTTATTGTACATATGGTGGTGTGTTTTCCAACATGCTTGGGTGTTTGCAGAGTGTTGCAAGTTTCAAGTTCAATAAAGCTACTTTTGGTTGAACATGAATGTTCAACGGGGGGGTGGGCAATGATGGTGCAGCCAAAGTTGGTCCGCGCTATAAAGTGTGTTGTGCAGTGCAAAGGGTGCTAACAGGTGCATGGTAGAGGGCTAAAGCCAGTGTGGGAGACCTCAGCAGGACAGTGGCAACGGAAATGCGTGCTTAAAGGGGTTTTAAAGTCCAGGGGGGGCTCCAAAGTGGGATAATGATGACGGCAAATCAAAGTGCTCAAAATGCGGAAAACATGTCCCAAAATGTGGTGTTCAAGATGCTCTAGAAGCTCGTCCAGACAGCTCGTCAAACGGGGCTTCGGTGTGAAAGGTATGCCAGTCCGAAGTTAGAAGGCTTCGTAGGTCCCGACGGGCAGGGCACGTACAGACAGGTGGCGAAAAATGGGATCAATGGATACACGTGTAAAGCTCAAGATGTCGATCATGCCGGTCTTTTCGGTTCGCCATTCGGAGGTCAGACGGGCAAGTTATGGCCTGTGGAGTATTTACGGGGGGTCGGGTACGTGCTCACCGGGCCATGTTTGTAAGCGCGTCGACATGCGTGTTTTTAGGGCTTGCTAAGATTCTGGAAAGTGGCATGCAATATGGAAAGCCAACCAGAGTTTACCGCTAGCTATTCGAATTCATGGTCAACAGGATATGCGCACTTCAAGTTGACAATCAGTCACGACAGGGGTACAACTCAATTTTTTTACCGCTTGTGGCTTGGTGTTCGAGGGTGTGAACTGACCTAAAGCGGAAAAGTTTTCAAAGTTTGGGGTTGGTCGGGGCAGCTTGGCGAGAGAGGGGTTCAGAAAGCCTGAGCACACGGAGCACCGACCACATGCGAAATGGATGCTATGGAAGGTCTTTCATGGTAAGTGCAAAAGAAAATGGGTGGCTGGCTGAAGTTAAAGGGAAAAAAGAAAAAGGGGACCTTCAAAGCTAAGAGAAAAAGAAGAGGAGAAGTGAGACTCTGAGAGGAAAAAAACAAAACAAAAGAAAGGCTTAAGTGAGGGCAGTGGCGCCCAGGTGCTACTGCCAAAAGTAGAAATATTTTTTTCTTCTTGGCTTGGGAAAAAAAAAGAGGAAAAGGAAGGAGAAAAGGGGAGGGCAGGGTTTTTCGAACGTTTTGGATTTTCTTAGGTTTGGCTTGGAGTTTGGGGAGGAAGGAGGAGGGTCGCAAGATCAGAGTGATCGAAGTCGATACCCAAGGGAGAATCATCGCCATGAAGCGGCCCGGAAGAGTGAACATTGAGCAGAGGAAAGGGCCAACGAAGGCTACCAAGAGGAAGCGACCCGTGCTAGTGATGGTCGAAGCGACATGTGAGAAGTCATCGAAGCAGTTGTGGAGCGTCGCATAGCTGCCTGATAAGGAGAGAAAAGAAGAAGAATCGCTAAGGTGCCTCTTCACGTGGGCGAATGTGGAAAGGCGAGAGCGGTTGAAGAACTTGTCGCAAAAGTAGTATTCGACGAGCAACGAAGATATATTTTGGGAGCCTCCTGCAAAGAGGGTTGTGCATGTGTAGTGAAAGGGTTTTTTTTGGGAATGTCTATGGCTAGTGAAGGTTGTAATCAGTTTTCCTTGAAGCGAGATCAAACCCACTTTTTCCCCTATCAAGTGTCGATTTTCCCTTCCCCCTTTCTCTTGCTTTGGCTCTCGTGCGTGTCGTGTGGTGTCGACATTGTGGAAGTGTGTGCCCCCTGAACCGACAACATGTGTGTGTGCACAAAGAGAGTGAGTAAGATTAGTAGTGTGGGTTGAGAGGGTCGAGATCAGTAGCAATGGTGTGTGCGTGTGGGTGGGTGATCTTGTTGGCAGTAGGTGCATCGGGTAGAGTGCAGGCGAGACCCTACTAGTGAAACTTGTTTCTTTTGAAGGTGTTTCTGAAAGGACAGGGGTGCTGTGAATACCCTGAGCTATATAGGGACCATTGCGTGTGTGTCGGGTGTGTTCCCCATTCCCCCTCTCCAACGTCCTGGTTCTGAGGATGTAGGCGATGTTGAGGATGTTGCAGGTCTTGCTGCAAGGATTGCTACTACTAGAGTTGTTTTGCCTACGGCAGAACAAGCTCGTTGGGGTGTAAAAGATACGCAGGCTCATGCATTAATTGCGTTGTCTGTGAAGCGCACCATTGTTCCTCACATTCGTTCAGCAAAATGTGTAAAACAGGCTTGGGATATTCTAGTAGGTCTTTATGCAAGCCGCAATGAAGCTAAAATTGCTTTGCTGCGTAAAGAGATGGAATCGAAGATTATGCATGAGGAAGATGATAAGGACACTTTCCTTGCTGGTGTCAAGGATAACAATGAGCAACTTATTTATGCAGGTGAATTCATTTCAGACAGTTCCCTTGTGCAGACTGTTCTTGATGCCTTACCAGATTCTTACCAGACTTTTGCTAGTACTTGGAGACTTATGACCCAAGGAAATCCTGAAGTTGTCAAGTTTGATGCATTATGCACATTGCTGTTGCAAGAGTCACTTTCCCAAAAAAAACAGGGCTAGGCAGCGTGCAATTGAACAGGCTTTTATTGCTTCTCAAAGAAAGGGTGGTAACAGCGATACAAACACTTCTTATGGTTCTGCTGCGAGTGGCAGAACTTCTGTTCCTAATGCTTCTACTGGCAACAATTCGTTTGGAAATTCTGGTGATAAGGGCAAAAAGAAGATGCGTTGCCATTATTGTAAAGCTAATGATCACTTGATCAAGCAATGTCCTAAGTTGAAGGCCAAAGAGGCTAAAAAGAAAGAGGGTGGTTCCACTGCAAATGCCGGTTCCACTACAAATGCAGCCATTGTTGAGTCTTTTGTGAAAGGAGACTGTGATGTTGATGTTGATGCAGAATGGGATTTTAGTGTAGAGTGCACTTACAATCTTGTTGTCCATGATGCATGCATGTCAGTTGCTGC
This sequence comes from Adiantum capillus-veneris, assembly GCF_014529385.1. Lineage (NCBI taxonomy): Eukaryota > Viridiplantae > Streptophyta > Polypodiopsida > Polypodiales > Pteridaceae > Adiantum > Adiantum capillus-veneris. The sequence goes on along the minus strand of NC_140942.1, from coordinate 62,368,036 downwards.
AGATTCACATGTGTGGTATTTTGACAGTGGTGCTACAAAGCACATTACCTCACATCGTGAATTGTTGAACTCTCTCGAGTCTGTTCCTCATGGTTATTCAATCACTTGTGCCAACAATGCCTCTTATCCAGTTCAGGGAGTTGGAAAGATTGTGCTTACTACTGCAAATGGCAGTTCTTTCACACTTGTTGATACAGAAGAATCTTTTGTCTGTATCTACACTTGCTAGACTTGGACTTGTAGTCAAATTTGTGGATGACAGATGTACAGTTCATCCTGGGGGATTCACTCTATATACAAAACGGGACGCCACCTGCGAGCGGACATTTTTGATAAAACCCCTATATACGACTCATAGTAGGAAATATGACCCCCCTTTCTATGCTTATACGACAATCAATGAAGAAAACTATCATACCCCTATCTTACATATAAAATTTAGGTCTCACATGATCAAACTAAGTACAACTAGTGAAAGAGTGTATAGCATAGTGACTGACAACGTACTAAGGAACCACTTGTGTTGATAACTACATCTACCCTCAATGTGTCCTAGTTTGACTTTCAAACTATATGCCCAATCATTTTGCACTCTACCTACTCGTCCCCCAATTTTGACCCATCCAAAGCTGGTGTAAATCAACCCTTGACCTGCTCCAAATCAACCCTTATCTATAACCGGCTTGATGCAAAATTTTATGTGTGACCTGATAAAAAACTTCCCCAAAATTCATCCAAGTTCTAGTGCACATCTGCAACCAATCCTACAAGCAATTGTTGGGGGAAGACATGTCTCTTTCTCTTGAAAAATGTGGAGGTCACACAGGCCTGTGTGACTCCACCCTTAGATACGAGGTCACAAAACCTTGTCCCTAGAATTGCCATGTTCAAGTCGATATCTACTCACAAGATTCTTATGTCTTCTTGCATCAAATGTGTCGGGCAAACCTACATACCAACAGAGAGTCTGCCCCTGCGCGACGGGAAGATAGCCTGTCCCTGCGTGTAATGCAATGGGCAGAGGGAGAAGGTGACATGCAGGGCTTGGCAATGGTTGATGCTACTGGTGATGGGGACGTGTCTAGGGTTAACCTCCCCGATCAGGTGGTACCTTATAGCTTGGCAAGGAGTACCAAGGAGAGGCGAGAGAAACCCTGTGAGAGAGAGAGAGAGAGAGAGAGAGAGAGAGAGAGAGAGAGAGAGAGGGACTTGTGCGTGTTCATCCGTTCCTCTTTGTCCTTGAATGTAAGGATGTAGAGTATGGTAAACAGTCATGTAGTTGCACTATTTGGCACTAGGGGGGAGAGAGAGAGAGAGAGAGAGAGAGAGAGAGAGAGAGAGAGAGAGAGCTATCAAGAAATACTTGGATTTTTCTCAAGTCATATTTTGCCTTGCACAATATGATTAATCTGCCAACTTGATCATCTAAACAACATCTTGTTGAAAATTGCACAAGCATAACAGAGAGATGATGTTTATATAATAAGTTTATGGCACTCGCAATTCTAGTGGGAAAGTTGCCGCATGGCAAGAAATGGGAACATTTGGTAGTCGTATTTGTCTCTTCGTTTCCCTCGCTCGAAAGCTTTTTCACACCGTGTGTGGATTGGTACCGCCTCATCACTATATGGCACGGGCATATTCAAATGGGATCAAGGGTGGAGGTGAAAATGTTGAGATGCTTGCATTGTGAGTCGTGCGATCGGGCGGCCCAAATTGACAAGATTACGCGGCCCAAATTTACAAAAGTACGCACCTCGAATTTACCTATTGGCCCAATTTTACTAGTCGGCCTGCATTTACATATGTGCCACATACTTCAGTGAACGCATGCGGGCCTAGTGGATAGAGCACATGCATCGCATGGGGAGGGTCGTGGGTTCGAAGCTCAAGGTGCGGACCCGAATTTATCTATTGGTCCAAATTTACTTTTCGCCCCGAATTTACACGACTGCCGGAATTTACAATAATGGATCTGATGACCCAAATGACCCCCATCGTCGATCCCATTTCAAAAGGCCCGTGCCAAATAGTGCGGAGGCTAGCCCCATGCATGGCGGGAGTGATTGAATGTAGTGCGGGGCAGGACTTAGGAGCAACTGCTCTGCGACTGGCCGATGTAGCCTTGGGCGAGCGCTCTCTCTCTCTCTCTCTCTCTCTCTCTCTCTCTCTCTCTCTACACACTCGTATGAGTTGCTCATCCCCTCTAGCCCTCCCCACCCTATATAGGGAGCCTTGATGTGCACAGTTCCCTGCCTTGCGACGGTACGTGGCTCAACCCCTTCCCTCTCCGCTGCAACATCGCCTACTTCATTTCCTCCAGATTCCTGCCATCAACCACCTCAGCAAGATCCAATGCCAATATAGCTCCGGCTCCTCTAGCTCCACGTCATCAACATCCACCTCGATACTCGCTACCTGTAGCTCTGAAGCCTTGACTGTACCACAAGAAGTTTTGGATAAATTCTCACAATAACTCCCACATTGTGACTTACCTCAACATCATGAGCTTTTGTGAGGGAGGCAACACATACCTAGCTAGGTACAATTTGGGGCAGGGGACCGCTTGCCTTTTGGGGGGGGGGGGGGGGGGGGGGGGGCGGTCCCCTGCCCCCAATCGTACCTAGCTAGGCTAGGTATGCGATGCCTCTTGAGTAGAAACTCATGATGTTACCCATTCTATGAAAGACACTAAAAAAGAATCTGTTTTCCTACATGAGAAAATTTATAAATCTTATTGTGTGTGCAAAGTAGGCTAGAGAAGAAGAAGAGGAAGAAATCTCAACTTCCATCTCTCCATCTATTCTCTCCAACTCAAGTCCGACAGATCTCAGGGTCTCTTAGGATCCTACAACTCTAAACTTTCTCTTCTCCTCTTTTCTTCTCAGTGGGGTTAGCAATCCTTGCATATGTGAAGTCTATGTATGATGCCATTGGAGCGAAGTCTATTCTAAGAGTTTGAGATATAGTAAAATTTTAGTGTTCCTCTCAAGCTTTGTTTGCTAAAGGAGGGCATTCTTCAATCAGTATGAGTTGGAGGGAGAAAATTTGGCCCAGAGTGTAACAGCGAGCTGATGCCCAATCGATGGAGAAAGAACATTCAAAGATGCAAGTATTTATTATTTAAATGTTAAATAATGGTGCATTGCTAAGTTCTAACTTGAGGCACATGGCTTTATTTTGGGTGGTTTTTTGATTAAGTTCTATTTCATAATGCACCTTGGGACACGAGTGTAGATAAGTTGTAGCAATGAGAGTCTTATTTGAACGATTTTTAATTTGCCCACTGCCGTCTTTAAGTTGCCACATTATGCCGTGATCTATGCTACTCTCCCTCCCATGCAGAAGGACGATGAGTGGGTCTCCTTGGTGCTATGACCTCAATCAAGGAGTGGGTCTTTTCCATTAATGAGAGGAAGACATAGGAATGAGATGGATCCTCGTCACAATGGTATCTGCTGATACACAACATTAGCTAGAAACATATAACTACACAATCCACATGGACCACCTGTAGGGCCCTCCTACCATCCACTCACCCATTAAGGCCTCCTTCTCATTTTGACACAGTGAAAAAACTCTCTCTCAATCTCTTGCTTACCTTGGCTCCATGCCCCACATCTCATCTCATCAAACGTGTTTGTTTTTGCAAACATGTCTTCTAGAAACCCCCGCACCTTGCCAAACCGAACCCCCGACCGGCCATTCACTCTTTCTCACGCTTGCCCATAGAGGCACACACCAATGCAACAAGGCTTTGAGAAACAAAGCCTGATCAAGGACACTCACAATCAAAGCTTCAAACACACTTCATTGATTCTAGCTTGAGAATATTTCTTATGATCACTCCTAACAACCTAACACGGTATAATCAAGCGCCGAGCACCCTGCATTCAGAAAGAGATAGAAGCAAAACGCACGAACAAGGATGTTTTGTGAGAAATTCCATGAAAGCCAAAGAAGAGAGAGGCCTAGCATCTCTACTCGGGGAGTTTCATGGCTAATGAAAAGGGAGGAGAACATTTCAACATTAACGGAACTGTTTCAAAATGGGTCTTGAATTATTGTAAGTCATGTTGTACTGGTAGAGATGATGTTACTTTTGTTGTGAATTAATATCAATGCATGAGGAGGTTGTCTAACTCTCTATGAATATTTGATATATTTGTATATACTAGGAGATGTTAGAGACATGAAAAACCAAGAAATAGTCTCGCCATTGTATTTTTTAGGTTTTCTTGTGATGTAATTGGCCACTCTTTTATTCTTTAGGGTTTGTGTACCAAAGATGTTTAATTAACTGAAGACTCTCTCTCTCTCTCTCTCTCTCTCTCTCTCTCTCTCTCTCTGGGGGTTGACTCATAATCACTGTATCTCCTCAACCTCATAACCAACACTAAACTACGTACCTAGCAACGGCCGATGTAGGTCAGTAGTTATTAGGAGCAATTGAACTAGTTGTTAGGAGCAAGTGAATTTCTCTAGATTTTTTTAATTTTATTTTTTGCAAAACTCACAATTGTGAGTGGATAGTATTAAGAACATCAACAATATACAACAATCTCAAGCTCAAACCGAGCCTCGAGGGTCACAGGATTGCACGTTATCTGCTTGGCACAAAAACCACTACCACTCCTAGGCTTTCCCTATTACAAGATGTTATGTATTGTTCTAGACCACTCCTCTGAGGCTTGTTTGCCTCCGATCATGTGAATCGTCACTCTGATCTCTTGTATGATTTCACAAAAGCTTGCCACATCCATGTCCCCCTCAAACACGCTGCAGTTCCTTGCTTGCCAAATATGGTGCAAGAAGTAGTACCTGATTATTTGAGTGCAAACCAGAAGAGCAGGACTTCCCAACCTGTTACTACCAAAAAACAGATCATTCTTGAAGAACTTAATTTGCCATGTCCTTTGAATCCACTTGCATAATTTCCCAGCCATGCCCCTGATTGCCTGGCATCCCATGAAAAGGTGGGCTAGGTCTTCACTAGCCATTCTGCACCCTGAGCAACAATCGGACCCAATGCCTCTTTCTTGTACCTTTACTCCCATCGGCAGAGAACCCCACATCACTTTCTACAAAAATATCTTCATATACTGAGGCCACCTTGGCTTCCACATGTTCTCCATGACTTCCTCCCAACTGATTTTCCATCCATTGCCTCTTCCATAATTTGTTGAAAGGGCTACACCAATTAGGCTCGTGCATTAATGCATGGTAAATGCCTTTAGAGTGTTATGAGCACTCGAACTTCTCTAAAGCTTGTACTCTTCAACATCAAGCATTATCAAACTTGTTAAATTACCTCCTTCAATCTCATAACTATTCAATAAATATATGTGTTTGATGATGACACCTCCCATCAAGGCTCTACCTCAAAGATGTTGGCCAGGTTCCCTACTCCGCTGCAGTCTTCAAAGCACCTTTCCGTTAAGCATTGAGGAAAGTGCAATCACCTCAAGCCCTACCGTTCTACTCCATGAATCTAGCACTCCAATTTAGCACACAAGCCTGAAGTTATACCAACGTTGTAAGCTGTATTAACAATATTTTGTTCTTAAATTTATGTCATGCTAGATAAGGTGAGTATCTCACAAGGACCTACCATTATGGAGATATAAAGTTCAACAATCGGGATGCTATGCCAATATCAATAGGTTGCCCCATGTTGGCAGGCTAGAGTCAATTTTGTTTATAGCCCATATGAGACCTATTGTTCATAGTAGTGTTACTAATTGAATGTTGCCTATCTTGATCGCCTGTTAAATCAATTTATTTCCCGTAAGTGAGTTTGTTTAAGCGAGGATATTTTTTTAAGGATCCTTTTTTACTATGAACTATGTATGTGATAATCCATTTCTTGATGTTTGTGGGGTGAGAGTCTAGGATCTTGAGTATACAACAAGTCCCACATTAAAAGGGCTTGGGGCTTTATGATGAAATATGAATATCTATAAATTTTATGTTTTTACTTCAGCTAAAGATCACCTAAGAACAACCACATTTCTTCTACCAGTCACATAAATGTTTTAAAGCCCTCACAAAACTTTACAATCATGTCATGTATTAAATTATTTGAAAATTCTTCGAACTGTAATATAGTAAAATTTCATAATAAATTTTGTCCTAGAGCCCATCTTAAAAAACAATTACCGGAATTAAACAAGGAAGATATAACAAATATAAGAAGTATAATGGTCCCTAACTACAAGTGTTAGGATTATTATTTCATTTGCAATTATTGTATGAGCTCAGTATTGCTTTGATACAAACCCAATATCCATTGACTGCCCCAGCTTTCCAAACCATTTTGCATATTTAGATAGCTCTTTTATTATCCACTTGTTGGTACTTAAATTTGCCTACTTTCGCTATTATTAGTACTACTGATAAACAACCCTACCTCTCATCCATTTTTTCATTAAGCACTTCCAAAGAATTCATATATTCAGTTTGTAGTTAAATCCTTGATTGATTTTAACAAGAAATCATCTTCAGTGCTTTGTCTTTGAGAAATATACTTGCAGGTGAAGCTAAATGTATGAGTTAAAGTGCCTTGGAATTAACACCAAAACTTGTAAGTCTTTCATGCTCAAACTTACTCACACATTGCAGGGCTAAACACGACCAACCACACCAAGTATATTCTCGTACCTCAGAAGACTTCAATATGCCCGTCTTACTTAATCATCTTCTTTTATTGGGTGTAGCCCCTAGAATTGCTAGATTTGTTGCTTTAATGATGATTTAAGCATGCATATCTAATGTATCGTTTCTTAATTTGATCACTAAGTTCAAACAATTAGGATAAATTGCGGCAAGGTTCAACCATACCATTGTAAGTCCTCTTTTCTCTTGAGTTTTCTTTTACATAGTCAATTACCGTATTGAGGTGATATTTCATTAGCATCATTCTATGGCATTCTAACATAAATTCTATGCTTCTCACACAATCGAATATTTACACTAATCTATAGTTCACTACTTAGTTGGTTCAATATATTGACTCTCTTGTACAAGGCTATCCCAATTCCTAGGCGTGCCCATTGATACCATTCAGGCTTACTTATCAGTTTGGAACCTACATGTATGTAATTTCTTGATCCATTTCAATAATATACATCTAACAAAATTATTTGAATTACCCCCAATGAGTCAACTCTCTTTATGTACCTTTAGGCCTAAATATCATGCACCATCCTAGTGCTTATTCTACTTCCTTCCTTATCTTAAGATCTAGAAGTTTTGCATTGCCTCTTACAACATCTTCTTATACAAAAATACCCCAATTTAATATACTCAGTTTGATATACGCTCATTTTATTTATTTTTAAGCAACTCTCTTTGTAGATATACCTAATGGGCTACACTCAATGAATTATGCAGCAAGGGAGAATACCGTTGGATACTTTTAGATTGTAAGGCTCTTTTAATTACCTGCATTGTCTTATGAGTTGTGAAATCAACCCTCTCTAATGTCATGGCTTATACTTGCACTGAATGAAACTGCTATTGAGATCATTTGATATTAACTTACATCTACCCACATGAGCTAAGACACTTTGGGATAGTGAACAATAGTTTCCAAGTACTTTGCTACTTAAATAAACTCCAACTTGTTGTCAAGCAGGGTCCATTGGTCACATACACACAAATTTACTGATTTAGGTAGTGTGTAGATGCTCATCCCGATGTATATTCATCCATTTAAGCAACACTTGTTATCCATGCATATTTGCTGATTTAGGCAACACATCAATAAATAATAGACTCACTAGTTTAAACAATATTAAGTGTAGATTCATCGATTAAGATAGCATAAGTACAAATTTGCCAATTTAGGCAGCACATTTGATTGGTGTCAACTCGCCAATTTAGGTAACAACAATTACAAAATCATGCAGTAGTGGTTGGCCCCACCACTGCCCCTAATATGATTTTGTTATCCGAATATGTATATAATGAAAATAATTTTGGATTTGGAATTGGAGCTGGATTTGGATTTGGTTTATGTTGATTGGTCCGTCGCTCTGTGCATGGAATTGGACTTGAAATTTATAACAATTGATTGTTAAACGATGAGTGTGACCAATAATATTGTGATACATCAGGATATGACATATGCTGCTTACTCTCGTGGTATGAGACACTAAAATATGCAATATCTAGATGATGATAGGCATAATCAAACATGTTTGATTAAGTTTATGAATTTTCATTTTGATACATTATATTTCTCACACACAATTTTGACCATTGTTTTTTATAAATTTGCAGATTCTTAACTTAGCAATTGAGGATAGTTTCTTCCTAATAGAGAGGTATCTTTGGCTGCACATGGAGCTCACTCGAGCTTTGTTCTTAAGCATACTTAGAGAAAGAGAGAGGGGGACCTTTATCTCTCTCTCTCTCTCTCTCTCTCTATGTGTGTGTGTGTGTGTGTGTTACCCCTTCCTATGATTCTCTCGGTGTCTTTTTCTCAGTATTACTTTGCATTTATTATCTTGTTGTGTTAAAGGTATCAATGTCAAAGCTGTGTGTATATGAGAGAGCTCTCTGTGTGTCACCCCTTCCTATGATTCTCTCGGTGTCTTTTTCTCAGTATTACTTTGTATATATAATCTTGTTGTGTTAAAGGTATTGATGTCAAAGCAGTGTGTATATGAGAGAGAGAGAGAGAGAGAGAGAGAGAGAGAGAGAGAGAGAGAGAGAGAGAGAGAGAGAGAGAGAGAGAGAGAGAGAGAGAAGAAGAAGAAGAAGAAAACGAAGAAGAACATTATCTCTAACATTGTAAGAAAAATCCTAAGATTGAATCTTTTGATCTGATGAGATGGTTGGATCAGTATTTTGTGCAATCTCTAATCTTAGTAAGACTACGACTTTGGCCAATAATGTCTACACTTAATAAGCACATCGCTAATAATGCCTAGACTTCAAAATCAACAAGCAACTCCACTAACTCACGTTGTCTTGCAACAATACACTGTGCTGGGAAATAAGCTTCAGCCAATTCACAACTCTTAGAGTTGGCTATAGATAGATTTATGTTCTGCTTAGAGGGGATGAATGGCATCAAAGGCAAACAAACGGGCTCTTGTAGGTACAAGATGTTGCTGCTTCTTTCCTTGTAGCAATAAAACTTGAACTAAAGCCTTGACATGGATTGAGGTAACTGCAACATGGCAACGAGATGCATGCACATGAAGACCTGAGAAATAAAATGAAATGTTATATTAATGGCTTCAAAAGGCCAAAATGACCTATGAAACCAAAAAGTTACCAGGTAGTGAATTTGAAATAATGTCTGAGAACCAAAAAGTACCAAAAATAAAAGGTATTGAAAAAAGGGGTACTATAGAATCGTAAACTACTAGATGCGGACTAAGCAGCTAGCTGGAATTGTGTAGGATATGAGTAGGGGGATGAGAGTAGTGAATGAGGGCTAATACAACACAATGTGGGTGTATCCTCAAAAAGAGCTAAATCATAGGAGATCCATCATTGGTCGCTAGCGAATCTCATCAATCTCCTCATGGTCAATAGTGTGATAGGGCATCATGCATGTCGGCCAAAGTGATCCAAATCCTTTGATGCAACTTTCGTCGATGCTATGTAGTCCTCCGCAATTGTCGGTGTCTGGATCTCCCTAGCTCGGTCGCTTGATCGATCAGCGTGCCTCTCGTGTGAGGAGAATGTGAGCTTTGCTATGGTAGCTGCTCCTCTGACTACCCATAAGGCACTCTTAGTTATTTGTCATACTATGCTACCACCATGTCACAAGGGAGAAGGCCATTACTTTCATGCTCAAGTGAATACTTCCTCCCAATGCAAGAATTGTTGATCATTGGATTTGTGTGCTGCAAAATCAAGGGGCAACCTTCATGTTGGGAGAGTTGGGGAAAAAGGATGGTGTAGCAACAATCAGGTCGAAGGATGCCTATCATGTAAATAGAAAAAGGTAAACCGATCAAATTACTTCATCAAATTCCTCCACTATGATTGCCTTGAAAAACAAAAGAGATAGCATTGCCAAAAATGTGACCTGCAAGCCACATCTTAACGGTGGTAATGGTTTTGACCACTAAAATCCCATACATTTTAATAGCTTACTACTCTTTATTACACGTATTCTTGAGGTTGAGATCTTCACTTATGTTTGCAAAAAAGGTAAGATAGTTTTGAAGCCTGTTTACTTGGGGCGGCAACAAGTTGCACAAAATGCAGTTTCATCCACAAGAAGACAAGGGAGAAGCGGACACCTCTACCCTCGCCCTGTTGTGTGCGAAACACCTCGTTGCAATGAGTTGCAAATGAAATGACAAACAATTACCGTTAGGGCAAGATGTTTTTGTGGTAGTTAATAACAAGAGAACCTGGTGCTGCCCCTCATCACTATATCACACGGGCATGGTCAAATGAGATCAATGGTGGAGGAGGAAAAGGCGACGAGGTCAATTATGGACCGTCAGATCTGAGGTTGCCCCGAATTTACTAATCGGCCCACATTTACAATATGACATACTCGAATCGCCTATATTTCAACGTTCACATGAAGGTGTAGTGGTTAGTGCACATGGCTCGTGGTGGGGAGGTCGGGGGTTCGAGACATGGGGTGCAGATCGACCCGAATTTACTTTTCTTCCCGAATTTACTAGATGCGCATCCGACGGCCTAGATCACCTCAGCCGTCGATCCCATTTGAGCATGCCCGTGCGAGATAGTGTGGAGGGGTGCCGCCCCAACTTGTGCACACAACATATGGCCTAAATTTTTTTCGAAAACCTTCCACGTTCCCGCCAGACTCTCTTACTCAACAGTCCCTGCACTCGCTCGAGGACGCTCACGAAATAAGAAATTGAAGCTGAAGAATCAAAATCCGCAAGGTAGCTGTATTGACCATGCTCCTCAACTTCATTGCCTGCTTGGTCGCAGTTGTGTGTTGGGGGGGGGCAGAGAGAGAGAGAGAGAGAGAGAGAGAGAGAGAGAGAGAGAGAGAGAGAGGAGGGGGAGAAGGGAAGGTGGGCCTTGCGTTACTAGCTCTAGAGAAGCAAGGGAGCCTGTGGGTCTTCTATAGAGCAACCTCCACCATAACTCATTCCCTACTTACATTATCAGAGATCCATTGATTTTCTTCACTTCTGCAACACTGAGAAATATGCTGGATGAGACTGTCCTCCCTAAGCTGTGAAAGATAGTGCTTGTGTACGTTGTATTGCGTCTTTTGTGGACTAGGGTTGATTGGTGCAAAGAATCTGTGAAGATTAGTAAATTGTACTATCGCTAGTATGCCCGTTTGACATGAAAGACTAAAGCCTTGTTGATGCAAAATGGCTATGATATGGATGTTGAGGTGACCTATCATATCTTTTCATGAGCTATGAACCATCCAACCAATTGTTGCCTCCAAGTAAGTCGCTAGATTCATGTAAAAATCCCTAAGTTGAGTCTTTTGTCCCACAAATCTCTAGTGTGTTGTGCAAATGCACATCCCTAGGGAAGGCATCAATCACCATTTAAAATGTTTCAAAGTTTGCTTCCCATGTTTCTAAATACCAATGGTTTGCACGAGCAGTGGTTAGAGTTGTCTATACTAGGGCAACAAACATTTATCGGAGTTACAATTTTTCTATATCAGTTTTCAGATAGCATCGAGCAGTGGCCTCACGAGTTGTCTATACTAGGGCAACAAACATTTATCGGAGTTACAATTTTTCTATTTCGGTGCATAGGAAAGCTAGGATTGCCACATCATAAAAAGTTGCTCAGTCACTTTAATTTTCCATGTTAGTAAGCAAGTCATATACCTCTCATGCTCCTTTGAATTCTATTGACATGAACTAGAAGAGATGAAACATTGCCATGTTGCTTGATTTTGCTATATCAGCATGCCAAGCTAGCAATGAGCATCAATTCAAGCCATCATCGTTGTGCAAATGCACATCCCTAGAGAAGGGCATCAATCACCATGTAAAATGTTTCAAAGTTTGCTTGTAGTGGTCTCACGAGTTTTCTATACTAGGGCAACAAACTTTTATTGGAGTTACAATTTTTCTATATCAGTTTTCAGATAGCATCGAGCAGTGGCCTCACGAGTTGTCTATACTAGGGCAACAAACATTTATTGGAGTTACAATTTTTCTATATCTGTGCATAGGAAAGCTAGGTTTGCCACATCATAAAAAGTTGCTAAGTCACTTTAATTTTCCTTGTTAGTAAGCAAGTCATATACCTCTCATGCTCCTTTGAATTCTATTGACATGAACTAGAAGAGATGAAACATTGCCATGTTGCTTGATTTTGCTACATCAGCATGCCAAGCTAGCAATGAGCATCAATTCAAGCCATCATCATAAGAGGTAAGGGTGCTTTCACAAGTGACTTGCACCCATATTGGAGTGACTTCATGTTTGGGTGCTACCCATTCACACATAAAGGGCATAATATTCTTCTAATGGAAAAAAGTAATATCTTTGATTGGGTTGTGTGGTCAAGTCATTTTGCTAGGCCCCATGTCGGTTAAAGTGTAGTGGAAGGTGTGGTAACAAGGAAACACGTGGGAGAGAGAAGAAGAGAGAAAAATGCTAGAGCTTTGCGTGGCAACACACTTCGCTAATTCAAATCAAGAGAGTACATTGTACAAGGCTCACAATCTACCAAAATGAAGGCGTTGCCTCTCCCCTCCCTCTTCTCCCATGTACAAGGGAGTGGCAAAAATCCATCTTGAAAAAACTCCCTACATCCCTAGAATCTAGACAAATCATAAGGCTCGGCACAACCACAAAGTCCCTCACTCACAAGAATCTACATGAGAAACCCAAGAGATAACCTCCAAAACTTTTAACACCCCCTCTAAGATCTCGGATACACAACAAGAGCAGGTATGTGGGCCTCCAAGAGTGATGGAGGAATCTGGAAGTCCAGTTCACCATTGCATCAAGCACACCTCTCTACAGAGAACCGTAGGCCCAAGATAGACAATCCTATCCACCAATGGCAACAAGTGCTAACAACCGCCATCAAGGTCTGCTAGGCTCTAGAAACTTCTGTCAGTCGTACAAGCTAGAGGTCCTTCGTGTGCACGCCTTATTTTGTAGGCATGTCATCAATAGCTATAGTTTATAGTAAAAGTTGGAGATCAGCCATGCCTCCTTCAAGAACTTGTTGAGCCATCTTGCTCCAAAATCTGGCTCACAATGCCAACATACACATGTATCCTGCTTGAGTATCACAAAGATGAACAACCTTTGATTCGTCCGCTACACCATCATTCAAAGATTGAATAGGTGCATTAGGCTTTGCTAAGAGTAGGAGTCATCGCCTGAGTAGGGTGTTGAGAAAGAAAATATGACAATAGTGCTATCCATCTGCAAGTCTAGTTGAAACTTGAATCCATGATGAAGATGAAGATGAAGGTAGGTGAGACAAGTGTGTATAGGCTGGAACAGGTGCAACAATAGTCGCCTCACTAAATCTCGAATCCGAATTTGAATTCTTTGGACAATTCCTTCGAATATGCCCCTGTTCTCTACATTTATGATATATCATCTCCTTCTTGGATATCTCACTAGTACCAAAAAGTATCATCCTTGTATGTCTTTTGCTTTTGCTTTCCTTTCTTGGACAATTGTCTAGTTGGGGCCTTTGAGCTCCCTCTGAATCTGGACCTTCTTGACTAGTCCTCTTGATCCGGCACCATGGGGACAAGCTCCTTCCATGTCAAATCATCGGTCCTCCCGGATGTAATGAAGGTTGAAAAGAAAGCACTTGAAAGTCAAATGTGACATCAAGATTATAGCCATATTTTCAAAAGAGATCAGCTTCCCTACTCAAAGGATCACCTATTGCATCTCTTGCATCTTCTGAATGTGATTTTTCATGGATTTCAAGTGCCAAGGGTCCATGGGTATGTGATTGTACCTCCACGTGAGTTCTTTTCATATGCATCATCCTCTTGCAACTGGTTCAAGATAGCTCGAGTATTAGTTGTACTCTTAAAGTTTCCAAGTGCATGTTGTCTACAATTGAGAAATATAAAAGATTGGATCCTTGCATTAAGCCGATCCCAAGCCTGTTGAAGCTCTTGAAGCTTCTGCAACTCCTTGGAAGAAAGAGACCTGTCAGTAGGAGCTTTTGGCCGCTCAATCTCATTGTGTACTATCAAGATGAGTTCGTAGGTCTCCTATACTGCCTCCATGTCACATGCACATCTAATCCTATGTGTACGTGGACAAGCTACTTCATGACAAGGGTTCAGTTCAGTTCAGTCAGCCTAGCTTAGGAAGTGTTCTGGCACTTTTGTGAGTGTGAACGTTCGTAGACCGTGCATGTTCGAACAATTAGAGTAGATGCATATCCTCTGCTTGCACACATCATGACCATCAGATTTCAGTCAGAACCCATCAGGAGCATTTTTACAATGCATAGACCTATTTTTCCTATTTTAGCCATTTTTCACTTATTATTTTTAAGTGACTTTTATTGGGAAACTGGGTAGAATAATTAATCCTCTGAAGGTCAAAGTACACGTCAAGGACACTTTCCCTTGCGGTTAGGAAGCTTTCCAGTGAGCTGCAAGTCAATTTCATCGTGCTGTAGTTCCCTGTTTTAACATTGTCAAGTGTCCAAAGCCTTGATTAAGCATCCCGAGGCTTTCTCGAAGCTCCCCTGACGTTGTCCTGTAGTTTAGGTACAAAACCCTAAATGTTAGGTGCAGCGGAATGAATGTTTGCGCTTTGCTCAAGATGAGTGCTCCGAACTGTGCTCAAGGTTCTTTTTGTTCTTATGGAAGGTAGAGCCTTCCGTTCTTAATGAGAGAATGCTATGATCACAAACAAAGTGAATGGACACTGTGCGTGCAAGTGTATGAGACTAAGAGATATAGAGATAAGAGATACGACACCAGAGACGTTGTAAAACCCTCCTCCGAAGGCCCCACTCTCGTCGGCGAGAGTGGTCTACTTATTATTGCACAAAGTGGTACAATGACGATGCAATGGACTGATGCAACTTGGGACTATGCCGATGACGACGACGGGGATGATGACGACGACTTTAGGGATGAAATCTGTGGTCTTCTATCTGTTGAAAATCTGCTAATCTTTGGACTGTTTTGGGTGGCTGAAAATGACTGTTTTGGCTGCGTTTTCGAGGCCTGAAAATGACTATCTTCTGCAACCAACTAGGGCTTAATCTGCTGCAAATTTTAACTGCTGAAAACGTTGCTCATCTGCTGCGATAAGGGCTGAAAACCAAAAACGCTGGGCTGATTGCTAGCGTTAATGAAAACGTTGACTTGTCTGATGTGTTGGCGATGGTCAATTGCAAACGCAAGGGCTTGGGGGATTGTTGGCGGCCAAGCAATGTTGAAAACGCCAAGGCTAGGGGAGGTACTGTTGGAAAAAACGCTAGGCTTGGAGAGGGAATCGCCAAGGCTTGAGGGGTATTGCGGGTTCTTGCTGAGAAGGTGCCTGTTGAGCGGGGAGCTCCTGTTGCTTCTTCTCTCAGAAAGTGCTAACTTGAGTTTGCTTATATATTAACTTAGCAAAATTGTCCTACCTACTTTTGTTGAAAAGTCACTTAAAAATATTAAGTGAAAAATACCAAAAATAGGAAAAATAGGCTAAATGCACTAGAAAATTCCCCTAACTGAATCTGATGGATTCTGAAGGGAATACTGATGATCATGCTGTGTGCAACTAGAGGATATGCATGCACGGTCTACGAATAGACTCACAAAAGTGCGAGATCACTTGTAAATCTAGACTGACTGGACGGATTGAACCCTGATCATGCTGTAGCTCGTCCACGGACACATAGGGTTAGATGTGTCACGTGACATCCCCTCCTTTTTAAAGTGAGGTATCGGTACCGAACTGTATGGCGTCGAGGGAAATCTCCAATAGCATCCGGAATCCTGGAAGGGACTCTTCGCCGGCCCACTCTGATGTGTGGGTCGTGCAGTACTCGAACTTCATAAAGGTCTGCAACGCTTGCTTCTTTGGGCCGCGTCGAAAGCGACACAAAGTCTTCTGTTTCTAAATTGGCTTTATCTGATAGAAAATAAATTCTAAATGAATTATTGGATTTATAAGTGAGAGGGTTTTCTCGCTTGGAACATCAAGGAAAAATAATTCTAAATGAATTATTGGAATTTTAAGTGAGAGGGTTTTTTTCTCACTGGAGACATCCGAGTACGGAGTATTCCTAGTGCGTCATTCAAAGTAATGACAGGAGCACTGTGAAAGGGAATATTTGTAAGGCTACCAGGAACGGGTGCTTCTGATGCGTCATATCGGATGGGTGACAGGGAGCGTCGGAAAGAAGTATCTGACCATCCGGGAATAGACATCTCTGATGCGTCATAGGATGGGTGACATAGAGCATCGCGAAGGAGATTGTACCGTAAGTTCGGTAGGAAAGGACTAGGTGATGGGTATTCCTGATGCGTCACAAGGTGGGTGACGGGTGCATCGGAAAGGGGATATCCATAGTCGAGAGGAAATTCCGAACTGTGTTAGAATTGTGCACAAGGAAAAGCAAGCACTTGAATGAAGATGGGTTCAGAGGAAACTTTGAGGAAAAACAGATGCTTTTTGAGAAAGCGGGATTGCTTTTCGGGAAAGCAAATGCTTTCCCGCGAGGAAGTCGATGTCTGCATTGCAACTGTGCGTGTGATTGCATCCAGGGACGCCTGGGAAGTGTTGTGAAAGCATTGTTTTTAACTTATAAGGTTTTATTGAGTTTTTGGACAGATTCAGACTATTTTTAAAATATGCCGGCCGCCCATTTAATAAGTGGGCAGCCATCTGATAAATAAGGCCACAGATCAGCCAGCGTTTTCTCTCTCTCTTTTTCTGGAAGAACATCGAATTTTTTTTTTGAAAAAATTCTTTTTTTGGAAAAAAAAAAAACCCCGGCTGCGATCTCTACGCGAGCAGCTATTCGTGCCCGTGGCCGGGAGCTATAAAAGAATCTCATGCCCTCACTCAGAGGGAAGGATCAGTTTTTACAAGAAGGAGATGCTGCTGTAGAGTTCACCCGCAAAGAAGACGTTTGCCGGTGATGCCCATGGCTATTCCAAGTGTACCCGATGCCGCTAAGACCTAGTGCGCGAGTTCTCTCACAAAGAAGTGCCTACGGAGCGTGTTTCCATCGCGACAAGCTGCTGTTTTTCTCTGTTTTCAGCCCATAAACGTAGTAGACGGGGCTGATTTATGAGAAGGAACTCGAGAACACACCTCTTTTGTGTGTAGGATTGGAAGAGAGGAATTTTCTATGTAGAGATCTCTTCTGGGGAATTGCTTTTTGAGAATCGAGTTGCGTTTCGAGCGTCGAGACTTTGAAGGTAACGATTTTCATGTTATGATCTTTGAGTATTTGATTGCAGGTGTACTTCCTCTTCGTGAGGGAGTAGGAGCAGAGGAAGGCACGAGCCTCTGCAGAAGAAAAGCGCTCTGAGGAACTAGAGCCAGATCAGCCCAAGGGTTTCATACCCGAGTTTGGGAAGTAGATCCACGGATCGGAGAGAGGTAGTCTCTCAAGTTGTGATCCGGAAGTTGGGATTCCAAGTAAGGACTTCGTGTGCAGGAAAGCAGAGTTGTTCTGTGGGAAGAAAGAGAGTTGGAAAAGAGTTGCAGGGATGCCATGCCCTGAGTCTGGAAGGTGAGATCCAGAGGCGAGAACCTTGATTCTCGAGGAATTGGAATAAGGAACGGAAGTTCCTTGGAATAGGGTTTTTTTGCCCTAGGAATCGGAAGCTGAGGCTTCCGGGAACCATCAAGTCTTATTCTAGAACGAACGTGGTAATACGTTCGGTTCAAGTGCTTGTATAGACTTCTCCTCAGTAATAAAGATACTATTACGGGGGGGGGACCAGCCCATCTTCTGGTCCCCAGTACTGTGTCGATCTTCTCACTCTCTATCTCTCTCTCTATATCCTCTGGCTTCAGTAATAAGTGATAAATCCTATTTATCCGAATGTATTTTATATTGTTATGCGCTCCCGTTTGTGACATCTTCTGTGGCTCCTTTGATGCTTCAACTTCGTCTTTAGTCATGCTTCTTTCTTCTTCAAGAATCTCCATGGCTGAAAATTCCTGAAACCATTTCCAACACAAAACCATGAACATACCCATTCCATGTAAAGTGAGTGGAAAAAATCTTGTCTTCCTAAAAGACTGTGCATGCCATGTAGATGAACAAGGAGACGGAGTGCCAAACCGTTCATCAAACACATGCAAACAATGAGATCGAATCTTTCTCTTATGATTTGAAGCAATTAACTGTGGCAATTCACAATGGAAATGCCCATGCTTGGTGCTCATACTTTCATGTGCTCTTTCTATAACTGTGTCATGCCAAGGAAGAACATGGAATGTGACTTCCTTACATACATGCTTTTTAGCTTTTCATGAAAAATCCGCATCCATTCGTGCTCATCCATGAGAGAAACGTGCTCAACATACAATATGTCATGCGTAGGAAAAGGGATCACATAACGATGTTGACTAAAATACAGGAAACGATCACGAATGAAACATTCGAACAATGCGTGCGTATCAATCATGCGAACACATAATACTTCCTGTGAGGGTTCTTGAGACCGAGGCTCGAGAGCCAAGATCGACTCTTCCTAAATGATTGAATCGACAACAAGGTTAGCTTCACTAGAAAAAACATCAACTAACTCATCATCCTTGTGAACAATCACATCTTCTTCATGCAACTCATCATGCTTGTGAGAAATCACATCTTGATCATACAAATCATCATGCTTGTCATTGGCATCCAAATCATCATGCTTATCTTTGTGATCCAAATCATCATGCTTGTTATACAAATCATCATGCTTATCATCATGCAAATCATTGTGCTTATCATTGTCGTTCAAAACAACATGTTGCTCACAATTATGCAAATCCTGTGTGTCATGCTTGGGAGAAGAAGAGACTGAACTTGAGAATAGCGTCGCCAAAACTCTTTGTTTTGTCGGTCGCTCTGTTCTTGTATTGCTTTCAAGTCGTACTGATGTTGTATGGCTGCCATTCCTTCTTTGTAGTCACGATCTATGGCTGCCCTTTGTTCTTCGTAGGCCTTTCTTTCTGCTTCTCTTTTGGCTTTTCTTTCTTCGCGTTCTAACCGTCTCTCCTTAAACAACTGCTTCAACTCCTCCATAGGAGTTAGTGCAATCCTTGACGTAGATGGAGAAGGGGGAGGGTCGGAAAAACCTCCTGGTGGGGAAAATTCTTCTTCGCCTCTCTCATGCTCATCACCTCCAAGCGAAGTATCCATTCCGCTTCGAGTGATGATCATTCTGAAGTCGTGGGTTCTTGTGGGTTCTTAAGTCCACGAGGAACTTAGGTTCTTGGGGGTCTTGGTTCTTGAGGTTCTTCTTTCGCTTGTAAATCGCGTTGGAGAAGGAACTTCTCTTCACCCGAGTTCTACTCTTCTCCGCGGGCGCACCCCTTGGCGGCCTTGCGCTCACACCAAGGTTGCTTTTTCCTACCTCACGTCGATTGGCTGGCCGCTAAGTGCACGGTCCGCTCTTAATGAGTGAAAAGAGACACAAGGGGAGGCTGGACAAGCCCTTCTTTCTTGGGATTCCTGTCACTCTTCAACAAAACACAATTAGGAATTGACACGCCCAAGCAAACTTGGGTTCGTGCGACCTCAACAAGCAAAAAAAAAATTCTTCTGGTTCTTGTGGTTCTTTCCTTGAGTGATTCAGAACACTACCAAAGCTCTGATACCAATGTTGGGTGCAACGGAATGAATGATTACGCTTTGCTCAAGATGAGTGCTCCGAATTGTGCTCAAGGTTCCTTTTGTTCTTATGGAAGGTAGAGCTTTCCGTTCTTAATGAGAGAATGCTATGATCACAAACAAAGTGAATGGACATTGTGCGTGCAAGTGTATGAGACTGAGAGATAGAGAGATAAGAGATACGACACCAGAGACGTAAAACCGTCCTCCGAAGGCCCCACTCTCGTCGGCGAGAGTGGTCTACTTATGATTGCACAAAGTGGTACAATGACAATGCCATGGACTGATGCAACTTGGGACTATGCCGATGACGACGACGACTTTAGGGCTGAAATCTGTGGTCTTCTATCTGTTGAAAATCTGCTAATCTTTGGACTGTTTTGGGTGGCTGAAAATGACTGTTTTGGCTGCGTTTTCGAGGCTTGAAAATGACTATCTTCTACAACCAACTAGGGCTGAATCTGTTGCAAAATTTAACTGTTTAAAACGCTGCTCATCTGTTGCGATAAGGGCTGAAAACCAAAAACGCTGGGCTGACTGCTAGCGTTAGTGAAAACGCTGGCTTGTCTGATGTGTTGGCGATGGTCAACTGCAAATGCTAGGGCTTGGGGGATTGTTGGTGGCCAAGCAATGTTGAAAACGCCAAGGCTAGGGGAGGTACTGTTGGAGAAAACGCTAGGCTTGGAGAGGGAATCGCCAAGGCTTGAGGGGTATTGCGGGTTCTTGCTGAGAAGGTGCCTGTTGAGGGGGGAGCTCCTGCTGCCTCTTCTCCTAGAAAGTGTCAACTTGGATTTGCTTATATATTAACTTAGCAAAATTGTCCTACCTACTTTTGTTGGAAAGTCACTTAAAAATAATAAGTGAAAAATACCAAAAATAGGGAAAATAGGCTAAATGCAGAATTTGATGGATTCTGAAGGGAATATTGATGATTATGCTGTGTGCAACCAGAGGATATGTATCTATGCTAAGTGATTGGGCATGCACGGTCTACGAATAGACTCACAAAAGTGCCAGATCACTTCTAAATCTAGATTGACTGGACTGACTGAACCCTGATCATGCTGTAGCTTGTCCATGGACACATAGGGTTGGAGGTGTCACGTGACACTAAACCTGCCAAAAAACACAGCAGGCTGTAATACAATTCCCCTTTAAAACGGACGAGTTTCCACGCGAGAGAACTCCCCGTTTTCGCAATCCTTCGTGATGGAACTGTACGTACCTGTGGGGGATTAGCAATTAGCTAATCCGGTTCTTGTTCAGAAGGCTCTTGCCTTGGCAAACGTGCATAAACCCTCACAAGTGTACATGGTCAATTGAGTCGCTGTTGGTGATTTCCATGGCTGTCCCAATTGTACAAGATGTCGACAAGACCAAGTAGGCGAGTTCCATCACAAAAAATGTGCCTACGAAGAGTGTTTCCATTGCTAGAAGCAACTGTTTTTCTCTGTTGTCAGCCCATAGACGTCGTTGATTTATGAGAGAACACACCTCTATTGTGTGTAGGAACTGGAAGAGAGGGTTCTCTGTGTAGAGATTTCTACTGGGAGTTTCTTTCCAAGAACCGAGCTACGATATGAGATTCGAGTCTTCGCAAGTGATGTTTTTTTTTCATGTTTTTGATCTAGTAGTGTTTGTTTGCAAGTGCACTTCCTTTTCATGTGGAAGGAGCAGAGGAAGACATAGCCTTTGCAGGAGAATTGCTTTGAGGAAATAGAAGTAGATCAGCCCAAAGGGTTTTGCACCCTAAGTTTGGGAGTAGATCCATGGATTTGAGAGTGGCGACTCTTGAGGTGGGATTGGGGAGTTGAGATTCCCAAGGAAGGATTTCACGTCTAGGAAAGCAGAGTTGTTGCCAAGATTTCTACGGAAGAGGACTTTGGGAATAGAGTCGGAAAAGAGTTTTAGGGATGCCCATGCCATGAGATTGGAAGGTAAGTTCCAAAGGTGAGAACCTTGGTTTTCAAGGATTCTGAGCAAGGATTAGAGGTTCTTGGGAACAAGGTTTTTGCCTTGAGAACAGGAAGCTGAGGCTTCTAAGTACCATCGAGTCTCATCTAGAACGAACGTGGTAGTACATTTGGTTCAAGTGCTTGTATAGAGACTTCTCCCTAGTAATAAAGATACTCTTAGGGCGGTGGGGGGCTTTGGTATTAAGTGATAAATCCTATCTATCCGAGTATATTTGATATTGTTGTGCGCTCCCGTTTGTGACACCTTCGGGTCTTCAAAAGGCAGCCCAGATCTTGTCCAATTCCTCGCTAAAAGTCATCAACACTCCTTGGTCGACAACCGGTTTAAAAACGCAGGTACGCAAGGGCTCTTCCGTGGCAAAAACATTGCAGAGAGAGATCAACCCCTCTATGCAAAATCGCTGGTCCAAGGGTGCTCTTCTTGACAAGAAGAGCAGCTGTCCAGCTGGTTGAACAGCACAAGTTGGATCAGCCCTTGCTCGTTCTCCAAATCACCTATATCGGCAATGTTGTCCAATTAACAAAGGTTTGCTTCATGTTGGGATGTGAAAAAGGGATTGACGTATGCGGATAGAGGGAATCCAACAAAGGCATGATCATTGTAGTAGGTGGATAATCCAAAAGTGACTGCTCTTAAAAGTTGGATAATCCAATATAAACTTCTCTTAAAGGTTGCTTGCTTCAAAGGAGTGCAAGGCAAGCAAAGACATACTAAATAGCGGAAATCGAATGCTTGTCATCAAAATTGTGACAAAAGAGTAGTTGCAGGTAATAGATGGCCAGAACAGAGTGCTAAGTGTCTTCTGCCACCACCATGCCCTAAATAGGTGTGGAAAGCAAGCTGCAAGAGACTCAGAAGTTTGATGGAAGAAAAGGATACAAATCACATAACACATTAAAGTCTAGTGGTTCTTTGGTTCTGGTGGCTTCATGACCGAAAGAGCACATAACTATTTTCTGCAATTGTTTATATGTTGATTATCAAGCTGTTACCTTAAGTAACAGCTTCTCTATTGAATTTTGTTGGCAGCACTTGGGATTGGCCTTATATTGACGAGCACTTTAAGAAAAAATTTAGATGTAGGCTTTTCTGGATCAGTTGGCTCTGAAATTGTGTTTTCAAGGATAAAGAATTTGTTAAGTTTTTCGTTTCATGTTTAAGCTTCTTATAGCAGGATTTTGGAGGATCATATGAGCAATCGTTGAATACAGCCAATCTCATCAATTGGGTTTAGAAAATGGAGAAAATCTCTGTTTCTATTCGTGTTCGTCCTATAGATAAGCAAGAAGCAGCAAAAAGCTTGTGGAAAATTAACAGTAATGCTATCACTCTCTGTAGTGCTTCTGGGGCACCCTCAACAAGCCAAGTGTTTGTATTTGGTATGTTGTTGCAATTTGAGTATAAGTGTATGGTTTAATATGCACTTCAGCTAATGCCATAAGGCCTTATCAAAGTTTCCTTTTGTTTGGGCTTTTGTAGACCATGTCTTTGGCACCGAGGCAACTACCTCTGATATTTATAAAGCAACTACTCAAGATATTGTTACTTCAGCCGTCAAAGGTTTCAATGGTAATACAGTCAGCTAACCAGATATTTTAGTCCAGAAACTCTCAGGGTCTTTGTGTTGATTCCTGTCAGAGATTACTGGATGTCTAACTTTGGCTTGTTTAAAGGTTAGATTTGAAGTCGAGGCTTCGGTTGCTAACAATGACATCTTTTGATTATGTTTTAAAGCGATTCTAGATATTAATACCAATCACAGACGCCATGTGGCTAGGGGATCCTCTTACATTAATTGAGACTGTGATTTTTCAACTGATTTTGGACTTCTTTGTGTTTTTGTACTCAGGCACTGTGTTTGCGTATGGTCAAACTAGCAGTGGAAAGACCTTTACCATGCGAGGAACACAAGATGTACCTGGAATAATTCCTCTTGCTATACATGATGTGTTCAGAAATTTGGAGGAGGTACCTTGGCTTGTCTTATACATGATTAATTGAAGATGGAAATAGACATAGCTGTTAGAAAATAGACATTAAATGTAAAGTTATGGTGCAAACCGTCTTCCATCACAGTTTAATATAGTCCATATGTGCTGCGAGTGGCTCAATGCCCACTGTTGAAGGTCACTCTCTCATGACTGTTTCTTGTGTTTTGCATATCTTTCTTGTGTGCTTGCAACAAATGTAGTTGCAATACACCGGCTTTTGCTACCTATTTATGGATATTGAACTCCATGATTGTGACTTACTTCCAATCTATCATAAAAGACTGTATAATCAATAGAAACCTTGAAGGGGTTTGATACGCCTATCCTTACAACGAAGAACTACATGTCTTGCCACCTTGTATTATTTTGATGTAGCTTAACCCTTTGTGAGGCTATGCAAAATACTTGGATTCGGAGGTACACATTGCACATCAAAAGTCCTGTAATAACATGGTCAGGGCAACGGACCTTGTATATGCAATGCTTCCGAGTTACATGTATGCTGTTATCTCAACTGCACAGCAATGCTAAGGTCAACTTTGAGAGGCTCATGCGAAGATGCATACCTGTTTAGAAAATAATTCTGGTCATGGAAGTCTCAATTATGGTCTTGTACAGCTATAGACCTAGTTTTGAGAAGTAAAACATCTCCCAATATGCTTTCAGCAAGCGTTGGGCAATTGCCGCATGTTTGTGCTAGGCTCATAACCAGTGGTCTCAGAAGAAACTTGGGTCACCACTTCACAGTGATTTCTTGCACTATTTTGCATTTGGGAAATTGGACCTCTAGCAACTCAATTCTCAGAGCTTTCTTCTGTGCATACGTATAATTTTCAGGGGTAAAGACTTCTGATGCGCATGCGAGCAATAAAATGCTCTTTCAATTAATCCATGAACCAACAGCTAGAGGCTTGAGAGCTATTGGCTATATATGAGACATTGAGTCCATCTGTAGATAACGTTCAAAGTTTCTGGAGTATATGCATAGAGCATTACAAGCTGTCCTTAGAACTCTAACTTCATGTAGCAGAAAAAGTGTGTTGTGCTCTCTATAGTGGGTGCTCCTCAGTGCAATATGCGTGAAACCTCACTCCAACAGAAAGAAAACACAGCACAACAATGGAACCAGCAACTCAAAAGACACAAGAATAGACTCAGAACACCATGGAACTCGACTAACTCATAGAACGATACAAACTGTAGATGGCAGCACACTCAGCTCCAAGCACAGGACTCACAGGTACATTGGGGGTGTCAAAGCTCCAGTGTGCAGATGTGCGGTGCTGGACCCAAGACTCAAGACTCACGACGTTAGCCCATAGAAAGTAGATAATGATGTGGTATCCGACACTAGAACCAACTACACGTATATACTATCATAAAGAGCCACCAACGGCTAGCAAAATACCCCAGTCCAGCTAGGTCTATCTCCAAACTGTGGTGGTGGTGATCTGGCCACGGTGTTTACTAGACCATCACCCGTATCCCTGCCACGTGTCACTGCCCATGCAAGAGTCAGTCCAAAGTGAACTTTAGACCAACTGGAACTAACTGCTTGTCCTGTGCAGTGACATTGTAGTCCTGCTACAGGTTGCCCGCCACAAAACCACTCACCGTCTCAGTGAGTGAAGACACCGGAACTGCAAAGAAGAACTACGAGTGCACTGAAACAGTTGAAAAGAAGGAACTGCGTATGTACAATAAAGAGACTGAGCTGAATCTCCTGATCTTGTCACCCAAGAGAAAGAGTTGTCGCCACTGTCGTACCCGAAGTGTCAGCCTCTGGTGGTGAGCCGTAAGATCAGTGGTGGTAGCCTGCTGCTAGGCTATATGCGGTACCCTGCTCTCTACAAACTGACTCTATGTGAAAGGAGCAGCCATGTGTTGCTCAGCCGATGGAAGCACCTAACCTAAAGTGTAACGAGGCCGTCGTCTGACACAGCCATGGCGATGTGCACCAGCAAAGCCATCGCAAGGAACTCTCTATGTTGACTGCACGTGTGTCATGTAGACAGGTTGCTGAAACTCCTCAGGATAGTATGCGAACTACTGCGATTGAGTACCTCCCATAATTGTGAAGGATGACCTGGCTGCCCATAACCTATAAGAGGCTGTACTTGTCGCATAGGACAAGTCCACTCATACCCCATAGCAGCCTGAGGTTGCACTAGCATCTCCCGAAATCCGTGCACTTGCGCTTTTAGATTGTCTATGATTTGTGATTTTACTCTCAAGGCCAGGCGCAAAGTAAAAATTGTAGCATCCCTATCAACTATTCTCCATGGCCGCATATGTGGCTGAGTATCGTTGGTGAGTAGTAGCCAACCGCTCGGCTCCAAGGTCAATCATGGCAATAGCATTCTTTGACTCCTGCAGGTTTTCCTCAGAAAGCCGAAACAACAAAGTAGAGTCGGCCTCAATCGAAGATACATCAGTAGTGCCTGGGGATGTAGGGCTCTCAAGGGGCATGGCATGTGAGCAACTAACATGCTCGGTGGCGAAGTAACATGCTTAGTGGCTGAGCCTGAGATAGGGAATGATGACGAGGTGACAACAGATGGAGAGTGGAAAGTAGTAACTATGTAGGAGGGAAAACAATAGTAGTAGGTGGAGCTGCATGGGAGAGAAATGCCATAGTTATAATAGGAAGGGTGGATCGGGAATGGTAGAGCTGACTACCGGCTCCATAGAACTAGGGATGGAAGTAGAAGAAGAGCGACGTGTAGTGTGTGTAGCCCTACTCTGGCTCTCAGAGAATGGCAAAGGAAGTAGCGACTCTGCTGTATCCTGCACCACTTTGGCCCTATTTTTCTGATTCTTTTGTGGTTGATCTTCAGTAGTGCCAAGAGATTTTCTTTTTCCTTTGGAAGGCAATAGTCGTGAATCATCCACTTCGATAGGGCTAACATGGATGTTGATGATCTAGGCCAATATGTGGGTTGCATAGCAATGAAAGCTGACCAAAACTGATAGCACTTGAGCGCGATAGCGTTTAGCTCGCGATTGTAGAGCAATATAGAGTACTTGGTGATACCCACAAGGCATTGCATGCAACAAACAGTGCAACACATCCCAATGCTGGATAGTAGTAGGAAAATCCAGCTTCTTCTTTCATGGCGACCGATCCTACACTAATAGGTAATAGCGAAACACCTCAAAAATTGCTTTGCTACGCATAAATTTAGGACGCTCTGGCTGTAAGAGATTCTAACATGCTTGAATAGTAGCCTCTTTTGACAACCCGAAATACGTGCATGTGGCTGTATCTAAAGATGGAAAATTTACCATTCCACATTGCATGGCCAATCCGGTCCACATTGAAAATGTGCCTTTGAACTTGGGAAAAGCACTCAAAAGGCCATGTGTCATTTGCACAGGAACATCATCTGGCAAAACAGCATCAGCGAATGCTTCTAAACCCATTGTCTGAAGTTCGGTACGAGAAAAAAGCTCTAGCAATGTGGTGATAGGTGGCTGTACATGAATCAGCAAGAGAAACTGGTTCTTAAACTGAGACTTTTCTGGCTTGCTAATTACATGCGAGATGACTCTAGGCATGAGCTGTTTTGATGTCAAAGTACTGGAAGGTTTCTTAGAAATTGCAGAGGGAGTGTCTTTGTCACTGGAAGCAGAGGTGTTTGATTCATATTCCCAAGAAACCTGATAGCTTCATCGCTGGGGCTCGAAGTGAAGCTAGCTTCTTTCTCACTTTCATTAGAAGCTGTAACCTGTGCTATTAACTTTCGCGATTTGCAAACACGCACTTGTTGGCGACAGCTAGCTTTGCCCGCCATGCTGCCTAAAAAATTCCGTTGTATGATATATGTCTGATAATGCACACCTGCATTGCCGCTGCCACTGCCACTATATACGTGCCGTACACAAATCCTCTTCATCACAGTGCATACATAGGCTTAGAATAGCTAAATAGCCACAAAATTTGCATACATCTAATCTGCACAATCTCATACAAAAGTATCTGTTGCACGTGTGTAGGTAGTGACGATGGACTGGTATTTGCTGATGTCTTTCCCCGGTACAATAGCTACTGTTGATTGCTTGATCAGAAACTAATGGGTAGAGGAGATTCACCAAGTGAAGGACTGCTCGTAGAACGAACTGTCGGACTGCACGAGCATAGCAACTTGAAATCGTTGAATAGGGGTGAGAGTAGAGAAGGCGAGCAATTGTGAGATCGCTTAACCAGGGTGTAGCGAGCCGTAGGTAGGGGGGAGAGAGGAGTGGGTAGAGATAAGGGAGGGTACGAGTAGGGGCGGGAGAGGATTTGGATAGGGTTGAGTGGTTGAGAGAGGGTTGGGTAGGGACGAGCTAGTGGGTAGGGGTGAGTGGTGAGAGAGGGGTGAGGGGGTAGGTAAGGAGGGGACGAGTAGGTGGGAAGGGGCGAGGGGGTAGGTAGGGGGTGAGTAGGTGGATAGGGGGTGAGTTAGTGGGTAGGGGACGAGTTAGTGGGTAAGGATGAGTAGGTGGGTAGGGGATGAGTAGTTGGATAGGGGGCGAGTGGAGAGAGAGGGGGTGGGGGACAGAGAGGGGGGGTGGGGTAGGGACAGAGAGAGATTCTATGATGACCAACTTAAAGATTAACTAATTGTTGCTCATTGAAAAAGTCCGAGAGCCTCTCTGTGATGACCAACTTCACTGAAATAAATAGGCTTTCTTATCCTTGCTTGAAACCAAATGCAAGATTTACCAGGACCAAACGTTTGCTATCTTTATGCTGGACTCTATCGCTGACATTTAAAATGGGCTGATCTTAACTCATAGGGCCTCCAGGGTAAACCGAGCTACAAAATTGAATTCAATCACACTAGATGGAAACTGCAAGAAGGTGGTGGAGGAATGTATAAAGAAAAAAACACGAGGATGAGTGAACAAAAGGGACACGTGAAAGAGGAAGTGATGTAGTTGGCCGAAGTTCGATATGGAATTTTAGGTTTGAGAAACATGAAAGCGAGAAGTAACACAACAAACACAAGATTGCAGAAAACCAATTGACATTATCAACAAGGCAAGGGGGAATGAATGCGTACTATTACGAAAATCAAAAGGGAAAATACAAGGAGAATCTTCGGTTACAATTGTTTAGAGATAAAGGCAAGGAGAGAAATTCTTGGGGACAAAAGATGGACACATGATAGGCTGGCAAAGAGCATGCTTAGCTGGCGGACTAGACTGAAATTGCGGAATGGGATGTTGTAGATTGAAAATACTAATTGGAAAGGAGAACAGCCACATATGCCTCACTTTAAGTGATAATAGCACTTTACCCTAAATCCGTTGACAAGTGGTAAGGGAATACTCTCTAGAGTGGTTAATTGCACCGCTTCTTGTGGTAAGATTTCTTGCACTCCGTATCCTTGCCAGCCAAGGACCAACATTTTTACTTTTTTCTGATAAATGTGAAATTTTGAGGCTACAAATGCTATGGGAGTTTTATGCTGTTCTTCGTATTCGCTTATGAAGTCCAGAACCTGCACCTAAGGGGGCTCCTTTCAAGCTAGAATTTAGGGCCACGTATGTTTCGGATTGTCTCTCCTAAACATATGTATAACATGCTTCCATACCCGTATGTGTATGCATATGCTTCTTGTATGTTTCTATCTATGGTTCCAGGTCGCCT
Organism: Adiantum capillus-veneris; assembly: GCF_014529385.1. Taxonomy (NCBI): domain Eukaryota; kingdom Viridiplantae; phylum Streptophyta; class Polypodiopsida; order Polypodiales; family Pteridaceae; genus Adiantum; species Adiantum capillus-veneris. Next base: position 62,338,663 of record NC_140942.1, on the reverse strand, counting down.
GTTTCGGAGCTTCCTTGTTTGCTTTTAGCATCCTTCTTCTTCCTGCATTAAGGTTGCTAGTGATGCTTCTTGTTCTAGTAATGACACAATATATTCTTTTCCAAGGCCTTATTTTGCTTCTCACCCTTGAAAGGATCCTCAGATTTGTTTTCGCTTTTATCTCCATCCTTGCTTGCATCTTTAGAGTCCAAGGAACCTTTTGTACCATTTACACCAACTCTGCTACTTGTGCGAAACTTAGTTTGGCTCTTCATATACATGAGTTGGTAAATCACCATCACATTCAAGTAGGCATGACAATGCTCTTCTCAAAGAGATTCATATAATCTTTCACAAAATGATCTTTTCTTTTTTCTTTTGCAAACAAGATCCTTCTATTAGGTTAGTCAAGCACACCAAATACTACAAAACTTGGCCTTGTACAAGGTCAGGGGGTATTGGCAGATATCCATGTCACATGATACAATTGGGAAATGCAATAGTGAGCTCAAAGGCTTTATTATGCAATATGAGGCAGGAAGAGCCACATCCATGACTTGTACTCCACTGAAGTGTGGTTGTTCTATAGAGAAGAAGGGATTGATCTACTGGCTACTGTGAAAAGCTTAGTGCTTGTCATTGCATGCTTGCTCGGCTGCTTCATAAGCAATCACACTGGCCTCATAGATATAGTCACAAGGGAACACTACTTGCCACTCCAACCTTTTGGAGTGGAAGAACACGTTGGAGAGGGGGAGAAACACACCCGACACACAAACGAAGGCATCTCTATAGCTGAGGGTATCCACAACACCCCTGTCCTCTCAGATCACCATCAAAAAACACACTATGCACTAGCATACCACTGCTTGCTCACTTCCAATGCTTACACACTCCACAAGACCAACGCACAATGCACACCTACATGCCACAGTCCGTCTCTACCCTTGCGCGCGTGCGCACGCACACACACACACACACACACACACACACACACACACACACACACACACACACACACACAAATGCTCAATCTCACTCTCTCACACAAAGCACCGTCGGTCCGGGGCGGCACACACATCCACACTGTCGGCACCGTGGGAAAACACAAGTGCCGGAGAAAGAGAAGGGAGGAAAGGAGAAACGACAGAAAAACTGGGCAATAGTGGCTTGATTACAGTTCAGAAGGCACATACAAATCTTGCACTGTCATCACAATGGCCATTTTTATGAAAAGATACAAAAGGGGTTGATAGGCACACTCCTCTGTCCAGAAACTCCACTCTGCAGGCTTCAAACGGCACCAAAAACAATAGTTTTCATAGTAGGGGACCTTCAACTTTGGAAACTGCATTCCAATTGGCCCATCTGGCATCTCAATTTGGCATCTTTGGAAGGGGGGAGCCACCTTGTTTGATGTGCTTTGTCATTTCTCTCTTGAAGGGGGTGCACTAGCGATGTCGCTAGTGCCCCTTGGCATTTTTAAATTTTAATTACCCTTTAAAAAAAAAAACCTCTTTCTCCCCACCTTTGGTAGGTTGAGGGGTCTTTTTGGTCGGCTTTGCTTTTGACTGCTCCTTTAACCCTTGGAAGCCCCCTTTGATGGGCCCTTGACCTCCTTTGATTGGCCATTTCGGCCACCCCATTCTCTCTCTCTCTCTCTCTCTCTCTCTCTCTCTCTCTCTTTTTTGGAAAAAGTCAGGGCTGTATATTATTGAGTACAAAATAATCCCAGCGGATGCCAAAATAGCCTATCACGTGGGGTGTACAAGCTGAATGTAAGGAGGAGAGCCACTATAGTGATTACGCGACTAGAACAATCTCATGGTGGTCGATGTGAGGAGTGGAGCAGAAACCACTGAGGAGGGGCATAATGCCAAGTAATCTGACCACCTGTCAGTGTGAAGAAGAGTGGGGATCTTGCCCAACGCCGAAGGAAGGCAAATCGACGAGCCTCGACTGCTCTAGATGTATCGGAGGACGAATCCCACTGCCAAATCAGGGTGTGAATGATGTCTAGCCAAATGGCAGTGAGGATGTCCTGAAAGAGCTGTGGAGCCGCACTGAGAATGTGAAGACAATGAGCTCTCCAAATATTCCATAGTGTAATACTAGTGATGACTGAGAAAACTGCATCACGTGTCTAAGTATCCCCCTGCCAAGCAATCTGTGGTAGCATAGCCAAAGTCCCTCTCCGATAACCAATCGAGGTAAGCATGAAGGCTGGATCTATGGCTGAGCCCTCGTAGAAAAGATGCGGGCCGGGCATCGGCATCCACCATGAGACAGATCCCAAGTAAGAAATCCATGCGAACACCTGTTCTGCTGAGTAGAGAGCAAACTGCAAGCCACACTACATGGGAAGCTGAGCATGACCAAAGACAGTGGGCAGGTGACTCAAGTTGGCACAAAGGGCAGCGAGTACATAACGGATCATGACCCATAGTAGCTAGCCAAGTCCCAGCTGGTAGTCCCGCATGAGCAATCATCCACATGAAAAAGGAAATACGACGAGCAACATGTAAATCCTATATGGCGAACCAAAACTGTTGCAGATAGGCATGGGAGAGGCCTGAATGTAACCAGAAACTCATACGAGTGGGTTGTTGTGGTCGCTGTCTCATCAATGCTAATCTTCCAATCCTGACAATGTACTCAAAGAAGGATACAGGTGCACCTGTGGGGTCTGAGCGAGGCCAATGCCACTCTTCTGGGTCCCAATAAAGCTGCGATAGGGCACGGCCCTCCCACACCCAAAGCCTCCAAAGTGCAGCATCAGCGGAAGCAAAACGGGGGTCAACACAACGACGCTTCCCGTGTGAGCCAACTACTCGTATGGCCTCCCATCGAGCGTCGTTGGAGATAAGTAGTGGAGAAGTGGCAGCATATGTCAATCTAGCATGAATCTCCCGAGAGTTGTCAGTATCAACTGTGGATAGCATGGTGTCCAAACGAACTAATAAGAGAGTGCTCTGGTCAAAGAGGCCTTCCCAACCACAATGAGGGGGCATCTGAACTGTGTCTCACATGACTGCATCCCACTGTGAAGGAACGACAGAATCAATCTCAAGCAGTCTTTCTGGCACCCCGCGACCAATGTCCTAATGTTCTGCCACAAAATTTGCATCCAGCATACGTGACTCATGAAACAACTGCATAGAGGCAACAGGGCCAGAGTCCCAAGCAGCCCAATCAATGTGAGTCCTCTCTCCAAGCTGACGAGGTGGATTAACCGAAGAATCAAGAACTGTAGCATTCCAAATGAGAGGCTGGCGCTCAATCTCCTCACGACATGAGGGAGCTGAGCGTACGATAGCCCGTCTCATGGAAACCCAAATCTGAAGGAGCGATCGGAGAAAGGGTGAGAGGGTGGAAGTGGACAAGGGGGCATCCGTAAAGAGAAAACGACACCTTGAATGCCAAGTATGACCATCTCTAGTGCCGAGTCGTGGAGTCACTGTGCAAAGAGCAGCCTGAAGAAGCATCTTCCAAGGTTCTTGGCCGGGAAAAAGACCCCAAACAATAAGCTTGGTAAGAAGTGCGCGGCTCTGTAACTCTGGATCAATAATGCCAAGGCCTCCCTCTGACCTAGGACGAATGATCGTGGACTAGCGAACTCGAGCACGAGTATCAATAGTTCCATCTGTGCCACTCCATAAAAAGTTCCTCACTAGTCGGCGGAGCTAAGTTATCACACCGGAATGTAACATCCAACAAGAGGCCGTATACCATACTATAGCTAGAATGACTTGGTTGGCGACCAATGCACGGCCAGCCAACGACAGATGACGTGAAGACCAATGGCATAGCTTCCTGCGAATCTCAAAGGGAAACTCCTGGCTAAAGATCCTTCGAGAAAGTCCCAGTCAACACGATCGTATGCTTTCTCAAAGTCAAGGATGAAAAAAGCGAGAGGTTCAGAAGATGATCTTGCCCACTCTACTGCCTCATAAAAAGTGAAGACATTATCCAGGATGCATCGATCCATGACGAAGCCTGTCTGAGAAGTATGAATAATATCTGGTAAGAACGGCCGCAAGCGATGGTTGATCAGTAACGCTAATATCTTATAGCCCGAAGGGAGTAGGGTAATAGGTCTCCACTGTCGGAGCAGAGTAGTGTCACACTGCTAGGTTTCGCGGCAGAGCAGGGCGACATTGGTAGGGTACGCGGCAGAGCTGCTAGGGTTCGCGGCAGAGCAGGGCGACGTTGCTAGGATTCGCGGCAGAGCAGCTAGGGTTCGCGGCAGAGCTCCTCGCTCTCTCTCTCATGAGTCTTTCACTGTTTTTAGGGTTTCGCCACTTCTTCTTTGTTGGCTTTAGGGTCGAAATTGCCTTTTGGCTATTTTTAGGGTTTCGTAACTATTTTTTTTGCTGTTTTTAGGGTTTCGAAACTGTTTTTTTGTTGTTTTTAAGGGTTTTGTCATTGTTGTTTTTCCTGTCTTTAGGGTTTCGTCACTGTTTCTTGTTGTTTTTTAGGGTTTCAAATCTGTGTTTTGTTGTTTTTTAAAGGTTTCACAAGCGTTTCTTGTTGTTTTTTAGGGTTTGTTACATTTTTTTGTTGTTTTAAACTCTCTTCTTCTTCTTCTTCTTCCTCTCTCTCTCTCTCTCTCTCTCTCTCTCTCTCTCTCTCTCTCTCTCTCTCTGTGAAGAGCCAGCCAAGGGCGAGGGCGAGCTAGCCAAGGCGAAGGCGAGGACGAGGGCAGCCAGCCAGGGTGAGGGCGAGGGCAAGGCCAACCAGGGCGAGGGCGAGACCTCTTCAAGGCGAGGCTGCAGCAACTTACGTTGCTTTGTCACATCAACACCAGTGGTAGTTGGTGAGGGCCTTGACTCAGTGCTTGCTCTGTTCTTCTCTCTCGGGGATGGACCAACACTGGCCTTATATAATGGCCTTATAAAATGGCTGCCCTTATATACACTGGCCTTATATAATGGCTGCCCTTCCCCTTTTGGAATAGCATGGCTCCAATGGCATCATCCCCTACTGATGGATTTACATAAAACACTTTCTCCCAATCAGGAGCCTGCATGGCTGACAACCCCCCTAACACCTCTTTCACCTCTTGAAACACTTCTTCACACTTGTCATCCCATTGCAATGGATCATGCTTTGCCACTTGTTGTAATGGATAAAGAAGCTGAGAAGACAATGGAATAAACCGCGCCATGTACTTCACTTTGTGTATAAAGGTTGCCAATTGCTTCGTACTCGTAGGTGATGGAAGAAGAATAATAGACTTAACCTTATCTGGATCAGTCTCAATGCCATTTTCTGACACCATATGGGCCAATAACTTCACCCTTGGTTGTGCTAGATGACATTTCTTGGGATTTAGTGGTCCTCCACATTCATCATATCGAGCCAATACCATTTGTAGCTTCTTATGATGTTCAACCCTACTGCTATAGACACAAAAGTCGTCCATAAAAGCTTTAACACAACTACCAATGAATGGTTTCAATACCCAATTTGCTCTCTCTTGATAGAAAGATGGTCCATTTGTCAACCGAAATGGCAATACTCAGTAGCAATAGCAGCCCCATGGCGTAATAAAAGTTGTCTTTGTGCGGTCTTTAAGAGCAATCTTCAATTGAAAATAGCCTGAAAAACCATCACACACACTGTACCTCTCATAACCTGCCACTGAATCCAAGATCTGATCAATGAATGGAAGAGGATATGGGTTCTTCTTAGTGGTTGCATTTAAGGGTTTAAACTCTACACAAATCCTCCACTTCCCATCCTTCTTTGGACTGACTACTATTGGACTCACCCATTCTGTGGTCTCCAGAGTCCACAGGGACTATGAACCCTGCCTTCAATAACTTGTCCACCTCTTCTCGCAAGGCTTCCATTTGCTCTTGACCCATCCTTCTTAGCCTTTGCCGCATTAGCTTAGCACCTTCTTTCAGCTCTATATGCATCTCTTCTCCCTTGAACCCTCTGATCTCTTCATATGAAGTAATGAACAAATCAGGAAAACGAGCCAGCATTTGCAAATATATCTCCTTCTCCATAATTGAGAGGTCTCCACTGATCATTTGTGTCATCAATTCTTGCTTCTTTGACAATTCAACCTTGGTTTGCATCAGCCCTTCAATCACTTCATAAGGCCCTTCACTTTCATCTTCAACTTCATTCACAAATGCAACTAAACTAGACTCCTGGATTTCTTTATCCATCAAAAGAAATGCAACATCAGCATCCTCATCACTGTTGGTAGTGCTATCACTGTTCTCATCTGTCACCGTGAAATAGTCTTCATCATTAGACTCATCCTCATCTTCATAAAGCTCCTCCATTCGTTTCCTTGTGTCCATATTATATAGCTTCTTGGCACTTGTCTTTGCATAGAGGCTAATCGTACCACGTCGCCAATCTTGAACAGCTCCCACTGCACGTAACCATGGTTTGCCCAATATAATAGGATATGCTCCCAACCTCGCTGGCATCACATGAAAATCAACCACCGCCTTTGCATCATATGCCTCCACTTCTAAGCTCTTTACAACACCCAAGCATTTTACTTTTTGATGGTTTGCCAATCCGATCCGAAAGCCTGACACCCCAGTCACTGTAAGACCCATCTTTTCAACGCATGAGTGTGTTATAACTTATGACACATATTTGGGCTCCGCCATCTACATAACCTTGTCCCAGATTTTTTCTTTTATGCCACACATCTACTATTGGACAAATGTCTGGTAGCTCATCCATTGCCAACACCTTTACTGAACCTCTCTCTGACTCTTTCTTCATTGGGTTAACCATCCTCTTCCATTGTCTCTTTAGCTTAGGCACCATCTCTATAAGCTGCCCAAAAGTAACATCTGCCTACCTGCCTGTCAGATCCTCCTTCAAGTCATAGCTTAATTGCCCATCCCCTAGTGGAAAATCTGAAACATGAAATTTGCGACGAGCTCTCCTTTTCCTCTTGGCCTTGACATCCTCGCCTTCATGACTCTTTCCCTTCTTCTTACTAGGACTTGGGGCACTTTTTTCTTCCTTTTTCTCTGTGGTCCTCTTCCCAATAGGCATCACTAATGTATCCTCTAGCTTTGATGTCTTCTCCAAGGTAACCACACTTAATACTTTTGTCTTTCCCTTTTCCTCTTGGGTTAATCCACTGGTTCCTTCATCTCCCTTAATTTCGATGCCATAATCATTTGACCTAGTTAGCACCTGTCTTGGCAATGGATACATATCTCCCCCCATCCTTGGTGGCTTATCACATTGCGGGCTGAGTGACCCAACTCTCCACAATTATAACATGTGGGTGTCTGCCTCCAAAACCTACCATTGCTTTGTCCAACACCATTCCTGGGTCTTTCTTCACCTCCTGGCTGATTTGCAAATCTCTCTCGACCTCGATTTTTTCCCACTTGACCTAGCATGTTTAGGCTGAGATTCTTCATTTAATCTATGACTTGCCTCATGTCTTGCCTTAGCCCATCATCTTGTACTGTTGTAGTGACCACTGCTGGCATAACCTGAGGAGTAACAACAACCACTGGTTCATGATGAACCCTTGGCATACGACCTTGCGAAGAATCCATAGGCTGAAATTCAGACCTCATGGGCAAAGACTCCACTCCTAACTGGCTCATTTTCCTCAACTTCCACTCTTTGTTCCTTGCTACCTCCAATGTATCTTCATATGTCCTAGGCTTCTTTAGCTCCACTCTCCAACGTATATTCTCCCAAAGACTGGCCAAGAACATGTCCTTTTTCATCATGTCAGGCGGGGGTACCTGTGGTGCTAAGGCCTTGCATATCCGCTCCCATGCCAATGAAAACTTTCGTATGTATGCATCTATCGGCTCACCCTCCTTTTGCACTAAAGCCTGTACTTCTTGCCACACTTTGTGAGGATTTTCTATCTTCACAAACTCCACTTCCAATCCATGTCTTAGATTGTCCCAACTCAATCTTACAGGTGGATCAGCCACACGCAACTCCTCTTCAAATGCTTTGGACCAAACTCGTGCATCACTCTTCAAACAAATTTGGAGAAGACGTAACATCTGTGCCGGGTCATGAATCTGGTTGCTAATGCAGACAACCTCCATCTTTTCCAAAAAGTCTTCCATATCTTCATCACTTCTTCCATGAAACTCCGGATAAGAGAAAGCCATGGCTACCCAAGCTACAATGCTTTGAGAACCCCTTTGAATACACGTGCAAGAACCCAAAACTTTTGATCGACTCAATCCCTAAAAAACTTCAATGGAGCTTGTCTTTAGATAAGGACAAATACGTGCACATCAAATGAGTTTTCATAGTTAATCATTGGAATTACAACAGGCAAAGGACATTCCAGGATCTCTCGTAATCTTCTTGGCCCGAACATAAAGACTATGCGCTGTTGGAAAAAAACCTTCCTTGACACATGAACATTTATCTGGATTCTCTGAGTTAAGTGACAAGGAGTGAATTGAAGGCCATTTTGATCATCCAATAAAGCAAACCATGAAGCTCCCAAGAAGGCACACTTGACTTATCCTTTGATTTTGCCAGAATTTCAGTAGCATAACAGTATAAATGGCTTAAAAGACCAAAAAACCAGCCATCATAACTTGGAAAAATTTTGACAGAGCTTCCCCAGAAGTAGAGCAATGTGAACCCAAAATATAGACTGTATATGTATGCATAAACTGCCAACAATAGAACCCGAGCATCAAGTAGGAATCACTAGTACATAGCCTATGGCGAGGTCACGAAAAGGGTGCTCTAGCTACCCGTATCACCGAAAGGATCTCCACATTTGAGAATCCCTCAGCTCAATAAAACCTCACGCTATCGACCCTCACATGAAGGCTAATGCAAATCGCGTATAGTCAAGTCTCAGAAATGACTATCCTCTAGACCAAGTCTCAGAAATGGCTGGGACTGCCAAATAAAACCAAATATGGCTCCACAAAGGCGTACAATGGCAGTTTCCACAAGTAATGTACAATCCAACAGACAATGCGCTCAAATAGGCGCCAAATGATGCATACCCACAACAACTGCAAGTGACACCACTGCTAGTATATCACTGTACTCTAGCTATCTGTACCTGTGTGAATCATCTGTACCTGTACTTGTCCCTGTACCGATGGAGTGAGAGAAGAGAGACTATCTATTTACCCACTCCACACAGAGAGCGACACGCACACACACATCCAAAAAACTCAGCTCAAAAGAGGAGAACTTATGATGTTTAGATACAATAGAGCTTGGGCCAACACCAATGGGACAAACAGCTCACATAATATGGGTAGAACATGCCAGATACAATCACAAGTTGGAGTAGAAGCTTCGCTCATAGCAAAAACTTACACAGCAAAAACAACAGAAAAAAAGTGAGGAATTTGGCAAAATGGACAGCGCCATCGCATCCGGAACAGCCCAAAACCCCAGTCTACAATGTCAAAGTGCTCAAATCCGACCTCGGATGAGTAGTTTACGACCAAAACAGGCTCCAAAATGAGCAAAAACACACCTACGGCTGTTCCTCCTCTTCTATCCACGTTTTTTCTGGTCTTCTCTCTGGTTTTTCAGTTCCACACTTAGCTTTATTAGTTGGGCACCCTTGGCCTTTTAGATGACCTCAAACGGACCCCGAACAGGCCAAAAACTGACCTCGCAGTGCATAGTTGTCACTTTACTGCATCCATCCGCACACCTGGCACTCAACTTTTTCCAATAATGCATCCGCAACCACGTAAAGTGGACCCTAAAAGATGGTCCTCATGATTACCTCTCTGCATAATCATCACAAGAAAACACCCACGTTGTGTCCGTACTCATCCATGTGCAAAAATTGACCCCATTCGACCTCCTGACGCCACTAGATGCCATATGATGCACCTGCTTATCTCATGTCGTCGACCTGCAGATAGCTTCTTCGAGAAGTTTTACACGCTACCAACTCCTCATTATTGTAGAAAAAACACACTGGTACTGGCAATAGTGAAAATCGATGCACTATGTACATGCTGTCCCACCTGTACACATGTGGGCCCCACGTAACCACCTGGCTCTGGAGAATGGGCAATTCTTTATTCGATGCACCATGCATGGGTATGTACATATGCGCAATCCCTTGCTCCAAAAAAATCTTGACAACGACTACGCATGGTTTGGCCATACTTAATGGTCTAGAGATTTTTCCTTCGTCTGGGGGATTCACATGCTTTCCACACAGACATGGGGCCAGTACAGTGGACTATGTCAGGACTTCACCGAGCTTCATCTCTAGTATTCAGGATCTCAGTGTGGGACCTAGACATGTTGGAGTAGCAGTGGACCATGCTCTCCTTACTTTTTCAGTCTCTTTCCAGTATAGCGCCTTTCAGACACCACGGAGGATTGCACACACAGGGTATACTTTTACACAAGAGACGGACTCAGTCTATGTGGAGGAGATTTACAGGCGGATGTGGGCAGCCGAACTTGTATATACTGTGGAGGAGATCACCACTCTATTGACGGAGATCTTGCATGGGGCAGCAGCAGAGACATACCCACACACTCAACCAGATGAGAGAATACGTTCTGGGATGCCTCAGAATAGTTGGTATGATGAGGAGTGCAGAGAGATGAGAGTTCAGATTCAGAGCAAGCTTATACTTGGAGTCATTACATATAGACAGTCTCGGATTGCCCTTCGACGTTTAGTGCGACAGAAGAAGCGGGCCTTTTTAGCCCAGATGGAACGTGATTTGTATCAGCTCTTTTTGAGTCGAGATTCAGGTGAGGCCTGGTGTCTCTTCCATGAACACTCACCTCCTCCAGTGATTACTTCTCCCGAGATTTGGGGTTAGTATGCAGCATCATTATATACAATACCTGGGCAACCATCACTACCAAACCCTCTAGAACCATGTCCAGCCACTAGTACCTTCTTTACCACTGAGATGGTGAAGAACGCCATTGACAGGATGAGGACTAGGAGAGCATATGATCATGAGGGTTTGGTGGCAGAGCACTTGATACATGCTAGACATTTACTGTCAGAGGTTCTTGCGCGGTTGTTTAACCGTGTCATGTGTGAGGGACTACCCGAGTCTTGGAGGTTATCTACAATTGTACCTCTCTTCAAGGCAGGGGACCCCGCGGTGCCAGGGAACTACCGTACAATTATGATAGGGCACACATTGGCACGGTTGTATGCATCCATTCTTGAACATCAACTGAGTAAATGGGCAGAAAATGAGGGCATACGAGCAACATGGCTGGATTTAGGAGGGGTTTCTCCACTTTGGACCATATTCTTACACTCAGAGCCATTATTGAGGAGGGTCGGGCACATGGAAGACAGATGTATTGTTGCTTTGTGGACTTCCGCAAAGCATTTGACACAGTGCTGAGGGCCATATTGATGCGTAGGCTACTGAAGTTGGGAGTACCCACACAGATCATATGGGGGATCATGGCTTTATATGGCTCAGTGACTGGCCAGGTACGCACTCTTGAGGGGATTTCTGACATTGTTCATTCCACTATTGGAGTGAAATAGGGGTGTCCTTTGTTCCCTACACTTTTTGGTATGTATGTAGATGAGGTCTCTTACTACTTTGAGAGAGAGGGCGACAAAGGAGCTCAGCTAGCAGGGACATGGATCCCTTATTATTATATGCTGATGATATCAGAGTCACCAGAGGGCATGTAGAGACAGTTGGATGCATTGCACAGCTTTACAGAGAATAGTGGATTGTTTGTGAACCTTGGTAAAACCAAGGTTATGGTGTTTAGCACCACACCACAGTGGGTCAAGAGATTGGCACCTACACTCGTATATGGTCAGGATATTGTGGAGTACACAGATGAATATACATACTTGGGGGTGGTATTCACAGGACCAAGGTTTACTCTGAGGAGAGCAGTAGAGACTAGACTGTCCAGAGCCTATGCGGCATTGGGAGGGCTAGAGAGGATGTGTTCGCAGGTTCAGTTTCAAGAACCACGAACAAAGCTATGGATTTTTGATACTTTGGTTGCTTCAGCTATGCTTTATGGGGTCCAGGTTTGGGGACCATCTGTGAATCATGACAGTTGGAGGAGCATGGAGAGACCCTTGGTAGTTATGATATCCCGAATGATTAGAGCCAAGGCCTCCGTACCACATGCGATTATTCTAGCGGAGGTAGCCGCCCCTCCTATAGAGATTGAGGCTCTTACCAGATCAGTGTCCTTTATGCACAATCTATGGGATACACATAGAGGCAGATATACTAGATTGGCTCTTGAGTCCTCTAGACAGTTAGCGATGCAGGGAGACGCATCATGTTCGTATGTGCAGATGACCTCATGGTTTCAGAGGCATGGTTTCAACATGGATATATTGCCTCCTTTTCAGTATTCCTTGGATGCACCCTCCCTACCAGTCACACGGACGGAAATCATTAGACTCATCCGTCAGGATCTTATACAGTTGGACACTAGGAGGACATGGGTAGAGCCGATGCAGGAGTTGGGCACGAAGATGGATTTCTACAAAGAGCATCTTCTCGAACTTTCGGGAGATGGGTTTGTGATTCGTCCGAGCTACATGGACACTCATTTGTCTCATGGTCTGCGATGTGCTATTGGTCAGATTCGCACATCCTCACACAAGCTGGAGATTGAGATGGGTAGATTTAGAGGGATACCACCGGAGTCTAGGATATGCCAACTATGCGATTGAGAGCCAGAGACAGAGCTACACTACATATGCCATTGCACTGTGTATTATGAGATACGAGGGCGCTTCCATTGCTTATTCAGGGAGGGTTTTGGACCCCTAGATAGAGTCATGAGGTATCAGGATCAGAGATGCCTTGGCTTATATTTACTTGAGCTACACCGACATAGAGATAGTCTGTTGAGGAGACATAGAGTACGACAGTCAACAGAGACAGATCACAGAATTCTTTGGATCGAGGGAGCCAGGAGACTAACCACCAGCACAGGGTTGTACCCACATTCATACCAGAGGCACCCTCATTTACAGGGCGACTAAGCTCGGGAGATCGAGACGACCACGACCGAGACATAGGAGCGCACTCCATCGACGGAGGCTCTAACAGAGGATCATAGGCATTCTAGCACGACACCCAGAGTGTCATTGAGGGCCTATTCTACATTTTCACATTTCACATTTCACATTTCACACTTCATTTTCAATTTTCATTTTTTACATTCAGTACTTTTTGTACTTGTACTTCAGACATTGTATTAGATTCACCACTTTGTATCTGATGGTCTCATAGGTCCATTTTGGCCTTTTGAAGACGTTAATATATCATTTCATTTCATTTCATTTCTCTCTCTCTATTTCTCACGGAGGATGGGTTTGTGATTCGACCTAGCTATATGGACACACATCTTTCTCATGGTTTGCGTTGTGCCATTGGCCAGATACGCACATCCTCATATCGGCTCGAGATTGAGACTGGTAGATTCAGAGGGATACCAACAAATAGCAGGATATGCCGCTTATGTCATCTAGAGCCAGAGTTAGAGCTACATTACATATGCCATTGCACAGTGTACTATGAGATACGAGACCGTTTCCATTGTCTAATCAGAGAGGGTTTTGGGCCTCTATCTAGGGTCATGAGTTATGTGGATCAGAGATGCCTTGGACTGTATCTACTTGAGCTACACAAGTATAGAGACACTTTACTGAGGAGAGCTGGAGAGAGACAGTCCCAGAGATAAATTACAGATTTCTTTACACTAGATATTGGACACCCAGAGGAGCAGCCACCATTGCAGAGCTTTGCCCGCACTCATACTACCACTACGGGCATTCTCATAGACCGAGCATTGGAGCTAGGGAGATCTAGAAGACCGCGATTGAGGGGAGGAGCTACACAGTATAGATGGAGACTACAACAGAGGATTCGAGCCATACTTTTTAGACGGCCAGAGTGTGGATGAGGATGGATCTCTACCGTATCTATCTCCCCCCCCCCCCTTCTCTCATTGTACTACACAGTGTACTCGGCACCTTTTGTATTAGCTAGCACATCCATACAGTTCCAATTTGTAGTAGTTGTATTTTTGTTTCAGTTCTTTTTGATTCCGAACATGGTATCAGATTCAGTATGTTGTAACAACTTGGTCTCATAGGTCATTTTGGCCTTTTGAAGACGTTAATATATCATTTCATTTCATTTCTCATATGCCCTCTCCCTTGGTCTTCTCTCCTGCATACCGGTACCCTCACTAGCGATGTCGCTAGTGGGGCTCTTCTGCTTACTCTCAAAATGGGCGGCTTCGGGACCGTGGGAACCAGGCCCTTGGATGGCGCTTGCCACGTCAGCATCACGCATCAATGCCGCACGATAGCCGTCGGCCACCGGCTGCTACCAACGCCGCCGTTTCTGCCCTGCGTCGCCAGGCTCGGGCATGCAGCGCTGAGATTAGAGCTCCATGGCCACGCTCGCAAGGAGTTCCAAGTCCTTGCGATACCTCTAATGGGCACGCCTTTGGGCTATATAGCCTGCGTTCTGGCTTGTCAGTGCATCTGGGGCCGTTCGATGGCCACATGGCATGGCCCCATGCATTCGCCCCTTTGGGTGACAAAGCTCTCCACAAAACCCTCCTTCCCATTTTTTCCCTACACATTCAGACCTTAACCATTTCTGGCTTACCTGCCCGGTCTCCTCGTCGTAAAGCGCTACTAAAACCCGCTAGCTCGAACTCCGATTCCCACCATCCTCACTGCATTTGGACCACATCGGGCCCGCAAACCTAGGCCACAAGAAACGGAGAGGGGCATCTGGTACCTCCCTACATTGGCCTTAGCCCTTTGTCTTGCACCTGCTAGCACCCTTTGCTTGGCATCAAGCACTTCCTTGCACAGACCAACTTTGGCTGCGCCAATGTTCCATTTGAGTGAATAGCCTCTTTTTTTTTTCTTCAAATGACACCAAAGAATATGTAACAAATGTACTGAACTAGGTTCACATAGGCCCCATAGAGGCATTACCATGCCCACTAATAAGATGTTCTGATGTATAGTGCCTCTTTCCAAATTAGTTGAAAATACATAAAGAAAATCTATGAACACAGCAACACATCGATCTGGCTTTCTTGAATCTTCTCCTCAATTATTTTGAGGAGCTCTTCTCAATGTGGTTGTTTTTGAACCGAAAAGATCATAACAAATGTGGATTGCTATCATGTGAAACATTGGTAATAAACTGCATTCTATTGTCTGCTGTACGCTTACGCAACCATTTCCTTTTTTAAGTTTGGATTTTTATACTCTGTAAGCTTTTTCTGTATATGAAATTTAGGAGTGATGCAGCTGATAGAATGAGTTGCCTGACATAGGCTGTTGACAGAGAATTTCTACTTCGAATGTCTTATATGGAAATATACAATGAAGACATCAGGGACCTTTTGGCTCCAGAGCAAACAAAACTGCAAGTGCATGAAAGTCTGGAGGTAAATTTGAGCTTCTGGCTGCAAGTATTTTGATTGAGTGGTCTTCATCAACTTTCTGGAACAGCCTCTCAATATCTTGATACTCTGTGCCCGTGGGCAGCGTGGAATATTTGTGGCAGGTCTTAGGGAGGAGATCGTTGCGAATCCTGAACAGATTCTTCAGCTGATGGAGTTTGGAGAAGGTGCAGTGCTGTGAGGGCATTACCATCAATCTATAACTATCTTTACAGTTTTGGTTTACATCACTGAAATTGATATGTTTCTTTGGACCTGAGGAAAGGGCAGCCCATAGGCATGTTGGTGAAACAAACATGAATGTACATAGTAGCAGATCTCATGCAATTTTCCGAATGGTAAATATAAACTCTAAACTTCAAATGCAGATGTGTAAGACTGGGTGAAGTCTATTAGAAGATCTCCAACAGTGGGTTAATGCACCTTGTTTAGGTTATTGAAAGCAGAGACAGAAGTCAAGATGATACTGTGGGATTTTCTTGTGATGCTGTCAGGGTCTCTGTTTTGGTATCCTTGTTTTCCTGCAATCAATCTTCATCATCAGCACAGTCCTTGAAATCCTAAAGTTGAAGTCTTGAACACCTGCTTGTTATAGAACCTAGTCGACTTAGCAGGCTCTGAGCGTGTTGCAAAGACGGGGGCAGAAGGTGCCCGTCTCAAGGAAGGCACTCACATCAACAAGAGCCTTATGGTGCTTGGAACTGTGATCAACAAACTAAGTGAGGGCATTCAAAATCAAGGGTCTGTAAGCCTTATAAAAGTGTTTTGAGGAATTAGATGCTTAGGAAAGAGTTTTCAGTTTATATAAATGTCATGTTTTTTTAATACTTAAGGTTTATGTGCAGTGGCCATGTTCCCTACAGAGACAGTAAACTCACACGAATTTTGCAGCCATCTTTGGGAGGGAATGCTAGGACGGCTATCATTTGCAACATAACACCAGCCGTAGTAAGTTGCATGGAAAGGCTAGCAAGTGTCTCAGTCTCAGAACTAGACTAATTGTGGTCTTAGTGAGTGGGTGTTGCCGCATACTAATGCAGATTTGCACCTTGCCAGGTTCATGTTGATGAGTCAAGAGGAACATTGCAATTTGCAAGCAGGGCCATCCGTGTTACAAACTGTGCCCAAGTGAATGAGGTGTAATACAAGAATGATTAGCTGTCAAGTGCCTCCATACGAATGTTCTCTTGTTTTACATCAATGACATTCATGTGGTTCCTGGCAGATACTAACAGATGCAGCATTGCTTAAAAGGCAAAAGAAGGAGATTGAGGAGCTACGTGCCAAGCTCAAAGTAAGTATGCACATGGGAATTTACCTGTAAGTGTCCTGGATAGGATGGTGTCTCGTGAAGTGTTTGGAGGAAGAGATAACGACTCATTGGTTTGTGAGTATGTGGAGGTGACTGTGATTGCTTATTAAGTGAGGTTTCTTTGCTTGAACACAGGAGTCTCATTCAGAACATTCAGAAGATGAGATACTAACTCTCAGGAATACTCTGCTGAAGGTTGGCAACCTTTATTTTTGCATACTTGTTCTTTTAAAGCATGAAGTTCCATAAGTAAATTCACATTGTGCATTAGAGTGAATGTGAAAGAGAGAGAATTGCTCTTGAACTCCAAGAGGAAAAGAAAGCTCATGCAGAGCGAGAACGCATGCAAGCACAAAAGATTGAAAATCTAAGCACATTGGTTTTGAATTCTGCTGCGGAGGATCGAGAATTTGAGAAGCGCTCAAAAAAGGTGCCATTAGTTGTTACTTCTCTTAATTATTCTGGTGCTTTCTTGGTATTGCTTCTAACGCATAAATGGTGGAACTTCGGTTGTGGAGAATGCTCGACGGGAAACTTGGTGTCCACAATTAACAAGTGGATGCATAGCAGATAAGGTATGTTATAGTGAATAATTGTCAAGTATACATGCATGTTTCGACTGCTAGTATTTTAATGCAGATATGTATGACATATCCTTCTGAAAATGGGGTTCTTTGTACGAAATTCCTAAGAAGCTCTTTGAGATCTCCAATCCAGTACTTGAGTTCATGACTCTATGGTAAAGAAATCGAGGCAAAACTACAAGAACCTGGTCACTTGCTATGAACGTACAATCTGCACAACAACTACACAACGAATAATCTGTAACTACTAGTTGTATCTTATAGTAGCAGCTCTTTGTAATTCTTCCTACACAACTTTTTAAAGAAAGGAATTACTCCCTGTATGGAAGCTCTTCTCCTGGTACTGCTAGAAACAATGCAAAGAAGGTTCTTCATTAAGTTCCAGATTTTGAAGGTGAAAAAAAGCTTAAGTAGAGGGGGTGTCTCCGGGTTGCAAAAGCTTGAAAATGAAAGCTCGCAAAAATAAAATCCCCTGTTCTAACATGTGATATGTTCAACTGAAGACCGAGTATTGCCTCTGTTTGGTGGTTCAATTTGTCATCACTTTGTTGTCAATTGTCTTTTCACTATGGCATAAGAGATGAGAAGCCAGAGCCGATTCAAATTAACCCTCCAAACTCTGAAGACTTTGTCATAATTGGGGATCTTGAGTTAAAAATCTGGTTCAAGCATAAGCAGGTTGTCCTCTCACATCACACTTACAGATACATATACTAATCAAGGGTAAGTAAGCATAGCTTTGTTGCATCAAGCTACCACTGTCATCCTTAGAGGATCAATCAATGGTAAGTAAGCATAGTTTGTTGCATAAAGCTACCACTGTCATCCCTAGAGCATCAATTTTGATTGCTGAAGCACTATTGATTTCATGAGGACTGGCCACTGTTACCCGTATGAAAGACAACCAATTCCTATTTGTGAGAACTGGCATGGCCAAGATGATTAATATTCCTTTTTAAGCCGTTATTATGAAATCAGAATTGTGAATGTGAAGCATGATCTCATCATGCGTGCATCCAGAATGTGAGGGGTTTGACTCCAGTCTTCAGGAAAGGCAACAAGATTAATGGACAGGCAGTAGGCCTAAAGCTGTCATGGTTGGTCTAGAATATGCCTACCTTAGGAGCTGTAAAATTCCTCGCAAATTATAAGAATCCACGACAAGCTGTTCAGTTTTATTTTTTGCCGGAAACAATCACTAAATATATCCAGAGTATTCTGCAAAGTTTTTCTTTAGTATTGGATATCGCATTGCACTTAGAGGTACTAAACATTTATAATTACAAGTTAAGGGTGCAAGAAGGTTTACTGAAAATGAACCTGCCATTGCACGAGGTTCAATATATGAGTGGACAAAATCATATTAGTGGTGAGCCACCGTGTATCCCTTCTCTTGCAAGATATACCAAGGGAGAATGTCATCAATGTGGATCGCAACGGTTAATGCTCTGTCTAAGAGAGAAATCTGAAAATGCAATCTGAATAACAGTAAAGGTATTCGAAGGTGTTGCCTCAACCCGTCAAGACGGCAAGAAGCGTAAGGATCTCCCATTGAAGCAAATGGGATGCAATGATTTTACATCCTTCCTTCAAAAGCATCTGACCACATACATCAGACACACTTTTATTGCTAAGTGGCCAAATACTGCATTCAAAGGTTTCCTAGAGATGTCGTAGTCTCTGTTATAGACGATGTAGTGATCCCCTCCTGAGTGAATCATTGGAGTCTATAGTAGGGCTACATTGTCACTGGCATGGGACAGGCAGTTAGTCATAGTTGGTCGGGTTTGACCGGGTTTCACACTGGACGGACTCTCTTGCCGGGTCGGTGACACGTGGTAGGGATACGGGTGGTGGTCCAGTCGACACCGTGGCCAGTGCACCACCACCACAGATCAGAGATAGGCTTAGCTTGAGTGGATATTTTGCAGCCGTTGGTGGCTCTTCATGTTTGTATATATCCGTAGTGGGTTTGGATCAGTAGTTACTTTTATGTGGTCAGTTGTCTTAGTATGTTATCTTGCTTTCACCCACAACACGTCTTCACGTCTTCCCTGCACAGCCGAGCCTCGACACCCCATTGTACCATGAGTTCTGTACTGGAACTGAGTGTGTTGCCACGCCAGAGTCTGTATTGGTTTCTTTGAGTTAGTCGATGTTCATACTTTTCAGGTTTCACTATTGAGTCTTGCTATTGTTGAGATTTTCCAGCCAAGTGGTCCATTCTCTCTCTCGCCTTGGTCTAGTGGTGATTGGACCAGTTTTCAACAAGTTAAATGTCTTCGTGCCCAAAGCTTGGGTGGGCTTTTGGTTACTGCATGACACATACAAGGCAGTCAAAAGAGCGACAAAGCCCACTATTAAGTCCTCTGAAGTATTACCACCGGAAGCGTCGACCCTTCGTGCCAAGTAGAAGGCCACCAGCCCATTACCCCTACCTTCCCATGCAGCTACCTCCATTCCCTCAACCAGTTCTACACCTCCCCAATCACCCCCATCAATAAAGTTCTCATCCCTTGTGTTACAGCAAGCTCCTGCACAGACAACCATGGAGGAGCTTACAAGCGTCCTGGCTAAGGTGAACATCAAGTTCCCGACTTTCAAAGGTCTCTCTACAGAGGATGCCGACGACCATGCTCGAAGGTTTGTTTCTCTATGTAGAGGTCGTGGCCTCAACCGCAAAGACGCCTACTTAGAACTCTTCCTATCTACCTTGGATGGTTTAGCAGACAAGTGGTACAGTAAATTTGCAGAAAACCACTTTACTACTTGGGCCACATCGAGAAAACAATTCTGTGAAGCTTTTAGACCCTGGGACTTCCAAGAAAAGGTTCTGGATGAGTTAGCCTACGTGATGCTTCAGCCCAAAGAGACTTTTGCAGACCTCATGACCAGAACAAAGTCTTTGGTCACCAAGCTTCCTCAGCAACCGAGTGAATTCATGGTTAAGAAGTCGGTGGAGAAGGCTCTTCCCAAAACCTTTCCTCCCAAAACGTCTCAACAAAAACTGCGGGAGAGTCTCCGACCTAATGCCATCCTGTTGCAGCCACTACTCGGATAAAAGGAGCGAGGAAGCTGTTCACCGACTCTCCTCAGGTAGAAACCACCTCAGTCCTTTTATAAAATCCCTTTGATTCTTTGACCTCTCTACGCAGAACTGGAAGCTCTGAAGTTACAACGAGCTCTTCAAGAAGAGAGATCATTCTCTCTTCGGCAGGAGAAGCGTCCACAACAAGAAGCTTTGGACACTCTCAAGCGCGAACTCGAGGAGCTCAAAGCTCACCAGGAGACTTAAACTATGGTTTGGTGTACCTCTTGTCGTTCTCCCTGGCATCCTCCACAGGAATGTTCACTCAGAGCTTGCTGTCACTTCTGTGAGAAGTCAGTCAGGGCATGATGACAAAGAATGCTACTATCTAAAGGGACTGAGACAATTACAACAAAGTCTCGCTCCAATGCTTCAACAAGGCTTAGCTCTTGCATCTCATACGGTTTTTGCTTATGGTCAACAAACCCAAATGCCACCCTTGCTGACAACCCCTCCTATGCCAGTATTCCAATGTATGCAACACTCTTTCCCATCACAAAGTTTTTATCATGCTAGTGTCCCCTTAGGCCCTCAGAGCCCTTGCTAACAACCCCTCCTACGCCAGTATTCCAAGGTATGCAACACTCTTTCCCATCGCAAATTTTTTATCATGCTAGTGCCCCCTTAGGCCCTCAGAGCTTCTACACCTCAACTGCCAACCCTATGCAGCAAGAGCAGAGACCACCTCGTCCACCCTCCCGACCAGTCAATCACTCCATCCTATGCTACAGGTGTGAAGAGTATGGACATTATCAAAGTAAATGTTCTCTTCCTTTAAGGGTCTCCGCCTTGCCGCCGTTGCCCCGAGGTTAAAGATCATTACAACAAAGATTGTCCAAAGCAACGAGCGTCCACGTCTTCAAACCCGAACCTAAACCAACAAGAATTCACATTTCCCAAGATCAACCTGATCACAGTGAACACTATCCCTCAGCCGTCACCTGCTACTCATGTGGTTAGGCCACATCAAGTGGAGGAGCCTGCTGGAGTCCTCACTCGGGCACAAAGAGCAGCGCTTGGTCTCAGCTTACCAAAAGATCCATCTCGTCCATCTCCACTTTCACAACCTGGCCTACCTGATCCAATTGACGAGCCCTTCATTGGTGCTAAGAGCAGGCCAACCTCCATGTTATCTGACATTGATGGAGCTTTCTTGGAAGCATTGGTTGACTTGCAACAGATCAAAGTTCCAGAGGAAGCGCAGATTGAAAGAGCCAAGTCCACAACAGAAGCTATCTTGAAGAACTTCTTTCAGCAAGTGTCTCTTTACGATATGCTCCGGCTCGATGCAAACTTCCGAAGTGACACCCTTTCAGACATTCAGTCTCTGTATCTGAGTGCAGGGCCTAGTGGTGGGCACCTCCGCGTACAGCCGTCAGAGTCGTACATGATTTCCTATCCAGCCGCTCCCCTCACCGATTACAAAAGTCATCGTCTCACCGCGTCTATTCTTGGGCACAAATTCTCCGGCGTCATAGTCGATGGTGGATCTGGGATCAATCTGATACCAGATTTCACTATGTTGGATGTAGGACTGCAGCCTACCTGCCCTACCTCCTTCACAGTTACATTGGTTGACTAGAGGATAGTCTACCCAGTGGGCATAGTAGACAAGGTGCCTATGCAAGTACAAGACTTCACGTTCAACTTGGATTTTGTTGTGGTTCGTCTTCCCCCAGGTTGAGGGAGGTTTTCCCTTGCTCATCGGTAGACCTTGGTTGCGGCACACAAAGGCACTTCACAATTGGGGAAACGACGCCATGTGGATTCATGCTCCTGGTTCCCCAATGCAACCAATTCGACTTGAAGGAGGTGTGGATTTGGTGGTTCATCGTAGTTCTTTGTCAATGGAGTCCAAGCCTGACATAGAGCAGCCTACCACACCAGATGGGTCCGACGAAGATCTTCTACAGTGGTTGGAGGCTACGACATCGCTGCCATGCTATGTGGTATCTACTCAACCCTTGCTTGAGGATCCACCTCTTTCCCTGCTGCGCTCAATGAGCAACACACCACAGAGGCCAGTGAGATAGTCATTGAGGACTATACTTCTGTGGGCCCCTCGTTGGAAGCCATTGGTCTTGGTGAACCTATAACACACCACAGAAGGGGAAAGAAATCTCCTTTGCAGGAGTTTACCATCGCCTCACATTTGCCCTTACCCTCCTCTGTATCCGATTCTTCAACCGCGCCACCACTCCCTGCTGTGTCTGAAGACTTACCCTTCGAGGAGCTTCTACAAGGTAACTATCCTAGATGGTTTCCCCACCCCCTTCACTGAGCGTGTGCTTGAAGATATGGCAGGGCGCGTACTGTACAGTTTCATGGATGACTTTAGTGGTTACAATCAGTTAGGCATCCATCCAGGTGATCAGATCAAAACGGCTTTTGTGACTTCATGGGACATTTTCATTTACACCAGAATGTCTTTTGGGCTAAAAAATGCTCTGCCCTCCTTCAACCGCACAGTATATCTCATCTTTTGTCCTTTGCTTATGGATCATCTTCGCATATTCATGGACAATTTTTCAACCTTCTCGGGTACTCAATGTTCGACCGCAGTGGAGAATCTAGAAGAACACCTCGCCCAGCTCTCTGTCATCTTTCTCAGGTGCAGGGAGGCCCGTCTGAAGCTCAATCCTAATAAATGTCACTTTTTGGTCATTGAAGGTACATTCCTGGGCCATGTAGTATCTGCTAAAGGCTTAGCGCCAGACCCAGAGAAGATAGTAGCAATATTGAGGTTGCCTCCTCCCATCAATCCTAGTGGTGTTCAAAGCTTTGTAGGCCATACAGGTTATCATGGCCGATTTATTAGGATGTATGCTGATGTTGCCCAACCCTTGACCTGCTTGACCAGTGCTGCCCTACCATTTCAATGGTCCATAGCTGAAGCTCAAGTCTTTGCTTACCTGAAAAAGCGCCCGACTAAAGCTCTGATTTTGGTAGCCCTTGATTGGTCTCTAACTTCCCATGTACATACTGATGCCAGTCTTACAGTTCTGGGTGCTGTCCTCACTCAGCCTAGCAAGGAGTTCAATCTTGATCGGCTCGTTCATCATGCAAGCAGGTTGCTCACTAAAGCGAAGCGCAATCACAGCACCACCGAGAGGGAAGGTTTGGCCATTGTTTATGCTCTTCAAAAATTTCGGCACTATTTATTAGGGGCTCACTTTACAATTATTACGGATCATCATGCTCTGCATTATCTGCAAAATAAGCCATAAGTTGTAGGCATGGTTTGGTGGTGGCTCCTTCTGTTCCAAGAGTTTGATTTTAGGTGGTACTTCGTCCTGGCAAACCTCACGTCATGCCGACCATCTCTCTCGAGTTGTCTAACAAACTTGGACACCCCAAGTCAAGATTTTACTGCGACTCAATAGAGATTCACTTCAAAACAGTTCACAAAATTGACATGGCCCTGCGTAGTTCCGTGCCCAGAGGTATTGGCCCCTTTCGGTATTTCTTTTTGTATTAATCTGTGTTCAAAGTACAAGAGAGTAGGCAGGTGCTCACTCCCAGACTCTACGTCCAGATGCTCTGAGAAGTGAGGCGTTGCCTACTTATTTAAAGCTACAAGGGATGCCCAAAAGCAGACCCCCAAAAATCTCTAAACTTAAAAGCTTTTAATCTCAAAAGCAATTTGGTCAAAAGTTGCCATAAAAATCAGCTAGCGCAATTTACGGAAATCCGTACAGGCTGCCACGTCATCAGCTAGCGCAAAAAGCGGAATTCCATACAATTTGCCACGTCAGCCTGCTAGCACATTTTGTAGGGGTCCGTATTGTTGCCACGTGGCATTTCTGCCGCAGTCACTATGTGTGTGTGTGTGCGCGTGTGTGTCTAGAAGCCTACCACGTCACCAATTTGTGACATACCCCCCTCTTGAAAGAAGTATAATCGCCCTCGATTACGCCTGCAAAACACAGAGAGGCCATAAACTATCTTAGCAAACATTGACTGTTAGTAGCGACGCACTAGGCACAATACATCTAGCACATTTACCAATCGACAGTCACATCATCGGACATCACAAGACATCAGATGACAAATCACATTCAAATTCATTTCAAATCTCTGACCATGATTAATCGGCAACGTATTTAGTAATTGCATCTAGATCCAGTCGGGACCTCACAGATGCCCGATTAACTAATCCATATTGCAATCATGTCTATAGAGATTTATGAGACCAAAATGCTGCAGTCATTTCGTCTTTCGGTTCTTGCACTGAAACAAGTCAAGAACAAATCAATCAATGTTATTTTTCATTTTCGGGAATTCCACTTCATAAAGTCATACAACAGAATATTGTCAGCCTAGCAGTATCCCTGAAACCCAAAGGGACATCGATGACTATATATCAAAAATCGGGGTAATCTGTTGACAAAGGAGCGGAGTGACTCCCCTCTTGTGCATGCCCGCTACACTAGATTCACCCATGCTTAAATCGGGGTTCTATCTGAGTAGACTATGCTAAACCGAATGCTTCAAGGTAAAGTTCCACAATTTGAGGAGTATCTGCTATGTCCTCGTCCTCCATCCACTTTGCATCCAATGCAAGATAGTTCTTGAATATAACCAAAAACCACCTAATCACTTTACCTTTAATCTTTCTATCTTTATGTGCCAATATTTGTTCTGGAATGAGTATCTCCTCGCTTTCCTCCACTTCGGATTGCTCATCTGACTCACCATCATCAAGCACATTGCCTTTAAAAGGCTTCAAGAGACTCACATGAAAAGCATTGTGAATTCTCCAAGTATTGGGTAGCTTCAGATTAAAGGAGACATCATTTATCTTTTCTTTTATTTGGAAAGGTCCATAGTATCTCATGCTAAGCTTTGGAAAAGCCGCTCCTTTCCCTTTTTCTTTCTTAGGCGTGCCTTTTCAAAACGTAAGAGCACCCAATCGTCTTATTTTAAATTCAAATCGTGACAGTGTCAATCTGTTGCCTTCTTGTGTCTTTTGTAAGATTTCGCTTAAGCCTCCTGGACCTTGGCAAAAGCAGTGTCCAAGTCCCTCGTGCAATGGTCGGCTTCAAAAATCTTATCTTTCGTGCTAAAGGAAGGGTAACATCCGTAGCACCTTCAATAATCTCAAATGGCGCCTTCCCCGTCGAAGAGTGGATCATGTTATTGTAGGCAAATTCCACCAAGGGCAAAAACTTTTCCCATTGAGTCTTCTGATCAGAAATGAAAGACTTCAATAAATCTAAAATGACTAAATTTGCAATCTCAAATTGTCCATCTGGTTGTGGGTGGAAAGATGGCGAGAACTGCAACGGTGTGCCTATGTTCTCCCAAATGGCCTTCCAAAACAAACTCGTGAATCGAGGATCTTTGTCAGAGACTATTGTCTCAGGCATGCCATATAATTTGAATATCTGGGCAAGGAACAATCTCGCTAAATGATCCGGCTTGACTGTTTTCTTCACTGGAATGAAATGAGCTTGCTTGCTAAATCTATCAATAACAATCCAGATACCATCGTGCCCACTCTGTGTCTTTGGTAGATCAAAAATGAAATCCATAGCAATACTTTCCCAAGGGCGAGTGAGAATGGGTAAAGGCTGTAACAAACCCTTTGCTTTATGCCTGTCAAACTTGACCTTCTGACATATGAAGCAATTGCGTACAAAATCGACCACGTCCTTCTTGAGTCTCGGCCAAAAGAAATAATGCTCCACACCTTTCAAGGTGGTATCAATGCCACGGTGACCCGTAAATGGTGGACAGTGACAATCGGTTAGAACCTTTTCCCTCAACGGCTTTGTAACCCACAACATCGTTTTCTTCATCAAGTAGCCATCCCGTATGGAATATCCCGCTACTACCTCCCCATTCTGTATTCGATTGAATACATCAGAAAAAATTGGATTTGTGGCGTACTGGTCGACCATGTCCTCGAAGCTCTATGGTGAATCGTGGAAATAGCCAAGACTAACGGCTTCCGGGACAAAGCATCTGCCACCAAGTTCTTGTGTCCCTCCCTGTACGTGGACAATCTGGAAGTGAAACTGTGACAAGATGTTAGCCTACCGCATCTGCTTTTTCGAAAGCTGCTTCTGTGACAAGAAGTAGCGTAAACTCTGATGATCAGCGAAGACCATAAAATCGGCTCCGAGTAGGTAATGTCGCCACTAAGTAAGAGCATGGATAACTGTCAAAAGCTCTTTCTCATAAATTTGTGCTGTCAATTTTGGCTGTGAAAACAATCATCTCTCATAGGCAATGACATGGCCTTCGTGCATTAAGACCGCACCCAGACTACGACCACAAGCATCACAATATAGTTCGAATGACTTTTGCAAATCCGGCAAAGTCAAAACTGGTCCCATAGTCAGTTTCTCTTTCAAAGTCTGAAAGGCAATCACCTCTGTGGGTCCCCACGAGAAAGGGACTCCTTTTTGTGTCAGATTATGCAAAGGAGAAGCGACCTCTGCAAACTTTCTAATGAACTGCCGGTAGTAAGAACATAAGCCCAAGAAGCTTCTAACTTTATGAACATTCTTCAAATCAGGCCAATCACGTATAGCCTCAATCTTGGCCGTGACCATCTATACTCTTGTTGCTGAGACGATGTGTCCCAAAAAGTGTATCTCCCGTAAGAAAAATTCACTCTTCTTGGCATTGATTACTAATTTGTGATCTCGTAATGCCTGAAAGACTTGTAGCAGATGTTGTCTATGTTCTGTATCATCCTTGGAGAAGACTATAATGTCATCAAAGAAAAGAGCAGAGCCAACTTTCAGATCACGGCGGAGGGGCCTAAACTCTAAGAAGATCAAGTAACAGAAGAAGAAGTCCTACCAATTTATGGGAACCTTGTCCGATGGGGCCCCAGTGACATAAAGGAATTAAAATAAAGCAGGATCCACAAAAACACACACCAAGACTTGCGCAAAATCTGATGACGTGGTAGTTGTATGGATGCTCCGCGTTTGTGTTGATTGCTGATGTGGCAGTTGTATGGAATTCCGTGATTTACGCTTGCAGCTTTTTGGCATTGCTTTTGGACCAAAAGCTTTTGAGTTTGAAGGCTTTTCATGTAATTTGCTTTTCATAGGCCAAGGGCCTTCAAATATGTGTAAAGGGTTCATTCTCTGGCATGCTTTGTGGAGAAGGTGCAGAGTGTGGAGTATCGGTGTGAGCGGGATGAAAACACACACAACGCCTCTATAACGACCCGACACACACTCTTGGGAAGATACACACACACACACACTATGGGGCACCACTCGGCTTAGACAACACACCTGGCCGAGACAGGGAACACACCTCTGGAGTGAGAGGAGAGAGACTATCCACTTGCCCACTCCACACAGACACACACACACACACACCCAAAAAACTCAGCTCAAAAGAGGAGAATTTCTGATGTTTAGATACAATTGATCTTGGGCCAACACCAATGGGGCAAATAGCTCACACAATATAGGTAAAATAAGCCAGATACAATCACAAACTAGAGCAGAAACTTCGCTCATAGGAGAAACTTACACAGAAAAACAGCAAAAAAAGAGTGAGGAATTTGGAAAAATGGACAACGCCGTCGCGTCCGGAACGGCCCAAAACCCCAATCTACAATGTCAAAGTGCCCAAATCCGACCTTGGATGAGCAGTTTAGGGCCAAAACAGGCTCCAAAAACCACCAAAAACACACCTGCGGCTGTTCCTCCTCTTCTCTCCACGTTTTTTCTGGTCTTCTCTCTGTTTTTTCAGTTCCCACACTTAGCTTTATTACTTGGGCACCCTTGGCCTTTTAGATGACCTCAAACGGACCCCGAACAGGCCAAAAACTGACCTCGCAGTGCATAGTCGTCACCTTTTTGCATCATCCGCACACCTGGCACTCGACTTTTTTCAATAATGCATCCCGCCACCACGTGAAGTGGCCCCAAAATATGGTCTTCATGATGACCTCTCTGCATAATTATCACAAGAAAACATCCACGTCGTGTCCGTACTTATCCACGTGCAAGTCTTGACCCTGTTCGGCCTCCTGACGCCACTAGATGCCATCTGACGCACCTGCTTACCTCATGTCGTTGGCCCGCGGATAGCTTCCTCGAGAAGTTTTACGCGCTAACAACTCCTCCTTATTGTAGAAAAAACACACTGGTACTGGTGATAGTGAAAATCGATGCACTATGTACATGCTGTCCTACCTGTACACATGTGGGCCCCACGTAACCACCTGGCTCTGGAAAATGGGCAATCCTTTATTCAATGCACCATGCATGTGTATATACATATGCGCAATCCCTTGCTCCAAAAAACTCTTGACACCGGCTTGTACTGTGTTGATGGAATATAAAGAAATACCGAAAGGGGCGTGAAGGTTTGGGGCCAATACTCCCTGGGGTGAAATTCTACCACTCCGTGTCGCGTGTCGTCTCTCTCTCTCTCTCTCTATGAGATACGTGGGCGTTTCCATTGCCTATTTAAAGAAGGCTTTGGACCTCTAGATAGAGTCATGCAATACCAAGATCAAAGATGCTTAGGCTTGTACCTACTGGAAATACATCGGCACAGGGATAATCTAATGAGAAGACAAAGAGCACTACAGCCTCAGAGGCAGATCACAGATTTCTTCGGATCGAGAGAAGCAGGAGTGGAAGGAGAAGCAAGAGACCAGCAGCCAGCACAGAGTACCCACATCCATACCAAAGGCACCCTCATTGACAGGGCGACTGAGCTTAGGAAATCGAGACGACCACGATCGAGATGCAGAAGCACACTTCACCGGAGGAGACTACAACAAAGAATTAGAAGCATTCTAGCCAGACACCCAGAATGCTCCTAAAAGGTTTATTTACTACTTTGTATTTATTTTTTCACATTTATTTTCACACTTTCACACTTTTCACACTTAGTACTTTAGTACTAAGGTACCCAGACTTTTTAACAGATTCACCACTTTTGTATCAGTTTGGTCTCATAGGTCATTCTGGCCTTTTTGAAGACGTTAATATAACATTTCATTTCATTTCATTTTCTCTCTCCTTGAGCTACACCGACATAGAGATAGTCTGTTGAGGAGACATGGAGTACGACAGTCGCAGAGACAGATCACAGAGTTCTTTGGATTGAGGGAGCCAAGAGACCAACCACCAGCATAGGGTTGTACCCGCATTCATACGAGAGGCACCCTCATTGACAGGGCGACTGAGCTCGGGAGATCGAGACGACCACGACCGAGACACAGGAGCACACTCCATCGACGGAGACTACAACAGAGGATCAGAGGCATTCTAGCACGACACCCAGATTGTCATTGAGGGCCTATTCTACATTTTCACATTTCACATTTCACACTTCATTTTCAGTTTTCATTTTTACTTTCAGTAGTTTTTGTACTTGTACTTCAGACATTGTATTAGATTCACCACTTTGTATCTGATGGTCTCATAGGTCATTTTGGCCTTTTGAAGACGTTTATATATCATTTCATTTCATTTCTCCCCCCCTCTCTCTTTCTCTCAGTTCAATTGTCGTTGAAGTGCTAAAAGTCTTCAGTCTGTTCCTTTCTGTTGGCAGGTGGTGCCCATCTTGTGACAATGGTATCAGACCATCAAGTATGTGCTTTTTTGAAAGCATACCGGTCCTACCAAAGAGCAGACAGAGCAAGATTGCACTTCCAAAGTTCAATGGAAATTTTAGCTACGTGCTCCGACTCGGACTTATTAGCCACTCCCACCCTTACTTCATCGCGCATCCGGCGCGCTCCGGCCATCACCGCTCATGTCTTACAAGGCATAAGCCATAAAGATCACTTGCAGGAGAAGGATCCAAGATTTGTTTCGAGTCATTGTTTTTCTCAAAAGCAGTGCCATGCAGGTGTTGATGTCTATAGCTACCAGGCCTCACACTCCAAGGACTTGGCAAGCTTTCAAGAAAATTTTTGGCCGAAGTTGTATTGTCTCTGACATCTTCCTTTTGAGTGCAACTTTTGGCAGAGTGGGGTATCTTGAAATGCTTGCCATGGAAACCCTAGCAGATTATAACTTGAAATTTCTGAACATCTCTCAGTAGATGTCTCTTCACTAGTAGATGACCTTGGAGGTCCAGTGCGATTGCTATGTTGGGTCTACCATTGCCGCCAAAGAAAGATTGTCTGTCCAAGAGCTGATCGACCATGCTGTGCTCGTCTACGACCTTATGGAATGAACCTAACCCTAATTTTTCGTGCAGGTTTCAAGATGACTGATGTTGAGATTGCTTTTTAAGTTTGAAATTTGTTTGAGAACTTCCCTGGTGATCTTGTTTGGAATTTGTTTAAAATGAATGGTATCTGTTTTGGTGCCGATTTAAAATGTTTGACTCTGGTTTTAATACTGGTCTCATTGATTGGTGATTTTACTCCCGGGTGGAGTAGTGACAAATGAGAATGCTTGCTCATTCATACTCATGGCTCGGACCCTTGTGGTTATTTGCGGGGGGAGTATTGAATGATTGAAAAGTGTTGTTTTTACTCATGGTCCGGACCCTTGTGGTTATTTACGGGGGGAGTATTGTTGTTGTTTACTCATGGCCCGGACTTGCATGGTTATTTACGAGGGGAGTATTGAGAAGTCTGAGCAGTGGTTACTATCAATATCTCCAGACGACTCAGATTGCGGTCTGAGGGGTGTTTGGTTGTAAAAGGCCTCTATATCTCATGGCCCAAACCTTTTTAGGTTATTTGCGGAAGGAGTGATGAGGGAGTCGTTGAACAACTCATGGATTGGACCTGGATGGTTATTTGCGGGGGGAGTGTTCATCGGTGGCTTTATGTTTCTATGTCTTGTAACATGTATATGTGAGCATTTGTGTTGCATTGTGATGTGCCATCTGCTGAATGTTCCTGATTGGATGAGATGCCTGTGTATGTAATTTTAGTGCCTCAAAACATTCGTGGAAGATCAGTGCGATCGGGGAATGATGGCTAATTTTACTACGCGGGAATTTCGATCTGGATGAAAGGAGAAGCCAACTCCTTGATCAAAAGAGCCGAAAGGAGAAGCCAAGTCCTTAACAAAAAAAAAAGAGCAAATTGATTGTCCCTCGGAATGTTCCTCGGAATGACCCTCAGAAATTTTTGAGCTACCTTGAGTTGTTTTGCAGATATGCTGTAATTGCGGAAGATTACTCGATTTCAAGAAAGGGGGATGTCACAAAGTACTGACGTGTCAATTCAGTAAAGAGCAGAGCCAACTTTCAGATCACGGCCGAGGGGCCTAAACCCTAAGAAGAACAACTAACAGAAGAAGAAGTCCTACCAACTTATGGGGGTCCCGTTCGATGGGGCCCCAATGACATAAAGGAATTAAAATAAAGCAGTACCCACATACACACTTTTTTTTTTTTTGTAAATCTGCTTTGATTAATTTACAAGTGGGAAACCTCAAAGCAAGGAAAACCCACGAAAAGAAAGGGATACAAAAGACAGAGCACTATGAGGCTCCGAAGGCTAGAAACAGTTAAAGTAATCCTGTAGACATCAAGAGTGATGTCTCCAGCTTCATAGGCAAAATGCAGCGCTTGACCAAGAGATAATTTGAAATAGGGAAAGGGGTCAACAAAAGTGCCCTGGAACATTAAGGAGTTCCTATGATGCCAGATGGCCCACATAGTCCAAAATCTGACCGAGGTGAAGAAGACCGCAAACTGAGATTGTGGTGATTGAAGCATCCCAAAAAGCCAAAATCGTCTGTGAAAAGAGCCGGAAGGAAAACGTAGTCGAAGAGCAGTCGACTCTTGCCGAATGAAGGCTCTGGAGTGACGACAACACCACAGCAAGTGTGGCACGGTCTCCTCAGCTTCAAGGCATCTGGGGCAGCGGGAAGGCGCAATATGCCGAGCATGCAACACACTCCCAACAGGTAGAGCTCCCACCAAGCACCGCCACAAGAAAACACGTTTCTTCAAAGGCAGATGACTCTGCCAAATGCGAGACAATGTGTGTTGCCACCACGAGGATGACTTGGAAAGCGACCATAGTTGATTACCCCGATGCACAATCCATACATCAGACTGAAGAATGGCATAGACACTGGCAGCTGAGATGCAGTCCAATCTAGTAGTAGCCAGATTCCAATTAGAGAAGCGAGAGTCTTCATCCAGAGGAGGAATGGGCGAATGAGCAGCAAGCATGTTTTGAATCTCCCGCCAGAGAGGAGAATAGTGAAGACCCAACCGAAAGCGGGAGACGGCATCAGCGAAGAAAGAACATAACCCGAGTCATCAACCACCTGATGCACTTGACAGATTCCTTTTTGGGAAAGAAAATACGCTTGGCAAGGAGATCGTTGAACCAAAGTCGAAGCAAAAACCCTACTCCAATGCAGACTCTCCAAGCGAAGAGAGTTACCCCCAGAGGATTGTCGACCATCCCAAGCCAAATGCGAAGTGACAACCTTCCAATCAACAATTAGAGAAGAAGTAAATGGACATCCAGGAATGTGTCCTTCAAGCTTCCCAAAAACAACATCCCAATAAGTCGGTTTCCAACGACCAAAAGAAGGGGTGACAATGTGCGCACACAAATGTGTGACCATGAGAGCCCAGGGTTGCTGCTGCTCCACCAAAACTGGCAACAACATAGCTTTCCAAGCCAGAAGATGACGTCTCAAGTCCAAAATATTCAACCCTCCTAGCCGCTTGGGAGAACACAGCTCGTCCATAGATAGAGGCCGAAGGCCCCTCTTGCTAGACGAGGTCCGCCAAAAATGCTCTAAAATATTGGACATGAGGGATTGCAAGGGCAACCGAGGCGAGGATAACAAAGGCTAGTACAACTGCACATAAGCCACAAGGATGCATTGGACAATCCTGAGACGCACATGAAGTCGCCACGTGGACAATTTTCAATAATTCAACTTGGAATGTAGACGTTGGAGCACCCAATCCGTTTTCTTGATAGCCGATACATTCCAACCCAGCGGATAACCCAAATGGCGAACAAACCCACACACACACACACACACACACACACACACACACACACACACACACACACACACACACACACACACACACACACACACACACACACACACACACACACACCAAGACTTGCACAAAATCTGATGACGTGGCAGCTGGACGAACGCTCCGCATTTTGCGTTGACTATTGACGTTACAGTTGTACGAAATTCTGTGATTTACGCTTGCAGCTTTTTGGCATTGCTTTTGGACCAGAAGCTTTTAAGTTTGAAGGCTTTTCATGTAAATTGCTTTTCATAGGCCAAGGGCCTTTAAATATATGCAAAAGGGCTTATTCTCTGGAATGCTTCCTCGAGAAGGCGCAGAGTGTGGAGTACCGGCTTGTACTGTGTTGATACAATATAAAAAAAATACCGAAAGGGGCGCAAAGGTTTGGGGCCAATACTCTTTGGGGTGGAATTCCACCACTCCGTGTTGCGTGTCGTCTCTCTCTCTCTCTCTCTCTCTCTCTCTCTCTCTCTCTCTCAATTTAGTTGTTATTGAAGTTCTAAAAAGTCTTCAATTTGTTCTTTTCTATTGGCATGTGGTGCCCATCTTGTGACATCGTTGAAAAGCAGGTTGATCTGTGTCTGAACCACCTCTTAAAATTCTTGCTCTGTAAACATCCTCGGAGAAGGAGGTTTCTTGATTGCCGGTTTGATGGGTGGTTCTGTGGCCTTTTGCCACCACTGGGTGTGTACTTCTGCGACGGATTGTTGAGACAAAAATTTTGCAAATTTTGGATCCTTCTCAATTTTAATCATCTGGTTGTTGCTTGGTCAACCAATTGTCAACGTTCCATCTCTTCAATCTTGAACTGAGTAGGCCGAGGTGGGCCGTACTCTTCCTTTGATTGCTCATGAGAATCTTCTTCGTGATCTCCTCCCGCATTCGCAGATGCAGACGAAGTTGATTGTTTCTTGTTGGAATCCATAAGTGTCAAGAGAAAAGGATCGGATTTCACGGTAGAAGAGAAATCGGCCTTGCTCTGATACCATTGTAACAAACTTGGACACCCTGAGTCAAGATTCTACCGCGACACAATAGAGATTCACTTCAAAACAGTCTACAAAATTGACACGGCTCGGCGTAGTTCCGTGCCTAGAGGTATTGGCCAAAAAGATTGGCGCCCTTTTCGATATTTCTTTTTGTATTAATCTGTGTTCAAAGTACAAGAGATAGGCAGGGGCTCACTCTCAGACTCTGTGTCCTGATGCTCTGAGAAGTGAGCGGCCTACTTATTTAAAGGTACAAGGGATGCCCAAAAGCAGAGCCCCCAAAATCTCTAAACTTAAAAGCTTTCAATCTCGAAAGCAATTTGCCCAAAAGCTGCCATAAAAATCAACCAACACAATTTATGGAAATCCGTACAAGCTGCCACGTCATCAGCTAGCGCAAAAAGCGGAATTCCGTACAATTTGCCACTTCGGCTTGCAAGCGCATTTTATGGGGGTCCGTACTGTTGCCACGTGGCATTTCTGTCGTAGTCACTGTGTGTGTGTGTGTGTGTGTGTCTGGGAGCTTGCCACGTCACCAGTTTGTTACAATTCACACAGGTGAGGAAGCTACTGGTATTGAGGACAACTTTCTAGATAGCAGTCTTTTTAAGGTGGATACCACCTTAGAGTGGTACAAGGATGTTTTATCTTTGTTATCCACTGGCCTGTTCCCAAAAAATGCTTCTCCATTGCAGAAGCGAAGGTTATTGTTCAATCTCGACCCTTCACTCTGATTAGCGGTCAGCTCTATAAGGCTGGACCAGATGGTGTTTTGAGAAGATGTGTCTCTCCCGATGAAGTGTAGCATATCTTAGAGGAAGCCCACAATGGTCCCAATGGTGGCCATTATCCTGGTCACATCATGGCTCAGAAAATTCTACAGAGTGGCTTATGGTGGCCGAATGTGCTTCGGGAGGCCATTGCTTATGTAAAAGTGTGTGATGTATGTCAGTAGATGTGCCCCTAAACCGAGTAAGCACTTCAACCGTCCACTCCAGGCTTCCATGGCATGGTTGCCATTTGAAAGAACGGGCTTTGACTTTGTGAGTCTAATTTCTCCACTGGCTCAACGAGGTAATCACAAGTATCTCCTCGTGGCGACGGATTACGCAACCAAGTGGGTAAAAGTACTGGCAACAACAGATTGCACTAGCTCGACAGTAGGAAAGTTCTTGTATCAAAATATACTTTGCAGGTTTGGGTGCCTGTCGACACCAGCAACAAAATATTTGGAATCCTGGCAGGGTTGCATCCAATGAACCCTGACGTTCCCATGCCGCTTCGAGACCCATATCCTCCATAACCACCATAAGGAGTCGTCGTCGCCGGGGGAATGGATACTGGGGAAGGAGATGAGGTCATTGGCGAAACAATGATGGACGATGTGGATGATGACGGAGAGCTTCCAAAAGAGGGCGACCCGCCTAATGGGTATGGAGAGCTTGTGGAAGGCGACGAGTCAGACAAGCCCTTCTTAGGGTAGCCACTACGCGCAAGAGCAAGACTAGCAATGAAGGCACACAGAGTGAAGAGCAGGAACATCTGAACGGACAGGCACGCCATGTCGGTTGCATTTAACAAGCTTCAACTGCCCAAGACACCGATGAGCAGGTCAAGGGAGGGGGGAGAGACTAAAGCTTCTGTTGCCAAGGTGGTTAAGGACTCAGTAGAGGCTCTACGCTCATTGCCAAAGTCAGAGAGCCAACAAACTAGGGTGACCCATCTTACGGTGTCGTGTAGCTCCGCTGCCATGAAGAGAAAAAGAGCAGAGGAATGCAAGCTAAGCTTCTTTGAAGCCTACACATTTACTGAGCAGTGATCAAAGCTTGTTAACAGGCCAAGTTTAATGATTAATGTATGCCAGATGCGGCTTTAAAAGGCCAACTGATGCCTTAATGATGCCAAAAAGGACTATGCTTGAAGTGAGCACAAATGGGATATTATGATCTACAACTGTTGTGCTTAAAGTGCTCTACCGGCTTGTCTTTACAGCTCGTCGATTGGAGCTACGGTGAAGAAGTTATGACAGAAATGAAATGAATGCACGGGCTTGAAGTGCTCACTTTGTGGAGCGCGTCGGTCTTTTCAGATCAGCGATCGGAGTTCCGGTTGTCAAGATATTAGCCGTTAAAGATGCACCGGGGGTCGGCTCCATACCAGTTCGGTCCGATCGATCGGAGTGCCATCTGGGAATTTTGCAGCCTCAACAAGGTTTGTATGCATTTTATGCAGTTTGAGAGGTCTGCAGGGGTTTACGGCTCGTCAGACCGAGTCCGTGTTCATGAGATAATATGGATTGAGGCCGATGTCAGCTGCCGGCATTGTGCTGAGCTGGATAATTTTGGCCTTATCTGGGAAGTTGATGCAAGCTATAAACAACCGAGTGCGAAGAGAATGCCTTCCGGCAAGTGTAATCACCTATACGTGCATCTTAGAACCATGTGGCATTATTTGAGATGCTGGTATACACAGTAAAATTCTCGAAGATACTGTTAGTCAAGGCTTGGTAGAGAAAAATGTTGCAAAACATTGCATGGCCGGCATGTTTACCATAGTATATTGAATGTGGTGCCCTTACAAAGCCATAAGGCCGTCCAAAAGCAATATGGCTGCCCACTAAGACGGGCCGCCCACTTGAATTAAAAGGTCACCCTAAATTTAATTGGGAGGAAACAAAAGCAAAAGAAAAAGAGGAGCCAGGGGTGGTGGCAGCGTACAATGGACTGCGCAGGGAAAGAAAAGCTTGCAGCGGCCGCAGGGGATCTGGGACGAGCGCACGACTACAGCGGAAGTTGCTTAGCATCTCCGCGCGCAGAATTTTGACACTAGTCCCGTCGGGTTTCGTGATGGTCGACGGTAGGGCTGCCACGTCACCTGGAGATGCTTTTTATGCCCCTAGCAACGACGGTGCCGTCGTTGCTTAGGGAGGGCTAATAATAGAAGAAAAGGAAAACGAGAGCTGGAGAAGATGAGGGTAACGAAGGGGGTAATGTAGGGAACGAAAGAAGATAGGAGGGGGATATACACGACGGGAAGAAGGAGCCGAGGTCGGGGAGCTCGGAAGGGAGGCAAAGCTCTCCTTCTTCTCTTGTCCTCGGCTATCAAAGGAAGTGAAGGTTTTCTCTCTCTCTCTCTCTCGCACTCTCTCCTCGAACTCGACTTAGTTCAACAGAAGGAAGGGAGGAAGCAAGGCATCGAGGAGCTCGTAGAGGCTTGAGCAAGCCAAGGCGAGAAGAGGATTACAAGCAAAAGTTGAGGTTTGGTCGAATGGAGGTCGAAGCAAGTAAACTTGTCGAGGTCGAAGCGAGTAAGCTTGAGAAGGCGAGCTTGGTCTTGAACCAAAGCAAGAGAAGGCATGCACGGTAAACAAAGCAAGGTAAGAAGCATAAGGAAAGCACGAGGCAGATAAAGCGACATAAGAAAATTTCCATCACCAACATCAGTCCAAAGCTGATTAAGCATTTTGTTAAGTCCAGTGTCGTTAACGGCCCGATTAATCTTTTAAACGGGAGCTTAAGCTCCTAGTTAGCAGATGATCCAAGTGACGGTGTTGTTAACAGCCCGCCTTGGCTAAGGATTAAGTTGTGCTCAAGCATTAATCAATTAATTGATGATTACGATGATTTCCAGATTCAGTTGCATCTGTTGTTCTTGTTCTCTCTCTTTCACACCTCTCACAGCCAGAGGCACGACGCCTGCCCGGCTCACGTAGCGAACACATATCCCCCGACAACGGGACGCTCTCTGTCTACTTTCATTCCTTGTTCTACTGTGCCAGTGTCTACTTTCACTCCTCGTGACGACTCGGCCGCTTCTCCCTCACAACATCCTCTCCCTTCTTCTCCCATATTCATCCCTCCTCTAGTAAATATCTCTCTCACCCCATCAACACCAACCATCCTAGATGTACCCACTACACCCGTTGTAACCACTTCACCCATACCTAATCCTAGCCCAACAACAATGCCACCTGCTCCTGCGCGTCCTCCAGCACCTCATGCACTTGTTGCGTCTACAACGGTAGCGGACTCTACTTCTCTTTTTGAGCTTTCTGAGAAGATATTACAAGATTCTAGGAATGCTATCGCCACCATAAAGTTAGGAACAGAGCAGTTAGCGGCTACATACCAGCGTCACTTCGCTACTTACGCAGCTATGGAGTGATCTCTACGAGTTGTTGAGAGCGGCATCGCCGGTCGGAATGCTACTATTTTTGCACTACAAGAAGCCTTGAAGATAAAGTCCCAAATCATTGATGACCTTAAATCTCAGGTACAAGGATTTCGAGAAATGTATGAAAATAGGGCTACCCAGGCTCGGATGGACGTAGGGTATGGATGGACTGGATCAGGTACACCATTGCAGACTACCGCAATATGTCCTTCTCAGCATTTTATGGGACTCTACACAACTTCCAGTTCAATACTACAATCAACAATATCCTTAGGGGTTTCAGTAGTTGCCATTGCCCCACATGCAGAACGGTCCTTGCTGCGACGGTGTTGCTGGTGCACAGCCATGGTTGTGTTACTCGACGCCCTCAGTACACTACCGGACAAGTGCTACCCTCTGCCTTGCAGCAGGTGATTGCTCCCTTCACAGGCGGCCCAGTTATGGACAGCAAAGCCCAACAGCCTCTAGACTAGTAGTGGAGTTTCACCATTGATTTGATGGTTCCGCCTCCATAGACTGATACTTCGGGTGTGGCTGTGGCGTCTACTCTTTCTCTTGGGTGACTGCATGACAGTCTTTTCACCTTGGTAGTGCAATGCAATGGTGGTTTATTTTGCAGTCTTACGATCTTTTAGCAGTTTCAGTTCTTCTCTCATCGAGACGGTGAGTGGTTTTGTGGTGCGTAACTTGTTAGCAGGGCTACAGTGTAACTAGCACGGGACAGACAGTTAATCACAGTTGGTCGGGTTTCACACTGGACGGACTCTCTTGCTGGGTCGATGACACGTGGCAGGGATATGGGTGGTTGGGTGGTGGTCCAGTCGACACCGTGGCTAGGGCACCACCACCACAGTTCAAAGATAGTCTTAGCTGGAGTGGATATTTTGCAGCCATTGGGGGCTCTTCATGTTTGTATATATCCGTAGTGGGTGTGGATCAGAAGTTACTTTTATGTGGTCAGTAGTCTGAGTCTATTATCTTGAGTTCACGCACAACATGTCTTCACGTCTTCCCTGCACAAGTGAGCCTCGACACCCCCATTGTACCATGAGTTCTGGGCTTGAGCTAAGTGTGCTGCCACGCCAGAGTCTGTATTGGTTTCTTTGAGTTAGTCGATGTTCATACTGTTCAGGTTCCACTACTGAGTCTTGCTATTGTTGTTCTGTTCTTCGTTGCCTTTTGTGTTTCCATTCTGTGGAGTGAGATCTCACGCACACTGCACTGAGGAGCATCCACTATAGAGAGCACGACACATTATCTCCACTACAGGTGCTTCACTTTTACTAAGAGCCTATTGAGTGTTTTTTTAAATTTATTTATTTAGTTTTTTTTAGGAGTTTGATTTTTTGTATGAGAGGGGTTGCTAAGGTGAGATTGTTATAAAGGCATGCAGGATTTTGCATGCAGAAAGGATGCATTCAACTGCCCAATCACATAATCCAAGTGCTTATGGATGGTGTCTATGTTTGGTAGCACCCAAACTATTTTATGCCTCACCTATATGGGGGCCAAGCTTGTTTCATACTAGGCACTCGTATGCTCATTATGAGGAATTGAAGCACATTGGAGGAAACCCTTGATAAGATTATTGCTAGGTTGATATGCAACAAATCCTTTATACCACATAATATTGCAAAAGGGATATGGCATATGCTTCAGTGCTAGGAGAGGGTCAGTTACCAGAGAAATATCTTGTATTCATAAATTGTGATCTAGCTTGACACACAATTACGCCATAACAACCTTCTTAACACCACAACTAGTATGAGGAAAAGATCTCTTTGCTATATTTATGGAGGACCAGGGTCATCAACAGTCCATTGGACTAGAGGCACTTGGCAGGATAGGGAGGAGTGGTAGTTGGGTTGACATCATGGCTAGCCTATCACTTCTCACTACAATCCAAACATGTATGACTCTCTCTTAGAGATATTTCTTAGTATTTGTTGACAGTGTCATCAGATAATCCATGACAAAGTTGTTCTAATTGGTACACAATTGCATCACTCTGACCACTACTACTTTTGAAAGCGATTCTGTTGTTTCTACTACCTTTGTTTGTATGACACAAGGGAGCGGGTATATGTACATCCTATGGCCTTGGGGCCATAGGGTGCTAGCAATAGGTGTTTCGTGGCTCGTAGATGTACATACTACATCCTATGGCCTTGGGGCCATAGGGTGCTAGCAATAGGTGTTTCTTGGTGGGTATATATACATCCTATGGCCTTGGGGCCATAGGGTGCTAGCAATAGGTGTTTTGTGGCTTGTAGATGTACATCCTATGGCCTTGGGTTGTAGGGTGCTAGCAATAGGTGCTTCTTGGCGGGTACATGTACATGCTATGGCCTTTGGGCCATAGGGTGCTAGCAATTTGTGTTTCGTGGCGGGTACATGTACATGCTATGGCCTTTGGGCCATAGGGTGCTAGCTATAGGTGTTTCGTGGCGGGTACATGTACACCCTATGACCTTGGGGCCATAGGGTGCTAGCAATAGGTGTGTCATGGCAGATAGCTCTCCTCAATGAAAATGTTGGTCCACTAAAGACCACCCCAAGGTAGGTGTAAACATCTCTATACTCCATTGTCTCATGGCCATATGTGAATGCGGGTGCTGATCTCTTGGCCCACTATGGGGTGGTGTTAAGCACCATAACCTTGGTTTTACCAAGGTTGACAGACAAAAGACTGTTGTGGGCAAGCCTATTCAAAGCATTTAAGTGACATTGCATCCCCTTCGGAGAGTCGGAGATCAACACAATATCATCAGCATATAACAATAGTGGAATCCATGTCCCTGCCAGTTGTGCACCTCTATCACCCTCTCTCTCATTATAGTCAGAAACCTTATCCACGTACATACCAAATAGAGTAGGAGAGAGCGGGCAGCTCTACTTCACCCCGATAGTGGAGTGAACTAATGTAGATAATCCCTTTGGAGTGCGTACATGCCCCACTACTGACCTGTATAATGCCATAGTCCCCCAAATCAGCTTTGTGGGTACTTCCATCTCTTGTAGTCTGCGAATCAATCTAGCTCTAGGCACTGTGTCAAATACTGGGTAAGGAAATATCTAAGAAGCAGTGGTGGAATTGAAGCTAGAACAATTCATATGGCCACTCTTTAATTCTAGTATAATATAAGAGGAAGGGCATGAATAAAAAAGATGGAGAAGTAGCTTCAAACTTTCATATCTTGTGCAATAGTGGACAAGTTTTTTGAATCAAGAAACTCCAATTAATTTTTCTTGAACTGCAAAATTAATTGCTTCGGTATACTATAATACAACCCCATTTTTTCTGAAATGAAATGTTATATTAAACGTCTTCAAAACGCCAAAATGACCTATGAGACCAAACTCATACAATCCTGGTGGATCTAATACAATGTCTGGGTAAAAAGTAAAATCAAGTAAAACAAAAGCTAAAAGCTAAAATGAACATCAATATCCGAGGATGTACGGCATCGGATGCTGTTTGAGGATGTACCGCATCAATCGTTGAAGAATATCGTCAATGTTTGTGCTCGTAAATAGTCGTATTGGACGTCTCCCATGCCGTGCTATAATAGTCCTAATCCTTTGATGGAGCCTCCGTCGAGGTTGTGGTGGTCCTTGTTAGCGTGAGCGTCTAGCTCTCCCAAGCACAATGGCTCTGTTAGCATAGTAACAGGGAATGGCCGTTTGCAGGTCTCCGTTCCCCGTTCCCTATCCAAGTTCCCGTTCCGTGTTTCAAACGTGAGTACCCGTAACAGGGAACGGCATTTTGTTCCGCGTTCCCGTTCCCCGTTCCCGTTCCGGTTTTCCATTCCTGGTAACTATATCTGTTAGTCATTATACCTCTAGTATAGGTGGGCTCTGAAGTCTGCTGTGAAGCTTGCTCATCTGATTGCCGAGTCTCTACTCTAAAGAAGTCAGTGATCTCCCTCTGTGAATGTCTCCTGTTGTCTGATCTCGTCAAGAGACTCCCCTTGTGCCTACACAACTCTAGCAGAAACAATCCGAGGCATCTCTGATCATATTATCTCATGACTCTAGCCAGTGGTCCAAAACGCTCTTTGAATAGAGGATGAGAGCAACCTCGTATCTCATAGTACACTGGACAACGACATATGTGATGTAACTTTGTCTCTGGCTCTTTATGACACAACTGGCATATCTTGGCCTCTACTGGTACTTTCCTAGACCTACTAGTCTCAATCTCTAGCTGGTGCAATGATGTGCGTTGTCACATACCGGGCACCACGTGCCAATAGAAAAGAACAGACTGAACAGACTTTTAGCACTTCAATAACAACTGAACTGAGAGAGAGAGAGCACACACGACATGGAGTGGCAGAATTCCACCCCAGAGAGTATTAGCCCCAAACCTTGGCGCCCCTTTCGATATTTCGTTACATTGCATCAACTCAGTACAAGCCAGTACTCCAGACTCTGCACCTTCTTCAGGAAGCATGCCCGAGAATGAGCCCATGGCCTCATATTTAAACGCCCTAGGCCCCAAAGGAAGTTTACATGAAAAGCCTTCAAACTCAAAAGCATCTGGTCCAAAAGCAATGCCCAAAAGCTGTCAGCGGGATTTATGAAAATCCGTACGGCCTGCCATGTCAGCACTGTTAGCGTAATTTCCGGAGCATCTGTACTGTTGCCATGTCATCAGCTGCGTGTCTGTGTGTGGGTGGGTCCTCCTTTATTTTAATTCCTTTATGTCTCTTGGGTCCCATCAGACGGGGTCCCATAAGTTGGTAGGACTTCTTCTTCTGTTACTTGTTCTTCTTAGGGTTTAGGCCCCTCAACCAGGATCTGCAAGTTGGCTCCATTCTTCAGGGCTTTGACACGTGAACAGTTTGTGACATCTCCCCTTCTACATATCTACATAACAACTCAAGTTAGCTCAAAAATTTCCGAGGGTCATTTCGAGGGTCAATCCAAGGGATAATCAGTTTGCTTTTTTTTTTTGTTAAGGAGTTGGCTTCTCCTTTCATCTTGATCGAAACTCTTGATATTCCGACGTAGTAAAGTTAGCCATCACACCCAGACTGCACTGATCTTGCACGGGTGTCTTGATGCACTAAAATTACATATCAAAGCAATCTCATCCAATTAGGAATATTCAATAGTTGGCACATCACAATGCAACACAAATGCTCACATATGCATGTTGCAAGAAATAGAAACATAAAGTTGTCGATGAATACTCCTCCCATATAGCCTAACAAGGTCCAGGCCGGGAGATATTCAACGACTCCCTCACACTCCTCCCGCATAACCTAAAAAGGTCCGAGCTGGGAGATATAGAGGCCTCTTACAACCAGACACTCCCTAGACCGAAGCCTATGTCGTTTGGAGGTGCTAAGAGTAACCATTGCTCAGACTTCTTAATACTCCTCTCGCATAACCATCCAGGTCCGGGCCGGGAGCAACAACAACAATACTTTTCAAGCATTCAATACTCCCCCCCCCCCCCCCTCTCCCTCCCTAAATAACCACAAGGGTCCGGGCCATGAGTATGGACAAGCATTCTCAAACATCATTTCTCACTTCTCCACCCGGGAGTAAATCACCAAGCATTGA
Source organism: Adiantum capillus-veneris (assembly GCF_014529385.1). Classification (NCBI taxonomy): domain Eukaryota; kingdom Viridiplantae; phylum Streptophyta; class Polypodiopsida; order Polypodiales; family Pteridaceae; genus Adiantum; species Adiantum capillus-veneris. The sequence goes on along the minus strand of NC_140942.1, from coordinate 62,294,548 downwards.
AACCAATATTCAAGCCAGTGTCAGAAAGTTCAAATTGACACCAAGACAGGTTCAAAACAGATACCATCCATTTCGAACAAATTCCAAACAGGATCACCAAACAAGTTCTCAAACAGATTTTGAAACAAAATTCAAACTTAAAAAGCAATCTTGACTTCAGTCGAGCTCGAAAAGTCGACTAATTTTCCATCTTGAAACCTATCTAAAAAATTAGGGTTAGGTTCCTACCATGAGGTCGTAGCCGACCACAACGTGGTCCGTAAGTGCTTGAATAGTTGAAACAAGCCTCGACAGACAGTGTTCCTGTGGCGGTGATGGTAGCCGCAAGATATATTAATCACATTGGACCTCCAAGGTTATCAGCTTGAGATGAGACACCTAGGGAGAGATGTCCAGAAGTCGTAATCTGCTAAGGTTTCCGTGGCAAGCATTTCAGGATACCTCACTCTGCTAGAAAGTGCTAGAAACCATATAACTTCGGGCAAAATTTTTCTTGAAAGCTTGCTAAGTCCTTGGAGTGAGCGGCTTGGTAGTTATAGACATCCACCACTCCATCTGAGAAAAATAGCAGCTCGAAACAAATCTTGATCCTTCTATTGCAAGTGATCTTAATGGCTTATGCCCTGTAAGAAATGAGCGGTGAAGACGAGAGCACGCCTGATGCGCGATGAAGTAAGGGTGGGAGTGGCTAATAACTCTGGGGTCGGGATCCAAAGATACTTCAAATAAGATTCCAATAGACTTTGGAAGCGCCGGTTTGCTTTGTCTGCTCTTTTGTAGGACCGGAATGCTTTCAAAAAAGCACACGCTTGATGCTTTGATACCAGTGTCACAAGACGGGTACCACGTGCCAATAGAAAAGAACAAATTGAATAGATTTTTAGCACTTCAATAACAACCGAACTAAGAGAGAGAGAGAGAGAGAGAGAGAGAGAGAGAGAGAGAGAGAGAGAGAGAGAGAGAGAGAGAGAGAGAGAGAGAGAGAGAGAGAGAGAGAGAGAGAGAGAGAGAGAGAGAGAGAGAGAAATGAAATGAAATGAAATGTTATATTAACGTCTTCAAAAGGCCAAAATGACCTATGAGACCAATCAGTTACAAAATAGTGAATCTAATACCATGTCTGGGTACAAAAGAACTAGAAGTGGAACAAAATACTACTACTACTACTACAATCTAAAACTACGTGGGTGTAGCAGCTGATACAATAGGTACCCGGTAAACTGGATGTAACAGTGTGTGAAACAAAGATGGAAGAAATGGTGAGGATCCATCCTCATCTGCACTCTGGATGTCGAGAGAGTATGGCTCGAATCTTCTGTTGCAGTCTTCGTCGATGCTGTGTAGCTCCTCTCCTCAGTCGCGGTCGTCTGTATCTCTGTAGCTCCAATGCTCGGTTGATGAGAGTGCCAGTAGTGGTCGAATGAGTGTGGGATGAGCTCTGCAGTGGTGGCTGCTCCTCTGGCTGTCCCATATCTAGTGAAAAGAAATCTGTAATGTGTCTCTGGGACTGCCTCTCTCTAGCTCTCCCCAGTAAAGTGTCTCTACACCTGTGTAACTCAAGTAGATATAGTCCAAGACATCTCTGATCCTCATAACTCATGACCCTAGATAGAGGACCAAAACCCTCTCTGAATAAGCAGTGGAAACGCCCCCGTATCTCATAGAACACTGTGCAATGACATATGTAGTGCAACTCTGTCTCTGGCTCTCTCTGGCATAATCGGCATATCCTGCTGTCTGTTGGTATCCCTCTGAATCTACCAGTCTCAATCTCGAGCTGATGTGAGGATGTGCGTATCTGACCAATGGCACAATGCAAACCATGAGACATATGTGTGTCCATGTAGCTGGGTCGAATCACAAACCCATCTCCTGTGAGGTGGAGAAGATGCTCTCTATAGAAAGCCATCTTCGTGCTCAACTCCTGAGGCGGCTCTATCCATGTCCTCCTGGTGTCGAGCTGGATCAGGTCCTGACGAATGAGTCTAGTGATCTCCACCCGTGTAAGAGACAGCGAGGGTGCCTGAAGAGAATACTGGAAAGGGGGCAACCTGTCCATGGTGAAGCCATGCGTCTGAAGAGAGAGAGACATGGAGTGGCGAAGTTCCACCCCAAGAGAGAACTGGCCCCAAACGTTGGCGTCCCTTTCGGTATTTCTTTATTATTGATGATTCGCAAAGTACAATAGCTGGGGAGCACCACCTTTGCAATCTGCGCATTGAAGAGTGCCAGAGAGGGCCCCCATGGCTCATATTTAAAGGCCCAAAACCTAAAAGCATCAAATATGAAAAGTTGACCCCAAAAAAACATTTGCCTAAAATTTTGGGATTTTCCTAAAAATCCGCCACGAATTGCAAAACGTCCGTATAGGTGTCACGTCATCATATTTTGTTGTGCAGATTTTTCCAAGTGTGTTCTGCTTTATTTTTAATGCCTTTATGTCACTTTGGGCCCTAGCGGACAGGGTCCCGTAAGTTGGTGGGAACTCTTCTTTAAAAATAGGCCACTCATTGTAAGTTTGTAAAACTTCTTCTTCTTCTTTTGCTGCTTCTTCTTAGGTTTTAGCCCCTTGGCCGGGATCTGAAGGTTGGCTCCGTCCTTCAGTGGCTTGACACGTCAACACTTTGTGACATTTAGTATCTCTTCTCTTTTTTGGTAGCCAGACATGGTATTAGTAACGGATTGGTCTCATAGGTCATTTGTTACGGATTGTTCTCACATGTCATTTTTGACGGATTGGTCTCATGGTATCAGATTCACTAGTTTGTAACGGATTGGTCTCATAGGTCATTTTGGCCTCTTGAAGACCTTAGTATATCATTTCATTTCATCTCTCTCTCTCTCTCTCTCTCTCTCTCTCTCTCCTCTCTCTCTCTCTCTCTCTCTCTCTCTCTCTCTCTCTCTCTCTCTCCTGCGCACGCCACTGCTCTCTCTCTCTCTGCACGCCACTGCTGTTTCTCAATTAATGTGCATCCTCTCTCTCTCTCTCTCTCTCTCTCTCTCTCTCTCTCTCTCTCTCTCTCCTGCGCGCGCCACTGCTGCTGCTCATGCGCGCGCCACTGCTGTTGCTCTTGCGCGCGCCACTGCTCTCTCTCTCTCTGCGCGCCACTGCTGTTGCCCCTGCGCGCGCCACTGTTGCTGCTGTTTCACCCCCTGCGCGCGCCACTGCTGCTGCTGCTGCTGAACCCGTTGTAGCTGACCTGTTGCGACTGCACGCTGCCAAGGCTGTAGCACTTGCCGCTGCCTCACTGTGGCAGCATTACCAAGTGCACCAGGCCCGCTGCCCCCAATCTCTCACACACGGATACATACCCACACACACACTACACACATACACGCATACACACAAGTACTCCCTCTCTTCCCCTTCTCCCCTCTTCTTCACAATATGAAGAGAGGGTAGTTACGAAGACAGCCATGTCTTCCCCCATCATCAAGACGCCGGCATCGACAATGAAGACAACGTTCATGCTGACGAACAAGAGGCTTGCACAATTGGAGAAGGACATGAAAGAATGGCGGATGGAGAGAGAGATATGGGAGGAGGAGAAAGCCACCCTCATCAAGCTATGGAACGAAGAGGAGGAGGACATGAGAGCGGAAATCCAAAATCTCAAAGAGGAGAAGGAGAGAAGGGAACGGGAGAACGGGAAGGAGAGGGAGAGATGGAGGAAAGAGCAAGAAGAGATGAAGGCACAAATCGATCTCCTTCAGGCTTCCATCACATCCCTCACCCCCGAAGAAGGAGAGATTAAAGAGGAGGCTAAGGAAGCCCTCAAGGAGGAGATCACCAAAGCCCTCACCGCAAGCATTGAGGACAAATTAGAGGCCACCAAAGAAGGATGGGTCGAAGTGGTCAAAAAGAACATCAAGAAGGTTGCAAGAGAGGAAGCCCAAAAAGATGAGGTACTCATCGTACACACAACCATCGAGGAGGAGAAGATGCGACAAGCTCGCCGTCTCAATGTGCGAGTGACCGGCATCAAAGAAGAAGAAGGGTCTACACCCGAGAGCGATGGGAAAGCTTTATGCAAGAAAGTGGGATACAAGGAAGAAGAGATCCCTTTCTCCAAAGTTTGGAGAGCCGGCAAAGATCCAAAGAAGAGAGCTCTCATCCTCCAATTCGCCTCCGAGGAGTCTCGAACTTCTTTCCTCCGAAAGAGGGTCATCTTGAGAGGGCTAGAAGGCCCCCCGATTTATCTTGATGATGACCTCACAAAGATGCAACAAGATCACCGTCGCGCGTGCATGCCTAGAGTCCACCAAGCCCGCAAAGAAGGGAAGAAGGCAGTATATCGAGATGGTAGGGTTATCATTGATGGCAAGACCATCGCATAGGGACTCGCGGCCTGTGGGACACACGAGGAGATTCATGTCACGGTTTGGAATTGCAATGGAGACCTATGGACACACCCAGAGAGACTTGAGGAGGTGATGAGAGGTCGAGACATCATTCTACTTACAGAGACACACGAGAGCCCAGAGAGAGGGCTACCACGGATACATGGATTCCAGTGGGAGTCTCTACATCGGGGGTGTATGCGCCAGCACACCACTCGTGGCTCAGGAGGAGTGGCCATACTCTTTAGACAGGGGCTTCACAGTAGACTACAGATTGTTGCCCGGGACCCACAGGCCCGCTACATGTGGATTCGCCTCGAGCTCTCACGAGACAGGATCGTCTACATTGCCCTTTGCTACTTTGCTCCCACAGGCTCCAGATTCGCCCCTATTGAGCAGGAGTCACCGTACGCATGCCTCACGGAGGAGATTATGGAGTACTCCACACTGGGTGAAGTCTTCCTTATGGGAGACTTCAATGCTCGTACGCGTAGTGAGCAGTGTGAGGCATATGACCACGAGGACCCAGAGGCACTACACACTCTAGATGAGGAGGCTACTATGAGAGATACAGCAGACAGAGCTCCAGTCACAGCCTACGGACGACATCTACTTCGACTTGGCTCCCAGCACCGTCTCGTTATTTATAACGGGATGGTCCAGTGGCCCACCTCAGGGGGCCTGACTTGTATGCTACATGGAGTTGCAGAGGGAGGGGGGAGTACAGTCGACTATATTCTGGGACCCAGGGAGGCTACACACCTTATCACATCCTTCACCATTCCACCCATACCCATCGGAGCCGACCACACATACCTCTCTTTCTCCATCACCGGAGATACCATCCCACACAGCTCCACAGCACACACTCCACACACCACCATCCATTTCACACATGAGCTAGCCTCTCTTTACTCGGCCGAGGTCGAGCATGGCCTATGCCTCCTCCACCCATCCACGCCACTCTCAGTTCTCACATCACATATCTCTTCCGTTCTCCACACTTCAGCTATTAGCTCCTTTCCACACACCACTCACACAGGACGCACTCCCCCCCCCGGGACTATGCCTCAGAACCGCTGGTATGATGATGAGTGCAGAGAGCTATACCGACGCCTCCGCGCACAGCGAGCCTTAGGAGAGATCACAGAGAGAGAGGCCAGACGGCATATGAAGACGCTGACACGCCAAAAGCGGCGAGCATTCGAAGAGGCACAGGAGCTTGAGCTATACCGCCTATTCATGAGCATGGATAGCGCGACAGCATGGCGCACCCTGCGCGAGCCACGTCCGACTACAGCTATTGAGGATCCACAGATATGGCATGATTATGCAGAGCGACTTTACGAGGTGCCAGGACAGCCTCCTATCCCACAGCCACACGAGCCACGCCCCACGTGCTCCTCCTTCTTTACAGCACAGATGGTAGAGAGGGCCATACGCCGCATGCAGCGCAGACGATCAGCTGATCATACTGGATTACAGAGTGAGCACATCATTTATGCGGCCTCCACTATAGCCCCGTTGATTGCACATGTCTTCAACCGGGCTATAGGGGAGGGCTTCCCAGAGGAGTGGACACAGCACACCATAGTGCCTATCCACAAATCTGGCGACACCCTGGATCCAGGGAACTACAGGACTATCATGATTGGCCACACGATGGCCAAGCTATATGGAGCAGTACTTGAGGCACAGCTCAACTGCTACGCAGAGATCGAGGGTTTACGAGCTCCAGGCCAGGCAGGTTTCAGACGAGCTTTCTCCACCACTGATCACATCTTCGTTCTGCGCTGCCTCATTGATGGGGCAAAGGCGCGGAAGAAGAGGCTTTACTGCTGCTTTGTGGATTTCCGCAAGACCTTTGACACAGTCCCACGCGAGAGACTCTTCCAGCGCCTTCACAGCATTGGGGTACCAACAGAGATGATTTGGGCCATATATGCTCTCTACGAGAAGGTGACGGGTCGAGTTCGTTGCCCAGGCGGTTTTTCAGAGACCATTGCTAGCACCATTGGTGTTAAGCAAGGATGCCCACTCTCCCCGACACTCTTTGGGCTCTACATCGACGAGATCTCCGACTACATACTGCGAGCAGGGGGAGAGGGGAGCGACTTGGCAGGTACTCCGGTCCACATCATGTTATATGCTGATGATATTGTGTTGATTTCAGAGTCACCCGAGGGCTTGCAACGCCATCTTGAGGCCTTGGACGAATTCAGCACACACAGGGGGTTGACTGTGAACCTTGGCAAAACCAAGGTTATGATCTTTCACACATCCAGTGCAATGAGGAGCGCTGCCACCTTCACAGCAGCAGGAGGAAAGGTTGATGTAGTCACCTCCTATGTTTACCTTGGCATCACATTCACCAGCCTACCAGGACCCTTCACTATGAGGCAGGCTGCTGCTGACAGGCTCACCCGAGGATATGCAGCTCTGGCCATGCTAGAGCGGAGATGCCACCAGGCACACTTTCAAGAACCCCGCAGGAAGGGGTGGCTTTTCGACACCTTAGTCACCCCGGCCTTGATGTACTCGGCGGCAGTATGGGCACCAGGATTGACAGCTGACCAGTGGACATGCTTGAGAGGCCACAGGTATGTATGATCTCACGCTTGCTCCGCAGCAAGAAGACAATGCCACATGATATTATTAGAGCCGAGCTCGCCACACCACCCATGGTGGTAGAGGCACTGTTCCAGACAGTCTGCTTCATCCAGAGGATGAGAGAGCTACCTCCTGACAGACTTACTCGTAGAGCATTTGAGGCAGCTATACAGCTATTAGAGAGTGGGCACGAGAGAGCATGGTACTCACAGGTCAGAGCATGGTTTGAGGGACACGGTCTTGACATGGAGAGCCTACCACCATTCCAGTACGACCCCCACTCACCATATGTTCACCTCTCTCGCAGTGAGAGGAACTTGGTACTGAGACAGGATCTGTGGCAGCTATACACTAGGAGAGTCTGGGAGTCACCTGGCTTGGGGACGAGGATGTCAGATTACAGAGACCAGTTTCTCACCATATTGTCCGGGGGGTTCATACAGAGACCACGCTACATGGACACATATATGCCACATAGCTCACGGGTGGCGATTGGTCAGCTGAGAGTGGCTTCACACAGGTTAGAGATTGAGATCGGGAGACATACTGGTGTTCCCAGGGAGGAGCGCGTCTGCAGAGCCTGCACAGAGGAGGTGGAGAGTGAGGAGCACTTTGTATGTAGATGCAGAGCATACACTGAGATCAGAGGCAGGTATGAGGCCCTATTCAGAGGACAGCCCACTCTCCGAGAGATCATGGACTCTCGAGATCAGAGACAGCTCGGACGGTTCTTACTAGAGATACAGAGCCATCGGGACACACTACTACAACCACACACAGCTACACAGACAGAGGGGAGACAGTCGCAGCTCACAGACTTCTTTCAGAGGATTACCGCCCCTCCCCCAGCAGACACTCAGAGGGGAGTGACACTCCCACAGGCGGAGGTGAGCCGAGCTAGACGACGACCACGAGTCACAGGCTACAGGGGCGCGAGCTCCCACCACCGACAGATCGAGGAGATCCGAGCCCGGGAGCGCCGTGCCACTGAGGAGTGAGTGGCCCGGATGAGGGCCGACCCGACAGCTTTCATCCGGGCAGCCTTGGCACCAGACCCGCCCATGTACCACATCTTACATCCCCCCATTAGTACAGGATGGAGCTAGATAGCTTGATGCATTCTCATGATTGTACTACCTTGAGCATATAGACATGCATATACCCCTAGAGATAGAGCTCCATCCCTCCTCAGATACCCCACTACCTACACTCAGTTCAGTTTTGTATCAGTTTTTGTTTCATTTGTCTTTCCGATAGACGGATGACATACACACCATGTACATTTGATTTGTCTCATAGGCCGATTTCGGCCTGACATAGACGTTAAAAATCTTTCTTTCTTTCTTTCTTTCTTTCTCTCTCTAAAAAATAAATAAATTGGGGTTGTATTAGAGTATACCAAAACATTTGCAGCTCAAGCAAAATTAATCATAGTTAAAAAACTTGTCCCAGGGGCTATTGCACAAGAGATGAAAATTTGAAGCTTCTGCTCCATCTTTTAAATTCATGCGCTTCCTCTAAAACTATACTAGAATTAAAGAGTGGTTCCAGCTTCAATTTGGCCTCTTCTTTCTTAGATATAAATCTTTCCTTCAATGTGTGAATAGGATGTAAAACAGTAAAGGATTGTAAGAGTGCTTCTTTCAACCGTACCAACTCAATTTTAGTTAGGGCATTATTAATCGAGTATTTCTCTTGGACTATTTGTTGTAGGATGTGCAAGCAACTGTGAAAGCAGAAAGATGGATGCTGCAAAACAGAGACGGGGCATCATCATTGCCACCCCCATTTGAAAGCCTATTAGAAGAAGAGGAGCCAAGTAATGACAAAGATCAGGAAGAAAATCATGGAGCTTCACCTCAACATCGGCCAATCTGTACAATGAGTGGAAAAGATGCTGACATTGATTGCGGTGCAGTTCCTGATCGAAGCGCAAGGATACATGTTGCTGATAGAAAAAGAAAACATATTTCTGAAAGGCCTTCTGTAAGTGCTTCATTTATCTGCAGTTTTCTTCAGAAGCAATATGTTCCTCTTTCGCAGAGTAGCCTAGTCCTAGATGGTTATGAAGCTTTAGGCATTTGTGGAGATGGGTGTTCCTTGGGGTGTTACAATTTCCTTAATGCCCACCCTTGTTGGAATCTATGTTAAAACATGTCTTTATAGGACATGTTCCTTGTGATGGCCCAATTTTGTAAACTCCTGTCCTGTTGGAACCAAACTGTTGGGAAAATAAGTCCTTATGGTATTTTTTTTTTGGTAAAGGATATGTGACTAATTGCAGCAATGACTGTGCAAACTTTCTGTGTGAAGGATACATTTCAGGAGGAACTCATTTTTTTGGAAACTGCAGTGCAGGGCGACACATTTCAAGTAAGTTTTGCTTTGGACTTTCATTGTCTTCATTTAAATCTTAGCCTTTCGTAGTGGTCTTCAAGAGATCAAGTTCAAACTATTTATGTCTCTGGTGCATCCTGTTAAGAGAGAGCAATTTTTTAATTCTCACCAGGGGACTAATGACATTGAAGTCTTACCACTAGCCTCTGAAATGGCAAAACATAAGAAAATCTTGTTTGAATGGAGCAACCTTGAGGGCAGTAGAAGTTGCCAAAGTCAGAGGACTGACAAATTGGATATTGAGAACACTGTGGATAAAGTAGGTTCTTTTGGAAGCTCTTTGAAGTGTAATAAGCTGGCTGCAGCATAGATATCTTTAGACCAGAAGATTAAAAGTAATGACGAGAAGTTTAATCTGCAGGAAGACAAAAGGGGTATTGAGTGCACGATTGAATCACAATCAACCAATTCTACCATCCAGCAGGTGGAGGAGGCAAGGGTTTTGTCAATGATGCAGGTGTGTCGTTTCTGTTGAATGTATGAAGTAATACTGAGTGAGTACTTTGAGATCTGAAACAGTTAACTAAAGAGCTGATTGAGGCGAAGGATGAGGCAGAGAGATACAAACAGCAACTCACTTCTGCTTTGGAAGAACTGGAGCATTGGAAAGTTCGTGCTAATCCCTTTTGAATCTTAAAGTATTACAGCTGTTCTGTAAACGATAAGAAATATTCAGATGACTATCTTGTACCCACACATTGTATACAGAAAGAAGGGCAAGGATGTGATAGCAACTGCAATGGGGAGCTAAATTCTTTGCTTGAGAGTCTTAAAAAAGAGAACGAGGAGCTTGGAGCTGTATGTTTTCAAGTAGAAGCAACATCTCTCTCTGTTATGCTCTGCAGAAAGACTAATGCTCCCTTTCTTTTGCAGCAATTGACAGATGTGTACATTCAATTTGAAGAAGAGAAAGCAGCTTGGGTGGCTGCACATAAATTATCTGGGAAAGATGAATCAAGAGAGTTGAGCACGCTCAATGTGCCTGATAATACTGAACAAGTGAAGGTGCATTTGTTTGTTGGTCATCTCTAAACGTCACCTGTGTGCTGTCCTTGCAAATTGGCACACTTGAGCATCAGAACGTTTTTTTGGAATTATGACGATTATAACACTGAAAAGCTGGCTGGTTACCCACCAAGTAGTACACATGTATCTAGGCTGAGCAAGGGCCAAGTACCGATGGGCAAGGTCCATTTCTAGGCATCTGCCGTGACCACCCCCGATGGTAGGAGTAGGATTCACTTGAGTGTTCATGTGCGAAGGCCCTCCCAATGCAAGTAAACCAAGTGGACATACATGTCCAATTCTTTACGCAAGACTTCAAGGGGACTTGAACCCCTACCATTGAGTTATGATCAGTGTTCGGGAAAAATCATTTTCCCAAACATACAAAATTCCTTTCCTTAAATTTGCCAAGCGGAAAATTTAGAAAATTAGGTTACGTTTTTAGGTTTTTACACTATTTTTCTCTATTTTGGGGCGGAATTTCTCCTTTTGCCCTTGCGCTCAACCGGCATTTTGGAAATTGAAAACGGCACGATATTAAGCTGAGACACATTTTTCCTGAACACTGGTTATGATGCACTAAGCTTAATTCATCTGGGATGTTCTTCTCTTAGCAGCTAAAATGTCCCAAGGTTGATGCCCTATAAGTCCTTGTGGTGGGCTGACAAGGATAGTGATCCAAGAAAACATTCATTTGCAACAACTGTTTCCAGCCATGTATGTGGCGTACTTGCTTATGTGTGCAGATAAGTATATTCTCAACCCTTGAAGGCGAATCATATGCAACCCTAATTGTCAATTTAAACTCTCAAAATTTATACGAAAGATTCTAGATCCAGTTACAGATAGAAATTAGCCACAGATGATGTTTAACATGACATATCCTCAACCCTTAAAGGTGAGTCATGTGCTACACTAATTGTCAATTTAAATTCTTAAAACTTAGAAGAAAGATTCTAGATCCAGTTACAGATAGAAAATAGCTACGATTGACGTGTAACATGACCATACGAGTGTTTTTCTGCGTATTCAGGCTCACTTTGTTTTATACTTCTGAAACGAACTCGGATTCCTCTTGAGACAGTACATAGTGGATCCCTTGTTACTCTGCATGGTTGCTCATTAAAGGAGATTATAAATTTGGGATAGTTGGCCTTTACGTGTTCTTTCAAGAGATCTAGGGTAATAGGGTGGTGGCTCTCTAGAAAAAATCTGTAAGCTGTGATTGTCTGTAGACTGCCACCCTTTGGTGCCACTACAGGTGACATTGGCATCTCTATGTCTATGTATCTCCACTAGAAAACAACCAAACTGAGGTTGATCTAGACTTCATGATTTGTCATAGGGTAGGTTGTCTGTGAAAAGAGCCTCATGATACTCTCATATGCTCCACATAGTGCTCCTCATCCTCAGTCACCCTCTTTGTGCGAAGCTGACAAAGCCTCTCAACTCGGGGGTTATGAGTAGCTCTTTCTTTCTATATTTCTAGCCGGTGTGATGATATTCAGAACTTACCAATCACCACTCGTGAACTACTTGTCATGTATGTGTCCATGTAGCTTGGTCTCTGGATGAACTCCTCCTCTAGCATGGCCAAGAATTGTCAGTGCTCACTCTAATACAATGTCTTTGGGGAAAGAGGCTGTCTAGGTGTGATCCATGTCTCTCTGATGTAGAGCTGCAATAGATCATGTCCGAGTACTGTGTTCCTCTCATTGTGTGAGCTAGATGAAGGGTGAGTCCAGTTCATACTAGAAGGGTGGTAATATATCGATGTCTAGTCCATGTGCTCCAAACCACTCTCTCACGTGCAAGTACCAAGACTCTTGCTCACTTGACTTTGAGAGCTATCTGGAGGCCTCAAAGGCTCTTTGATGTAGAGCTGCAATATATCCTGCTTGAGTAATGTGTTCCTGTCATGTGTGAGTTGGATGAAGGGTGAGCCCGGTTGATAGTGGAAGGGTGGTAATATATCCACATCTAGTCCATGTGCTCCAAACTAGTCTCTCACTTGCAAGTACCAAGACTCCTGCTCGCTTGACTTTGAGAGCTGTCTGGAGGCTTGTGTCACGTGCACATCTAACCCTGTGCGTACGTGGACAAGCTACTTCATGGCAAGGGTTCAATTCAGTTCAGTTAGCCTAGCTTAGGAAGTGTTCTGGCACTTTTGTGAGTGTGAACGTTCGTAGACCGTGCATGTTCGGACAATTAGAGTAGATGCATATCCTCTGCTTGCACACATCATGACCATCAGATTTCAGTCAGAACCCATCAGGAGCATTTTTACAGTGCATAGACCTATTTTCCCTATTTTTGACATTTTTAACTTATTATTTCTAAGTGACTTTTGTTGGGAACTGGGTAAGGCAAATTAGCCAAGCATGTATATAAGAAACCTAGCGCTAGCGCTTTTTGGCAGAAGAGGCAGCAAGAACCAAGGTTCAACATGCACCTTCTCAACAAGACTCCCCCCACATCAGCAGATCTAGCGTTTTTGCATTTGAAGGCTTAGCGTTTTCATCCACAAATCAGCCTAGCGTTTTGCACAACAGATCAGCCCGGCGACAACAAGACAACAGATTCCCCTAGCGTTTTAGCATTCGGACAAATTCAGTCCCTAGTGTTTTTGCATCAACATGGCAGATTAGCGTTTTGCAATTCCATCCCGACAAGACCACAAGAAGCTTCAGCGTTTTCAGTTTTCAGCAGTCAGATACCGCAGTAGAATCCCTAAACCTTGCAGATCTCACCTTCCCGCAACAGATCCTCGTCGCACGGTCAGATCCAACGTAGTTTACAGATTCAGCCGGAAAACGCAGATTTCAGCATCTGCGTTTTCAGTGCGTTGTCGCTGCATTGTCGTCGTCACCGACATAGAGTCAAAATTTAGCAGATAAAGATTTGCAGATTTTAGCCCTTAGCATTTTCAGATTTCAACCCGTCTCGTCGTCGACATCGTCGGCAAGCACAAGCATTGTAGAGATTTGTGCAATCAATAGTAGACCGCTCTCGCCTTAGAGAGTGGGGCCTTCGTAGGAGGGTTTGACAACTTTTCTGGCGTCGTATTCTTCTCTCTATATCTCTCAGTATCAGCACCTTCATTCACAGTGTTCTCCACTTTGTTTGTATCCATTGCACTCTCTCACTAAAGGAACGAAAGGCTCTCCCTTCCATAGTGAAAGGAACCCTTGAGCACAGTTCGGAGCACTCATCTTGAGCAAAGTTCAACATTCACTTCCGCTGCACCTTACATTGGTATCAGAGCTTTGGCAATGTTCTGTATCACTCAAGGAAAGAACCACAAGAACCATGCAATTTTTTTTTGCTTGTTGCGGTCGCACGTTACCCAAGTCCTCTTGGGCGTGTCGATTCCTAATGGTGGTTTTGAAGAGTGATAGGAAACCCAAGAAAGAAGGGCTTGTCCAGCCTCCCCTTGTTTCTCTTTTCACTCATTGAGACAGAGAAGGTTACGTTCAGTAAGTATGATGGTAAGATGGATGCTACGATTATTCATTCTTGGTTGCATCAATTTAATGCTTATTTTGCGACAACTAAGAAGACAGGAAATAGCAAGGTTTTGACTGCAGCTATGTACCTTGCCATTGATGCCATTAATTGGTACCACGCATGGCAAGTGGCACAGTTGACCGCGAACCTAGAGGAAGCCGAGGAAGGCACGCCCCTTTCCTTCAATTGGGCCGACTTCCAAGACAAGCTCAAGGCGCGGTTTATGTCCCCACAGTACCTAGCACGGTTGAAAAACGATTAGCACAGTCTCAAGAAGAATGGTATGCCAGTTATGTTTTTCTCTAATCGTGTTTTGTAGCTCAGCATCCAATTATGCAAATCGGATGATGAGCGCAAGGACGCTTCATTTTTGGATTGGACGACTATATCAGGTTTGATGTCAAAGTCCTCGACCCAATCGATCTCAATAAGGCGGTAGCGATTGCTCTCGCACAAGAGATGAAGCACAACAAGGAAAAGCCTAAGGAAAACAAGACTTCAACAAGTACCTGTCAGACTTCTCAGAACCCTCTGAACGGTAACTCTTCTAACCAATCTTCCAATAGTCTCTCTGAAAAGAACTCTCCAAATGAACCTAAGGGTAAGGCTAACACAATTGCTAAACCTAAGCTAAGTCCAGATGAAAAGGTAGAACAAGGAATTTTAAGAGGATACATCACGTCGAAAGAGCAAAGCACTTATTCTAAGGAAGGTCCTTGTTTTCATTGTCACATGAAGGGTAACATAAAAAGAACACGTCCTAAGCTTGAATCTAATGCCACTAAAGAACCCACAGAACCCACTTCCTATGTCAATGCAATAAATGGGAACACGAGTGCGACCCAAGTCTCTCATGATCCTCCCATTGATGAGTCTGTCATCAAGTGTTATGGTTATGTAAAGGGTCAGCGTTTTGTCATATTGTTTGACCCAAGTAGTATGCATGATTTTATTAGTGACTCTCTTGTCGAAAGAGCTCGCTTGGAGGTTAGCAAGACATCTCCTTTCGAGGTGTCAGGCTTCTCTTCCGGTGTGGACTCTCTCATCACGCAAGAGTGCCTTTATGTTTTGTTCATTGTTCAACAAGTGTCCTTCCGCAGAAATTTTTTGGTCTCTCCTCTCTCAAGATGTGATATGCTTTTAGGCGTTCGATGGTTTCGTGAGCATAACCCTCTTATTGATTGGGCAGCTAATACGTTCTTTTTTAATGCTAAAAGTGACTCTTCCATTGTCATTCGTGGGAAGCAAGTTGTTCATTCTTCATCTCTCATTTCTAATGTGCAGGCGAAGATTGAAAAGAATCAGGTTAAGGAGACTCTCTCAGTCTCGTCTTCTCCAAAGCAAGACACACATGATTCGCATGATAATGATCAGCATGATGAGATGCATGATAATGACGAGCATGATGATTTGCATGATCAAGATGTGATTATTCACGAGCATGATGATTTGCAGGACAAAGATGTGATTATTCACAAGGATGACGGTTTAGTTGATGCCTTGTCTAGTGAAGCTAACCTCATTGCAGATTCGATCAATCACGAAGAACCAATCTTGGATCTTGAGTCGAGGTCTAAAGAACCCTCACAGGAAGATTCGATCGATCACGAAGCACCAATCTTGGCTCTCGAGTCGAGTTCCAAAGCACTCCCATAAGAAGTATGATGTGTTCAAATGATTAGTCAGCACGCATTGTTCGAGTGTTTCATTCGTGATGCTTTCCTGTATTTTAGTCATTGTCCTTATGTGATCCCTTTTCACAGGCATGCACCGTTTTTTTGAAAGACTAGAATTTTTCTAGTCACTTTACATAGAATGGGTATGTTCATGTTTTTGTGCTGGAAGTGGTTTTAGGAATTTTCATCCTCGGAGATTCTTGAAGAAGGTAGACGCATGACTCTAGACGAAGTTGAAGCATTGAAAGAGCCACAGATGACTTTGTCGCTTTCGGCGGGACTCAAAGAAGCAAGCGTTGTAGACCTTTATGAAGTTCAAGTATCGCATGACGCACGTATCAGAGTGGGCCGGCGAAGAGTCCTTAGGAATTTTCATCCTCGGAGATTCTTGAAGAAGGTAGACGCATGACTCTAGACGAAGTTGAAGCATTGAAAGAGCCACAGATGACTTTGTCGCTTTCGGCGGGACTCAAAGAAGCAAGCGTTGTAGACCTTTATGAAGTTCAAGTATCGCATGACGCACGTATCAGAGTGGGCCTGCGAAGAGTCCTTCCTAGGATTCCAAACGTTGTTGGCAATCTCCCTCGACGCCATACAGCTCGGTACCAATACCTCACTTTGAAAAGGAGGGGATGTCACGTGCACATCTAAGCCTATGTGTACGTGGACAAGTTACTTCATGGCAAGGGTTCAATTCAGTTCAGTTAGCCTAGCTTAGGAAGTGTTCTGGCACTTTTGTGAGTGTTCGTAGACTGTGCATGTTTAGACACTTGAATTAGATGCATATCCTCTGGTTGCACATAGCATGATCATCAGATTTCCATGAGAACCTAGCAGGAGCATTTTTACAGTGCATAGACCTATTTTTCCTATTTTTGACATTTTTCACTTATTATTTTTAAGTGACTTTTGTTGGGAACTGGGTAGGGCAAATTAGCCAAGCATGTATATAAGAAACCACTTTCCGGCAGAAGAGGCAGCAGGAATCAAGGTTCAACATGCACCTTCTCAGTAAGACTCCCCCCACATCAGCAGATCTAGCGTTTTTGCATCTGAAGGCCTTGCGTTTTCATCCATAGCATCAGCCTAGCGTTTTGCACAGCAGATCAGCCCAGTGACAATAAGACACAGCAGATTTCCCTAGCGTTTCAGCCCCTAACGTTTTTGCATCATCATGGCAGATTAGCGTTTTGCAGTTCCATCGCAACAAGACCACAAGAAGCTTCAGCATTTTCAGTTTTCAGCAGTCAGATACCGCAGTAGAACCCCCAAACCTCGTTGATCTCACCTTCTCGCAACGGATCCTCGCCGCACGGTTAGATCCAGCGTAGCTTGCAGATTCAATCGGAAAACACAGATTTCAGCATCTGCGTTTTCAGCGCGTCGTCGTTGCATCGTCGTTGTCACCGACATAGAGTCAGAATTCAGTTGATAAAATTTCAGCTCTTAGCATTTTCAGATTTCAACCCATCTCGTCGTCGTCCTCATCGTTGGCAAGTCCAAGCATTGTAGAGATTTGTGCAATCAATAGTAGACCGCTCTCGCCATGGAGAGTGGGGCCTTCGGAGGAGGGTTTGACAACTTTTCTGGTGTCGTATTCTTCTCTCTCTATCTCTCAGTCTCTGCACCTTCATTCACAGTGTTTTCCACTTTGTTTGTATCCATTGCACTCTCTCAATAAAGGAACGGAAGGCTCTTCCTTCCGTAAGTAAAAGGAAATCTTGAGCATAGTTCGGAGCACTCATCTTGGGCAAAGTTCAACATTCACTTCCGTTGTACCTTACAGCCTGGAAGGCACTGTGAGTTTATCTAATGGCATGTCTTTCATCCTCTGAATGAGGCAAACTGTTTGGAAAATAGCCTCGACTAGCATGGGTGGAGTAGTATACTATGCTCTAATAATACTGTTTGGTATTGAGGACATGTTGGCAGTTGTAGAATAAGTGCGATATCATACATATTTGTGGTCTCTCAACGTGTGTCCATGAGGCGGTTGATAGTCCAGAGGCCCATATTGTTGCAACATACATCAAAGCTGGGGTGACCAAAGTGTTGAAGAGCCATCCCTTGGTGTAGGGCTCATGAAAGTGTGCCTAATGACATCTCCTCTTTAGCAAGGCCAGAGCTGCATATCCTCTGGTGAGCCTATTTGTAGCCGCCTTTGCCATGGTGAAGCGCTTAGGTGAGGTGAAAAAGGTGACTCCCAAGTATACATAAGACTCCACCACCCTCTGGTTGTCCACTTGCAGACATAAAGACTGTTGCACTCCTGTTTGCGCTTGAACTATGAAAGATCATGACGTTGGTTTTCCCAAGGCTCATTCATCAAGAGCCTTGAGGTGTCGCTCCAAGTCCTCCCGTGACTTAGAGATCAGAACACTTTCATTATTGTTAAGCCTCTCAGGTCTACACCCTCGCCACCAACTCGCAATATGTAATGTGGGCTCTCATCAATGTAGATGCTGAAGAGGTTCGGGAGAGTGGGCATCCTTGCTTCACACGAATGGTGCTAGTCCCCATCACTTGCTTATGTAGAGCATATACAGCCTAGGTAATCTGTGAAGGTACACCCAAGATGTGGAGGCGTTGAAAGAGCCTCTCTTGTGGAAATTTATTGAATGCTTTTCGGAAGTCCACGACGAAGCTGTGTAGTCTCTTCTTCTGCGCTTTTGTCCCATCAATGAGGCAACGCAAAAGGAAGATGTAATCTACCTTCTAAAACCTGCCTGGTTAGCGGCTTTGAGTCCCTCCCTTTTCTCATTTGAGCTGAGCTTTGCTTCAAGTTTTTCTCCACAGAGCTTGGTTGTGGTATGGTGGTCTTGTAATACCCTGGGTCCAGGGTGTTATTCTACTTGTGAATAGGCACAATAGTTTATGTAGTCCACTTCTTTGGGAAGCCTTCTGCCATAGCCCTATTGAATATGTTTGCAATCAAAGGGACTATGATGTCGAGTGTGTAAATGACTTGCCCACTCTGTAGTCTTGTGTGCTCAGCAGATGCGTAGTGCTGTAGTTGGTGTATAGCTCGTGTTACCATATCTGTGGTGAAGAAAGTGGAGATGGTAGGTCGTGGCTTGAGTGGCTCTCGGATCCGAGGTTGCCCATGGACCTCAATACAACCTGTTTGCATTATCATGCCATGCGCGTGGGTCCTCAATGGGTGTGGTCGGGCGGGGCTCTCTAAGAGTCCACCAAGGTGTCACACTTTCAATACTCATGGAATAGATGTCTTCCTAAGAACTCTTTATGCTTGTAGGGTGCAATAAAGCTCTCTGCACTCATTATTATACTAGCGGTTCTGTAGAAAGTTTTTGGGAGAGGGGAGTATGTCCGGTGTGAGTAATTTGTGGAAAGGAGTTGAGGGCTGATGTATGTAAGAGTCAAGACATGAGATCAAGGAGGTGAGTGTGGACAATGGTGAGGATGGGTCGAGCCGACAAAGGCTTGCATGAACCTTTTTTGAGTATTTTGGGGCTAGTTCTCGCGTGAAGTGGATGGTAGAGTGTGGAGTAGGGGCATTGAAGATGGTGGCTCCAGTGAATGAAAGAGAGGGGTAGGCATGGGCTGCTTTGATGAGGATTATGTGGGATGTTCAACGAACTAATGAGATGTATAGCCTCATGAGTTGCCTTAATATAAACCACTATTACAACAACAACCCCCCCTCCCCTGTGTGTGTGTGTGTGTGCGACTCTATGTGGCATGCACAATAGACCTCCAGACATAGGTCAAAGTGCCATCCTATTATACACATGGAGACGGTGTTGGGAGCCCAATCTAAGTAAATGGCGTCCATTTCTCGTGTGAAGTGGATGGTAGAGTGTGGAGTAGGTGTAGTGCTACATACGGAGGTGTAGTGTGCCTTGCAAAATACTCGAAATAGCACATAGCAAGCCATAAACGAACAAATCTACATACCTGACGATTCGCACAAATCCATAATCGAGCACAACACAAACAGAGAGAGACAGAGAGCGGGAGAGAGCGAAAGAGCATGTGCAGACGTTCCTCCTAGGGCGGAGTGGTACGCCGGCAGAGTGAGAGAGAAGAGAGGAGAGGAGAGAAGAAAGACACGATCACTGGGTGTAATCTCTCTGTGTGCAAGAGTGACCATTTTCCTCTTGCACGTATTTGATTTATAGATTTCTTAAATGGTCAATGTGAGTACAAACTGGCCGGCCGGTCTCATAAATAGCCAAAGCTTATAAAATGTACAAATTATATATTTGTTTGCATAGGACTAAATCAATCAAAAAGCTTTTTCCACATGTGATCAGCTGCAATAAATAGTAGAATATCAATTCCATAACATATCTCTCCATTAGAAAGCAATCATCCTCAGTTGCAAAGATAAGAAATCTGCAAATGATACTTGTCAAAAACAGTGATTAGAAATCTGTGTCAAAAAACTAGCATATAGTAAAAATATTGAAACTAAACAACATTGCTTCTGTCTGCCGTCATCCACATACTCCCTATTCTAATGTCCCATACCACTAGAATAAGCAGTATATGTCATACCCCGATAAATCAGGATATCATTGGTCACACTCATCATTCAATAATCAATTCTCATCAATCTCAAGTCCAATTCCATAAATACTGTCGCGACAGAAAATCATTATATACCCATGCCAAATCCAAATCCAAATATCTGCTAATATATACCCATTTCAAAATCCAAATATCCTTCATTTTGTATACCCGGGTAACAAAATCATACCACTTATAGTGGTGGCCAGTCACTGCTGCATGATTTTGTGGTCGGTGTTGCTTAAATCGGTGAATCTACACGAATTTGTCGTGCTGCCTAAACCGGAGAATCTGCACTTCTGCTGCCTAAATCGGCGAATCTGCACCGATATCATGTAAACTTCTGAATCTGTTGTGTGTTGTGTTGTCTAAATCGGCGAATCGGCACAGGATGAATGTTTACACACTGCCTAAATCGGTGAATCTGTGTGCTAGTGATGAATGGACCAAGCAAGGCATAAAAAAGAAAACATTTGTCACCTATTTGACACCAAATTAGAATATGTTCCATTAGCAAAGCACTTACAAACTGTGGCTTGATATCCCAGAGCACCCTAGCTCATATGAGAAGCTGCATAGCTAATGAATAATCATGTCAATAAAAATTTTATACAGTGCGAGTAGTAAGCCTGGACCGTAGCAATGTTGGAGTATCTAGTTGATAAGACAATGTAGAAAAATAACCTTCTTTTTGTTTTTGAATGGGAGTAGTAGACATATCAAGAGGTTGTTGCAGTTGTAGACAAGAGAGCTAGCATACTTAGCAAATGAAGTGCTGAGTAAAATATTATGTTAGATAGTGGATCGGTACACAAAGAATGCCAGCCGATAATCTGTTAGAATATTCCTAGTGGAATATCACCTGAATGTGATAAGTAACACTGTAAAAATAATAGAAAGGGATTTACGGTGTGAGGAGTGAGCCTCATGACAAATTATCCTACTTATTAGTGAAATATACATACTTAGGATGATCGGCAAACTAGTGATCGACAAATTTAGGAAATATAGAGCAACCAGTGGAGATAGACTATTAAGTAAGTAGGTCATAAGAAAGTCTTGTGAGTAATGAGAACATTTTCAAAGAAAATGGGAAGCATCCTCGAATAAGTGAAGTGCGTGAAGTTGGATCTTACATTTTTTGAGTTAGATTTCCTCACAGTGTATTTGAGACAAATTTCTGTGTGAGAGAAGCGAATATTTACTTATGATATTAGCTGATAGTGTGAAAACAAGGATTGGATAGAATAACGGAAATTAGGACAAGTAGTGGGTATTCGACAGATAGCCTCATTATGGTGGTGTATGTAGAGAACAGTAAGTGCCATTTCAAAATATGATCATTTACTTACATAACCGTCGGTAAGGAGCTAGAAGACCAAAGAGGTAAGTGCAAAATTAGGGCACAAAGTCAATGGTGTACGTGAGTAAAGACACAGTTATCTGACGGTTAATGAGGACATATTCAAAACACGTTAAAATTAAGCACATAATGCAAAAGGGGTTGGCATCAAAGTCATGGATAGGAATAAGTATCTTGCACGAAAAGGTAGTTTTTCACAAAGGAGTAATAAAAGTAACAGGAGACGGGTCATACAGAAGCTAGATTAAGCAAGATGCAATAATAACTTCAATACTATAACATGGAAGCCAACTTCAAAGTGCAGAGTCCATTAGAGTGCATCACTGAAAAGGGATAATTATAAAATGTCGTTGCTTCTTGTCAATAGGGAATCGCTCGCGCAGCTATATAAGAATTCTAAAAAAATGGCAAGATCGTTAAGGTAAACTTGTATTAAAATGCGATTATCATGGGGTGTCATATGAAATGCGGCGGGCTTCTACTTGTGTGGGCTATGCACGTTGGGTGGTACAACATGATAATGCTGAGTGGGATTTGATTTACAAAAACGATTTAGATCGTCGTAGTGCAGTTTTCCAAGGTGTAATATTTATGGGTATGTGTGTGTTTAAAGTGTGATGTGATTACATATGTATATTACGTATATGGACAGGATGGCAAACTACAAGCGTACGGACTTGATATAAACAAAATAAAGGAGTTGGTAAAAGTTTATTTATCCTTTGTAAGTTAGCTTGTTTATCGTAACCAAAATAAATAAGTATTGTGACCAATTGTGTGTTGTTCAACTAAGTAAGAGGGGAAGGGGTGAAGAGTTGCAATTACAGAGTATGTATATTGAGTTAGTTGTGGCAAGGGGTCGTGTTTTTGGGGGGGAAAAGGAGACAAAATTTCTGAGAAGATACATGACTCAAAGTAAATAGTTTAAAAGATGCTAGCGGTTGGTTAAAGTAAAGGACTCATTTAAAAAATAAAAAAATAAAGCGATATGCTCAATGTGTTGAAAACAAATAACAAAAAAAAATGCGAGGAGGCTGCCAATTATTTACATAGGTTGGTTTGACACAGGTTTGGATTCACTGTAAATGTGGTGGGGATCAGCTTCCCAATTGTATCCGTCGGTGAGGGGGGTCATGGCCTTCCATTCGGGTCGGGTGTTTTGAGGGTCGCGTGAGAGCCAATGGTTGTATTCCAGGTGGGAGAAATAGGGTTTGTGATTACCATACCATTGGTTAGACAAGGTGAGGTTAGTGGGAGGAACATGTTCACGGTCGTGGATTTCAGCTTGCTCTTTGGTGAGGTGATTGGAGTAGTATGGGGAGTGGTAATCCCAGTCGGTGTCGAAAAAAATGTCCCGAAAGTCGAAGGTCACTAAAAAACTGTCGAAGGTTGTGGAGGGTTACTAAAAAATGTCTCGAAAGTCGAAGGTTGTGGAGGGTTACTAAAAAACTTTTGAACCTCATTCAACCATTTTATTACTTTTCACGCTATGTACTCTACAACAATCGTATTATATGAGATTAAATATTTTAAAAGACAAAATCATCCGACCAAGCTAGCTCTCCAAAAATCAATCTATAAGCGCCCTTTCGACTTGTAATTCAAGATTTGCATGCCAAGCATCTTTTCCCACAAAATGTACACATACATCCCTATATATTGAAAGAAAAGGGTTCAAATAACTTAGCTGTATTCATCATAGCCATTGTTCTCTCGGTATCCATGCTTCCTTAACAGTAATTGCAATTCCAAGATTGTTTCCATTGCTCTGATACCACTGCTACATATGGAGGCGCGGTGTGCCCTGCAAATAAATCCATAATCGAGCACAACACGAATAGAGAGAGACAGAGAGTAGGAGGAGCGAAAGAGCACGTGCAGATGCACCTCCTAGAGCGGAGTGCTACGCCAGCACAACGAGAGAGAAGAGAGGAGAGGAGAGAAGAAAGACACGAACACTGGGTGCAATCTCCTCCCGTGCAAGAGTGACCATTTCCCTCTTGCACGTGTTTGATTTATAGATTTCTTGAATGGTCAATGTGAGTACAAACTGGCGGGCCGGTCATAAATGGCAAAAGCTCATAAAATGTACAAATTATATATTTGTTCGCATAGGACTAGATCGGTCAAGCCTTTTCCACATGTGTTCAGCTGCAATAAATAGTAGAATATCAATTCCATAACATGTAGCAGGTGCGTTGAAGATGGTGGCTCCAGTGAAAGAAAGAGAGGGGTAGGCATGGGCGGCTTTGATGGGGATGGATGGGATAGTGAAAGAGCTAATGAGATGTATAGCCTTCCGAGGTGCCATGATATAAACCGCTAGTACCCCCCCTCTCTCCCTCTGCGACTCCATGTAGCATGCTCAATAGACCTCTAGGCATAGGTCAAAGTGCCATCCCGTTATACATACTGAGATGTTGTTGGGAGCCCTATCAAAGTAAATAGCGTCCATAGGCAGTGGGGTGGGTTGTCTACGAAGGCTCATATGAGGTCCTCCTCTGTAGTATGTGGTATTTGTGGGTCCTTGAAAGCATAGGTCGGGCACTGGTGGCCACATGTTGGAGCGTTGAAGTCTCCAATGAGGAAAACTTCCCCGAGTGTAGAGCACTTCATAATCCCCTCCATCAAGCATGTGTTTGATGACTCTCCCTCCCCACTCTCCTTCTGGTCATTGGTAGCGAATCTTCAGTCTGTGGGTGCAAAGTAACATAGGACGTTGTATATAATTTGCTCTTGGGTAATCTTCAAGCAAATCCAAATGAAATGGGCTTGTGGATCTTTTGCTACAATCTGTATCATCGTCCACCACTCTTGTATGCGGAGAACGACCATTCCTCTAGATACTCGGGAAGCGTTCTTGCGCGTACACTTCCGGTAGTTGGACTCTCACTGGAATTTGTGGAACCTCCGTAGGCCCCTCTGGGTTCTTGTTTGTCTCTGTGAGGGACAATGTCTCGATTGCTCATCACCACCTCTAGTCGCTCTGGGTGTGTACATAGATCACCAGTGCAGTTCCAAACCGCAATGTGAATCTTGTCATGTTGTGTGTTGCGAGTCCCTATGCAACACCTTCCCATTAACGATGATGTGGCCATTGCGGTACGATGCCTTCTTCCCTTCTTGGCGTGCTTTGAGTACCCTAAGCATACATGCCTGTCTATGTTATACTTGTATCGGTGTGAGGTCATTGTCTATGTAGATGGGGAAATCGGTGAGTGCTCGATGCTCATAGAATCACCCTCTTCTAATGAAAGAGTTCCTTGCCTCTTTGGAGAAAATTGGAGGGTGAGGGACCTCTCTCTCGTTTAGTCTTTTCCGGCTCTCCAAATCTTGTTGAAAGGGGAGTGGCTCTTTTTCTTTGTACCCAAGCTTGGCACATAGTTCTCTACCAGCCATGTCGGGTGTGGAGTCTTTCTTTTCCACTATGTTGGTGACTCTTATGTTGAGTTGGTGGGCATGATGCATCTCCTCCTCGTCAAGGGTAGTGTGTACGAGAAGGCATTTCTTCTTCTTGGCGTCCTCTCTAGCTTCTTCCTCCGCCTCCTCCTTAACCTCTTTCTTGATGTTCCGCTTTACTCTCCACCCATCTATCTTTGGTGGCCTCCATCTTGCCCTCAGTGCTCTCTGCGATTGCTTTTGTAACCTCTTCCTTCATGGATTCTTTGTTCGCCTGTACAATCTACCCTTCTTCACATGAATGGCGGTCTCGGAGGGAGGCAATTTCTGCCTTGAGTTTGGCCATCTCTTTCTTCATTGTCTCTCTCAGAGAAATGAATGAAAATGAAATGTTTCTTTCCGTTTCCAAGAGGGCCTGAAAGCCTACAAATATCCGGTATAAAAAGTTCAAAAGATTTAATGTAAGAGACTCTAAAATGCAAAAAAATGACTGAACCAGTAGAGCCAGCTGTTAGCATCTGTCTCACTGTAAGTATCATCACATAAACTCTCTCATTGGGCATTGCATCATGGGATCAATCTCTTCCTCTATAAAGAAAATGCTCTTTGCCTCTCAGTGATGGCATTGATGCGGTGATGGTAGATAAATCAGTGACATGATGTGTAAGAGGGGCGTGGGCATCGATATCTACTAATCTCTGTTGCTCTCCATGAGCTGAAAAGTGACGTGTCTTGGGCAATTGGTCTGGAAGAAATCTGTCACTTGCTTGTGAACGGGACCTCTGCTAGAGCATGTTGAGCTCCATACTATAGCTTCTCTATGCGTGCATAACTCGCTCTGATTAGTGTAATCCATTACACTAGACAGAGGCCCGAAGCCCTCTCGTAATAGACAATGAAATCGTCCAAACCATGGCTGAAGGGGAAGAAAGAAGTACAAACTGCGAAATATAGCTGCAAGGGTAACAGCGAGGCGCAGGAAGCAGAGTAACAAAGATAGAAAGCAAAGCAGGTAGGAGAGTTCAGGGATGCAGCAGGGGAAAAGATATATACAAGAGGCTGGTGCAGATGAATAGTGCATGTCCTTTATGTTAGGAGGAGAGAGGGCCACTTATGATGGCTGAAAACAAGATTAGTACATGCTGCTCAATCAAGTGGTCAAGGGTGGGTAAAAGATAGCGGTCAGTGAACCTGGTAGTCGACAATCGCTTGGACTTATGAATCAGGATTAACATGCCTTGATGGTATAAAATTTAAATGCTGCCGTGTAGTGATCGTAAGCCAATGGTTTATTTAGAGATGCCCCCCCCCCCCCCCCACCCCAACACACACACACACACACACACACACCCGGCCGCCTTCATAATCACTTGCTTACTTTGGTTCAGTTCATGGGTTGATGATTTTCTGTGTAACCAGGATGGCCTTCTCAGAAGAGATTATTACTTCTTGAATTGCCTGCAGAATGTGTGTGAATTGGGCTTGCTCAAAAACAAATTGGTAGAGCTTCAGCAAGAAGTTGATGCGGCAAAGATTGTTGCACGGCAAGTGACGAGTGAAAGGCCAGTTATGCTGCATCCTTCATTGACAAATGATTACCGTGTTGTAGCCAATTGAGCTTGCATTTATTACTAAAATTAATATACTGTTCAATTTGTTCTGTTTCGAAATGTACAGGGAGGGAAAAACATCAGAAATTATAGCTATGCAAGCAAGGATGACTGAGCTGCAAGCAGAGTGTTTGCAAGAAAGAGCTCTAAGGTATCTCTTTCTTAGGTTACACAGAACCCGTTCCGAGATAATATATGGGATTATTTGATTGTAGAAATGCTTAAGGAGTCGTACCATTTTCTCAAACAAAGGGATTTGAGAGAGGAGCGAGAATCAAAGATGTTTATAGAAGGATGTCCCTGTCAAGGGAGAATACATAGCATTTCTTACAAGCTGAAGATGCAAAGTTTTTTGACCGCAGTCTGCCCACCCCTTTGTTCTGTGCGTCTAGTCTAGAACCACAACAAAGGTCACTTATGTAAGCTAGACCAGCCCACGATTCTGAGGATGCAAGCTTAAACATTAAGGCAAAGTGCTAACTGGTAATGAGACATTAAAAGAGCTGAAGTTTCGGAGAAGGCCTTTTTTGTTGGAAGAGATTGCAAAAATTAATTTCACTTCTCTTCAGGGAGAGCCATCTTAGTCATGTTTTCCTGTGTAAATATAACCAGGCCTATTGGCTGAGGTGCGCAGGCAACAAGGATTCCTTTCTTATAAGATGGAGTTTGTAGCCTCCATTACCTTTTTTTTGTTTCTGTGAGTGAGGAGCTCTGAGGGGATAAACTTGGCTTAATGCCATCGACATTAAGCCCAGTTATGCTGCATCCTTCATTGGAAAATTTGACTACTGCTTGCAGAGAATGCAGGATCCCAGAAGTCTTTTTTGGCAATTTTGACAAAAGAGACCCTTAACTAGTTTTTAATCTTCCCAGTGATGTCTACATCTCCCCTATCACGAAGCATAAAAGTTCCAAAACGTTTTTGTTTTTTTGCAAAACTGTTCTGTTCAATTTGATTGTTTTTGTGTACAGGGAGGAAAAGGCATCGGAATTTATAGCTTTGCAAGCAAGGATGAATGAATTGCAAGCAGAGTATCTGGAAGAAAGAGCTCTCAGGTCTTTCTTTGTTATGTTGCTCAATCCGTTGGACGATAGTATATGCATTTATTTGCTTATGGAAATGTCTGAAGTGTCATACTATTTTTGTAATTATCTAAAATAACGTCTACATCTCCCCTATCACGAAGCATAAAAGTTCCAAAACGTTTTGTTTTTTTACAAAACTGTTCTGTTCAATTTGATTGTTTTGTGTACAGGGAGGAAAAGGCATCAAAATTTATAGCTTTGCAAGCAGAGTATCTGGAAGAAAGAGCTCTCAGGTATTTCTTTGTTATGTTGCTCAATCCGTTGGAAGATAGTATATGCATTTATTTGCTTATGGAAATGTCTGAAGTGTCGTACTATTTTTGCAATAATCTAAAATCACGTCTACATCTCCCCTATCATGAAGCATAAAAGTTCCAAAACGTTTTGTTTTTTTGCAAAACTGTTCTGTTCAATTTGATTGTCTTTGTGTACAGGGAGGAAAAGGCATCGGAATTTATAGCTTTGCAAGCAAGGATGAATGAATTGCAAGCAGAGTATCTGAAAGAAAGAGCTCTCAGGTATTTCTTTATTATGTTGCTCAATCTGTTGGAAGATAGTATATGCATTTATTTGCTTATGGAAATGTCTAAGTGTCATACTATTTTCGCAATTATCTAGAATACCATTAAATGTCGATTATGTATGCTACAACAGCTTATGATTCTGATAATATATGGTTAATCATTAAGGCAAAATAGTCACAGGTAATAAGACAATACCAGGACTTAAGTTTCAGAGAAGTTTTATCTGATAATATATGGTTAATCATTAAGGTAAAATACTGACAGGTAATAAGACAATAACAGGACTTAAGTTTGGGAGAAGTTTTATTTGTACTGTTTTGCTGCACAGGGAGGAAAAGGCATCAGAAATTTTAGCTATGCAAGCAATGATGAAAGGGTTGCAAGCAGAATGCGTGCGAGAAAGAGCTCTCAGGTATCTCTTTGTTGTGATACACAGCTATTTGGGAGATGGTATATGCATGTGTCTAGTCTGGTAGATTATATGCGACAATGACAAAGGCCTCTTACGTAAGCTACACCAGCTCATGATTTTGACAACGCAAGGTTAGTTATGATTCATGAAGCTAGGCTGCTTACAGCTAATAAGACATTAACAAGACTTACGTTTTGGAGAAACCTTTATTTTTGGTAGAGATTGCAAAATTTAATTTTACCTTTTCTTTTGGGAGAGCCTCTTGTCAAAGTCGACAACATGGAAGTGTACAAGGAGCGGAAGAATACACAAGAGAGAGAGAGAGAGGGAGAAATGAAATGAAATGAAATGTAATATTAACGTCTTCAAAAGGCGAAAATGACCTATGAGAGCAAAAGATTACATGTGGTGAATCTAATACCAGGTCTGGGTACAAAAAGTACAAAGATCTGAAAAGAGAATAGTGGGTAGGGGTGGGGTTAAAGCTGACACAAAGGGTGAGCCGATACAATGGAGCTCTCTGACAGTCGAGCCATCATATACATATACATCAGTATCCGGGACGGCTCCTATGTCGCGCCAATATGGTATGGATCCTCTGTCGCAATCTGCGCCGATATCGAGAGGGCCCTCTCATCCGTGGGCAACGGGACCGCCCCAACTCTATCGCCTGATCAAGCAGTATGCCTTTGGTGCCTCTGGTGTTGTTATGCGGTGGGGGCTGCTCGAACTCCTCTGTCTATGACTGAAAGAAATCTGTAATCCTCCGCTGTCGTTGGATCTCTCTCATTGTGCCTCTCTTAGAGAGAGAGAGAGAAAGAAATGAAATGTATATTAACGTCTTCAAAGGCCAAAGTCCCCCCATCCATCACTGCGGCCTGTCCTCCCGTGATAATCTAGTGAAGGTCCCCAAATCTCAGCTCCATAAAGCAATGCAGAAGCCACCAAAGTGCATAGAGCCAGAGCTTCGTCCAAGGCTCCTGAAACTGAACATGTGAACACATCCTTTTCAATCTACCCAATGCTGCATGGGCTCTGGTTAGTCTAGTCTCTGCTGCCCTCCTAAATGAAAATGCTGGCCCACTAAAAACCACTCCGAGGTAAGTGTACGCATCTGTATACTCCACAGTCTCCTGGCCGTATGTGAATGCTGGTGCTGACCTCCTGATCCACTGTGGGGTGGTATTAAATACCATGACCTTGGTTTTACCAAGGTTGACGGACAAACCACTTTCCTGAGCAAACCTATTCAAAGCATCCAAGTGACGTTGCATCCCCTCTCGAGAGTCGGAGATCAACACAATATCATCAGCATATAACAATAATGGAATCCATGTCTCTGCCAGTTGTGCACCTCTATCACCATCTCTCTCAATGTAGTCAGAAACCTCATCCACATACATACCAAATAGAGTAGGAGAGAGCGGGCAGCCCTGCTTCACCCCAATAGTGGAGTAAACCGGTGTGGATAGACCCTCTGCGGTGTGTACATGCCCCACTATTGACCTGTATAATGCCATGACCCCCCAAATGAGCTCTGTGGGTACTCCCATCTGCTGTAATCTGCGCATCAATCTAGCTCTAGGCACTGTGTCAAAAGCTATGCGGAAATCCATAAAGCTACAATAGATCGGTCTCCCACGCGATCTGCCCTCCGTCTCCCACGAGAGAGCCACACACACACACACACACACACACACACACACACACACACACACACACACACACACACAGAGAGAGAGAGAGAGAGAGAGAGAGAGAGAGAGAGAGAGAGAGAGAGAGAGAGAGATGAATGAAATGAAATGTTATATTAACGTCTTCAAAAGGCCAGAATGACCTATGAGACCAAACTGATACAAAAGTGGTGAATCTGTTACAATGTCTGGGTACCTTAGTACTAAAGTACTAAGTGTGAAAAGTGTGAAAGTGTGAAAATAAATGTGAAAACTAAATACAAAGTATTAAATAAACTTCTTAGGAGCATTTTGGGTGTCTGGCTAGAATGCTTCTAATCCTTTGTTGTAGTCTCCTCCGATGAAGTGTGCTTCTGCTTCTTGGTCGTCTTCGTCTCGATTTCCTAAGCTCAATCGCTCTGTCAATTAGGGTGCCTTTGGTATGAATGTGGGTACTCCTTTGTGCTGGCTGCTGGCCTCTTGCTTCTCCTTCCACTCGTGCTTCTCTCGATCCGAAGAAATTTGTGATTTGCCTCTGAGGCTGTAGTGCTCTTTGTCTTCTCATTAGATTATCCCTGTGCCGATGTAGTTCCAGTAGGTACAAGCCTAAGCATCTTTGATCTTGGTATTGCATGATTCTATCTAGAGGTCCAAAGCCTTCTTTAAATAGGCAATGGAAACACCCACGTATCTCATAGTATACTGTGCAGTGGCATATGTAGTGTAATTCTGTCTCCGGCTCCATTCCGTGTAACTTGCAAATTCTGCTCTCAGGTGTAATTCCCCTAAATCTGGCAAATTCAATTTCCAACTATTGTGAGGATGTACGAATCTGACCAATAGCACATCTCAAACCATGAGACAGGTAGGTATCCATGTAGCTTGGGCGAATCACAAATCCATCTTCAGATAGCTCTAGGAAGTTTCCTCTGTAGTCGGCCATCTTCATGCCCAATTCTTGTGTAGGGTCTACCCATGTCCTCTTAGTATCCAACTGTATAAGATCCTATCGGATGATTTTATTAATCTCCGTTCGTGTAATTGCCAGTGATGGAGCCTCAAGAGAGTATTGGAAGGAGGGTAATCTTTCCATACTGAACCCGTGTCTCTGAAACCACGAGGACAGTTGTGCATACCAGCATGATGTATCCCCTTTCATTGTTAATTGTCGAGAGGATTCGAGGGCCAGTCTAGTATATCGGCAATTATTTGTATCCCACAAACCATGTATAAAGGACACTGATCTGGTAAGAGCTTCAATTTCTATCGGAGGGGCAGCTAGTTCCGCTCGGGTAATTGCGTGTGGTATGGAGGCCTTGGCTCTAATCATTCGGGAATTCATAGATACCAAAGGTCTCTCCATTGAATTCCAATTATCCCGATCCACAGATGGTCCCCAAATCCGGACCCCATAAAGCATAGCCGAAGCCACCACAGTATCAAAGAGCCATAGTTTTGTTCGTGGTTCCTGAAACTGCACTTGTGAACACATCCTCTCCAACCCTCGCAAGGCCGCAGAGGCTCTGGATAATCTAGCATCCGTTGCTTTCTTAAGAGTAAACTTCGGTCCTGCAAATACCACACCAAGGTATGCGTATGCGTCTGTGTACTCTACTGTATCCTGGCCATATGCAAATGTAGGTGCCGATCTCCTAACCCACTGTGGTGTGGTGTTAAACACCATAACTTTGGTTTTACCCAAGTTTACCGACAGTCCACTGTCCTCCGCGAATTTATGTAATGCATCTAGCTGCCTCTGCATTCCATCTAGTGATTTTGCTATCAATACAATATCATCTGCATACAATAACAAAAGGATCCATGACCCTGCAAGTTGAGCACCTCTGTCACCCTCTCTATCAATGTAATCTGATACCTCATCTATGTACATACCAAATAAAGTAGGGGACATTGGGCATCCCTGCTTTACTGGAACGGTGGAATGAACAATGTCGGAATCCCCTTCAGGAGTACGTACATAACCAGTTACTGACCTGTATAAGGCCATGATCCCCCAAATAATCTCTTTGGGGACCCCTAACTCTTGCATCCTGCGCATCAATCTGGCCCTTGGTACTGTATCAAAAGCTTTCCGAAAATCCACAAAGCAACGAAACATCCTTCTCCCGTTTGCTCTTCCTTGCTCAGTAATGGCTCTGAGCGTAAGAATATGATCTAAAGTGGAATAACCCGTTCTGAATCCAGCTTGTCCTGTTGCCCTTATGCCCGCATTCTCTGCCCATCTACTCAAATTTTGTTCAAGAATGGATGCATACAGACGGGTCAATGTGTGACCTACCATAATGGTATGGTAGTTCCCGGGTATCATAGGATCCCCTGACTTGAAAATAGGTACGATAGTAGATAATTTGCAAGATTCAGGTAATCCTTCACACATGACCCGATTAAACAGACGAGGAAGGACTTCTGAAGGTAGATCCCTGGCATGGATCAGATGTTCTGCTACTAAACCATCATGATCGTATGCTCTTCTTGTCTTCATCTTATCAATGGCTTTTTTCACCATTTCCGTAGTAAAGAAAGTACTAGTAGCAGTGCATGGGTCTAGCGGATCTGGTAATGGAGGCTCTCCAGATACCATATATAATGATGTTACATATTGACCCCAAATCTTAGGAGAAGTAATCGTCGGAGGCGGTGAGTGCTCGTGAAATAAGCGCCAGGCCTCATGTGAGACCTGAGTCAAGAAGAGCTGATATAAATCCTTCTCCAGTTTGGCTAAAAATGCCCTTTTCTTGCTCTGGGTCCCACCTTAAAGTCCTCGATACTAGAAATAAAGCTTGGTGAAGTCATGACATAATCCAATGTACTGGCCCCATGCCTGTGCGGGAAGCATGTTAATCCCCCAGATAACGGGAAATTCTCTAGACCATTAAGTATGGCCAAACCATGTATAGTTGCCATCTCCATGAGATGTCTCCCATATTCAGTGTGTTCTTTATCCTGTGAGTTTCTAGTTAGCCCCCTCTGTGATAAATCCACTTCTTTGAGCATTTCCTCAGAAGTATCATAGAATACTGCTTGAGAGTTGGCTGTTCTGGCATTAAAGTCTCCTAAGAGAACGATGTCTCCATCTGTAGAGAACTCCCATATGTCATTATTAAATATGGAGAAAGGGGACTGTCCTTTAGGTGAGGAGTAGACTGAGGTACTTGGAGGGAAGTAGCATATAGCGATATATAGAAATCTACCTGTCTCGGCTGTCATTCTCACCCACATATACCTTGCTTGCTCATGTTTCCTGATAATCTATAGTAGTGGTTTCAGCTCCTCTTTAAATAAGACTGCTACTCCTCCCGAACCCCGGCTACCCCGTAGAGATCTGTTGTTTGGTCGACGAGCATTTTCCCATAAATAACCCTTCACATGTGGCATACGCTGTCCCGGTATCTGGTGTGTCTCTAAGTAGAAAACAATGTCTCTGTCCCTAAAGCTGTCTTCAAAGGCACCTACATCTAGCCTATATGATCCATTACAATTCCACGCCGCTATCCGGAGCGTCGCCCCATAGGTCTCGCACCGTCATGGTGAGCGCTTTTCCAGAACCACTACTTTCCCTCCTCTATAAAAGGCGATTTTCCCCTTTTCTCTTGCTGCCCTGATCTCTGGCATCAACTCTTACACACACACACACACACACACACACACACACACACACACACACACACAGAGAGAGAGAGAGAGAGAGAGAGAGAGAGAGAGAGAGAGAGAGAGAGAGAGAGAGAGAGAGAGAGAGAGAGAGAGAGAGAGAGAGAGAGAGAGAGAGAGAGAGAGAGAGAGAGAGAGAGAGATGATATGATATGATATGATATATTAACGTCTTCAAAAGGCCAAAATGACCTACGAGACCAGCTGATACAAAGTGGTGAAACTAGTACAATGTCTGAATACAAAAGTACAAAGGTACTGAATGCAAAAAATAAAAATGAGAAGTGAGTAGTGATAGTGAAAATGAAGTCTAGAGTAAGTTCTCAATGACACTCCGGATGTCGTGCTAGGATGTCCTTGATCCTCTGCTGAAGTCTCCGTCGATGGAGTGTGCTTCTGTGTCTCGGTCGTGGTCGCCTCGATCTCCCACGCTCAATCGCCCTGTCAATGAGGGTGCCTCTGGTATGCACGTGGGCACAACTCTGCGCTGGTGGCTGCTGTCCTTGCTTTCCCAATCCAAAGAAATCTGTGATCAGTCTCTGTGACTGTCGTGTCCCATGTTTCCTCAACAGACTATCCCTATGCCGCATCCCTATGCCGCGTAGCTCAAGTAGATATAAGCCAAGGCATCTCTGATCCTCATACTTCATGACTCTATCTAGGGGTCCAAAGCCCTCCCTGAATAAGCAATGGAAGCACCCTCGTATCTCATAATACACAGTGCAGTGGCATATGTAATGTAACTCTGTCTCTGGCTCTGTACCGCATAATTTACATATCCTGCTCTCCGGTGGTATCCCTCTGAATCTGCCCATCTCAATCTCCAAATGGTGCGAGGATGTGCGGATCTGACCTATAGTGCATCGCAAACTATGAGACAGATGAGTGTCCATGTAGCTCGGACGAATCACAAACCCATCTCCTGAGAGTTGGAGAAGATGCTGCTTGTAGAAAGCCATCTTCGTGCCCAACTCCTGCACTGGCTCTACCCATGTCCTCTTGGTGTCCAACTGTATAAGATCCTGACGAATATGAGAGAGAGAGAGAGAGAGAGAGAGAGAGAGAGAGAGAGAGAGAGAGAGAGAGAGAGAGAGAGAGAGAGAGAGAGAGAGAGAGAGAGAGAGAGAGAAATGAAATGTTATATTAACGTCTTGAAAAGGCCAAAGTGACCTATGAGACCAGAAAGTTACAATGCGGTGTATCTGATACAAAGTTAGATTGACAAAATAAATTCAACTAGGATAACAAAATATAAATACTGCGGAATCCTAAATGAAGCTGATAGGTGTGAAAGGTGAAAGGCGTGCAATGTGTGAACTAAGCAATACAATGTGTAGACAATATGGGGGGGAAGTAGAGATCCATCTTCATAGAGATCCATCCTCATCTGCACTTTGGACGACGAAAAAGTATGGCTCGAATCCTTTGCTGTAGCCTCCTTCGAAACTCTGTAGCTCCTCTTCTCCATCGGGGTCGTCTAGATCTTCCTAGCTCCAATGCTCGGTCTATGAGAATGCCGGTAGTGCGGGTAGACCTCTCCACTGTTGGCTGCTCCTCTGTCTGTTCTTCTGGGTGTACAATATCTAGTGTAAAGAAATCTGTGATCTGTCTCTGGGGTTGTCTCTCATCAGCTCTCCTAAGTAAAGTTTCTCTATGCCTGTGTAACTCAAGTAGATATAGCCCCAGACATCTCTAATCTTCATAACTCATGACCGTAGATAGAGGCCCAAAACCTTCTGTGAATAGACAATGAAAACTGCCTCGTATCTCATAGTACATTGTGCAATGACATATGTAATGTACCTCTGTCTTTGGATCTAGATGGCATAAGCGGCATATTCTGCTATTTGTTGGTGTCCCTCTGAATCTGCCAGTCTCAATCTCAAGCTGATGTGAGGACGTGCGTATGTGGCCAACGGCACAATGCAAACCATGAGAAAGATGCTTGTCCATATAGGTAGGTCAAATCACAAACCCATCCCCCGTGAGGTGGAGAAGATGCTCTCTATAGAAAGCCATCTTTGTGCCTAACTCCTGTATCGGCTCTATCCATGTCCTCCTCGTGTCCAGCTGGATCAGATTCTGACGAATGAGTCTATTAATCTCTACCCGCGTCAGAGACCTCAAGGGTGCCTGTAGAGAGTATTGAAAAGGAGGCAACCTGTCCATGGTGAAACCATGTGTCTGAAACCATGATGCCATCTGTGCATACCAGCATGATGTATCCCCATTAAGAGATAATTGTCTGGAGGACTCTAGAGCCATTCTGGCATATCTGTCTCTGGTAGTATCCCACAGACTGTGTACAAAGGAGACTGATCTGGTAAGCGCCTCAATCTCCATAGGGGGGGTAGCTAATTCCGCTTGAATGATATCATGCGGTACGGAAGTCTTGGCTCTAATCAGCTCATAGATACCAGGGGCTTCTCCATACGCCTCCAACCATCCTGGCCTACAGAAGGTCCCCAAACCTGCACCCCATATAACATAGTAGAGGCAACCAAAGTATCAAAGAGCCATAACTTTGTCCCAGGTTCCTGGAACTGAACCTGCGAACACATCCTCTCCATTCCTCCCAAAGCCGCACCAGCTCTAGTTAGTCTAGTCTCTGTTGCTCTTCTCAAAGAAAATCTCGGCCCAGTAAGAACTACCCCCAGATAAGTGTATGCATCTGTATACTCCACAATCTCCTGACCATATTTGAAGGTAGGTACTGATCTCCTGACCCATTGCGGTGATGTTTACCTAGGTTTACACACAATCCACTATCCTCTGCAAAACTGTGTAGTGCATCCAAATGTCGTTGCATACCTTTTGGTGAGTCAGATATCAACACAATATCATCAGCATATAGCAACAATGGGATCCACGTCCCTGCCAGCTGGGCACCCCTGTCACCCTCTCTGTCAATGTAATTAGACACCTCATCAACATCCATACCAAATAGAGTAGGAGACAATGGGCAGCCCTGTTTCACTCCAATAGTAGAGTGAACTAAATGAGATACCCCTTCCGGAGAGCGTACCTTTCCCATCATTGATCTGTACAAAGCCATAATCCCCCAAATCACCTCTATGGGCACCCCCATCTCCTGTAGTCTGCGCATCAATCGAGCTCTTGGTACCGTGTCAAATGCTTTGCGAAAATCCACAAAGCTACAATAGATCCGTCTCGCATGTGCTCTGCCCTCCTCAATGATGGCCTTGAGTGTCAGAATGTGATCAAGAGTGGAGAAACCCTTCGTGAAGCCGGCTTGACCCTTTGCTCGTACACCCTCGCCCTTTGCCCAATTACTCTAAGTGTTGCTCCAGAATAGATGCATACAACCGTGCCAATGTGTCCAACCATAATAGTGCGGTAGTTCCCAGGCTCTGTAGGGTCACCTGCCTTGAAGATGGGCACAATATTAGACAACCTCCAAGTCTCAGGTAATCCCTCACACATGGCACGATTGAACAACATTGCGAGAACCTCCATCAGCATATCCCTGGCATGTATAAAGTGCTCCGCTACTAGACCGTCATGATCATATGCCTTCCCTGTCCTCATCCTGTCGATGGCTCTTTGCACCATCTCAGGTGTAAAGAAAGTGCTCGTAGCTGGGCAAGGCTTGGTAGGGTATGGAAGGGGTTCCTGTCGAGGAACCGTATATAATGATGTCACATATTGGCCCCACACATCAGGTGAAGTAATCACTGGGGGAGGGGAGTGCTCATGGAAGAGTCCCCATGCCTCTCCGGAGTCCCTACTCAAGAACATCTGAGATAAGTCTCGCTCCATGTGAGCTAGGAAAGCTTGCTTCTTCTGTCGCACAAGGCGTCGGAAAGCAATCTGAGACTGTCTGTAAGTGATGACTCCTAAAAGAGGATCCCTCTGAAGCTAGGCTCTCATCTCTCTGCACTCCTCATCATACCAACTATTCCGAGGCTTGCTCCCAAAATGTCGTCTCTTGCCTCCGGCTGAGTGTGTGGGTATGCCACTGATGCAGCCCCATGTAGTGTCTCAGTCAGTAGAGTGGTGCACTCCTCCACTGAAAGGCATGTATCATTTGTGCCAGCTGTGCCTTCCAATAGACGGTCCGAAATCTCCTTTGTATAAACGAAATCTGTCTCTGGAGTAAATGTATAGCGGGTGTGTGACCTGCCTCCTGATGTCTGGGTTGTACTATACTGAAATTTAACGGACAATGTCAAGAGAGCATGATCTACTGCTATGCCCACTGGCCTGGCTGCCATTGTGAAATCTTGAATGCAGGGGACAAAGCTCGGTTGTGTCATAACATAATCCACTGTACTGGCCCCATGTCTGTGTGGAAAGCATGTGAAATCGGTTGCTCCAGGAAATTGCTGTAAGCCATTAAGTATGGCTAATCCATGTGTAGTCGTCATTTCCATGAGGTATCTCCTATACTCCGTCTGGTCTCTGTCATCTGAGCATCTGTCAAGTCCCAACTCACCCATGTCCAGCTCTCTAAGCATCTCATTTGAAGTGTCGTAGAAGGTTGTCTGCGAGTTGCCCGTTCGGGCATTGAAGTCCCCTAGGAGAATGATATCACCATCCCTAGAAAATTCCCAGATGTCATCATCTAGAATAGAGAAAGGCGTTGCCCTCTGGATGCAGCATATACTGATGTACTGGGAGGAAAGTAACAGATGACAATATATAGGAATCGACCTGTGTCAGCTCTCAGTCTCACCCACATATATCTAGCATGATCATCTCTTCGTACAATATGCAGTAATGGTTGTACTTCCTCTTTGAATAGCATTGCTACTCCTCTTGACCCTCTACTCCCATGCTCAGATCTCGCATTTGTCCTGTGAACTGTCTCCCATCTGTATCCCACCACATGTGGCATCACTTGTCCAGGGGCGTGATGAGTCTCTGAGAAGAATACAATATCCTTGTCTTTGAAACTGTCCTCAAATGCACCCACGTCCAACCTCATAGACCCATTACAATTCCAGGTAGCCATCTTCAGTGTGGTCCCATAGGTCTCGCACCGTCATGCAGTGTGACGCTCTAAAATCACCACCCGTCCATCTCTGTAGAAGGCTATCTTTCCCTTCTCCCTTGCCGCTGTAATCTCTGGCATTACCTCTCTCATACGTGAGAACTGTGAGAGAGTCTAGTCATCACCGAGGAAAATATCTGTCTTTTTGAGAGTAGGCCTCTTCCTCAAGAATTCCTTTTCTCTGCCAACGACGGGAAGCGTAGTATGAGAGCTCTCCCCTTTGAAGACTCTCCCGTGCCATTACTTTTCTTACCTACCCTCCATGCCTTTGTTGTGTGCAAAGGCTTCTCCATCCCCATCATGGATGTAAGGCTTGTGACCTCTTTCTCCACATTGTTTATGTCCTTGCGATCGGTCACTCTTACATGCAATGCTCGCATCCGCCTTCTTTGTTCCTCTTGGAGGGTCATGTTGATAAGCGTCGGTGTACAAGGAGTTTCTTGACCTTTTCCTTTCTTGGCGACCTCAATCCATTTTTTGGCCTCGTCCGCCTTTTTCTGTGTCCTTGTTATCATCTCCGCCCATGAAAATGTCTTTGCCACACTCAGTTTCTCTTCCTCCGTGATCATCCTTACTTGTTCCTTGATTTCCTTTATTTCATCTATTACCGAGGGCTGAAATTCGCCTTCGTCTAGTCCACTGCTTACTCTATCAGCAAGCTCCTGTTTAAGGGCTGAGGCTTCTTTTTTGAGTGTCCGTATCTCGACGTTTGGATTCTCCTGTTTGAGAGCTGAGACTTCTTCTTTGAGTGTCTGTATTTCTGCGTTAAGGGTCTCTTTCTCCTTCTTCCATTGTGCGCCTTCATTGAAGACCATCTGAAGGAGGTTTGCCTTCTCCTTCCACCATCCTTCCATCTCTGTTTTCCACTCCTTCATTTCTCTTTCCATCTGCACCATCTGCTTGTTCGTGAGCATGAAGGTTGCCTTTGCTCCCGACTTGCAAACAGGTGAGACATTGACGATTTCCGTGTCTTGTGCAGGGGAGATTGCTTCCATGTTTTGTTGTTCAAGAGATGTATCGGGCTCACTTGCCATTCCGCACCCTCAATTGTCCATTGAATCCTATGCATATGAGAGAGATTTTTGACCGGAGATTCAGTAGTCCACTGCCCAAAGCGGGAAGAAGCACAACCCCAGCTCACTGTGGGCATCAACCATAAAGCAAGAGCAAGAAGCAATGGCCAAAACTGTCCAACAAATAACACGCAGCCCCTAGGTGGGACTGTTTCGTTGCCTGAACCTGGCCCCCTCTGCGGGACTGTCTCACTGCCTGCGCTCGCAAAGAAGCAACCCTGCACGTGGAGACCCCTGCCAGCTTGTTCGTGAGCTTCCTCCCTTGTGTAGTCATCAGTCCCGCCAGCCAAGCCTGTGAGAGAGAGAGAGAGAGAGAGAGAGAGAGAGAGAGAGAGAGAGAGAGAGAGAGAGAGAGAGAGAGAGAGAGAGAGAGAGAGATGAAATGTGACCTATGAGACCAGAAAGTTACAATGTGGTGGATTTGATACAAAGTCAGAGTCAGAGGAACAAGATGACAACAATGACAAAAATGAAATGACAAATGTCACAATAAAATACTATGGAATCCTAAACTACTAGGTGTGGATAGCAGCTAGCTAGGATAGCTAGATCACAAGAGATCTAGCATCGGTTGTCGCTGGTGGATCTCATCAATCTCCTCCATAGTCAGTAGTCTGACCGGGCGTCGTGCATGTCGAGCCAAAGTGATCCGAATCCTCTGATGCAGCCTCCGCCGATGCTGTGTAGTCCTGCGCAGTTGTGGGCGTCTGGATCTTCCCAGCTCAGTCGCTCGGTCGATCACTGTACCTCTGGTGTGAGACGACGAGCTCTGTTGTGGTAGTAACTCCTCCGGGTGTCCAGTGGCAGCTCTAAAGAAATGTGTGATCTGTCTCTGGGACTGGCTAGCCTCTCCTGTCATCAGGCTCTCTCTGTGTTTGCGTAGCTCGAGCAAAAACAAACCCAAGCATCTCTGATCCTCGTACTGCATGACTCGGGAGAATGGTCCAAAGCCCTCTCTGGACAAGCAATGGAAGCGGCCTCGTATCTCGTAGTAGATGGGGCAGTGGCATGT
This sequence comes from Adiantum capillus-veneris, assembly GCF_014529385.1. NCBI lineage: Eukaryota > Viridiplantae > Streptophyta > Polypodiopsida > Polypodiales > Pteridaceae > Adiantum > Adiantum capillus-veneris. Next base: position 62,253,644 of record NC_140942.1, on the reverse strand, counting down.
ATAGTGCAACTCTGTCTCAGGCTCGATGTCACACAGGGGGGCATGTCCTGGCCTCTGTTGGTACTCCGCTGTATCTCCCAGTCTCGATCCGCAACCGGTGTGAAGATGTACGTATCTGGCCGATAGCACATCGTATCCCATGAGACAAGTGGGTGTCCATGTATCTGGGCCTCGTCACAAAACCATCAACCGTAAGCTGGAGGAGATGCTCTCTGTAGAAAGCCATCTTCGTGCCCAGCTCCTGTGTTGGCTGTATCCATGTCCTCCTGGTGTCTAGCTCAGCCAAGTCCCGGCGGATGAGCCTCGTGATCTCGGACTGTGTAAGAGTCAGAGAGGGTGCATCCAGTGAGTACTGGAAGGGAGGCAATCTGTCTATGCTGAACCCATGCGCCTGAAACCATGATGTCATCTCCCCATACCAGCATGCTGTATCTCCCTGCATGGCTAACTGTCGAGAGGACTCAAGTGCAAGGCGGGCATATTTGTCTCTGGGATGTTCCCACATGCGGTGTATGAAGGAGACCGATCTGGTGAGCGCCTCAACCACTAGTGGGGGGGCACCTAGCTTTGCTCGAACAATAGCACGTGGTACTGAGGCCTTCGCTCTAATGAGCCGCGAGATCATAGAGACCAGAGGCTTCTCCATGTCCCCCCATCCATCACTGCGGGTTGTCGTCCCGTGATGATCTAATGAAGGTCCCCAGATCTCAGCTCCATAAAGCAATGCAGAAGCCACCAGAGTATCAAAGAGCCAGAGCTTCGTCCTAGGCTCCTGAAACTGAACATGTGAACACATCCTTTTCAATCTACCCAATGCTGCATGGGCTCTGGTTAGTCTAGTCTCTGCTGCCCTCCTAAATGAAAATGCTGGCCCACTAAAAACCACTCCGAGGTAAGTGTACGCATCTGTATACTCCACAGTCTCCTGGCCGTATGTGAATGCTGGTGCTGACCTCCTGATCCACTGTGGGGTGGTATTAAATACCATGACCTTGGTTTTACCAAGGTTGACGGACAAACCACTTTCCTGAGCAAACCTATTCAAAGCATCCAAGTGACGTTGCATCCCCTCTCGAGAGTCGGAGATCAACACAATATCATCAGCATATAACAATAATGGAATCCATGTCTCTGCCAGTTGTGCACCTCTATCACCATCTCTCTCAATGTAGTCAGAAACCTCATCCACATACATACCAAATAGAGTAGGAGAGAGCGGGCAGCCCTGCTTCACCCCAATAGTGGAGTGAATCGGTGTGGATAGACCCTGTGAGGTGCGTATCTGCCCCACTACTCACCTGTATAATGCCATGACCCCCCAAATGAGCTCTGTGGGTACTCCCATCTGCTGTAATCTGTGTATCAATCTAGCTCTAGGCTCTGTGTCAAATGCTTTGCGGAAATCCACAAAGCTACAATAGATCCGTCTCCCACGCGATCTACCCTCCTCAATGATGGCTCTGAGTGTCAAGATATGGTCAAGAGTAGAAAAACCCCTCCTGAACCCTGCCTGCCCGGCTGCGCGTATCCCCTCCCTCTCTGCCCATCTACTCAGCTGTTGCTCAAGAATAGATGCGTACAACCGTGCCAATGTGTGTCCAATCATGATAGTGCGATAATTCCCAGGCTCCATAGGGTCTCCCGACTTGAAGATAGGTACAATAGTAGATAGGCTCCAAGTATCAGGCAAGCCCTCGCACATGGCACGGTTAAACATCACTGCTAGAAGCTCTGCTAGTAGATCTCTGGCATGTGTGAAATGCTCAGCCACTAAACCATCATGATCGTATGCTCTCCCAGTCTTCATTCTGTCAATGGCCTTCCTCACCATCTCCGCGGTGAAAAAAGTACATGTGTGGGCATGGATCGGGAGGGTCGGGAAGGTGGGGCTGCTCAGGAACTGTGTACAGAGATGATGCATACTTGCCCTAGTCCTCTGTAGAAGTGATGGCCGGGGGGGGAGAGTGCTCCTGAAAGAGCCGCCATGCCTCACGTGAGTCCTGACTCAAGAACAACTGATATAGGTCCTGCTCTAGCCGAGCCAAAAATGCCCTCTTCTTCTGCCGCACTAGGCGTCGGAAGTCAATCTGTGACTGTCTGTGAGTGATGTCCCCCAAAAGCACCTCCCTTTGAAGTCGAGCTCTAGTGTCCCGGCATTCCTCATCATACCAACTGTTCTGGGGCATGCTTCCCGAACGGCGTCTTTGCTCAGGCTGGGTGTGTGGGTATGCCTCTGCTGCTGCATCATGTAGTGTCTGTGTCAATATAGTAGTAAGCTCCTCCAGAGGTAGCCCTGGCTCCTCTGTGCATAGGCGTCTGTAGATCCCATCTATGTATACAGAGTCTGTCTCCCGCGTGAAGGTGTAGCGAGTAGGGGCTGCTGTCCGTAGCCTGTGTGCTACACTAAACTGAAAAGAGATGGTCATTGACACAAGAGTATGATCCACTGCCACACCAACAGGTCTGGGTCCAACCGTGAGATCCTGGATACTAGAGATGAGGCTCGGATGTGCGATGACATAGTCCACTGTGCTGGCTCCATGTCTGTGTGGAAAGCTTGTAAAACCCCTTGAGGCGGGAATTCTCTGTAGGCCATTCAAGATGGCCAATCCATGTGTAGTCCCCATGTCTATCAAGTGTCGCCCATACTCAGTGTGTTCTCCATCTTGTGATAGTCTGGATAGGCTTGTCTCTGCAGCATCCAGCTCTCTCAGCATCTCCTCTGAAGTATCATAAAATACTGTCTGATGATAGGCACTCCTAGCATTGAAATCCCCTAGAATGATGATGTCACCATCTCTAGAGAACTCCCATATGTCATCATCCAAAATAGAGAAAGGGGACTGTCCTCTGGGTGGTGCATACCATAGTTACCCGGAACGCGGAACGGGAACGGCGATGGGATCCCTGCGGAACGAGGGAACGGCTAGGGGTCCGGAACGGGAACGGCGCGGAACGGGAGGTATAAAAAACACCCAAATAGTGCATTTTTAGCTCCTTGTGTTTAAATACAAGGAGTATTAGAGTGCTTTGACTCTAATACTCACAAAAAACTCGTTTTGAAGACCATTCAACCTTGCTATGACTAGATGATGATGTGAGAGAGAGAGAGAGAGAGAGAGAGAGAGAGAGAGAGAGAGAGAGAGAGAGAGAGAGACTTGAGAGAGTGAGAGGGAGAGGGAGAGATTTGAGAGAGTGGGAGGGAGAGGAAGAGAGCTTGAAGGCGTGAAGCCTTGATCCTTGATCCTTGAGCCTTGAGAGAGTGAGTCTTGAGAGGAAGAGATCTTGAGAGTGTGAGAGGGAGAGAGCTTGAGCCTTGAGGATTAGCTTGTGAAGAGAAAGGGGGAGGGGGGTGCATTTTATGAGTCCTTGAGGCCTTGCACACTTCAAAACAAAGCCCAAACATTTACTTCAATTTTTTCAATTTTTGCCAAATTTGTTTGTAGCCGTTGGCCGTTCCAGGGGCGTTCCGGAAGGTTCCGGAATGGCCGTTCCGGTTTGCACTGGCCACCCGGAACGTCAAACGTTTCGGGACGTCTCGGAACTTTCGGGAAGGGAACTGCCCCCCAGAACGCCGGAACGGGGGCTAGGGGGCGTTCCCCGGTAACTCTGGTGCATACACTGACGTGCTCGGGAGAAAGTAGCAAATAGCAATGTAAAGATATCTGTCTGTCTATGCTCTGAGTCTCACCCACATGTACCTAGCCTGCTCATCTCTGCGGGCTATATGTATCAATGGCTGCAACTGCTCTCTGAATAACACTGCCACTCCTCCTGATCCCCGCCCTCTGCGCTCTTATCGTGTCTCCTGTCTATAGGCAGTCTCCCATCTATATCCATTGATGTGAGGCATAGACTGCCCATGGGCCTGATGTGTCTCAAAGTAGAAGACGATGTCTCTTCCCCTGAAACTATCCTCAAAGGCGCCAACATCAAGTCGCATAGATCCATTACAATTCCACGTGGCAACTTTGAGGGTGGTCCCACGGGTCTCGCACCATCATGTGGAGCGCCGCTCTACAATCACAACCCGGCCATCTCTGTAGAAGGCCGTCTTTCCCTTCTCCCTTGCCGCTTGAATCTCTGGCATTACCCCTCTCATATGCGCAAGCTGTGTGAGAGTGAGGTCATCTCCAAGGAATATGCCCGTTTTCTTTAGTGTAGGACGCTTCTTCAAGAAGTCCTTCTTTGCCTCCATGGATGGGAAACGGATGATTAGAGCTCTCCCTTTTGAAGTCTCCCCATTGTCTTGTGTCTTCTTCCCCACCCTCCATGTCTTTGTGTGAGTAGCCTCACTACCCATCATGCGGAGAAGTTCTTCAACTTCCCCTTCCACATCATCTCGGTCTTTTAGACCGGTTACTCTTATATGCAAAGCTCTAGTTTTCCTTCGTTGTTCTTCTTCTAGAGTCATGTTGATGATTGTAGGAGTGGGGACAGATGTTGTTTCTTTCCCTTTGCCTTTCTTAGCGACTTCTATCCACTTCTCGGTCTCATCCGCCTTGTTTTGCGTCTTCGTGATCACATCCATCCACGAAGACGTCTTTACCATCTTTTGTTTCTCCTCCTCTTTGATCATCCGTACCTGATCTTTGATGACCTTGATTTCCTCTACTGCCGAAGGCTGGAATTCCCCCTCTAGTCCACTGCTCGCTCTATAGGCAAGTTCTCGCTTGAGAGCTGAGACCTCTTCTTTACGTGCTTTGGAGTCCGCCTTAAGTGCTTGTAGCTCTGCGTGCAGGTCCTCTTTCTTTTTCTTCCACTGCGCGCCTTCGTTGAGAAACATTTGAAGAAGGTTGGTCTTCTCCTTCCACCATCCCGCCATATCTGCTTTCCAGTCTTTCATCTCCCTCTCCATTTGTGTAATCCGCTTGTTTGTAAGCACAAAAGTTGCCTTCGGATGGGGCTTCCATACGGCTCTGCGTGCAGGTCCTCTTTCTCTTTCTTCCATTGCGCGCCTTCGTTGAGAAACATTTGAAGAAGGTTGGCCTTCTCCTTCCACCATCCCGCCATATTTGCTTTCCAGTCTTTCATCTCCCTCTCCATTTGTGTAATCCGCTTGTTTGTAAGCACAAAAGTTGCCTTCGGATGGGGCTTCCATACCGGCGAGGCAGTCATGACGTCCATCACAAATACAATCTGCACTTTTGCCAAGTCAACCCACTATGTCCACATCACACATACATCCTTATCCCGTATGATGCATACATGTGTGTTCCCCATATCAATCATACATTTTTTTATTTTCTGCAATTTTCTGTCAATGCTGAAAATTATGTAATTCTGAAATTCCGAACTTTCCCTGCAGGTTTGCAACTCGTGAGAAATTTAAAAATGTAAATTTTGTATTTCTGTAGGTCTGAAAAAATTTGCAGGTCCGGAAAATTTGCAAGTGTGACTCCTCGCTATCTGCACTGTAATGCACCTCCGGGCTTGGGGGGGTGGGGCGGGTGGGGCGCAGTCCAGCCACGAGTAAGCCCGTGTGGTGGGGGTTTGGGGGGGGGGCGGTGCACTGTCACAACAGGGGGGAGGAGGGCGCAGTCCAGCTGAGAGAGACCTTGCGCTACTGTGGCGCAGGCAGCAGGGTGCAACCCAGGTGGCGCGCAGGTCAGCAGAAGCAGGCAGGTGGCATGCAACTCAGCAGCAGCAGGTGGCGCGCGAGAGAGAGGGAACAACCCACGCAGGTGTGTGTGTGTGTGTGTGTGAGAGAGAGAGAGAGAGAGAGAGAGAGAGAGAGAGAGAGAGAGAGAGAGAGAGAGAGAGAGAGAGAGAGAGAGAGAGAGAGAGAGAGAGAGAGAGAGAGAGAGAGAGAGAGAGAGAGAGAGAGAGAGAGAGAGAGAGAGAGAGAGAGAGATTTTTAACGTCTATAAAGAGGCCGAAATCGGCCTATGAGACAAATCAAAGTACATGAGGTGGGTGTCGTCTGTGTATCCATAAAGGATAAAAGGGTACAAAAGTTAAAGTAAACTATCCTGTGTAATGTCTGGGGGGAGATGATACAAAGAGGGTGGGGGTGGAGCTCCAAAAACTGGGGGAGAGATGCAATCCTATATGCTGGGGTAAATACAATCATGAGATGCTATCCTATCTCTAACTCCATCCAGTCCCATAATCAGGGTGTAATACATGATGCATGGATGGGTAGGGTGCGGACAATCCGCGTAAGATGGCGGCTTGATGTGCAAAAGCCCGAGTACGTCGCTCCTCCAAGGATCTGTAGTAGTGCCCCTGGATCTCTTGGATCTCTCTGTGGTGTAGGCGGGGTGCCCTACGTCCATGTGTGCGTGGGCGTCTGCGAGCTCGGACCTCCTCAGCCTGCTGTAGAGTCACTCCTCTCTGGGTGGTCGAAAGTGATGGTGCTGCTATGGTCCTCTGGAAAAAGTCCGTGAGCTGTGTCTGGCGCTCGTCTCTCATCCCTAGTGCTGCCTGAAGGAGGGAGTCCCGATGCTGCTGTGCCTCTATGAGGAAGTGGCTGAGCTGTCGTTGGTCTCTGGACTCAAAGATCTGATGTAGAGTGGGCTGATCTGCAAACAAGGTCGGATATCTGTCTCTAATCTCCTCATATGCTCTACATCTGCATACGTAATTCTCCTCGCTCTCAACCTCTGCTATGCAAAGTCTGCTTATTCTCTTTGCTCTAGGGACATGTGCCGCTCTGCCTACCTCAATCTCTAGCTGGTGTGATGATACTCTGAGCTGTCCGATGGCGACCAGTGCTCTATGGCATATAGACATCCATGTATCTCGGTCTCTGGATGAAACCATCTGCTAGAATAGTGAGGAAGTGGTCTCTGTAGTACTGCCTCTTTGTGGGAAGAGGCTCTCTGGGTGTGATCCATGTCTCCCTGATGTATAGCTGCCAGAGATCCTGTCTGAGAACTTGATTCCTCTCGGTGTGTGAGAGGCGTATGTGAGGGGAGTCGGGATCATACTGAAAAGGGGGTAGATCCGTGATGTCCAAGCCATGGGATGTAAACCACTCTATGACCTGTGAGTACCATGCCCTCGTGTCCCCCTCCTGATGCAACTGTATCGATGCCTCAAAAGCCCTGCGGGTGAGTCTGTCTGGTGGGAGCTCTCGCATGCGCTGGTTGAAACAAACTATTTGAAAGAGAGCCTCTACTAGCATCGGTGGGGTAGCTAGCTCTACTCTGATGATATCATGTGGTACTGAGGGTTTGCTATGGAGCAAACGGGAGATCATGATGATCTGTGGGCGCTCTATCTGTGTCCATAGGGATGCGGATAGCCTTGGAGCCCATACAGCGGCTGCATACATCGTGGCAGGTGTGACTAGAGTGTCAAAAAGCCACCCCTTGGTGCGGGGCTCCTGGAAGTGGGCCTAATGGCATCTGCGCTCCAAGGTGGCCAGCGCTGCATATCCTCGTGTAAGCCGGTCTCGGGCTGCCTGTGCCATGGAAATCTACCAGTGGTGCCAGTGAAAGTCACCCAGGTATACATATGAATCAACCACATCGACCTGCCCGCCTGCTGCTGTGAGTAGTGCTCTGCTCCGCACTGTCCTGGAGGTGTGAAAGATCATGACCTTGGTCTTGCCAAGGTTCACTGTGAGCCCTCGATGTGTGCAGAAATCATCCAAGGCTCGTAGGTGGCTCTGTAGTCCCTCTTGTGTCTCAGAAACTAGAATGATATCATCAGCATAAAGCATATATATACTGGTATACCTGCCAAGTCTGATCCCGCTCCTCTTGCGCGTAGAATGTAATGTGATATCTCGTCGATGTAGAGACCAAATAGAGTTGGGGAGAGGGGACATCCTTGCTTCACACCAATAGTGCTAGGAATGGAATCCGATAGTCCACCTGGGCAGCGCACTCTACCAGAGACCTGTGCGTATACAGAATGAATGGCCCATGTAATCTCAAATTGTATATGTAGCTCCAGAAGGCGCTGGAAGAGTCTCTCTCTAGGGATAGGGTCAAAGGCCTTGCGGAAATCCACAAAGCAGCAATAGAGTCTCCTCTTCCGTGCTTTCGCTCCATTGATCAGGCAGCGAAGCACGAAAATGTGGTCGATAGTCGAGAAAGTGCGTCGAAAGCCTGCCTGTCCTGACGCTCGTATCCTTGACGCCTCTGCATGCGTGCTAAGCTCTGCCTCAAGAACAGCCCCATATAGTTTGGCCAGTGTGTGGCCAATCATGATAGTCCTGTAGTTCCCTGGATCCAGGGTGTCGCCAGACTTGTGGATAGGCACGATGGTGTGCATAGTCCACTCCTCTGGTAGTCCCTCAACCAAGGCACGGTTGAAGAGAAGTGCTATCAAGGGGGAAAGAGTGTCTGCTGCATATATCAAGTGCTCACTCTGTAGTCCAGTGTGATCTGCTGATCGGCCATGCTGAAGGCGTCGGATGGCCCTCTCCACCATGCTAGATGTGAAGAAAGTCGAGGTGGTAGGTCGAGGATCAGATGGCTCTGGGATCAGTGGCTGCCGAGGTATCTGGTACAAGCGCTCGTCATAATCATGCCAAATCTAAGGGTCCTCCAGGGGGGTGGTGGGGTGTGGCTCTCTCAGAGTCCTCCATGTTGTGGCGCAGTCTGTACTCATAAGAAGGTGGTATAGCTCAAGCTCCTGTGCCTCCTTGAAGGCCCGTTGTTTACGACGTGTGATGTCCTTTCCTTCATCTGTCGTCTGACCTCGCTCTCAGTAATCTCCTCTAAGGCTCGTTGAGCCCGTAGCTGTCTGTATAAATCTCTGCACTCCCCGTCGTACCAGCAATTCTGGGGCATCGTCCCAGAGGGGGGGGGGTCGGCCACTGTGGGTAGTGTGTGGAAAGAAACTGAGGGCTGAGGTGTGTAGAACTGCTCTGAGAGAGAGAGAGAGAGAGAGAGAGAGAGAGAGAGAGAGAGAGAGAGAGAGAGAGAGAGAGAGGAGAGAGAGAGAGAGAGAGAGAGAGAGAGAGAGAGAGAGAGAGAGAGAGAGAGAGAGAGAGAGAGAGAGAGAGAGAGAGAGAGAGAGAGAGAGAGAGACCCTTGATGAACGTTACAAGCCGGTGGAGCTGGTGGATACTGCAAAGGGTGACGGCGATGGGAAGTCTCCAGCGCTGTGTTGATAGAGAGAGAGAGAGAGAGGGTGCGCCATTGACCTGCTCCCTCTACGTTTCTGCAGCCCTGCACGTTCAGCAGCTCCTGCACGCTTAGCAACCTGAGCCGCTCTGCTGTCGTAAGAGCCCATGCTCTGCTACCGTGGTGCCTTGAAACCTGTGCGTTGTGGTGCTGAGGTTGAAAACTTGCGCGCTGTGGTGCTGAGACTGAAATCTGCGCGCTGTGGTGCTGAGGTTGAAACGTGCGCGCTGTGGAGCTGATTGAAACGTGCGCGTTGAGGTGCCGAGGCTGAAGCGTGCTCGTGAGAGAAAGAGGACGACACCCTGCTCGTTGAAGAGAGAGAGAGATGATGATGATGATGTTGTATTTACGTCCTCTGGGGGCCAAAATGACCCATGGGACCACAAAAAAATCTACAAGATGCTCCCGTCATGTGTGTAGAGGGGGTAGTGGGCTAGTAGCTTTCTTGTGTGTTATTGTTGTGTGATGATCCAATACTTTGGCAAAGTAGATGCCTAAAGCTACTGGGGAGGGGTGTGTCCGAGAGAGAAGCTCCTCAAAGGTGACATCCCCTTGCAATAGCAGTGGGAAATCAGCACGGATGTGTGCGTATGCTGGGCACTCGATGGTGACATGGGCCTCGCTTTCCACTTTGTTTAAATTGCATTGTGTGCATGTCCTTCTATTTTCCTTTATTTTCAGCCACCCTCCCGTTTCAATCTTGAGCATGTGTGATCGCGTCCGCATCAAAGTAATGGCCCGTCTTGCCCGGTGGGACATAGGTGTCCTGATATGCATGTGAGTGTCCCCAGTCTTGTAGGTCTCCCAATTTTGTGTATTGATGTGTTTGCCGTAGTATTCAAATTTGGACCTGTGTACTGTTGTACTCCATCTAGTGTGTAGGGCTTCAAGTATGCTTCTGTCAAATTTCAGCCCATGCTCATGTTCAGTGCCTTCCTCTATATGCATGTCCACATGGTCTCCCATATTCCATCTAGAGAACCATTTCCGTATGTCTTCTATGAGACTGGATGTGAGAAATTTACTCTTGTAATTTGTAGCAGGGCTACAGTGTCACTTTATAGGACATAGAGTTGGACAGTGGGTTACATTGGGACTGGTTCACACTAGACGGACCCTCTGGACGGACGTCTGGTCTGGGAGTGACACGTGGCAGGGTACCTACCGACGACTGACGGTGGCCTAGTGGACCTCGTGGCCAGGTCACCACATGGCTGACATTTATGAGCCGTTGGTGGCTCTTTACGGTGGTACATATGAGTAGTCGTTTGGGGCAGTTCGATTATCTTGCACGTAGTCGTCTAGAAAGTCTTACACAGAGCACTGCTTCACCATCCCTGCACATCTGAGCCTCGACACCCCATTTGTACCTGTAAGTCCTGGGCTGGAGCTGACTGTGCTGCCACGCCAGAGTCTGTACATGGTAAGTCTTGGTTCTTTGAGCTAGTCGAGTCCTCATGTTCTGGTCCACTGTTGTGTCTCTGTTGTTAGCCATTGTTCCTGTATTTCATTATGTTGAGAGAGTGTCCATTTGTTTGAGTGAGATTGTCACGCACATTGCATTGAGGGGCACCCACACTATAGAGAGCACGGCACATTATCCGCGCTACAGGTGCTCTCATTTTGGCGACCACGATGGGATCTCAACTGAAGTTTCACTCTGTTGAGTAGCTGGTTTCTTCGCCTCGCCTGTGTAGCCTGTTGGTCTGGTTTGGTCTGGTTCAGCTTAATCTAGCTGGTCTAGTCTCTCGCCTTGTTGGTCTGGTCCTCTCTCGCAGTGGTCCACCGAGTGCTCGTCCTGGTCTAGGCCTTCCTCGTCCCTGGTCTCTGGTCCTTGCCCTGGTCCAGCCTCCTCGTCCTGGTCCTTGGTCCTTGGTCCTGGTCTAGTCCTCGCCCTGGTCCAGCCCTCCTCGTCCTGGTCCTTGGTCCTCGGTCCTGGTCCTGGTCCTTGGTCCTTGGTCCTTGGTCCTTGGTCCTTGGTCCTTGGTCCTTGGTCCTGGTCTAGTTCTCGCCCTGGTGCGGTCCTCCTTGTCCTGCCAGCTAGGTGGTCTAGTCATTGGTCCTGGACCAGGTGGTCTAGTCACTATCCTCACTTGTTCGGTTTTAGACCCGTGTTGTTCACTGCATGACACATACAAGGCGGTCAGTTGAGCGTCAAAGCGCACTACTGAGCCCTCTGAAGCACTATAACAGAAGACGCCCTGTGGTATCTAGTAGAAGTCCATTAACCTCATCAACCATACCTCCACATACGACATCCCCCATTCCTTCATCCGGTTCCACATCTTCCAGATCACCTTCTCCAGCAAAGCTCTCTCCTAGTGTGCTACAGCAGGCTATTGAGCAACAGGCTCAACAAGGGGCCATGGAGGCGTTGGCTAGTGTGTTGGCCAAGGTAAACATCAAGTTCCCCACCTTCAAAGGACTTTCCTCGGAAGATGCGGACGACCATGCACGGAGGTTCGTATCTCTCTGTAGAGGACGTGGTCTTAACAGGGAAGATGCTTATCTGGTACTTTTTCCATCAACCTTGGATGGCTTAGCAGACCAATGGTACAGCCAGTTTGCAGAGAATCATTTTTCAACTTGGGCAAACTTAAGAAAACAGTTCTGTGCAGCTTTTAGGCCGGGCGACTACCAAGAGAAAGTGTTGGATGAGTTGGCCAACATGGTGCTCCAACCAGAGGAGACTTTTGCAGAGCTTATGACCAAAACCAAGTCTCTGGTTGCCAAGCTTCCCCAGCAACCCGGTGAATTCATGGTTAAGAAGTGGGTGGAGAAGGCGCTTCCCAAAACCTCTCAACAAAAACTCCGGGAGAGCCTCCAACCCGACGCCACTCTAGAGGAATTCATCGCCGCTGCTACGAGGATAGAAGGGGCTAGGAAGCTGTTCACTAGCCCCCCTCACATAGAGACCCCCTCTGTGTTTTTGGACAATCCTTATGATCCTTTATCTTCTTTACGCAGGGAACTGGAAGCCCTAAAGTTACAGCGAGCTCTTCAAGAGGAGAGATCCTTCTCTCTTAGACAGGAGAAGCCCCCACATCAAGAGGCTTATGATCAACTTAAAAGAGAGCTAGAAGAGCTCAGGTCTCAGCAGGAGTTTAAGGCTATGGTATGGTGTAGCTCATGTCGATCTCCAGGGCATCCTTCTCAGGACTGCCCACTTCGAGCTTACTGCCATTTTTGCGAGAAGCTTGGCCATGATGACAAAGAGTGCTATTATCTGAAGGGAATGCGGCAACTACAACAGAGCCTCGCCCCCAACCTTCAACAAGGGTTGACACCTACATCCAACATGGTTTCACCCTATGGTCATCAACACCCTATGCCACCTCTGCTGACAACACCTCCTATGCAAGGTATGCACAACAACTTCGCATCTCCCAATTTTTATCATGCTAATGCTCCCTCAACCCCTCAGAGCTTCTACACGTCACCCTCAAATTCCATGCAACAACCACCTCGTCCGCCGTTCCGTCCCTCCAATCGGCCCATTTTATGCTACAGATGTGGAGAGTATGGGCATTATCAGAGCAAATGCCCTCTGCCAGAAGGCTCTCCTCCGTGCCAACTTTGCCCTGAGGCTCAGGATCACTACACTAAGGATTGTCCTAAACAACGCGCCTCTACCTCTGCGAGCCCAAGTCAGAGCCAACCGGAATTCACCTTTCCCAAGATCAATTTGATAGTAGTTAGTACCAACCCCAAGCCACCACTTTCTGCCCATATGATTGCCTCTCAAGACAAGTTGCAGCTGGTAGAGGAGCCAGCTGGTGTCCTCACACGAGCTCAGAGGGCAGCCCTCGGCCTCAATCTTCCAGCAGGTACAGCCCTTTCCTCCCCAATGTCTACGCCTCCTCCAGCAGCTGACATGCCATCCCCTAGTGCTAAGAAAGGATCTTTTACTATGCTTTCCGATATTGATGGGGCTTTCTTAGAAGCAGTTGCTGACTTACAAAAGATCAAGGAAACTGAGAAGACACTGATCCCAAGAGAAAAACCTACAGCAGAGACTATATTGAAGAATACCTTTCAGCCAGTGTCATTGTATGACATGCTTCGACTTGATGCAAATTTTCGAAGTGACACCCTTGCCATCATTCAATCTCTGTACCCTGGTGCAGGGTCTAGTGGCGGGCACCTCCCAGTGCAGCCCTCCGAATCCTACATGATATCCTATCCCAAAGCTTCACTTACTGATTACAGGAGTCCGCGTCTAACCGTTTCTATTATGAGCCGCGAATTCTCAGAGGTCATAGTAGATGGTGGGTTGGGTATCAACCTGATGCCTGAATTCACTATGCTGGCATTGGGTCTCCAGCCCACTAGGCCTGCCCCATTCACAGTGACTTTGGCCGACCAGAGGACTGTCTACCCCTTGGGCATTGTAGAAAAGGTGCCTCTGCAGGTTCAAGATTTCACATTCAGCTTGGATTTTGTGGTGGTTTGCCTTCCCCAGGTAGAAGGCGGCTTCCCATTGCTCATTGGCAGACCATGGCTATGACACACGAAAGCACTACATGATTGGGGAAACGATGCAATGTGGATACGAACCCCTGGCTCCCCAATGCAACCGATTCTCCTTGAAGGTGGAATGGATCCGGTGGTGCATCATAGTTCCCTGTCCATGGAGTCCAAACCCGAACTGGAACAACCTACTCTGCCTGACGGGTTAGATGAGGATCTGTTGGAATGGTTGGATGCTACCAAATCTATGCCCTGTTTTGGAGTTTCAATTCACTCTTTGCTTGAAGGTACACCCTCTTCCAATGTTTCCAAGGTAACTAAACCTTATGAGCCACATGAGCCAGCTCAAGAGTTGAAGGTCACAGAAGATACTCCTGATGCGCTCTCGGTGAAAGCCCTCTTGATAAAAGCCGTTGAATTTGGAAAGCCAAGGAAAAAGTATATAAGCAAAAAGAAATCTCCCCTACAGGAGTTCAACCCCCTTCAAACATCAGCCCCATTGGTGTCTGCTTCTCCAACCAGAACGAAGCTAACCTCTGTGTCTAGCCAACTCCCTTCACAGAGCAGGTCCTGCTTGATGTGCTGGATGAATTCCCTACTCCTGCTCGTTGTCTTGCTGAGAATAGTTGGTTCTGTCCTCAACCTGCACTTTCATAAGACCCTAACCCTACTCGCCCCTACCCACCCTCCCCCTTCCCCTCGCCCCTACCCACCCCCCCTACCCCCTCACCCCCCCTCACCCCTACCCTATCCCTACTCGCCCCTACCCACCCCCTCACACACCCTCGCCCCTACCCTCCCCTCTCGCCCCTACCCACCCTCTCCCTTCCCCTCGCCCCTACCCACCCCCTCTCGCCCCTACCCACCCCCTCACCCCCCCTCGCCCCTACCCTCCCCCTCTCGCCCCTACCCACCCCCTCACCCCCCCTCGCCCCTACCCTCCCCCTCTCGCCCCTACCCACCCTCTTCTCCCCCTCGCCCCTATCTAGCCCTTCCCACCCTCTCCCCTACCCACTCCCCCTCGCCCTAGCCCTACTCTCCCCCTCTCCTAGTCCCCATCACTGCCCTCGCCCTAAGTCCCTCCCCCTTGCCCACTCGTCCCTACCCAACCTTTATTCACCCTACCCTTCCTCTCTCGTCCACTTAGTTCTCGAATTGGTCCCTACCCTCTCCAATCGGCCCCTACCCAATCCAATCGGTCCCTACCCTCTCGAATTGGCCCCTACCCTCTCGAATTGGTCCCTACCCTATCCAATCGGCCCCTACCCAATCCAATCGGTCCCTACCCTCTCCAATCGGCCCCTACCCACCCCCTCACCCCCCCTCGCCCCTACCCTCCCCCTCTCGCCCCTACCCACCCCCTCTCGCCCCTATCTCGCCCTTCCCTCTCGCCCCTACCCACCCTCTTCTCCCCCCTCGCCCCTATCTAGCCCTTCCCACCCTCTCCCCTACCCACTCCCCCTCGCCTAGTCCCCATGACTGCCCTCGCCCTAAGTCCCTCCCCCTTGCCCACTCGCCCCTACCCAACCTTTATTCACCCTACCCTTCCTCTCTCGTCCACTTAGTTCTCGAATTGGTCCCTACCCTCTCCAATCGGCCCCTACCCAAACCAATCGGTCCCTACCCTCTCGAATTGGTCCCTACCCTATCCAATCGGTCCCTACCCTCTCCAATCGGCCCCTACCCAATCCAATCGGTCCCTACCCTCTCGAATTGGTCCCTACCCTATCCAATCGGCCCCTACCCAATCCAATCGGTCCCTACCCTCTCGAATTGGTCCCTACCCTCTCCAATCGGCCCCTACCCAATCCAATCGGTCCCTACCCCCTCGAGTTGGTCCCTATCGCCCCTACCCTCTCCAATTGGTCCATACCCAATTCCAATCCCCTCGCCCCTACCCTCTCCAATCGGCCCCTACCCAATCCAATCGGTCCCTACCCTCTCGAGTTGGTCCCTACCCTCTCCCATTGGCCCCTACCCAATCCAATTGGCTCCCACCCCCTTAAGCCCTCGCCCCTACCCTTCCCTCACCTCTCGTCCCTACCCACCCCCTTAAGTCCTCGCCCCTTCCTAACCCCTCTCGCCCCTACCCCCCCCCTCCCTTGCCTCAGCCCTAACAAGCCCCCCTCGCCCCTGGTCAGACTGGCATCCAGGTCAAAATGCTTGCTGGGAGCTCTATCCAGATGGACAGATGCCCAGTAACAAGACTGTTGGTGGCGGTGATGATGCCTTTAACACCTTCTTCAGTGAGACGAGATGGGAGCGGGAAAGCATGTTCCTCGAGTTGTGTTTGTTGATTTAGAGCCCACTGCGATTGATGAACCAACCTGGTTACTTACCCAGAATTCACTTCATGCTTTCATCATATGCCCCAATGATTTCGGCAGCTAAGGCCTATCATGAGCAGTTGTCCGTTGCAGAGATAACCAACACATTTGAGCCATCGTCAATGATGGCAAAATGTGATACTAGGCATGGTAAATACATGGCATGCTGCACATAGGGGCAGAGAAATTTTGTGTAATCCTATCACAGCAGCAAGTTTATGAACCTTTTTGGCTGTTTCCTTGGGGCTTTCAAGCATTCACCTGGTTGCCATCAAAATGCCGTTAATGCTTTTTGTTTTTCCATTAAGATGGAGCTTAAACGCATCGCATTATTACTCGAGCTTCTGATCATCCCTCTTTTCGACAATTTCATCAGCAAGTGCGGACCAGGTCATTTTCTTCTCACTATAGTTATGGAGGATAAAGATGCGTTGGATCCAAACCGAGCATATCTCTTTGTTGAGGAGCCTCAGTCTGTTTTGCGGATTGGGATTCTTGGACTATGCAATCATATTGGGTTCTTGCCTATTCAAAGGCTTAAGGCGTCGCAAGCAGGACAGTGTTTTACTCCACTTTTGAGGCATGTAAGGTCATGGTTGGGCCTAGCACCTGCTTCAAGAAATGTACGGATGCAGCACCTAGTGGTTTTCTTTCACAGTTTTTTCAGTATTCCTCTCACCGAGACGGTGAGCGGTCTTGTGGCGGGCAACCTGTAGCAGGGCTACAGTGTCACTTTATAGGACATAGAGTTGGACAGTGGGTTACATTGGGACTGGTTCACACTAGACGGACCCTCTGGACGGACGTCTGGTCTGGGAGTTACACGTGGCAGGGTACCTACCGACGACCGACGGTGGCCTAGTGGACCTCGTGGCCAGGTCACCACATGGCTGACATTTATGAGCCGTTGGTGGCTCTTTACGGTGGTACATATGAGTAGTCGTTTGGGGCAGTTCGATTATCTTGCACGTAGTCGTCTAGAAAGTCTTACACAGAGCACTGCTTCACCATCCCTGCACATCTGAGCCTCGACACCCCATTTGTACCTGTAAGTCCTGGGCTGGAGCTGACTGTGCTGCCACGCCAGAGTCTGTACATGGTAAGTCCTGGGCTGGAGCTGAGTGTGCTGCCACGCCAGAGTCTGTACATGGTTCTTTGGTTCTTTGAGCAAGTCGAGTCCTCATGTTCTGGTCCACTGTTGTGTCTCTGTTGTTAGCCATTGTTCCTGTATTTCATTATGTTGAGAGAGTGTCCATTTGTTTGAGTGAGATTGTCACGCACATTGCATTGAGGGGCACCCACACTATAGAGAGCACGACACATTATCCGCGCTACATAATTCTTTTGCGGTTCACATCCGACTTGTCATGCCATGTGGGGTAGATGGCTCTCCGGCATCATCTTAACTTTCATGAGGTATCTGTGTACCCCCTGTAAGGCTTGCATTTCCAAGGGTCTCTTGCCTGTCTCCAAAAGCATCACTGAGTATGGGGTGGTAGTTTTGATCCCCATGTGTCTTCATAGGAATTTTTTTTTGTTTTTTTTCAATGTCATTCGAAGTGCTAGCGGAGATACTCCCCCTCCCATACCTCTACATCGTAAAGTATTGTTTGGACCACGCATACATCAAATGCCAGAGAGAGAGAGAGAGAGAGAGAGAGAGAGAGAGAGAGAGAGAGAGAGAGAGAGAGAGAGAGAGAGAGAGAGAGAGAGAGAGAGAGAGAGAGAGAGAGAGAGAGAGAGAGAGAGAGAGACTCTGTTGAACCAACCAACTGGGCAGTGGATTAGTGATTATACAATGAGGGCAAGGTGGTGCTTATATACTAGCCTTGACAAATTGCCCTACCGAGAGTTTGACAAATAAGTAAAATAAATACCTAAAGCTGAAATAAAATTTGGGATCACATTTGGCCATTCACTTAAGATGCTATAACTTTAACACCTTCTCTGCAGCTCATAGTGGGCATGTGTATGAAGACAAGTCAATGAAGAAGCCACCATGGACACCCCAGCAATGATGTCTACTATTAGATACACTTTTTACCTTAGAAGAATGCCTCTTGAGCATTGGTTGCCTCATAGAAAAGTGAATTGTAGACCACTCTGTCCAAGAATCCCCATTTGTGAGTTGTAAACACATCACGTCGAAACTTTGCTAGACAATGAACTTTGAAACACATCCTGTCCAAAATCCAGCCAACAACAATGGATTGCACGCACATCCATGGTGTGTTAAACGTCGTGTTGGTTCTTTGGCAGATGCATGTGCCTCAAACTCCGACCTGCGGGTTCAAACATCGATAACTTGAACTCCAACACATGAAGCCAGATCATTTGTAGGCAGCACTCTCTTTGCCGCTCGCAAGCCTCTGCCTGGTTGAAGCTACCTGCGGCAACGACCACTTGACTTGAAATTTTGCGTCGTGGCAACTGTGGCCATCACGACGCATGCCATGCCGATCTACTCTATTAAATCTTTATCCTCGCTGTCTCTGTCAAGGTTGCGTTTGCCTTTGTCTTGTTGTGCGTTCTTGTTTGTGCCTTTGGCTTTGCATTCTTGAGTCAAACAAAGCGTCTTCTCGCATTTATAACGATGGCTCTCGGACTGCGTGGGTACTGAAGCAGCTAATTGAGCACTCACCGTGCCGTCCTTGTCAAGCTTTCCTTTGCCTTTGTCCTCTAGCGAGCTCATGTCTTTGTCTTTAGCTTCACATTCCCGAGCCAAACAAATTGATGGCTTCCTTGAGAACTTCGGTTCTACATAGGCCGCTAACTGGGTATTGGTCGATCCACTTTCCATAGCCATTCTTGATCTTGGTTCATCGTGGTGCTTGAGCAAGGACAAGCCTTGGCAAGCTGGGTTTTGTTCTTGGGGAGCTTAGACTTCCACCTCACACTCCCAAAAGCCTTGGAAACATCCCCCTAGCTACTCCAAAAGAAGGGTTTTCCAACGCCTTCAAGCACTTAGGTCACCAAGCTTCTGCCTCCCAAGCCCCAAGGGCTTTAGCGTTTCAAGGTGGTCCTCACTCAGAAGGACAAGGCGTTTCTAAAGTTCTTCTCAAGGAGGTCAATGTCGCAAGTTGCCGTTTGGGGCAGGGAGGGCCTTGCCTCCTAGTGTTTCAAAATGCTATGGGGGAGGAGCTCCATGTCGAAAAACACCCCGCGAGCTATTGGCGCCTCTCTTGCGTATCAACAAGTTGGGGGAAGGGAGAGTTGAGCGCAGCCAGAGGTGCAAGCGTTTTAAAACGCTGTAATGCTTGCCGTCACCACCCAACCTCAAAGGAAGCTCGCTTGCGTGCGTTTCGAAATGCATAAAGATCTGGATGGCTATGGAGCTCGTACTTGACTGCCTCTCAAAACGCCATGCAGTGGGCACAATGCTTTAGTGTGCCAAAATGCTAAGCAATGGGACTTCCTTTGCGAGCTATTCCTCTTCTCAAGACTTGTAGCTTCTCCTCTTCACAGTGCCGATTCTCTCCACGAGTGTGGTCTCCTTAACGATCAAGCAGCTTGAAACTATGATAACTTGTCAAAGTCGACGATGCGGAAGCATACAAGAACGAGAGAGAGAAATGAAATGAAATGAAATGTTATATCAACGTCTTCAAAAGGCCAAAGTGACCTATAAGACCAGAAAGTTACAATGTTGTGGATCTGATATATATATATATATATATATATATATATATATATATATATATATATATATATATATATATATATATATATATATAGAGAGAGAGAGAGAGAGAGAGAGAGAGAGAGAGAGAGAGAGAGAGAGAGAGAGAGAGAGAGAGAGAGAGAGAGAGAGAGAGAGAGAGAGAGAGAGAGAGAGAGAGAGAGAGAGATGATGAAATGAAATGTTATATTAACGTCTTCAAAAGGCCAAAATGACCTATGAGACCAAAAAGTTACAATTGCTGAATCTGATACCAAATTACAAAGTTACAAAGAACTAACACTAAAACACTAAGGAGAAAGGAAAGGGGGGGGGGGGGGGGGGGGGGGGGGGGGGGGGGGGGGTTTGGGTTCAAAAGAAATCTCTCATCGGTCGCTGTCGGATCTCATCGACCTCCTCCATGTTTAGTACTCTGGTTGGGCATCTTGCATGTTGAGCTAGAGTGATCTGTATCTTCTGTTGCAGCCTTTCTCGGTGGTGGGAGACCCCCCGAGGTCGTGGACGTCTGGATCTGCCAAGCTCCGTGGCTCGATCAAGCAGTGTACCTCTAGTATGAGTAGGCTCTGAGATCTGTTGTAATAACTGCTCCGTTGGCTCTCCTTTGACTGGTGTAAAGAAATCTGTGATTTGTCTCTGAGACTGTCTTGCCTCTGATGTCCTCAGCAAGCTCTCCCTAAGTCTGCGCAGCTCTAGCAGGAACAATCTGAGACACCTCTAATCCTTGTGTCTCATGACTCTAGGAAAAGGTTCGAACCCTTCTCTGAACAGGTAGTGGAAGCGGTTGTGTATCTCATAGTATGCCGGACAGTGACATGTGTAGTGCCGCTCTGTCTCTGGCTCTAAGTTACATAGGTGACATATCCTAGCTCCTGCCGGCACCCCTCGAAAGCGGCCAGTCTCAATTTAGAGCTGATGTAAGGATGGGCGTATCTGTTCAATAGCGTATCTTATCCCATGAGATAAGTGTGTGTCCATGTATGTAGGCCTAGTCACAAAGCCATCCTCTGTGAGTTGGAGAAGATGCTCTCTGTAGAAGGCCATCTTCGTGCCTAACTCTTGTGTCCGCTGTATCCATGTGCTCCTGGTATTTAGCTGAATCAGATCCTGATGTATGAGTGTGGTGATGTCTGTCCGTGTAGGGTGCATCCAGGAAGTATTGAAGCGGAGGTAATCTATCCATGTTGAGACCATGCAATTGAAACCATGCTGTCATCTGTCCATACCAACATGCTGTATCGCCTTGTAGAGCTAGTTGTCCAGATGACTCTAGGGCAAGCCGAGCGTATCTGTCCACGGAAGATCCCATAGACCGTGCATAAAGGAAACTAATCTCGTCAATGCCTCCACCAAGAGGGGGGGGGGGGGGGGGGGTGGCTAGCTTGGCTCGGATAATCTCATGTGGTACTGAGGCCTTAGCCCGAATCATCCGAGCGATCATAGAGACCAGAGGCTTCTCCATACATCTCCATCCATGTGTGTTGCCAGATCTCCCATGGTGGTCTACTGAGGGTCCTTGAAACAAACTGTTGATGTGTCAAAGCCTAAAGAATGGAGCCAACTTGCAGATGTCGGCCGAGGGGCCTAAACCCTAAGAAGAACAAGTAACAGAAGAAGAAGTCCTACGATTTTATGGGACCCCGTTCGATGGTGCCCCAAGTGACATAAAGGATTAAAATAAAGCAGGATTCGCAACACACACAAAAATTGATGACGTGGCAGATTTTTGGAAATTGCGCTTGCATGATGACGTGGCAGAGTGTACGGATTTCTACGTTTTTCACTGGTTGATGACATGGCAGCCTAAACGGATTTTCTTAAATTACGCTGGCAGCTTTTGGCATTGCTTTTTGGACCAAAAGCTTTTGAGTTTTAAGGGCTTTTTACTGTAACTGCTTTTCAAGCCAAGGGCCTTTAAATATGAGGCTAGGGCTCATTCTTTGGCATGCTTTTCAAGCCAAGGGCCTTTAAATATGAGGCTAGGGCTCATTCTTTGGCATGCTTCCTAGAGAAGGTGCAAAGTCTCGGTACCGGCTTGTACTGTGTTGATGCAATATAAAGAAATACCGAAAGAGGCGCCAAGGTTTAAGGCCAATACTCTCTGGGTGGAATTCCTCCACTCCGTTTCGCGTGTCCTCTCTCTATTTCAGTTCAGTTGTTATTGAAGTGCTAAAAGTCTATTCAGTCTATTCTTTTCTATTGGCACGTGATTCCCGTCTTGTGACAGTGGTATCAAAGCATCAGGCGTTTGCTTTTCTGAAAGCAAACCGGTCCTACAAAAGAGCAGACAGAGGTATTGGAATCTTATTTGAGGGATCTTCACCGTCCATCCCGGACTTATTAGCCACTCCCACCCTTACTTCATCGCGCATGGGGCGCGCTCCTGTCTTCACCGCTGTGTCTTACAGGGCATAAGCCATAAAGAACCCAAGACTTGGAATTCATGGATTCAGCAGAATATTTGCAGTTTCTGCTCAACGAACTCCACGACATTCTTTCGCGACATCCTCAACAGAATCTTCCAATGCTGCAAAGTTTTCAACAATTTTTGAGTTACATGTTACCCCCTCTGATGCCCCAGGTGGTACCTCCTCCTCCGGCACCAGAAAGTACGAGAGCTTCCAACCGGCAAGCTTCTCAGCCGTCTGTTCCGATCAGGGGAGCCTTTCACGAATATGGTGCAGCCATCTGACCCTGATCCTGTGCAACCGCCTGTGCCACCGCCATTGCCCCCCACCTCCATCACCACCACCACCACCGCCACCAGGCTACAATGGTTGGAGCCCATATGGATACCCTTATTATCCATACCCGGGATATGCGCCTAACCAACCCAAAGATTTCAAAGATGGCGGCACAATAGGTCAAATTTTTCACTTTTTCCGGGGTGAAAGATCGCAAGAAAGCATTGCAGTTCCTACATCAATTTGACAATATCTATGCTTTAGGGAACTATACAGAAGAATCCAAGATTTCTCGAGTAGCGGGATTTCTTAGAAATAATGCTATGCAATGGTGGATTTCAATCGCGACACAACCGCATGCTCCAAGCACCTGGCAAGCTTTCAAGACAGGTTTTGCACGTAGTTACATGACTTCGATGTCTGAAGTCCAGATTTTGGCAGAGTGGGGCAACTTGAAAATGCTTGCCACTGAAACCATGGACGACTATAACCAAAGGTTTCTCGACGTGTACCTTCTGGTGTTCTTCTTTAAGTTCATTCCCTTGGAGGACCAGCGTGAGCGCTACACCATTGGACTATCATCACCATTGTAGGAATATTGTCTCTCCAAGCAAGTCTCTACCATGCAAGAGCTTATGGACCATGCCGCGGTCGGCTACAAGCTCATGAAAGGAAAGTTAGAGTTTACCACAGAAGAACCTCCGGCCACTAACCAGAACTCCTGGCAACAACAAACAAATTCTCGGGAATTCCGTGAAAACCAACCTCAACGGCCTCGTCTGACACAACGTCAACGAGACGCCTTGTTACAAGAAGGCCGATGTTTCGAATGTTTCCAAACAGGGCATACGTTCAATACATGTCCTGAGCGAGCCTCGACGTCCTCAGTGCAACCTTCTGCTCCCACGTCAGACAGATCCCCGGCGCCACCTCTGGTCAAGAAGGCTAGACCTGCTATTGGACTAGTACCCGATATTTATGGTATACAGCTCGAGACTTTTAATGAATTATGCAGAGCTTATGGAAAAGTCAACGGCTTGAAAGCCCTTATTTTCTTTGACCTCGGAGCTATGGAGAACTTCATCCATCCAGAATTCTTGAAGCAGATGCACTTTGATTATGATGCAGAGGGTGGAGAAACTGAAGCTGGGCTAGCCACGGGGCAAACTCAGAAAGTGGTACCGCTCATTGGTGCACTTCCACTGACTATACAAGATTATTATGGAAAAGCCGATTTCCACATTATGAAGTTGGGCAATTGCGATGTTCTCTTGGGCATGCTCTGGCACGACAAGAATGATGCAACTCTCCAAATCCGGAACGAAACCATCATCATGATGCAGAAGGGCAAGCCCGTTGTCCTCAAAGTTCGGTTGTCTGAACAAAACCCTGAATGTTCTCTATAGTTGTTTTCTAGTTAAATACTTTTGAACATTGTTTGAGAAAGTATTGTTTGAAATGGATGCTATCTGTTTTAAACCTGTCTTGGTGCCGATTTGAAATGTTTGACTCTGGTTTTAATACTGGTTTCATTGATTGGTTATTTTACTCCCGGGTGGAGAAGTGACAAATACTATTTTGGTATTGTTTGATCTTCGGAACGACGCATGCCGATGCTTGGGGAGCGTTACGTTGTATGTTTGAAAACCTTGGAACGACGCAGGCCGATGCCTGGGGAGCGTTTGGTTATATGCTTGAACCTCCAAGTGACGCAGACTGCGGTCTGAGGAGCGTTTGGTTGTACAGTCCTCTGAGCTCATGGCCCGGACCTTTATAGGTTATTTGCGGGGGGAGTGACGAGGTAGTCGTTGAGTAGCTTCATACCGTAGACCGTTTGTCTTGGGGGAGTGCTCAGCGGCGCTGTTTGTTGTGTCTTGTAACATGCATATGTGAGCATTTGTGTTGCATTGTGATGTGTCAACTACTGAATATTCCTAATTGGATGAGATTGCATGGGTCTGTAATTTTAGTGTATCAAGACACCCGTGGAAGATCAGTACGGTCTGGGTGTGATCGCTAATTTTACTACGCCGGAATATCAAGACTTCCGATCTGGACGAAAGGAGAAGCTAACTCCTTGATCAAAAGAGCAAAAGGAGAAGCTAACTCCTTAATAAAAAGAGCAAATTGATTGTCCCTCGGAAATTTTTTAGCTAACTTGAGTGTTTTGCAGATATGCTGTAATCGCGGACGATTACTCTCTTTCAAGAAGGGGAGATGAAACAAAATGCTGACGTGTCAAAGCCTAAAGAATGGAGCCACCTTGCAGATGTCGACCGAGGGGCCTAAACCCTAAAAAGAACAAGTAACAAAAGAAGAAATCCTACCAACTTACTGGACGCCGTTCGATGGGGCCCCAAGTGACACAAAGGATTAAAATAAAACAGGACCCGCACACACACAAAAACTGATGACGTGGTAGATTTCTGAAAATTGCGTTGGCATGATGACGTGGCAAGCCGTACGGATTTCTGCGTTTTGCATTGGTTGATGACGTGGCAGGTCATACGGATTTCTGTAAATTACGCTGGCAGCTTTTGGCATTGCTTTTTGGACTAGAAGCTTTTAAGTTTTAAAGGCTTTTTACTGTGACTGCTTTTCAGGCCAAGGGCCTTTAAATATGAGGCTAGGGCTCTTTCTCTGGCATGCTTCTTGGAGAAGGTGCAGAGTCTGGGTATCGGCTTGTACTGTGTTGATGCAATATAAAGAAATACCGAAAGAGGCGCCAAGGTTTGGGGCCAATATTCTCTGGGGTGGAATTCTGCCACTCCGTTCGCGTGTCGTCTCTCTATTTCAATTCAGTTGTTATTGAAGTGCTAAAAGTCTGTTCAATCTGTTCTTTTCTATTGGCACGTGGTGCCCGTCTTGTGACAGTCCCCATACTTGAACTCCATAGAGCATAGCTGGAGTCACTAGAGTGTCAAAAAGCCAAAGCTTTGTTCGCGGCTCCTGAAACTGAACCTGCGAACACATCCTCTCCAGTCCTCCCAAAGTTGCATATGCTCTCATCAGTCTAGTCTTTGATGCTCTCCTTAGTGAAAACACCGGTCCACTGAAGACTACCCCAAGATAAGTATATGCTCTGTGTACTCTACAGTCTCCTGGCCATACATAAATGTGGGTGCCGACCTCTTGACCCACTGTGGTGTGGTGTTGAACAACATAATTTTGGTTTTCCCCAGATTGGCAGACAATCCACTGTCACGAGCAAATGTATGTAGAGCATCCAAATGACGTTGCATCCCCTTTGGAGAGTCAGAAATCAGCACAATATCATCGGCATATAGTAATAGCGGAATCCATGTCCCTGCTAGCTGAGCCCCCTTGTCCCCCTGACGCTCTACATAGTCCGAAAACTCATCCACATACATCCCAAAAAGAGTCTAGGATAGGGGGCATCGCTGCTTGATTCGAATAGTGGAGAGGACCATGTCAGACATTCCCTCAGTGGTGCGTACCCGCCCCATCACTGTCTTGTATAGAGCCAGAATCCCCCAAATCAGCTCTCTAGGCACATCCATGTCCTATAATCTGCGTATAAGTCTGGCTCTCTGCACTGTGTCAAAAGCTTTGTGGAAATCCACAAAGCTACAATAGATCCTCTTGCCATGGTGTCTACCCTCCTCAATAATAGTTTTGAGTGTCAGAATTTGGTCAAGAGTGGAGAAACCTCTCCTGAAACCTGCTTGCCCTCGTGCTCTTATGCCCTCTCGCTCTGCCCATCTACTCAGCTCCTGTTCAAGAATGGATGCATACAGCCTAGCTAATGTGTGACTAACCATGATGGCGCAATAATTCCCAGGAATCATGGGACCTCCTGACTTGAAAATAGGCACAATCGTGGACATACTCCAAGTCTCAGGGAAGCCTTCATACATGGCTCGATTAAACATCATAGCCAGGAGCTGTGCAAGCATATCTCTGGCATGGATGAAGTGCTCTGCTACCAGACCATTATGATCGTGTGCTCTCCTTGTCTTCATCCTGTCAATAGCTTTCCTTACCCTTTCGGCAGTAAAGAAAGAACATTTCTCCGGGCATTTCTCCGGGTGGTTGTCTTGATGCTGTGTAGAGAGAGGTGGCATATTCCCCCCATGTCTCAATGGAGGTGACCGCTCGTGGTGGTGAATGTTCGTGGAATAGCGTCCATGCTTCGCTTGAGTCTTGACTTATAATAACTGATACAGATCTTGCTCTAGCTGGGATAAATAAGCGCTTTTCTTTTGTTGCACTAGGCGGTGAAATATAATCCGTGACTGTCTATGTGTGGTAATACCCATGAGCACTTCCCTCTGTAACTTGATCCTCATCTCTCTACACTCCTCATCATACCAACTGTTCTGGGGCATTTTCCTAGATCGTCTCTGTGTAGGCTGACTGTGGGGGTGTGCTTTTGATGGTGCATCATGGAGCGTCTCTGTGAGTATTTGAGTGAGTTCATCTAGTGGCCGTCGTGGCTCCTGGGTGCATAGCTTCTTGTATATCTCATCCATATACACAGAGTCCGTCTCCCTCATGAAGGTATACCGGATGTGTGTAGGGACCTCTCCTAATGGAGCTGTGCTCAACTGAAACGTCAGGGTGAATGACAAGATAGCATGATCAACTGCTACTCCAATTGGCCTAGTGTCCACCATGAAATCTTGAAAGAATGGAATGAGATCTAGCTGGGCCATAACATAATGCACTGTGGTGGCACCATGTCGGTGTGGAAAGCAAGTAAATCCTCTAGCTGTCGAAAATCTTTGTAGGCCATTCAAAATGGCCAATCTATGTGCAGCTCCCATATCTATCAAGTATCTGCCATATTCAGTGTATTCCTCATCTTGTGATAATGTGGATAGGCCCATATCTGTAACGTCTAGCTCCCTAAGCATCTCCTCATAAATATCATAAAATATTGTCTGGTGATGGGCAGTCCTAGCATTGAAGTCCCCTACCTAGTATGATAATGCCACCATCCTTGGAAAACTCCCATATGTCATTATCCAGAATAGCAAAGGGGGACTATCCTCTAGGTGATGCATATACTGACGTACTAGAAGGAAAGTAACAAATAGCAATGTAGAGGTATTTACCCGTCTCTACCCTGAGCCTCACCCACATGTACCTAGCCTGTTCATCCTTGCGCACTATATATATCAATGGATGCAACTCCTCCTTGAATAGAACTGCCACTCCCCTTGAGCTCCGTCCTCGATGTTTCAATGTGGTCTCCAGTCTGCAGGTTGTCTCCCATTTATATCCGCTCACTTATGGCATGGATTGCCAAGGGGCTTGATGCATCTCAGAGTAGAAAATGACGTCTCTCCTTGTGAAACTATCCTCAAAGGCACCTACATCAGGACGGAGTGACCCATTACAATTCCACGTTGCCATCTTTAGTGTGATCCCATAGGTCTCGCACCGTCATGTAGAGCGTCGCTCCAATATCACCACCCTTCCATCCCTGTAAAAAGCAATCTTCCCTTTCTCCCTTGTTGCTCTAATTTCCGGCATTACTTCTTGCGTATGAGCAACTGCGAGAGGGTGAGGTCATCTCCAAGAAAGATGAGAATCGTCTTTACAGTCGGTCTCTTCTTCAGGAAGTCCTTCGCTTCCATGGAGGGGAAGCGGAGAATGAGTACCCTTTCTTTCGAGGTTTCTCCGTTGCTCCCGCTTTTCTTGGTGCCCACTCTCCAGCCCCTCGTATGCGTCTGCTCATTGACCCCCACCAGAGTCATGAGTTCTTTCACCTCTTCATCCACGTTATCTTGGTCTTTGAGGCCACATATCCTTACGTGTAAGGCCCGCACACGTCTCCTTTGCTCATCTTCCAGTGTCAAGTTGATGATGGTTGGTGTGGGGGTGGGGGTTATTGCCTTGCCTTTCCCTTTCTTGACAATCTCAATCCATTTTTCGGCCTTTTTTGCTTTTTGTTGGGTCTTTGTGATGACATCTACCCATGAGGTCGTCATTTCTTTTTGTTGCTCCCCACCTTCTTTGATGGCCCACACTTGTTCCTTAATCGTGTTAAACTCTTCAATTACCGAGGGTTGAAGCTCTCCCTCTCGAGGACATTCTGCGATTGCACCTTTGCAAGCTCTTTCTTGAGTAGTGCGATTTCCCCATCTTGTGCCTTCACGCGATCCTCAAGTGTATGTATTGTGCTTTCATGTGCTGCCACGTGCACGTCGAGTATATTGGTAGTACCTAGGAGGTGGCTATTGATCATGCGGATGGACTCGCTGAGCTTTTCTTCCCATTTTCGGGATGGCATCCTCCACTGGGTCATCTTTGCCATTCAGCTTCCTCATGGTCGGAATGCCGCCACAAGAGAGCGATACAGGAGTGAAAAGGAGAGACACAAGTTTTTTCTCTCTCTCTCTCTCTCTCTCTCTCTCTCTCTCTCTCTCTCTCTCTACGCGGCTAGTCATTCTGTCTCTACGTGCACAATTTTTTTATATATTTTTGAAACCCCTCTATCTCTCTCTACGCTCGCAAATTTTCTCTCTCTATGCTTCTCATCTCTCTCTACGCTCTGCCCTCTCGCTCTCTCTCAATGCAACATTTTCCTCTCTTTCTCTCTCTACGCAATTTCTTCCCTCTTTCTCCCTCTACGCCATTTTTTCCCCTCTTTCTCGCTCTAGCCCCTTTTTCCCCCCTCTTTCTCTCTAAACGCTACCCTCCCCCCCCCCCCCCCCCCCCCCCCCCCCCCCCCCCCCTTCCTTCTTTCTCTCTCTGCGCGCTAGGTTAGGCTGGGTTAGGTAGAGCACGAGAGAGAGCAGAGGCCGCCGCGTGCAGGGGCAGTGGGAGAGCAGAGGGCGGGGGCAGGGACCGGGGGGGGGGGGAGAGAGAGAGCGGGGGCGCAGAGGCAACCAGAGAGAGCGCGAGCAGGGGAGCAGCAGGTGCAGCGCGGGACGAGGGGCAGGTGCAGAGAGAGAGAGAGAGAGAGAGAGAGAGAGAGAGAGAGAGAGAGAGAGAGAGAGAGAGAGAGAGAGAGAGAGAGAGAGAGAGAGAGAGAGAGAAGAGAGAGAGAGAGAAGAGAGAGAGAGAGATGATGAAATGAAATGTTATATTAACGGCTTCAAAGGCCAAAATGACCAATGAGAGCAATCTATTACAAAATGGTGAATCTAATACCATGTCTGGGTACAAAAGAACTAGATGATACTACTAGAATCCATCCTCATCTGCACTCTAGATATCGAGAGAGTATGGCTAGAATCCTCTGTTGTAGTCATTGTCGATGCTGTGTAGCCCCTCTCCTCAATTGTCGCCGTCTGGATCCCTGTAGCTCTAGTGCTCAGTCGATGAGAATGCCGGTAGTGGCCGAATGAGTGTGGGCCGAGCTTTGCAATGATGATTGCTCCTCTGGTTGTCCCATATCAAGTGAAAAGAAATCTGTAATCTGTCTCTGGGAGTGTCTCTCTCTATCTCTCCCCAGTAAAGTGTCTCTATATCTATGTAACTCAAGTAGATATAGCCCAAGACATCTCTGATCCTCATAACTCATGACCCTAGAGAAAGGATCGAAACCCTCTTTGAATAAGCAATGGAAACGGCCCCGTATCTCATAGTATAGTTTGCAATGACATATGCAATGTAGCTCTGTCTTTGGCTCTAACTGGCATAAGCGGCATATCCTACTGTTTGCTGGTATCCCTCTAAATCTATCAGTCTCAATTTCTTGCTGATGTGAGGATGTGCGTATCCGACCAATGGCACACCGCAAACCATGAGACATATGTGTGTCCATGTAGTTGGGTCGAATCACAAACCCATCTCCTGAGAGAGAGAGAGAGAGAGAGAGAGAGAGAGAGAGAGAGAGAGAGAGAGAGAGAGAGAGAGAGAGAGAGAGAGAGAGAGAGAGAGAGAGAGAGAGAGAGAGAGAGAGAGCAAAAGGCCAAAAAGACCTATGAGACCAATCTGTTACAAAATGGTGAATCTAATACCACGTGTGGGTACAAAAGAACTAGATACTACTAGAATCCATCCTCATTTGCACTTTGGATATCGAGAGAGTATGGCTCGAATCCTCTGCTGTAGTCTCTGTCGATGCTTTGTAGCCCCTCTCCTCGATCGTGGCCAGCTGGATCTCTGTAGCTCAAGTGCTCGGTCGATGAGAGTGCCAGTAGTGGCCGAATGAGTGTGGGCCAAGCTCTGCAAGGATGAATGCTCCTCTGGCTGTCCCATATCTAGTGAAAAGAACAAGAAGACGAGAGAGAGAGAGAGAGAGAGAGAGAGAGAGAGAGAGAGAGAGAGAAGAGAGAGAGAGAGAGAGAGAGAGGAAATGAAATGAAATGTTATATTAACGTCTTCAAAAGGCCAAAGTGACCTATGAGACCAGAAAGTGACAATGTGGTGGATCTGATACAAAGTCAGAGTAACAAGAGTGATAGAATGACAAAATGACAAAATAAAATACGATGGAATCCTAAACTGTTAGGTGTGAACTAAGCAGATAAACAGCTAGCTGGGATAGCTAGATCATAGGAGATCCAGCATCGGTGGCTGGCGGATCTCATCAATCTCCTCCATGGTCAGTAGTCTGGCCGGGTGTCGTGCATGTCGAGCCAAAGTGATCCGTATCCTCTGATGCAGCCTCCATCGATGCTGTCTAGTCCTTCGCAGTCGTGTGCGTCTAGATCTCCCCAGCTCAATCACTCGGTCGATAAGTGTGCCTCTGGTGTAAGGCAACGAGCTCTGCTGTGGTAGTAACTCCTCTGGGTGTCTAGTGGTGGCAGCTCTAAAGAATTCTTTGATTTGTCTCTGAGACTGGCCAGTCTCTCCTCTCATCAGGCTCTCTCTGTGTCTGCACAGCTCGAGCAAAACCAAAGCCAGGCATCTCTGATCCTCCTACCGCATGACTCTAGAGAATGGTCCAAAGCCCTTTCTGAACAAGGAATGGAAGCGCCTCGTATCTCCTAGTGAAATGACAAAATGATAAAATGATAAAATAAAACTACTATGGGATCCTAAATTGGTACGTGTGAACGAAGCAGCTAGCTTGGATAACTAAATCAGAAGTCACAAGAAATCCAGCATCGATCGTTGGCGGATCTCATCAATCTCCTCCATGGACAGTAGTCTAACCGGGCGTCGTGCATGTCGGGCCAGAGTGATCCGAGTTCTCTGATGTAGCCTCCGTCGATGCTGTGTAGTCCTTCGCAGTCGTGGGCGTCTGGATCTCTCTAGCTCAGTCGCTCGATCGATCAATGTGCCTCTGGTGTGAGGCGACAGAATTTGCTGTGGTAGTAGCTCCCTTGGGTGTCCGGTGTCGTTCTAAAGAAGTCTGTGATGTGTCTCTGAGACTGGCTAGCCTCTCCTCTCATGAGGCTCTTTGTGTTTGCACAACTCGAGCAGGAACAAACCCATGCATCTCTCATCCTCGTACCTCATGACTCTGGAGAGTGGTCCAAAGCCCTCTCTGAACAAGTAGTGGAAGTGGCCTCGTATCTCGTAGTAGACGGGGTAGTGGCATGTGTAGTATATCTCTCTCTCAGGCTCGATGTCACACAGGGTGCATATCTTGGCCTCTGCTGGCACTCCGCTGTATCTCCCAGTCTCGATCTGCAGCTGGTGTGAGGATGTGCATATCTAGCCAATGGCACACCATATCCCATGAGACAGGTGGGTGTCCATGTATCTGGGCCTCGTCACAAAACCGTCCTCCATAAGTTGGAGAAGATGCTCCCTGTAGAAAGCCATCTACGTGCGCAGCTCCTATGCTGGCTGTACCCATGTCCTCCTGGTGTCTAGCTGAATCAGGTCCTGGCGGATGAGCCTGGTGGTCTCGGAATGTGTAAGAGTGAGAGAGGGTGCATCCAGTGAGTACTGGAAGGGGGGCAATCTGTCTATATGCTCAATCCATGTGCCTGGAACCATGACGTCAAGAGAGGACATGTCATCTCCCCATACCAACATGATGTGTCTCCTTGCCAGGCTAATTGTCGGGAGGACTCAAGTGCAAGGTGGGCGTATCTGTCTCTGGGAAGTTCCCACAAGCGGTGCAGCAGGGAAACACATCTTGTGAGCGCCTGAACTACTAGTGGGGGGGCAGCTAGCTCTGCTCGGATAATGGCACGTGGTACTGAAGCCTTGGCTCTAATGAGTCGCGAGATCATAGAGACTAGAGGCTTGTCCATGCCCCCCCCATTCATCGGTATGACCTGTTCTCCTGTGAGGATCCAATGAAGGCCCCCATATCTCAGCTCCATAGAGCAATACAGAAGCCACCAAAGTGTCAAAGAACGAGAGCTCCGTCCGAGGCTCTTGAAACTGAACCTGTGAACACATCCTCTCCAGTTTCCCCAATGCTGAATGGGCTCTGGTCAATCTAGTCTTTGCAACTCTCCTCAATGAAAATGCTGGTCCACTAAAAACCACTCTAACGTAAGTGTAAGCATCTGTATATTCCATTGTCTCCTGGCCATATGTGAATGCGGGCGCTGACCTCCTGATCCATTGTGGGGTGGTATTAAATACCATGACCTTGGTTTTACCAAGGTTGACAGACAAGCCACTCTCATGGGCAAACCCATGCAAAGCATGCAAGTGATGTTGCATCCCCTCCGGAGAGTCGGAGATCAACACAGTATCATCAGCATATAACAATAGCAGAATCCAAGTCCCTGCCAGCAGTGCACCTCTATCACCATATCTCTCAATGTAGTCAGACACCTCATCAACATACATACCAAATAGAATAGGAGAGAGCGGGCATCCCTGCTTCACCCCAATAGTGGAGTGAACTGGTCCCTCTAAGGTGCGTACATGCCCTACTACTGATCTTTACAGTGCCATGATCCCTCAAAGGAGCTCTGTGGGTACTTCCATCTCCTGTAATCTGCACATCAATCTAGCTCTGGGTATGGTGTCAAATGCTTTGCGGAAGTCCACAAAGCTACAATAGATCTGTCTCCCACGGGATTTGCCTTCCTCGATGATGGCCCCAAGAGTCAAAAT
The DNA here is from genome assembly GCF_014529385.1 of Adiantum capillus-veneris. Taxonomy (NCBI): domain Eukaryota; kingdom Viridiplantae; phylum Streptophyta; class Polypodiopsida; order Polypodiales; family Pteridaceae; genus Adiantum; species Adiantum capillus-veneris. The sequence goes on along the minus strand of NC_140942.1, from coordinate 62,220,457 downwards.
ATGCTCAAGAGTAGAAAAACCTCTCCTGAACCCTGCTTGCCTAACAGCACTCATTCCCTCCCTCTTTGCCCATCTACTCAGCTGCTGCTCAAGAATGGATGCGTACAACCGTGCCAATGTGTGTCCAATCATGATACTGCAATATTTTCCAGGCTCCATAGGGTCTCCTGACTTGAAGATAGGTGCGATCGTAGACAGGATCCAAGTATCTGGCAAGCCCTCACACATGGCACCGTTAAGAAACTGCTAGAAGCTCTGCTAGTAGATCTTTGGCATGCATGAAATGCTCAGCCACTAAGCCATCATGATCATATGCTCTCCCAGTCCTCATCCTGTCAATGGCCTTCTTCACCATCTCAACGGTGAAAAAGGCACATGTGTGGGGGCATGGATCGGGGGGGGTCGGGAAGGGGCTGTTGTCCAGAAACTGTGTACAAAGATGATGCGTATTGACCCCATGTCTCTGTAGAGGTAGTAGCCGGGGGAGGAGACTGCTCATGAAAGAGCCTCCATGCCTCACGCGAGTCTAGGTCGTATAGATCCTGCTCTAGTCGAGCCAAAAATGCCCTCTTCTTCCGCCGCACTAGGCGTCGGAAGTCAATCTGTGATTGTCTGTGTGTGATGTCCCCCAAAAGCACTTCCCTTTGAAGTCTAGCTCGAGGCTGACGGCATTCCTCATCATACCAGTTGTTTTGAGGCATGCTCCAAGAACGACGTCTCTGCTCAGGCTGTGTGTGTGGGTATGCCTCTGCTGCTGCATCATGTAATGTCTGTGTCAGTATGGTAGTAAGCTCCTCCAGAGGTCGCCCCGACTCCTAATGGATATGCGCTTGTAAATCTTGTCAATGTTTACAGAATCCGTCTCCCGCGTGAAGGTGTAGCGAGTAGGGTCTGCTACCCGTGGAATGTGTGCTACATTGAATTGGAAAGAGATGGTCAACGACAGAATAACATGATCCACTGCCACCCCAACAGGTCTAGGCCCAATTGTGAGACCTTGTATACTAGATATGAGGCTCGGCTCTGCGATGACATAATCTACCATGCTGGCTCCATGTCTGTGTGGAAAGCATGTGAAGCCTCTCGCATCGGGAAATCTTTGTAGGCCATTCAAGATGGCCAATCCATGTGCAGTCCCCATGTCTATCAAGTGTCGTCCATACTCAGTATGTCCCCCATCCTGTGATATTCTAGATAGGCCTCGTCTCAGCAATATCCAGCTCTCTCAGCATCTCCTCTGAAGTATCATAAAATACCTTTTGATGATGGGCAATCCTAGCATTGAAGTCCCCTAGGATGATAATGTCGCCATCTCTAGAGAATTCCCGTATGTCATCATCCAAAATAGAGAAGGGGGATTGTCCTTTGGGTGGTGCATATACTGACGTACTCGGGGGAAAGTAGCAAATGGCAATGTAAAGATATCTACCAATCTCCGCTCTCAATCTCACTCACATGTACCTAGTTTGCGCATCCCTATGAGCTATATGTATCAATGGCTGCAATTCCTGCCTGAATAACACTGCCACTCCTCCTGAGCCCCGCCCTCTGTGCTCTGATCGTGTCTCTTGTCTGCAAACTGTCTCCCATCTGTATCCAGCAATGTGAGGCATAGACTTCCCAGGGGCGTGATGTGTCTCAGAGTAGAAGATGATGTCTCGCCCAGTAAAACGCTCCTCAAAAGCACCCACACCAAGACGCATAGATCCATTACAATTCCAGGTAGCAACTTTGAGTGTGGTCTCATAGGTCTCACACCGTCATGTGGAGCGTGGCTCCAAAATCACCACTCTTCGATCTTGATAAAAAGCAATCTTACCTTTTTCCCTGGCTGCTCTAATCTCTGGCATTACCTCGTGCATATGAGCGATTTGTGAGAGGGTAAGGTCATCCCCGAGAAACATGCCTATTTTCTTAAGAGTTGGTCTCTTCTTTGAAGAGTCCTTCTTCGCTTGCATGTAGGAAAAACGAAGGATGAGTGCCCTTTCTTTCGAGGTTTCCCCCTTGCTCCCATTTTTCTTGCTGCCCACTCTCCACACTCTTGAGTGCATCGGCTCACGAACCCCCATTAAAGCCATGAGTTCTTTTTCCACTTCATCCACATTATCTTTGTCTTTAAGGCCGCAAATTCTCACATGTAGAGAGCGCACACGCCTTCTTTGCTCCTATTCTAGTGTCAGGCTAATTATGATGGGTGTGGACGTTGTTGTTTCCTTGCTTTTCCCCTTCTTGGCAACCTCAATCCATTTCTCAGCCTCATCAACCTTCTGTTGAGTCTTTGTGATGACCTCCACCCAAGAGGTCGTCATTTCTTTGTGTTGCTCTTCCCCCTCTTTGATGGCTCGCACTTGTTCTTTGATCATGTTGAGCTCTTCTATTACTGAAGGTTGCAATTCTCCTTCTTCCAGCGTGTTTCGTGAGTGTGCCTCGACGAGCTCCTTCTTGAGTGCTGCAATCTCTCCGTCTTGGGCCGTGAGCCGATCTCTCATTGCCGCGATCTTGCTTTCTTGGGCCGAAACGCAATCCTCTAGCATTCTTATTGTCCCTAATTGTTGGCGGTTGATATTGTTAATGGTTTCGACCATTTCTTCTTTGCACTTTGAAACTGCGTCTTCTAAGGGGTTTTCCTTATTACTTTGCTTCCTCATGTTTGATCGATGTCAAAAACCGAGAAAAATTGGCCTACACGCACAAGTGCTTCCAAATTATGCGTACATGTTCCACACTAAGCATACATGGCAGATTTCCTGCAATTTCTGCAAAATACGACCAAGCGACGAAAAACCCCCGTTTTATGTAATTTCTGCAATTTCCTGTCAATTCTGCAATTTTGAATTTCTGCAGTTACTGAATTTCTTGAATTCTGCAATTGTTTGAAGGCTTGCGATTTTTGATTTTTTGATTTTTTTTTGATTGGTTTTGGGCGGACTGTCTGTTTCTGCTGTACCTTTTGTTGTTGCTGTACCTGCGGGTGGAGGATGCAATAGACGGGGGGGTTCAATGTGCAATGTGGGTATATGTGAAAGTGCAATGTGCAATGTGTGTGTGTGTGTAGGGTGGATGTGGACTCTCGCTTCTCTGATTGGAATCTGGCTACGACTAGATTGGACTGCATCTGAACTGGCAGTGTATATGCCATCCTTCAGTCTGATATATGGATTGTGAATCATGGTAATTGGTTGTGGTTGCTCTCCAAGTCATCCTTGTGGTGGCAACACACAATGTCTCGTATTTGGCAGAGTCGTCTACCTTTGAAGGAACGGGTTTTCTTGTGGCGCTGCTTGGTGGGAGCTCTACCTGTTGTTGGCAGTGTGTTGCATACTCGGCATATTGCACCTTCCCAGTGCCCCAGATGCCTTGAAGCTGAGGAGACCGTGCCACACTTGCTATGGCGTTGTCGCCACTCCAGAGCCTTTATTCGGCAACTGTCGACTGCTCTTCGGCTGCGTTTTCCTTCCGGCTCTTTTCACAGATGCTTTTGGCTTTTTGGAGTGCTTTGGCCATCTCATTCTCAGTTTGCAGTGTTCTTCACTTGGGTCAGATTCTGGACCCTGTGGACCATCTGTCACCATAGGAACTCCTTAATGTTCCACGGCAACTATGTTGACCCCCTCCCCTATTTCAAATCATCTCTTGGTGAAGCACTACATTTTGCTCATGATGTTGGAGACATCACTCTTGATGCCTACAGGATTTACTTTGACTGTTTCTAGTTTTCGGAGCCTTGTAGTGCTCAGATTTTTGTTTCTCTTCTTTTTGTGGGTTTTCCTTGCTTTGAGGTTTCCCACTTGTAAACTAATCAAAGCAGATTTACAAAAAAAAAAAGTGTGTGTAGGGACGGAAGCAGCAAGGGGGGATGGGAGCGGGGGCAGCACCTGGTTGCAGGTCGATCAGTAATACAACAGCTACAGGCGGGTGGGGCTGCAGTGGATCAGCAGCAGGAGCAACAGAGAGAAAAAAAACTGCGTGCGTAGAGAGAGAAAGTCTAGTCGCGTAGAGAGAGTATGATCAAGAGTGGAGAAACCTCTCCTGAAACCGGCCTGGCCCTTTGCTTGTACACCCTCACCCTCTGCCCAATTATCAACTGCTTCTCAAGAATGGATGCATACAACCGTGCCAATGTGTGCCCAACCATAATAGTGCGGTAATTCCCAGGCTCTATAGGATCACCTGCTTTGAAGATAGGCACAATAGTAGACAACCTCCAAGTCTCAGGTAACCCCTCACACATGGCACGATTGAACAACACTGCAAGAACCTCTACCAGCATATCTCTAGCATGTGTAAAGTGCTTTGCTACTAGACCATCATGATCAATATGCCCTGCTGGTCCTCTCCTTGTCAATGGCTCTCTTTACCATCTCAGTGGTAAAGAAGGTGTTGGTAGGTGGGTATGGCTCTGCAGGATCTGGAAGGGGTCCCTGTCTAGGAACCGTATATAAGGATGAGGCATACTGGCCCCACACATAGGAGAACTTATCACTGGGGGAGGGGAGTGCTCATAAAAGAATCGCCATGCCTCTCCCGAGTCTCTACTCAAGAACAACTGATACAAGTCTCGCTCCTTCTTGGCCAAGTAAGCTCGTTTCTTCCGTCGCACAAGGTGTCGGGAAGCAATCTGGATTGTTTGTAAATGATGACTCCTAAAAGAAGATCCCTCTGAAGCTGGGCTCTCATCTCTTTGCACTCCTCATCATATCAACTATTTTGGGGCATGCCCCCTGAATATCGTCTCCGACCCGGTTGAGTGTGTGGGTATGCCTCTGATGCTGCACCATGCAGTGTCTCAATCAGTAAAGTGGTGCACTCCTCCACTGAGAGGCCAGGACCAGCTGTGCATAGACGGCTAAAGATCTCCTTTGTATAAACTGAGTCAGTCTCTAGTGTAAATGTATAACTGGTATGTGACCTACCTCCTGATGTCTGGGCTGTACTATACTGAAATGAAAGTGAAAATGACAAAATTGCATGATTCACTACTACGCCCACTGGTCTGACTCCCACTATGAAATCCTGATTACAAGGAATAAAGCTCGGCTATGCCATAACATAGTCCACTGTACTGGCCTTGTGTCTGTGTGGAAAGCATGTGAAACTGCCTACTCCAGGAAATCGCTGTACAGTCAAAACATTACTGTTGATCGTCTTCTTCTTAGTCGCAAAGTAAGCATTAAATTAATGCAACCACGAATAAATCAAAGAAGCATCCATCTTACCATCATACTTACTAAATGTCAACTTCTTAGTGATTGGATTGTTGGAGTTGTCTCCTCTACCTGTGCTACGAGATGATTCGCCTTCTTCTTTGAGTGGCTCGGACTTTGAGGAGAGTACCTGTAGGACCAACTCCTGCATGCGTTGGTCTCTCTGCGCCTCTCGCTCTAACTCCAAAGAGGATCGCTTTTCTTCGGCTGCTATGCGTTGAGCCTCGCGTGCCTGCTCACGGTGGAGCTCCATAGTTGCCCTTCGTTCTTCGGCCGCCATTCGTGCGTGCTCACACTCAAGCTCCATGGCTGCCCTTCGTTCTTCGGCCGCCATTGGTGCGTGCTCACACTCAAGCTCCATGGCTCCCCTTCTTTCTTCCATGGCGGCGTGTTGCACCTCTTGTTGTAGCATCATCTCCATCAGCGACTTGGCCAAAGCATCCATAGGATGTGGTGCAATCTGTGGCGTAGATGCTGTGTTGAACTGGAACGATAGAGTGAAAGACAAAATAGCATGATCGATTGCTATGCCAACCAGCCTAGTTCCCAACACGAAATCCTGAAAGGAAGGAATGAGTCCTGGCGGAGCCATAACATAATCCACTGTACTAGCGCCATGCCGATGTGGAAAGCATGTAAAACCACCAGCAGTAGGGAATCTCTGTAGGCCATTGAAAATGGCCAATCCATGGGCCGTCCCTATATCAATCAAGTATCTGCCATATTGAGTGTGCTCCTCATCCTGTGATAATCTAGACCTGCCCATTTCTATAATATCAAGCTCTCGCATCAACTCCTTTATGGGCGTGACATAAGAGCTGTCTCAGATACTGATGTATATGTATATGATGCTTGATTGTTTGTATTCCTTTTGTATCAGCTTTCACCCCACCCCTACCCACTATTTTCTTTTCAGTTCTTTGTACTTTTTGTACCCAGACCTGGTATTCGATTCACCACATGTAACCTTCTGGTCTTATAGGTCAGTTTGGCCTTTTGAAGACGTTAATATTACATCACATTTCATTTCATTTCATGTGTGTGTGTGTGTGTGTGCTGCCCTCTCTCGTTACCTCCCCCCCCCCCCCCCCCCCCCCCCCCCCCCCCCCCCCACAAAGCCACCCCCATTGCGCCTTGTTGCCCCGTGCATTTTCTGCAGCCAACACCCTCACCCGTGTACTTTTCTGCAGCCAGCCCCGCTGCCTTTGCATTTTCATTTTCTGCTTTGGCTTGTATTCCCCCCTCTCCCCCACCGGGTAGGTACAGGTCCAACAATTTTCCAGCAGCAATTTTCCAGCAAGGAATTTACACTGCAGGGAATTCACACCTCAAGAAAATTTAGATAGTTGACGTTTTTGCAGATTTTGCAGAAATTGTGAGGGTATGCAAAATATATGCTTGATACGGGAGACAATGTATGCATAGTGTGGAAACATATGTGCGCTTAGTGGCTCTCATTTCTGGGCGGCGATTAAGCATGAGGAGGCAGAGTGATAAAGCCGACCCCTTAGAGGATGCCATTCAAAAGTGCAAAGAGGAAATGACGGAGGCCATTACCAAGATGAACAGCAATCTATTGGGCACAATAAAAATGCTCGAAGGATGCGTGTTGATCCATGAAAGCAAGATAAATGCATTGGAAGATCGGGTGACGACTCAGGATGAAGAGATTTCATCACTCAAGAAGGATCTCCCCGAAGCACGATCAAGAAACACACTGGAAGAGGGTGAATTGCAACCCTCAGTAATCGAAGAAATCAACACGATCAAGGAGAAAGTACGGGCCATCAAAGAGGAGAAGAGCAACACAAAGAGATGACGACTTCTTGAGTAGACGTTCTTACAAAAACTCAACAGAAGGCGGATGAAGCCAAGAAATGGATCGAGGTTGCCAAGAAAGGAAAAGGCAAGGAGATAACGTCCACGTCCACACCCACTATCATTAATCTGACACTAGAGGAGGAGCAAAGAAGACATGTGCGCGCTTTACATGTGAGAATTTGCGGTCTTAAAGACAAAGACAATGTGGATGAAGAGGTAAAAGAACTCATGGCCTTGATGGGGGTTCATGAGCCGACGCACACAAGAGCTTGGAGAGTGGCCAACATAAAGAAAAATAGAAGCAGTGGGGAAACCTCAAAAGAAAGGGCACTCGTCCTCCGTTTTCCCTCCATGGAAGCGAAGAAGACCTTCTTGAAGAAAAGGCCAACTCTTAAAGAGACGGGCATCTTTCTCAGGGATGATCTTACCCTCTCACAGATCGCTCATATGCAGGAGGTAATGTCGAAGATTAGAGCGGCAAGGGGAAAAGACAAGATTTCCTTTTATCGAGATGGAAGAGTGGTAATACTGGGGCGACGCTCCACGTGACGGTGTGAGACTTATGGGACCACACTCAAAGTTGCTGCCTGGAACTGTAATGGATCTAGGCGTCTTGATGTGGGTGCTTTTTAGGATTGTAGCACGGATAATGTGTCGTGCTCTCTACAGTGTGGGTGTCCCCCAGTGCAATGTGCGTGACAATCTCACTCAACAAACAGAAACTCTCTCAACAGAATGAAATACAAGAAACAATGGATAATAACAGAGACACAGCAGTAGACCAGAACATGTGGACTCGACTAACTCAAAGGACCTTGTACAGACTCTGGAGTGGCAGCACACTCAGCTCCAGCCCAGGACTCACAGGTACAAGATGGGGTGTCGAGGCTCAGATGTGCATGGATGGTGTAGCAGTGCTCTGTGTAAGACTCTCTAGACGACTACATGCAAGATAAGCCCCAACTCCCCCAAAACGACTACTGATATGTACAACCATAAGAGCCACCAACGGCCCATAAATGTCCAGCCAGCTAAGTCTATCTCCAAACAGAGTGGTGGTGGTGACCTGGCCACGACGTCCACTAGACCACTGTAGGTACCCTGCCACGTGTCACTCCCAGCCAAAGGGTCCGTCCAGTGTGAGCCAGACCAACTGTAGCTAACTGTCCAACTGCCTGTCCTGTGAAGTGACACTGTAGCAGGCTACAGGTTGCCCGCCACAAGACTGGTCACCGTCTCGGTGAGCCAAAACTGAATGAAACTGCAAAAGTAACTATATGTACCATGAAAGATGAGGTAAGAGCACAGTCCTGTCACCCAAGGGAAAGGGTTGTCCCCACTGTTGCTCCAGAAGCTTCCGGATCGGGAGGAGCCATCAGATCAATAGTGTAACCATGCGGTTGCTGTCCTGTGCTTTGCATACCTTGATTTCCTGTGGTTGTAGCAGCCATCTGCTGCACAGCGGATGGGAGTACCTGCCCTGAAGTGAACTCCGGACGCCTAGTAACGCAACCATGGCGGTGTGCACCAGCAACACGGTCACCGCAAGGAGCACTCTGGCTCTGCATGTGTGGCATCTGGATCTGAGACTCTTGCTGAGTGAAGTACTGGACCTAGGGCTGTGGGTAGTGTCCCATGAACTGCTGAGAGGGCTGAGAGGGACCTGCTGGGTAGTGTCCCATGAACTGGTGAGAGGGTTGAGAGGGACCTGCTGGCGCTGCAAAGGTAGCTGGACTCTGGACTTGTATCCTTGGCCTAGTCCATCCATATCCCACAGTAGCCTGGGTAGGCCTGCTATCATACATAAGCATTTCTTGAAATCCTTGCACCTGTGCTTTGAGGTCATCAATAATTCTCGACTTTATCTTCAATGCCTGCTGTAGTGCAAAAATCGTTGCATCTCGATCTGCGATGGCACTCTCGGCAACTCGCAGGGATCCCTCCATAGCTACGTATGTGGCGGAGTGATGCTGGTGGGTTGCAGCTAGCTGCTCCACGCCTAGCTCGATGGTGGCAATAGCAGCTCTGGAGTCCTGAAGCAACTTCTCTGAAAGCTGAAACAGAGAAGTGGAGTCGGTCCTACCTGAAGATCCCTCAGATGGATGTGATGCTGGAGGGCGCACATGTGGCACTGTCGGCGAGCTAAAAGTAGGTGCAGATGGTGGCACAACCGGCGAGCTAGAAGTAGGGATACTTGGTGTAGAAGGTGCCTCAGAGATTGTTGTTGTAGGTGCAGCGAGTGATATGTTGACCGGTGTATGAGTGAAGATGGGAGAAGAAGGAGGAGGATCCTGTAAGGGTGAAGTGACCATCCTGTCCTGAGGAGCGGCAGTAGACACTGGTGTCGGCACAGCAGAACCAGGTGTAGCAGTAGACGTATGACGCTAAAGATGTACCCTAGTCTGCTGTCTCTCAGAAACTGGCAAGGAGAGTAGAGACTTCACTGTATCCTTCATCACTTTCGCGTTGATCTTCTTTTTCTTGGTGACTGTGGGGTCTAGTTGCATGCTCACGGGTTTCCTTCTCCCTTTCGAGGTTCCCTGTTCCTCATCCACTTCATTTATGTTAATAGGTATGTTTATGATCCATGCCAAGAGAGGCGCCGCAAAACATCTAAAAGTTAACTGCACAGACTGCACTTGGGCCCGAAATCTTTTAGCCCTAGACTGCAGAGAGTTGAAGAGAATTTGGTGGAATCCACATGGGATAGTGTAGATTAAACAGTATAGCCCGTCGCAGTGGGAGAATGTAGTGAGAATATCTGTTTGTACCTTGTCTTCTTTGGCATCCCGAGCCAGAAAGTAATACCTGAAGATTGCGAGAAGCCGTCTGTTTCGCTCATAATTTGGGTGATCCGAGCTCAATAGCTCTTTACATGCTTGAATTGTCGCGTCCTTGGACAACAAAGAGAAAGTGTGAGTAGTAGACTTCACAGCTGGAAAGTTGGTCATACCCATGGCATGGCCAAGCCTTGTAGCTGTTAGCTTGTGGCCCCGAACCTTTGGAAAGTTTTTCAGCAGTTGATGTATCAATTCTGCAGGAATAGTATTAGGTAAATTTGCATCAGCCAATTCTGTGAGGCCCAGAGTCCGTAGCTGAGCAGTCGACAGCACCTCGCTGAGAGATGGTCGAGGTTGCTGCATATGAAAATGTAATGAAAATGCTGTGCGATTTTTTGAAGAAGCAGGCCTCTTGATTTCATGAGTGATAATTTGCTGCTTTTCTTTTTTCTGAGCCACCTTTGAGTGTTCCTCTTGATCACTGGATGCACCTGACTCGGAATTGACATCGGAATCATCAGATGCTGCTGAGTCTGCTTTGTAGCTCTCATCACTTGGGTCACTGGAGGTAAAGTTCTCTATGTCATGGCTGCTGCTGCTTGCAGATACTTCATCTGCTTCGCTCTCTGATGCAACCAGAGCTTTCCTCCTCTTCAACTCTACCTTTTTCTTGCTACTTCCTTCTTGTTGTTTCTCCTGTTGCTTGCTACCCCTTGCCATGTTGAGGTCGGATGACAAACCGAGCCTCTGAGTAGTCAAGTGATGGAAAAGCACTCAGATATAGGCCAGGTTGGAAGAAAAGGCCAGGTTGGATTTTCTTATGCAAAACGATTTAGGCTGGCAATGGAAAAGCACGTGATGCTTTAGTTTTGCTGCAAAACACAATTTAGGGCAGCAAATTAGAACCAGTAGGGCGAACCAGTAGGGCAAGTAGAGGGCAAGGCGAGAGGGGTGCTGAGAGAGAGTAGGGGCGAGAGTGGGAGGTTAGGGCGAGAGGGGACGGTTAGGGGCGAGGGTTGCTGTGAGAGGGTAGGCGAGAGGGTAGGGGCGAGAGGGGAGGATAGGGGCGAGAGGGGGTGTGGGAGAGGGTAGGGGGCGAGAGAGGAGGGTAGGGGAGGATAGGGTCGAGAGTTTAGGGTAGGGGGCGAGAGGGGGTGAGGAAGAGGGTAGAGGGCGAGAGGGGAGGATAGGGGCGAGAGGGGTTGTGGGAGAGGGTAGGGCCGAGAGGGGAGGATAGTGGCGAGAGTATAGGGTAGGAGCAAGAGGGGGTGTGGGAGAGGGTAGGGGGCGAGAGTATAGGGTAGGGCGAGAGGGGGTGTGGGAGAGGGTAGGGCCGATGATCACACTCGGTACTCGGTACAAACTGATAGCAGAAGCAAAGAGAAGGTACAAAGTGCTAATTTTTTAGCAGCTACAATTTTCGAGCAGATAAAAGGGAGGGTAATTTTGACTCATTAGGAGATTAAGGTTCCTGCAGTAAAGCCTATATTCTTCCCATAGACAGTATGGCATTGGGAGTCCCATCAAGCCAAGTCCTTGATTACACCTTGCTCATTATCCCAATTGCCATCTAAGCAGAGTCCCCACTAGTCCCCAAGCAGATTCCAGTAGTCAGACTGAACAAAGTCACGCAAGAAGCGTGACTGAAAGCCGTTTGGAAGGATCTTAATACTTAACTGCAAATAACACTGAGGATAGAAACCATTAGAGGAATTAGAAGAGTGACTGATTATAGGAGGAGTCCAGTGAGGAGGAGTGACTCTTGCAGAAGTTCCCGATAATACCCAATTACCAAGAGGACTTAGTGGAGAAAAGATATCTTAAAGGAAAGGCGGAAACTTACAAACATAGCAAAAACTGAGACAATAACAGAACATCTATTTTGGTGGAAAGCTCGAGGGGAGGAGAGAGATGGGCGAGAGAACCTACAGATGGCGGAAAGTTGCATACCCTTTACTCAGAGGAGTAATAGCACTTGATTCTGGAGCCATTTACCAGTGGCAAAGGGACGCCTTCCAAAGTGACTAACTGGACAGCCCCCTGTGGCAAAACCTCCTGTACTCTAAAGGGCCCTTGCCAAGCTGGAACCAGCTTCTTTGCTTTTTTCAAAAACTTGGCCTGATAAAGTAGCACCAGTGCTCCTTGTGTTATTTACGGCTTCCTGAGATGGCGATCATGCCAGGCTTTACGACGAAGCTGCTCTACTTCTAGAGCCAGTGAAGCCAAACCTCGGCTTTCCTCCCAAATGAAAAGACGAGACTGCTGCCGACCCCAAATTTCCATTGGCACGAAGACTTCCCACTCGCGGGGACCCTGAGTTGAATTCGAAAGGTGCTATCGCTTCCAACCTGAACGCCAATTGAAATGGAGTGTGATTGGTTGTGGCTTTGAAAGAAGTTCGATATGCCCAAAGTGTACCGTGGATAGCTTGAGCCCAAGTTGAGGGATGAAGATGACATGCTTTCCGCAGGAGTGCTATCAGAACCTTATTAGTGCTCTCTGCCTGCCCATTTGCTCTAGGGTAATAAGAACAAGATTTTCTGTGAAAAATCTTGTAGTTGGCCAGCAAGGTAGAAATTGTTTCATTCACAAAGTGACTACCCCTGTCACTGGTGATTTCCAATGGACATCCAAACCTGCACAAAATATTTTCATAGAGAAACTTGGCTACTGTAGTGCCAGTGCAGTCCGTTGTGGCAAGTACCTCTGTCCACTTTGTTGCGTAGTCGGTAGCCACCAAGAGATACTTCCGATTGCCGGGCTGGGCAGAGGGAGTAATTGGGCCTACAAAATCTATGCCCCACCTCTCAAAGGGTTGCCATGCCATAGAGACCTGCAGAGGACGGTTTGACTGTTTGCTTGGTTTAGGGCCACAACGCTGACATACATCACATACCTTTACATAGGCGATTGCATCGCGGAAAATATAGGGCCACCACAAGCCACACTGGAGAATCTTTTGTGCAGTAATATGGCCAGGGTAATGGCCACCAGTGGGACCACTATGGGCATCCTCTAAAATATACTCGACTTCATGAGGGGAGACACACCGCCTCAGAACACCATCTTGCCCTGATTTGTATAACTGGCCCCCAATGAGAGTGAAAGGTCGAGACTTTAGCAACAGGCGTCTCTTCTGTAGGGGAGAAGCATTCTCAGGGTAGAGGCCCCTAGAAAGCAGATGCAAAACATCGCCGTACCATTCCGGTGTGGTATCCACCTTAAAACGACTGCTGTCCGGAAAGTCGTCAGCAACCCCTGTTGCTTCTTCACCAGTGTAAATGCGAGAAAGATGGTCGGCGAGGACATGATGTTTGCCGGGCGTGAGTACCACTTCGAAGTTGAACTCTCAAAATAAGAGTAGCCATCGCCATACTCTACCTGCAACCTGCGGCTTGTTGAGCAGATATCTGAGGGCATGGTGATCAGTAATAACTGTGAAGTGGACCCCTAATAAGTAGTGCCGAAATTTTTGCAGAGCATACACAATGGCTAAACCTTCCCTTTTTGTGGTGCTATAGTTACACTCTGCCTTGGTAAGTAGGCGACTTGCATAGTGAACATGGCTATCCAGGTTATACTCCTTACTAGGCTGAGTCAGCACCGCACCCACAGCCAGTTGACTGGCATCTGTATGCACATGAAAGGTGAGAGACCAATCAAGAGCTACTAAGATAGGCGCCTCTGTGAGGCGTTTTTTAAGGTATGCAAAAGCTTCTGACTCTGCCTTTGACCATTGAAAGGGAACAGCAACACTGGTTAGACGGGTCAGGGGTTGAGCCACCTGTGCATACATGGGTATAAACCTGCGATGATACCCTGTGTGGCCTACAAAGCTTTGTACCCCTTTTGGGTTGATGGGAGGTGGTAACTTTAAGATTGCCACAATCTTCTCTGGGTCAGGAGCTAAACCTTTAGCCGACACCACATGGCCTAGAAGTGTGCCTTCAGTAACCAAAAAATGACATTTCTTAGGATTTAGCTTTAGACGCGCCTCTCTGCACCTGAGGAAGACAGCAAAGAGCTGAGAGAGGTGTTCCTCTAGGTTTTCCACTGGGGTTGAACATTGAGCACCTGAGAAGGTCGAAAAATCGTCCATGAAGATGCGAAGATGATCCGTAAGCAGAGGACAAAAGATGAGATATACCGCCCTATTGAAAGAAGGTGGAGCATTTTTCAACCCAAAAGACATTCGAGTGTATATAAAAATACCCCAAGGAGTCACAAAAGCCGTTTTCAGTTGATCACCTGGATGGATGCCCAACTGATTGTATCCACTAAACCCATCCATGAAACTGTACAATACATGCCCTGCTACATCTTCGAGCACACGCTCGGTGAAAGGTGTTGGGAACCCATCTGGGATAGTTACCTTATTTAGAGCACGGTAATCGACGCACACGCGGATTTTGTTGGATTGCTTCTTCGGCGCTATCACCATGGGTGATAACCACTCAGAGTGCTCCACAGGTACTATGATCCCTGCCTCTTGCATTTTTTCTAACTCTGCCTTGACCGCCTCAGCATACTTCGGGTTGAGCTTGTAAGCTCGGCCTCTTACAGGCTTAGCCCCTTCGACCAGAGGTATAGTGTGGACACCCAATTCTGGTGGAATCCCCTCTAAATCCTTGTAGGACCAAGCGAAAACATCTTTAAAAGAGTGAATGAAAGAGACGACCTGATTGAGTAATGCGGGATGGTCCCATAACCAAGCTGCTATCAGTACGTGCTGAGGGTTGTCAGGATCTCCCAGGTTGACTTCTTTGATCGGGTCTGGGGTTGTAGCTGGAGAGGGTGCTTCTGAAGATGAGAGGTGAGCTGCCTCTTGGAGCTTCAAGACATCATGAGCAGGGGTTTGATTGATTGGAAACTCTGCATACTCTTCTTGTAGCCATCCCTGTGGGAGCTTCTCGAAGGGCAAATCTTCCGATAGAGACAACTTGACAGAGTGCTTTTGCATGGGGTCCAACTTGGGAGATGCTCTAGAAAGAGGGAATTCTTTGGCTAGTGCATGCAGAGGAGATTTCTTCCCCCTTCGGTGATGTGTGATAGGTTCCCCAAGACCGAGGGCTTCCATCGGCGGTTCATTCGACGCATGAGAATGTGGGGCTGACACACTTACTTCTTCGACTGTTGTACTGTCTGCTGTAGGACTTTGGACATCGGTGTCCTCCTGAGGATTTTGAAGAGAGAGTGTAACTGGCGGTACAAGTAAATTTTGAGTAGAGACCATGTAACATGGCATTGAAGTGGTAGCTTCCAACCACTGTAGCAGGTCCTCGTCAGACCCGTCAGGTGCGATGGGCTGCTCAGGGTCAGGGTTGGACTATACTGTTAGTGAGCTGTGCTGGGCCACTGGATCCATCCCTCCTTCAAGCCGGATTGGTTGCATTTGGGAGCCGGGAGTGGATATCCACATGGCGTCGTTTCCCCAATCATGAAGTGCCTTAGTATGCCGTAACCAGGGTCTACCAATCAGCAACGGAAATCCTCCCTCCACCTGAGGAAGACTGACCACCACAAAATCCAAGCTAAAGGTGAAGTCTTGTACCTTCAAAGGCACCTTCTCTATTATGCCCACAGGATAGACTGTCCGCTGGTCTGCCAATGTAACAGTGAACGGAGCAGGGCGAGTAGGCTGCAGACCTAAGGATGACATGGTAAATTCAGGCATTAGGTTGATTCCAGACCCACCATCCACTATGACGCCTGAGAACGACTTCCCTAGAATAGATACAGTAAGACGTGGACTTTTATAGTCGGTGAGGGGAGCAGCCGGATAGGAAATCAAATAGGACTCCGAGGGCTGTACAGGGAGGTGCCCGCCACTAGGCCCAGCCCCCGGGTACAGAGACTGAATGACTGACAGGGTGTCACTTCTAAGTGTTGCATCAAGCCTTAGGATGTCGTATAGTGACACCTGCTGAAAAGTATTTTTCAAGATGGCTTCTGTTGTGGGCTTGGCACCTTCGAACTGGGCTCCTTTTGTGACCTTAATCTGTTCCAAGTCAGCCACTGCTTCTAAGAAGGCTCCATCAATGTCAGATAACAAGGAAGTTGGTTTGCTCTGAGCAATTTGGAAGGACTTGTCCTTTGGGTCAGGTAGACCAGAGTGAGGAAGTGGAGACTGGCGAGGTGGACCTGTGGGTAGACTGAGACCAAGAGCTGCTCTTTGTGCCCGAGTAAGGACACCAGTAGGCTCCTCCACTTGCAGAGGCTTAACCACATGAGTAGCAGGTGAAGGTTGAGGCACGGTGTTCACAGTAATCAAATTTATCTTCGGAAAGGTGAATTCGGGTTGGTTCTGAGTCGAGCCTGAAGACGTGGATGCCCTTTGCTTAGGACAATCCTTACTGTAGTGATCCTTCGAATCAGGGCAATGACGACAAGGAGGGGACCCCTCGGGTAAAGGACACTTGCTCTGATAATGCCCATATTCTCCGCATCTGTAGCAGAGTATGGGCCGATTGGAAGGACGAAACGGGGGACGAGGTGGTTGCTGCATGGAATTGGAGGCTGAGGTGTAGAAACTTTGGGGAACTGAGGGAGCACTAGCATGATAAAAACTGTGGGGTGCAAAATTGTTGTGCATACCTTGCTGCATAGGGGGTGTTGTCAGTAGAGGAGGCAACTGGTTTTGATGGCCGTAGGGTGAGACCATGTTGGATAGAGGTGCTAGCCCTTGTTGGAGAGAAGGACCAAGATTTTGCTGTATTTGACGCAATCCCTTGAGGTAGTAACACTCTTTATCCTCATGTCCAGATTTTTCACAGAAGTGGCAGTAAACGCGAAGGGGGCATTCCTGTGGGGGGTGCCCCGGAGAGCGGCATGAGCTACACCAAACCATAGCCTTAGTCTCTTGCTGACACTTGAGCTCTTCTAACTCGCGCTTAATTTGTTTCAATGCCTCATTATGTGTAGGCTTCTCTTGTCTAAGAGAGAAGGACCTCTCCTCTTGAAGAGCTCGTTGTAGCTTTAGGGCTTCTAGTTCCCTGCGTAAAGAAGTTAAAGGATCAGTAGGACTACCTTCTAGGAACACAGAGGGAGTATCTATTTGAAGAGAGTTGTTGAAGAGCTTCCTAGCTCCCTCTATTCTAGTAGCAGCTGCGATGAACTCGTCGAGAGTGGCGTCGGGTCAGAGACTCTCTCGGAGTTTTTGCTGAGAAGTTTTGGGAAGCGCCTTCTCCACCCACTTTTTAACCATGAATTCACCGGGTTGTTGGGGAAGCTTGGCCACCAATGACTTAGTTTTAGTCATAAGCTTCGCAAAAGTCTCCTCAGGCTTGAGCACCATGTTGGCCAACTCATCCAACACCTTCTCCTGGTAGTCACCCGGCCTGAAGGCTGCACAGAACTGCTGTCTTAAGGCTGCCCAAGTTGCAAAATGGTTCTCTGCAAATTGGATGTACCATTTGTCTGCTAGGCCATCCAAGGTGGATGGAAATAGTACCAAGTAAGCATCTTCTCTGTTCAGCCCACGTCCCCTACAGAGAGATACAAATCTTCTTGCATGGTCGTCAGCATCTTCTGAGGACAGCCCTTTGAAGGTAGGGAACTTGATGTTCACCTTGGCCAAAACACTAGCTAGATGCTCTATGATTCCTTGCTGAGAGCAAGTCTGTTGCACAATAACTTGCTGTAGCAGAATAGGAGAGAGCTTTTCTGGAGAAGGTGATCGCGAAGATGGGGAACCTGATGACGAAGGAACGGGTGATGTGATATGTGGAGGTATAGGTGATGAGGTTGAAGGATTTCTACACGGCGTCAAAGGTTGTCTTCTGTGATAGTACTTCAGAGGGCTCAGTAGTGGGCTTTGACGCTCAACTGACCTCCTTGTATGTGTCATGCAGTGACCTCCAATCCAACCAAGCTTTGGGTAAGAGAACCTTGAACTGGCTGAAGACTGGTCTAGACTCTACTAGACCAGACGAGTGACTAGACTAGCTGGACCAGGGACGAGGAGGACGAGACCAGGGTCTAGACCAGGCAAGTGACTAGACCAGCTGGACCAAGGACGAGGGACGAGGAGGACTAGACCAGGGTCGAGGGGTCTAGACCAGAGACGAGGCAAGTTGGACCAGGGCGAGAGGGGACAAGGCCAGCAAGGCGAGAGACTAGACCAGCTAGATTAAGCTATCAAGGGTGAAACTGGACCAGACCAACAGGCTGCACAGGCGAAGCGAAGAACCCAGCTACTCAACAGAGTGAGACTTCAGTTGAGGTACCACCGTGATCGCCTCCGGAGCGAGAGATTGTGGGTTCAGGTCCCACCGTGATCGCCAAAATGAGAGCACCTGTTGCGCGGATAATGTGTCGTGCTCTCTACAGTGTGTGTGTCCCCCAGTGCAATGTGCGTGACAATCTCACTCAACAAACAGAAACTCTCTCAACAGAATGAAATACAAGAAACAATGGATAATAACAGATACACAGCAGTAGACCAAAACATGTGGACTCGACTAACTCAAAGGACCTTGTACAGACTCTGGAGTGGCAGCACACTCAGCTCCAGCCCAGGACTCACAGGTACAAGATGGGGTGTCGAGGCTCAGATGTGCATGGATGGTGTAGCAGTGCTCTGTGTAAGACTCTCTAGACGACTACGTGCAAGATAAGCCCCAACTCCCCCAAAACGACTACTGATATGTACAACCATAAGAGCCACCAACGGCCCATAAATGTCCAGCCAGCTAAGTCTATCTCCAAACAGAGTGGTGGTGGTGACCTGGTCACGACGTCCACTAGACCACCGTAGGTACCCTGCCACGTGTCACTCCCAGTGAAAGGGTCCGTCCAGTGTGAGCCAGACCAACTGTAGCTAACTGTCCAACTGCCTGTCCTGTGAAGTGACACTGTAGCAGGCTACAAGGATAGTTTTACTGGAAGAGACATCATCTTCTACTTTTGAGACACATCAGGCCCCTGGGCAACCCATGATCAGAACAGCTTACAGACAGGAGACACGATCAGAGCATATAGGACGGGGCTCAGAGGGAGTGGCAGTGTTATTTAGAGACGATTTGCAGCCATTGATACATATAGCCCGCAGGGATGAGCAGGCTAGGTACATGTGGGTGAGATTGAGAGCAGAGATAGGCAGATATCTTTACATTGCTATTTGTTACTTTCCCCCGAGTACGTCAGCTTATGCATCACCCAGAGGACAATTCCCCTTTTCTATTTTGGATGATGACATATGGGAGTTCTCTAGAGATGGTGACATTATCATTCTAGGGGACTTCAATGCTAAGACTACCCATCACCAGACAATGTTTTATGATACTTCAGAGAAGATTTTGAGACAACTAGATGTCGTAGAGACGGGCCTTGTAGACTATCACATGATGTGGAATATACTGAGTATGGGCGACACCTGATAGACATGGGCACTGCACATGGACTGGCCATCTTGAATGGCCTACAGAGATTTCATGCTGTGGGAGGTTTCACATGCTTCCCACACAGACATGGAGCCAGCACAATGGATTATGTCATGGCATAGCCGAGTCT
Organism: Adiantum capillus-veneris; assembly: GCF_014529385.1. NCBI lineage: Eukaryota > Viridiplantae > Streptophyta > Polypodiopsida > Polypodiales > Pteridaceae > Adiantum > Adiantum capillus-veneris. Next base: position 62,201,142 of record NC_140942.1, on the reverse strand, counting down.
CATCTCTAGTATTCAAGATCTCACAGTTGGGCCTAGACCGGTTGGGGTGGCAGTGGATTCGCAACTAGGGCGACCTCTGGAGGAGCTTACTACGATACTGACATAGACATTACATGATGCAGGAGAAGAGGCATACCCACACACCAACCTGGGTAGAGACGCCGTTCAGAGAGCACGCCTCAAAACAACTGGTATGATGAGGAATGCCGCTAGACTAGAGCTAGACTTCGGAGGGAGGTGCTTCTGGGGGACATCACTCACAAACAATCACAGATTGACTTTGGAGGCCTGGTGTGGCGAGAGAAGAAGGCGTTTTTGGCTCGACTAGAGCAAGATCTATACCAGCTATTCTTGAGTCTGGACTCGCGTGAGGCGTGGCGGCTCTTTCATGAGCAACACACACACACACACACACACACACACACACACACACACACACACACACACACACACACACACACACACACACACACACACACACACCTTGCCATTACCTCTACAGAGACATGGGGTAGGTACGCATCATCTTTGTACACAGTACCTGTACAGCCGCCCCTTCCTGACCCCCCCGATCCATGCCCACACACATGTGCTTTTTTCACCGCTGAGATGGTGAAGAAAGCCATTGACAAGATGAGGACTGGGAGAGCATATGATCACGATGGCTTAGTGGCTGAGCATTTCATGCATGCCAAAGATCTACTAGCAGAGCTTCTAGCAGTAATGTTGAACTGTGCCATGTGTGAGGGCTTGCCTGATACTTGGAGTCTATCTACGATTGTACCTATCTTCAAGTCAGGAGACCCTATGGAGGTTTGGAATTATCGCACTATCATGATTGGACACACACTGGCACCGTTGTATGCATCCATTGTTGAGCAGTAGTTGAGTAGATTGGCAGAGAGGAAAGGAATGCGTGCAGCTGGGCAGGCAGGGTCTAGGAGAGGCTTTTCTTCTCTTGACCATATCTTGACACTCAGGGCCATCATTGAGGAGGGCAGATCTCATGAGAGACGGATCTATTGTAGCTTTTTGGACTTCCGCAAAGCCTTTGACACAGTAACCAGAGTTAGATTGATGCGCATATTACAGGAGATGGGAGTACCCACAGAGCTCGTTTGGGGGATCATGGCATTGTAGAGATCAGTAGTAGGGCATGTACGCACCTCTGAGGGACTATCTACATTGGTTCACTCCTTATTGGGGTGAAGCAGGGCTGCCCACTCTCTCCTACTCTATTTGGTATGTATGTGGATGAGGTTTCTGACTACATTGAGAGCGATGGTGATGGAGGTGCACAGTTGGCAGGGACATGGATTCCACTTCTATTATATGCTGATGATATTGTGTTGATCTCCGAATCTACGGAGGGCATGCAACGTCACTTGGATGCTTTGCATAGGTTTGCCCACGAAAGTGGTTTGTCTTGCAACCTTGGTAAAACCAAGGTTATGGTGTTCAATACCACCCCACAGTGGATCAGGAGGTCAGCACCTACATTCACATAGGGCTAGGAGATTGTGGAGTATACAGATGCTTACACTTACCTTGGAGTGGTTTTTAGTGGACCTGCTTTCTCACTAAGGAGAGCAACAGAGACCAGATTGACTAGAGCCCATGTAACATTGGGTAGATTGGAGAGGATGTGTTCGCTGGTTCGGTTTGAGGAGTCTCGGACGAAGCTCTGGCCACACTAAATGCAAGGGCTTGCTATGCAAGGATTCAGTGTTCAATGGGACTTCTGCTTCTCCTAGTGACCAAGGGGTAGTGGGGCACTCTCTTGCCCAAATCATGATAAGAGAGCCAATTTGTTAGTAATGCAATCATTTATGCTACTAATTAATTATATAATGGGATGATTAGTTAAGCCTAGGTATAAAATCGTCGTCTCTAATAACATTGGTTGGGAAGCGTGCTCCCTAATCACCAATGGTTTAGTGCTAGGCTATGGAGGGTGAAGCCTTAACTTCACCATGGTGTTAGGGCTAGAGTTAGAGAGATGGAGATTAAGATTAGGTTACGTCAAGTGCAAGAACATAGAGATAGAGTATAAACACAATGATGATAGCTCAAAGTTCAAAGATTAATTAGAAAACAACCTCTAATATAGGCTTGGTGACAGTTTGGTGGCTTCTGCATTGCTCTTTGGAGCTGAGATATGGGGACCTTCATTGGATCATCACGGGAGGTCGGGTCGCATTGATGGATGGGGGAGCATGGAGAAACCTCTTGTCTCTATGATCTCGCGGTTCATTAGAGCCAAGGCCTCAGTACCACGTGCGATTAGCCGAGCAGAGCTAGTGGCCCCCCACTAGTGATTCAGGCGCTCACCAGATCAGTCTCCTTCATAAACCACATGTGGGAACTGCCTAGAGATAGATACGCCCACCTTGGAGTTGAGTCCTCTCGAAAGTTAGCCATGCAGGGAGATACAACATGTTGGTATGGGGAGATGACATCATGGTTTCAGGCGCATGGGTTCAGCATAGACATGTTGCCACCCTTCCAGTACTCATTGGATGCACCATCTCTCACTCTTACACAATCCGAGATCACTAGGCTCATTGGCCAAGACCTGACCTAGCTAGACACCAAGAGGACATGGATACAGCGAGCACAGGAGCTGTGCATGAAGATGGATTTCTACAGAGAGCATCTTCTCCAGCTTACAGAGGAGGGTTTTGTGACGAAACCCAGATACATGGACACCCACTTGTCTCATGGGATACATGTGCTATTGGCCAGCTACGCACATCTTCTCACCAGCTGCGGATGGAGACTGGGACATACAGCGGAGTACTAGCAGAGGCCAGGACATGCCCATTGTGTGGCATGGATCCCGAGACAGAGTTGCACTATAGATGTCGCTGCCCCGTCTACTACGAGATACGAGGCCGCTTCCATGCTTGTTTAGAGAGGATTTTGGACCACTCTCCAAAGTCATGGGATACGAGGATCAGAGATGCCTAGGTGTGTTCTTGCTCGAGGTGCGCAGACACAGAGATAGCCTGATGAGTGGAGAGGCTAGCCAGTCTCAAAGACGGATCACAAATTTCTTTAGAGTAGACACTGGACAGTCGCAGGAGCTACTCCCACAATAAAGCTCACACTTGTCTCACACCAGAGGCACAGTGATCGACCGAGCGATTGAGCTAGGGAAATCCAGGCGCCCACGACTGCGGAGGACTACACAGCATCGATGGAGGCTACATCAGAAGATTTGGAACAGTTTGGCCAGGCATGCACGACACCGGGTCAGACTACTGACCATGGAGGAGATTGATGAGATCCGCCAATGACCGATGCTGGATGTCGTGTGATTTAGCTATCGAACCTGCTGGTCATTTTGCTTAGTTGACATTGACCATCTTAGGATCCCATAGTATTTTTTGTTTTGCTATGTTGTTGTTATTTTGTTACTCTGACTTTGTCTCAGATCCAACACATTGTAACTTTTTGGTCTCATAGGTTAATATAGTTTTGGCCTTTTGAGGACGTTAATATAACACTTCATTTCAATTCATCTCTCTCTTCTCTCTCTCTCTCTCTCTCTCTCTCTCTCTCTCTCTCTCTAACCCTACTCGATATCGTTGAATCTCCAATAGATAGAGGCCAAGACTTCTTTGATTGTGGCATCTTATAACTCTAGATAGAGGCCCAAAACCGTCTTGAAACAGATAGTGAAAGCGGCCACATATCTCATAGTATGCTGCACAGTGGTATATATAGTGAACCTTTGTCTGTGGCTCTCTCTGACATTGTTGGCATGTGGCGTGAATTGAAATTCCTCGATATCCGTCATTCTCAATCTCCAACCGAATCGATGATGTCTAAATGTGTCCAATAGCACATCGTAATCTATGGGACAATCGAGTGTCCATGTAGGCAGGCCGTGATGAGAACCTATCCTCTATGAGTTGGAGAAAATGCTCTCTTTATATAATCATCTTTGTTTCCAACTCTTATATAGGTTGTCTCCATGTTCTTTGTGTATCCAACCGAAACAGATCCTGCCCTATAAGTCTAGTGACCTCCCTCTATGTGTGTGTGTGTGTGTGAGAGAGAGAGAGAGAGAGAGAGAGAGAGAGAGAGAGAGAGAGAGAGAGATGAAATGAAAGGTTATATTAACGTCTTCAAAAGGCTAGAGTGACCTATGAGACCAAACTCATACAAAAGTGGTGAATCTGTTATAATGTCTGGGTACCTTAGTACTAAAGTTCTAAGTGTGAAAATAAATGCGAAAAAAACTAAATACAAAGTATTAAATAAACTTCTTAGGAGCATTTTGGGTGTCTGGCTAGAATGCTTCTAATCCTTTGTTGTAGTCTCCTCCGGTGAAGTGTGCTTCTCCATCTCGGTTGTGGTCGTCTCGATTTCCTAAGCTCAATTGCCCTGTCAATGAGGGTGCCTTTGGTATGAATGTGGTGATGGGAGCAAAGCGAACCCCGAACCCCGACGGCCTCTAAAACACTGGGGACCGAATGGCGCGCGTCGAGCTTGTCCCGGTAAAGCGAACAGGGGCACCACCTAGCTCTGAGCGGCTAGGACCAAACAACACACCACCAAACAAAGTTTTCATCCAAGAGAGATGGATGCTTGGGAGTAATGGTGAAGAGGAAGGGGAATGAGATCAAGTTAGAGAGAGAGAGAGAGAGAGAGAGAGAGAGAGAGAGAGAGAGAGAGAGAGAGAGAGAGAGAGTACTTAGGCACCACAGAAGGGTGGCAAATCCGCACACCCTTCATACATACACAAGCTCACTCTAAACACCAGACTAGGTGGCGATTCCGCACACCTCACATAGGCAAAACATTGCAAGAAATATACTCACAAAACCTCAAGCTTTATTTAGAGAATAAGGCGATGAAATGGGGAGCATAGGGTAGGGGAAAGAGAAGGGAGAGAGTGGTAGAGTACATGGCGGATAGGTGGGAGCTGATGGCGAAGACTCGCACGAGGGTTATGGCCATCATCCTTCATTTAGCTGCCCTTCATCTTCCATAGCCCAAGGGTGTAGAGGTCATGCTCAAGTCTGGTGATGGTGATGGTGATGGTGTGGATGTGTACGTGTGCGTTAGGCACACACAATGCATAGTGTACTATTTGGTGATGTTGTGTGTGTCCTTAGTGTGATGGTGACCCCTCTTCAAGAAATTATTATCTGCACCGGCTATGTGATTGTGGGCCCCACTTGTCTGGCTGTGTGTATATGCGTAACAACAACAGTCTCATGAGAGAGACTCTAAGAGAGAGAGATGGGTTGATGAAAAAAGTGAGTGAGATGGAAAATAAATAATTACAAGAGGGAAGAGAGAGGAGTGTGTACAGAGGTAAATCTGTTTGCAGATGTGTGTGGACACTAGAAAAATCGGGTAACCATCATGTAAAGGTGGATCTGTGGGCACCTTTTTCAGTAGAACTGAGTGTGTGTGAGTGTTGGGGAGGCCATCTGGCTAGAAGACAAGAGAGATTTCGAACTTTAGAGAGAGAGGGGGGTATTTGGATCATGGGAGAGTATAGGAGAGAGAAAAAAAAGGGTGGGGTATGCTATTTTGGAAGATAGGAGAGGTGACATGTGACAAAGAATGTATTATTGGTGAGGACAGGGGTGGGGTAGCTTGAGGGAAGAGAGAAAGGAGAAAGGACAAGGGGAAGAGAGAGGGGGTTGCCTTTTTGAGTGGAGGAGAGGAAAAAGGACACACGGTGGGGCAACAGTGAAGAAAGAGGAGGCAGGCTGGGGATGGGCTGCCCCGTAGGCACGAGGTGGCCTATTTTACCTTTCTCACTTATTTACATACTCATACTTTATTTTTTCTTACTTTTCCAATGCCTTTTATCACTCCCTCCCTAAGAGGGGGTTACCATGGGGTGGGGAAGAGAGAAGAGGGGTATGGGAGCCTGGCTTGTGAAAAGCCCCCATCAGTGGGTACTCCTTTGTGCTCGCTGCTGGCCTCTTGCTTCTCCTTCCATTCCTACTTCTCTCGATCCGAAGAAATCTATGATTTGCCTTTGAGGCTGTAGTGTTGTTTGTCTTCTCATTAGATTATCCTTGTGCCGATGTAGTTCCAGTAGGTACAGGCCTAAGCATCTTTGATCTTGGTATTGCATGACTCTATCTAGAGGTCCAAAGCCTTCTTTAAATAGGCAATGGAAACGCCCACGTATCTCATAGTATACGGTGCAATGGCATATGTAGTGTAATTCTGTCTCCGGCTCTATTCCGCATAACTTGCAAATTCTACTCTCAGGTGGGATTCCCCGAAATTTGCCAAATTCAATTTCCAGCTGGTGTAAGGATGTACGAATATGACCAATAGCACATGTCAAACCATGAGACAGGTGGGTATCCATGTAGCTCGGGCGAATCACAAAACTATCTTCAGATAACTGTAGGAAGTTTTCTTTGTAGTCGGCCATCTTCGTGTCCAATTGTTGTGTAGGGTCTACCCATGTCCTCTTAGTGTCCATCTGTATAAGATCCTGGCGGATGATTTTATTAATCTCCGTTCCTGTGATTGCCAGTGATGGAGCCTCAAGAGAGTATTGGAAGGGGGCTAATGTTTCCATACTGAACCCGTGTCTCTGAAACAATCAGGACAGTTGCGCATACCAGCATGGTGTATCTCCTTTTACTGCTAATTGTCGAGAGGATTCGAGGGCGAATCTAGTATATTGGCAATTATTTGTATCCCACAAACCATGTATGAAGGACACTGATCTGGTAAGAGCTTCAATTTCTATCGGAGGGGCAGCTAGTTCCGCTCGGGTAATCGCGTGTGGTACGGAGGCCTTGGCTCTAATCATTCGGGAAATCATAGATACCAAAGGTCTTTCCATTGACTTTCAATTATCCTGATGCACAAATGGTCCCCAAATCTGGACCCCATAAAGCATAGCCGAAGCCACCACAGTATTAAACAGCCAAAGTTTTGTAAGTGGTTCCTAAAACTGCACTTGTGAACACATCCTCTCCAACCCTCCCAAGGCCGCAGAGGCTCTGGACAATCTAGCATCCGCTGCTTTCTTAAGAGTAAACTTCGGTCCTGTAAATACCCCACCAAGGTGTGTGTATGCATCTGTGTACTCTACTGTATCCTGGCCATATGCAAATGTAGGTGCCGATCTCCTAACCCACTGCGGTGTGGTGTTAAACACCATAACTTTGGTTTTACCCAAATTTACCGACAGTCCGCTGTCCTCCGCGAATTTATGTAATGCATCTAACTGCCTCTGCATTCCATCTGGTAATTCTGCTATCAATACAAGATTATCTGCATGATCCATTACCCTGCAAGTTGAGCACCTCTATCACCCTCTCTATCAATGTAATCTGATATCTCATCTACATACATACCAAATAAAGTAGGGGACATTGGGCATCCCTGGTTTACTCCAACGGTGGAATGAACAATGTCGGAATCCCCTTCTGGAGTACGTACATAACCAGTTATTGACCCGTATAAGGCCATGATCCCCGAGATAATCTCTTTGGGGATCCCTAACTCTTGCATTCTGCGCATCAATCTGGCCCTTGGTACTGTATCAAAAGCTTTCCGAAAATCCACAAAGCAACAATACATCCTTTTCCCTTTTGCTCTTCATTCCTCAATAATGGCTCTGAGCGTAAGAATATGATGTAAAGTGGAATAACCCCTTCTGAATCTAGCTTGTCCTGTTGCCCTTATGCCCTCATTCTCTGCCCATCTACTCAATTTTTGTTCGAGAATGGATGCGTACAGTCGGGTCAGTGTGTGACCCACCATAATGGTACGATAGTTCCCGGGTATCATAGGTTCCCCTGACTTGAAAATAGGTACGATAGTAGATAATTTGCAAGATTCAGGTAATCCTTTACACATGACCCGATTAAACAGACGAGCAAGGACTTCTGAAAGTATATCCCTTGCATGGATCAGATGTTCTGCTACTAAACCCTCATGATCATATGCTCTTCTTATCTTCATCTTGTCAATGGCGTTTTTCACCATTTCCGTAGTAAAGAAAGTACTAGTAGCAGGGCATGGCTCTAGCGGATCTGGTAATATAGGTTGTCCAGAGAGAGAGAGAGAGAGAGAGAGAGAGAGAGAGAGAGAGAGAGAGAGAGAGAGAGAGAGAGAGAGAGAGAGAGAGAGAGATGACCTATGGGACCAAAGACAAAACATTAGAAACGGGGGGGGGGGGGGGGGGGGGGGGGGGGGGGAGGGCCCAAAAAAAGGTGAGATAAGATAAGATGAACAAAATCTACGTAGAAGGGGGTGAGGAGGGAGCCAGTTTGGGAGTTCGAAACTCTTGAATAATGGCTTTACCTCCTCGGTAAACTGCCCATTTCCCTACTGTGCGTGCTTCTCGCATCTTTTGTAGTTCTGCCTTCTTATGCTTGAGTTGAGCGGGTGTAAGATCTTCTACAATCCACATTTTGGTGTCTTTGAGAAGCCTTCATTTCTCAAGAAATTTGATTCAATCCACCTTGGTTTTGAACTTGTAGATTGCATGATTGGTGCGAGGTTCATGTGCAAGACAAGTGATTGTTGTTGAATCACATTGTATCATGGGGATTACGCCTTGGATGCGTGCAAATGACTCATGAAACTTGAGATCCCCCTCTCCTTTTCAATCGCTTGGGAGACTACCAATGCGAACATTGAGGGCGATGTCCTCTTGTCGTTGCCGTTCACGTAACGTGGATGCTACACGATCTTCGACCTTGTGAGAGATTACCTCTTCTACTTGGGTTTTGACCTCCTTATTGACGGTCGTCTCTACTTCTTCTTTTGCCTTTGTGAATTCGATTTCTCTGTGTTTCAACTCCTCCTCCTTGTGACTCTCTATTGCGGCAAGCCGGGCTTCGAAAGTTGAAAGCCTTTGTTTCAGCTGGTCATTCTCCTTGCGGAGGCTTTCGACTTCGGTTTGGAGGCGGGTGATGTTTTCTACCTTCGGAGGTGTTGCTACGAATCCAGCGAAACTGAGCTTACCTCGGGACGAAGCTCGGGTAGCCATAAACGCAAAGAGTATGCTGCTTAGGTCGGAGTAGCCTTTAGATAAAGGCTGATCTTCTTGAAACAGAGAACGACACCTTCTTGAAACAAGGACCTTAAGTCGGAAAATCCACCGATAAGGTCGACCTTGTTTGGAAAACCCTTCCTAGGTTAAGGTTGTTGCAAATCGGTCGTGTCAAGTAGGCTTGAGGTCGCGAGGTCAAGGTTGAAATGATGGCCTGTGTGCGGCGGCCATGAAGAACCGGGAGCGCAGTCCACGCAGAACCGGGAGCAGCGGCTACGCAAAATCGGGAGCGCACCTGTGTGCAACGGCCACGCAGAGCTAGGCTGGGTCGTCACTGCGTTCTCCTCGACGGGGTAGGAGCGGGAGCTATAGGCTTAACGCCCTCCCCCCATGGCCAGCCCCTCGCCCAGGAGGAGTCAGGTCTTGGTGGATGAGCCTGGTGGTCTCGCACTGTGTAAGAGTCAGAGAGGGTGCATCCAGTGAGTATTGGAAGGGAGGTAATCTATCTATGCTGAACCCCTGCGCCTGAAACCACGATGTCATCTCCCCATACGAGCATGCTGTATCTCCGTGCATGGCTAACTGTCGAGAGGACTCAAGTGCAAGGCGGGCATATCTGTCTCTGAGAAGTTCCCACATGCGGTGTATGAAGGAGACGGATCTAGTGAGCACCTCAACCACTAGTGGGGGAGGAGCTAGCTCTGCTCGGACAATAGCACGTGGTACTGAAGCCTTGGCTCTAATGAGCCGGTAGCCGAGCATAACGATCTCATGGGAGCTCCCATAAGTTGTGTATGAATGCCACTGATCTCGTAAGAGCCTCAACCACCAAAGGAGGGGTAACCAACTCTTCTCGGATGATCGCATGGGGAACAGAGGCGTCACGCCTTGATCATCCTGGAGATCATGGAGATAAGCCCGAGTGGTGGCTCAGGAATAGCTTGTACGAATCCTCTTCTAATTGAGCAAGATAAGTCTTTTTCTTCCTTTGCAGTACGCATTGGAAGGCTATCTGTAACCTTCTATCAGTAATGGCTCCCAAGAGCACCTCTCTCTAAAGTGTGGCTCTCATCTCTCTGCACTGCTCTTTATACCAACTGTTATGGGGCATACTCCCAAAACATCATCTGTGCTTGGGTTGGATGTGTGGGTATGCCTCTAGTGCTGCATCATGTAAAGTCTTTGTCAATATCTGGTTAGGCTTTTCTAATGGGCATCCCGGCTGCTTTGTGGCCAGGCGTCTATAAATAGTATCCATGTTTACACAACGAGTCTCCGATGTAAAAGTGTATCAAGTATGCGTAGGTGCCTTGGCCAATGGAGCTGTACTAAACTGGAATGAAACTGTAAATAGGAGTGCGTGATCTAATGCTACCCCAACAGGCGTGGGGCCGATTGTAAAAGGTTCGGTGTGTGGGTATGCCTCTAGGGCTGCATCATGTAAAATCTTTGTCAATATTTGGGTAAGCTCCTCTAATGGGTGTCCTGGCTCCTTTGTGGCCAGAGGTGTTTGTAATTAGTAAATACTATCCATATAGAGAGACCGAGTCTGATGTAAAAGTGTATGAAGTATGCGTAGATGCTTGGGCCAACGGAGTTGTATGAAAATGGAATGAAAAATGTGAGGAGGGCGGGATCTACTGCCCCAATAGGCGTGGGGCTGATTGTAAAAGGTTGGGTGTGTGGGTATGCCTCATGTGCTGCATCATGTAAAGTCTTTGTCAATATCTGGGTAAGCTCCTCTATCTGTGGCCATGTGTCTGTGAGAGGGACTCTCTGATGTAAAAGTGTATCGAGTATGTGTAGATGCCTGGGCCAACTGAGCTGTATTAAAATGGAATGAAACTGTAAATGTGAGAAGGGTGTGATCTACTGCTACCCCAAGAAGTGTGAGGCCAACTATAAAATCCTGAATAGATGGTATAAAACTGGGCTGAGCCATAACATAGTCCATCGTGCTAGCCCCTTGTCTCTGAGGAAAACAAGTGAACCCATTTGCTCTTGGAAATCTTTGTAGGAAAGAGATTAATACAAAGAGAATGGAGGACTAAGAGACATGGATCTGTGTCGGAAGGCCTTGAGAACATGTGTATTCCATTTTTTCTGCACATTACAAAGTAATAAATCACAATGTTTGAAGGTTGTGTTGTCTAAAAGACAATATTTTTTATTTTTTGAAAGCAGAGAACTGGAATCCAAAGAATTAGGAAAATCCAAAGAGGAAGTATCTGCTACGCGAGAATTACTGGCTCATTGTCGTTCTGAAGCCACAAAGGTTAGGGAGGTCTCATCCTGCTGACATTTTTTGCTTGATTGTTTGTTTTTGCCGATTCTTTTGTGCCCATGTTCTCTTTGGAGTGTTGTATCCTCATTTTTTTGTGTATGTTCTGGGAAAATTTATGGGCTGTATATTTATGGCATGCTGTAAAGCTATTCTCACCACTCTACTAGAGTGAGAATGTTGGAGAGTACTTAGTAAAAGTTTCCATGAATGCGTGATGAAAAGTATTTATTGGCGCTACATAGTTATGTTGTGCAAAGCAGGGAGTAATATAAAGGCATCTCTGAGTGCTTCGGATAACAGGGATAATTTGATGCATTAGCTCTTTTAATATTCACCTCTGCTGTATTTGTTTGTCTTGCCAGAATGCTAAAGAATTATAAACATAACCAATACAAAAGCGTACTGCTGAGTATTGTTTGCTTCAACCTAGTTGTGCTAAAAAGACAAGCTTTATGTAACCCAGCGGTGTGGCTTTATCCACCTGCTTTCCTTTGTCGTGGAAAAATTAAAAAGAAACTATCAATACTATGCACACAAGCTTATCCCCAAAGAATGATGATATGCCATGGTCAAAGTAGAACAAGAGACGGGAGGGAAAAGAGAGGACAAACAAATGATTCAAAGGATCAACAGTATACGCGTTTTGCTTAATAGCTCATGAGTAGTGTTAATCCAAGACTGCTCGCTGCTGCTAACCCCCCCCCCCCCCCCCCCCCCCCCCCCCCCCCCCCCAGCCTCGCGCTCTCCACCCCTACCTCGTGCCTTCGTGCCACATTCTCAGCTCGCAGTTAGGCGATTTTTCAGCCTACTGTGGTTACGTCGTCACCATCGCCCTTCTCAATTCAGCAGCAGACACAGAATGGCGGCTTTTGCTCCACCTCACAGGGACTCTACAGCAACCCCCTCGCCCGACACCGCGGATCTATTCCTTCGACTTGCTCTCTTGCCAAAAGAACAAGCAAGCTTGATGGCTGAAGTGGAACGCTTGCAAGCCACCTCGATTATCTGCAAGATTATAGGCACTCGCCCCGATTGAGGCGAGGTTCGGGATCTACTTCAGGCCCTCCTCTCCGAGGTGGGCAAAATCAGCGACTGCCAAGGTGATTTTGATGAGCCCGCTCGGCATCCGAGCAGCTTGAGGTTACTTCAGACAATGGCATCATGGTTTTGACCCTACTACAGATGTGCTTGAGGAGGAGGCGGACTTGCCGATCTCGGTCTGTTTCCCAGGCTTGAGGCGACAGTATCTCCCTCTTCTCCCCATGATTGGTTCCATGTTCGGGAGAATTTTGGAGTCTCAACGCACTGGAGCTTCAAATGTGGCCAAGGCCGTAGGTTTACCTATTGTGCGGGTTCTTGTTTGAGACACTCCTCTCGAAGGTGGTACTATTGCCTCGGGTGAGTGGGGGTTGGATGAGACAGAGTGTGGAGTATTCGAGTCTCGCGAATCAGTGTTTCATTTTTCAGACAGATGGGCCATTTGGCGAAGGCCTGTCCTCGCAGGAGACTCAACCCATAGCGCATGCGCAACCTACCAAGGCTGAGCATGGACAACAACCAGATACAACAAGCCTTCTCCAAGTCGGGAGAAGAGTCACCCAGGAACCATGTGAAGCTGTAGTCAAAGAAGTCCCAGTGTTTGCGAATGTCAAAGCTAGTTAAACCTCTAGGGACTGCTACAAAAGGAAAAGTCTGCACCAAAAAGGTGGCCTCAAATGGGGTTGTCTCTCTCGAGTCACACGGCTCGTAGCAAAAGCACTACCAAGAGATCGCCAGGCGGCAGACGTCCGTCCAATCCTCTACATTTGAGGAGGAGTGAAGGAGGGATCGCGAGATGAGGCGGTGGGCCCCACCGAGGAGAGAGGAGGGACGGGAGGCGGGGGTGGAGGTGGGGAAGGGAGAGGAGGCGGGGGACGCGGAGCGGCAACGTTTGTGGGAAGAGGTGGAGGCAAAAAAATTGAAGTGGACGAGGCCTCCTCAGGCAGGTCCTATTGAAGGGGGTCAAAACGGTCGGCCACCAGGGGGAGAAGTGGGGCGAGCCCGCCCCTTTCGGCGACAATCAAGCACCTGCTACCAATCGTCAACTGTCTGATTGATGGTCTCAGTCGAGGTATCAGCCCCTGCTAGAGAGTTATATACATGAGACCTAGACAGGTTTTGTCAAGGAGCGCAGTATCCTTGACAACATCTTTACTTTTTGAGAGGCTTCTGCCCTCGCTCGCCTCCGTGGTGAGGATCTGGTGATATTTCTTCTCGGTTTTGAGAAGTCCTACGATAGAGTTGACTGGGACTTTTTGGAGGGTACTCTTCAGAGGATGGACTTCTCAGATGCCTGGATTAGAGGTGTGTCAGCAGCCTTCAGTCAGGTCTTTACAGACGTGCACATAGTCAGGTGCTTTTGGCAGGAGGTAAAGGAGATCGGTTCATGCTCACATGTTCGGTCAGACAGGGCTACTCTCTTGCCCCCTTTATCTTTTTGTTCTATTCTGAGGCAATGAGCAATTTTTTGGTTTCACAGTAGGTTGGTTTACGTGGCTTAGCGCTTCCTATTCGGGGCGATGAGCTACTGGATGTTGAGTTTGCTGACGACTTAGCTTTGTACTTGGAGGGCCAGGACGCCAACATACACAGGTGTGAGCAGGCCCTTGAGACCTTTTGTTGTGCATCAGGTGCACTAAACTGAAGGAAGATAGTGGCTTTCTTGGTTGGCAGTTCTCCTACGCCTGATTGGCTGCCAGGTGAAGGTTTCAGATGGATCCCCCCAAGGATTGCAACTCGTTACTTGGGCTATCAGGTTGGCTTGGACTTGTCTCTTGGCTGTTACATTGGAGCTCGAAATCACTTTCTTTGGTAGGCAGAGTTGTAGTGGCCAACCAGGTGTTGTTGGCTACTATGTGGTACATTACATCTTGTTGGATCTTTTTGAGCTCTTGCATCAGCCAAGTAGAGAGGCTGATCAGGAATTTCTTTTGGTCAGAGCGCGATGCTCAGATAACCCAAACCAAAGTGGCCCGGCAGGTCATCACTCTACCTTGTTCTCGGGGGGGGGGGGGGGGGGGGGGGGGATCATAGACCAAACAGAGCAGAGTAAAGCCCTTCTTGGGAAATTTGTTGTTAGAGGACTGCTTCTAGAGAAGGAGCTTTGGAAGGAGTTTTTGCTTCAACGGCTTTTAGCTAGAGTGCCTCAAGCTGGAGGCCCTTGGAGACCTTCCACCATATGGATTTTCACAGAGATGCAGAGAGTTGGCCTGAGCAGGAGACTAGAGTACCGTTTTGTTGTGAGCCTTCTTCGATCTTGGGAGCAGCTGCGTAGAGGCTTGGAGTAGCACCATCCTACTTGCACGGAGGAGCGCCTGAGACAACCCCTTGTTTCGAACCCCATGGTCAGCACTCAGAGAGGCCACTTGGTTGATAGTAGGCCTCATGTCTCTTGGGGTTCCATGGAAGAGGGTCCAGAACACTTTAGGTGCCTGGCTACAGTTCTCAGGTTTGTCAGAGGAGCTTCAGAACATCTAGCTACATGGCATGAGAGGAGTGTTGAGCATGTGCTAGGACATCAAGGAGGCAGTACCAGCTGAGTGGATTACACCTCTTGAGTGAGCAGTGCCCAGATGGATGGGGGCCTTGATGGGGGCCTTCACGCGACTAGAGGTCCTCATCACAGTTCGGGCTTGCTCAAAGACTGTACCCTCCATGTTTTTCGAGCTACAAGGTGAGGGTCGGTTACACAGAGTCTCAGTAGAGGCCCCACAGGTTGCAGAGTGTTGTTTTCAGAGGATCAGAGTTGTGGGGGCATCTGTGGGAGGAATTGCCTCATAGATCCTGACCCAACAATTCTTAAGACATTCCACTGGAAGCTGTGGGCTTGGGAGTGTTGTCCACTGGCACGAGTGCAATGGGATTCTGGAGAGTGGTTTTGGAGGGACCCTTTCTCTTTAGCCGACCATCCAGGTGTCCCTTTCTTTCAGTACACTTTCGACCGGGACACCACATATTGGCAGCACGGAGAGAGGCTTGTCCTTGCATCACCTTATCGGCAGGAGGAGGGTCTCACTGCTGAGTTCTTGTCAGCTTTTTGGGCAAGGTTGTGGGACGCTAGACAGCCGCGGTTGTTAGGTGCAGCGGAATGAGTGTTGTTTTTTCTCAAGATTAGTGATCCTTATTTCTCAAGGTTCCTTTTACTTCTTTACGGAAAGAGAGCTTTCCGTCTTATAGAGTGCTGTAGTCACGAACAAAGTGAGTGGATGTTGTGCGTGCAAATGAATGAGACTGAGAGAAGGAGAGAGAAGAGATACGACACCGAGAGATTTGTAAAACCCTCCTCCGAAGGCCCCACTCTCGTCGGCGAGAGTGGTCTATTCTTTGATTGCACATAGGTGTACAATGCGTATGCAATGGACTATGCAACTTGGTCTATGCCGATGACGATGACGGTGACGACGATGGCTGAAATCTGAGATCTTCTAATCACTGAATTTCGGGACTGTTTCGATGGCTGAAAATGACTGTTTTGGCTGCGTTTTCTTGGCTGAAAATTGATGGTCTTTACGGGCTGAATCTGCTACACTTTAGATGAATGTTGCCGGTCTTAATTTGCTGCTGAAATCCAAAAACTCCAGGGGCTGAAATTGGTCCTTCTGTCGCCGGGGTTCTGCTAATGCAAAAACGCTAGGCTGATCTGCTGTGTCGTGATGACACCGGGGCTGATCTGCTGTGCACAAATCTCCAAGGCTGATCTGATGCAAAAACGCTAGGTCTTTTGTGGAGAAAACGCCAGAGTAGTCGCGGGGGTTGGTCTTGCTGAAAAGTTGCCTGTTGAGCAAGGTGCTCCTGCTGCCTCTTCTGCCATTTAGTGCTAACTTGGGTTTGCTTATATAAAAACTTAGCAAAATTGCCCTACCTACTTTTGTTGGAAAGTCACTTAAAAATAATAAGTGAAAATAGGAAAATAGGCTAAATGCACTGAAAAATTCCCCTAACTGATGCTAATGGATTCTGATGGGAATTCCGATGATCATGTTGTGTGTAACCGGAGGATTGCATCTATGCTAAGTGACTGGGCATGCACGGTCTACGAATAGACTCACAAAAGTGCCAGATCATTGCTAATCTAAACTTGATTGAACCCATTGAAGCCTGGTGTGGTGTAGCTGGTCCACGGACACATAGGGTTGGGATGTGTCATGTGACATCCCGTCCTTTTCAAAGTGAGGTACTGGTACCGAACTGTATGGCGTCGAGGGAGATCACCAACAGCATCCAGAATCTTGGAAGGGACTCTTCGCCGGCCCACTCTGCTGTGTGGGTCGAGCGGTACTTGAACTTCATAAAGGTCTGCAATGCTTGCTTCTTTGGGCCGCGCCGAAAGCGACACAAAGTCTTATGAATCTCCTTTCTTGCTTCAAGTTCGTCTAGAGTCCTGCTTCTTCTGTCTTCAAGAATCTCCATGGCTGAAAATTCGTGAAACAATCTCCAACACAAAACCATGAACATACCCATTCCATGTAAAGTGAAGGAAAAAAATCTTGTCTTCTTTAAAGACTCTGTATGCAATGTAGATGAACATAGAGACGGAGTTACAACCCGTTCATCAAACATATGCAAACAATGCGTTCGAATCTTTTCTATTTGATCGAAATCAATCAACTATGGCAAATCACAATGGAAATGCCCATGCTTGGTGCTCATACAATCATGTGCTCGTTCGGAAACTGTGTCATGCCAAGGAAGAGACATGGAATGTGACTTCCTTACATACAAACTTTTTAGCTTTTCATGAACAATCCGCATACATTCGTGCTCATTCATGATAGAAACGTGCTCAACATACAATATGTCATGCCTAGAAAAAGGGATCACATAACGATCCTGACTAAAATACAGGAAACCTTCACGAATGAAACACTCGAAGAATGCGTGCGTATCAATCATGCGAACACACAATACCTCTTGTGATGGTTCTTTGGACCAAGGCTCGAGAGGCAAGATCGCTTCGTTGGAATCTATCGAATCTTCGTGTGGGGGATCTGTGGACCTAGACTCGAAAGCCAAGATCGATTCTTGGTGATTGATCAAATCTACAACGAGGTTAGCTTCGCTAGAAAAAGCATCAACTAACACATCTTCCTTGTGAACAATCACATCATCTTCATGCAATTCATCATGCGTGTGAGAAATCACATCTTGATCATGCAAATTATCATGCTTGTCATTGTTATCCAAATCATTGGCATCCAAATCATGATGCTTATCATTGTCATTCAAATCATCATCATGCTTCACACAATCATGCAAATCCTTTGTTTCATGCTTTGGAGAAGTAGAGACTGAGAGAGTCTCCTTTTCCCGATCCTGTTGCATCTGTGCTTGTATTTGAGAAAAGAGTCGCAACATCTCTTGCGTTATTGCCTTGTTCTCGCGATCAAACTTGGCTTGCATTTCTTTGTTCTCGGGATCAAATTCTGCTTCTCTTGCTTTGGCTTCCAAGCGTGCTTGCTTGCTTTCACGCGCTATGGTTGCCATTCTTTCTTGATACTGGTACTCTATGGTTGCCATGTCGTCTTCGTAGGCTTTTCTTTCTGCTTCTCTTTCTTGGTCTAACTCCTCCATAGGAGTTCGTGCAATCTTTGTCGTAGAAGGGGAAGGGTCGGAGAAACCTCCTTGTGAGGAAAATTCTTCTTCGCCTCTCTCATGCTCATCACGTCCAAGCGAAGTATCCATTCCGCTTCGAGTGATGACCATTCTGCAATCGTGGGTTCTTGTGGGATCTTGGGGGTCTTGGGTTCTTAAGTTCACGAGGAACTTGGGTTCTTGAGGGTGTTGGGGGTTTCTTTTTCTTGCAAATCGCGTTGGAGAAGGATCTTCTCTTCACCCGAGTTCTACCCTTTTCTGCGGGCGCACCCCTTGCCGGCCTTGCGCTCACACCAAGGTTGCTTTTTCCCACCTCACGTCGATTGGCCCGCCGCTAACTGCACGGTCCGCTCTCAATGAGTGAAAAGAGACACAAGGGGAGACTGGACAAGCCCTTCTTTCTTGGGATTCCTGTCACTCTTCAACAAAACACGATTAGGAATCGCCTCGCCCAAGTAAACTTGGGTTTGTGCGATCACAACAAGCAAAAAAATTCTTGTGGCTCTTGTGGTTCTTCCCTTGAGTAATGCAGAACACTTCCAAAGCTCTGATACCAATGTTAGGTGCTACGGAATGAATGTATTTTTTTCTCAAGATTAGTGATCCTTATTGCTCAAGGTTCCTTTTAGTTCTTTAGGGAAAGAGAGAGCTTTCCGTCTTATAGAGTGCTGTAGTCACGAACAAAGTGAGTGGATGTTGTGCGTGCAAATGGATGAGACTGAGAGAAGGAGAGAGAAGAGATATGACACCGAGAGATTTGTAAAACCCTCCTCCGGAGGCCCCACTCTCGTCGGCGAGAGTGGTCTATTCTTTGATTGCACAAAGGTCTACAATGCGTATGCAATGGACTATGCAACTTGGTCTATGCCGATGACGATGACGGTGACGACGATGGCTGAAATCTGAGATCTTCTAATCGTTGAATTTCGGGACTGTTTCAGTGGCTGAAAATGACTGTTTTGGCTGCGTTTTCTTGGCTGAAAATCGATGGTCTTTATGGGCTGAATCTGCTACACTCTAGGTGAATGTTGCCGGTCTTAATTTGCTGCTGAAATCCAAAAACACCGGGGGCTGAAATTGGTCCTTCTGTCGCCGGGGTTCTGCAAATGCAAAAACGCTAGGCTGATCTGCTGTGTCGTGATGACGCCGGGGCTGATCTGCTGTGCACAAATCGCCAAGGGTGATCTAATGCAAAAACGCTAGGTCTTCTGTGGAGAAAACGCCAGAGTAGTCGTGGGGGTTGGTCTTGCTGAGAAGTTGCCTATTGAGCAAGGTGCTCCTACTGCCTCTTCTGCCATTGAGTGCTAACTTGGGTTTGCTTATATAGAAACTTAGCAAAATTGCCCTACCTACTTTTGTTGGAAAGTCACTTAAAAATAATAAGTGAAAATAGGAAAATAGGCTAAATGCACTGAAAAATTCCCCTAACTGATGCTAATGGATTTTAATGGGAATTCCGATGATCATGCTGTGTGCAACCGGAGGATATGCATCTATGCTAAGTGACTGGGCATGCACGGTCTACGAATAGACTCACAAAAGTGCCAGATCAGTGCTAATCTAAACTTGATTGAACTGACTGAACCCTGCTGTGGTGAAGCTTGTCCACGGACACATAGGGTTGGGATGTGTCACGTGACAGCGATGAGTCGCTGTGTTCCAGTGGCTGGTTGCACATAGAGCTACATCAATGGGGAGCTGGCTTGGCCTCTCGGCAACATGTGCAGCTTGTGACCGTCCTTTGGAGAGTCAGCATCACTGTCTTTGGGATTGCCCTATGGCACAACAGGTTTGGCTTCGTGTCCTTCGGCTGATGCTAGCTCTTTTCCACAGCACAGTAGTACACTTGGGGGGCAGCTGGTTGGTCCACTATCACGGGCCCGGCACTACAGTTTGAGCTATCCTTCACCAACAGGATGATAGTGATACAGGGGGATCGACCTACACTCCAGCCTGCTATAGAGCTTACCCCACAGGAGTGGTGCAGTGAGAGAGAGGAGTGTTGGGAGCTCGTTTGTAGCTTGACACTCTGGTTCATCTGGCGGGCCCATTGCTTCAGCATCTTTGAGCCTCGCCTTGTACGACCAGCAGAGATAGTTTGAGATTTTTGGCTAGAGCTGATCCATACTCTCAGGGACAGTTCGAGAGACCCTAGGGCAGCTTCGACCGCATGCGGGAGCGTAGAGAGGCATTCCTTCGACTCTGGCGCCTTGGGCCTTTCTTCACCATGGTCCAGGGTGTGCTCAGAGGGCACTACCGTCCACCTGTGTGGCTTTTCCCTCCTCCCATCTCTTGATTTAGCCTCATTGTACATATGCTGTTTGTTTATTGGGAGAGTCTCCCCTTATGATTGTTATAGCCCTTTCTAGTAGAGGTGGTTGTAGCCTTATGGGTAGTTTCATTAACTAATAGAAGGATCTCTTTCTCGGGAAAAAAAATTAGTGTTAATCCATGGGGGAGAGGTTATATAGAGGGTGGACAGTTCCTCTAAAGACTGATGAGCTTAAGGGAAACACGTTAAGTGTTGATTCTTTAGATCTCTTTTTCACCATCTCTCTTTTATCTCCCGTGTCCTCCTCTACTCTAACTTTGGCATATTCTCATCCTTTTGGGATGAGCTTCACTCGCTTAGTGTTTTTAAGTTCCGTATTATTTGTTTGTATTTCAGAATGCTGAAGGATTACAAATATACAAAACCCTTGCAAAAGCATAATGTTTGCCCTGTGCCAAGCATAGAACTTGTGAGAACTAGTTTCGTGGCTTTATCCATATGTTTTCCTGTTCCTTTTCAGAACTAGTTTATTAGATATGTTTTAAGAATGATGTTTCAAATTCTTGAAATAACAGGAAAGATGGATATTGAAGACGGATATATTAAAGCTCCAAGTTTGCGTAGATGCATTGGCTGCAAAATCAGAGGTATTTCATGGAAGACTTCTGGAGGTAAGGGACGAGCTGAAAGATGCATATGAGGAGCTTGATTCCCTGAAGGGTTTGAAGGAAGAGCAGAATAACGAGGCTATATCTTCTGCTGAGGCTTTTAAGACTGGGATGCAAATAGTAAGGTATGGACAGGACTTTTTGTGGAAATATTATTGTAAGAGTTTTGTTTTCATTTTGTGCTTTCTGTAACACTAGTACCACCATAGTATGTCCAATGTAGCACAGGAGACGTTTGAGAAGGACAAGGGAGAGGCGGCTAGAGTTATTTGCACGAACAATAAGAACATGAAAGAGCAAGTAGGTGACAAGGAATGTTAAAATCGTGGCCTATTTTAGTGCTACGAAGTTCTTACTTTAATCTATGTCACAGTGGCAGGTCACATCATTTAACCCAGCAGGAAGGAAATCTGTGTGTCTAGAAAAGATGAAGCCACAACAACTAGATAAGGAAAATACAGTTGGTTTTGTCAATGGCTTGCAGGTATGGCTATTGAGTTTCCATTATTCAAATTTCGCACTTTTCTTCATAGTTGCATTGAGACGTGTATGAAATATTTATCAAACCTCTGCAAACTTCGAGCATGAAATGATGATTTTATACTGGGCATCTTTTTTTTGGGCTTTGTAACCTGTAATAGCTACATATGTGCTTCAATGTTTGTTTTCATGTTTTGGTCCCTAGGTTTTCAACTTGAAGCAGCTTTTGTTTACGGTGCATATTGTAGTTGTTAAAATGTAATGAAATATCATGTAAGGATGAATTAATGAATTACCCACCCACCTTAATTGGAGCCTACCTAAAAGTACTCTATCACCTCTACACACCAACTCCTGTCACACATACTAGTCACAACTACCCTCTTTCATGTTCTTGTCTATAACCTTATGTAGTGGTTTGTCTTTAATAATAATGAAATCAGTTTTCAGGTGTTCTCATTTCATTGTCTTGTTAGCTTATGTCTTGAGTATTTCATTCTTATCTACTTTTAGTTAGTGTTAAGGTTAGTTGATTAGTTTCAACGTGGTATCAGAGCACCACTAATCTTCATAAGCCTTCACTCTTGAGCTCCCTCTAGCATCTTCTAGCCTATCAAGCTAAGCACTCCATTCCAAGGAATCCGGAACCTTGAAATAGATGACGTAGCTTCCTTGTTTGCTTCCACTATCTCTAACAAGCCCACCCTATATAGATAAGCTCAATGGTACAAATGTGAGTCACCCAAAGAGAAAGTACCTTGTGGCTAGATTGAGGCATACAAAGCTTGGAAAGCCCGAGACATTAGTGCTCAAGTGGAGCTCATTCAGCTTTGCCATAAAAGGCAAGTGAAACTTGCAAGAAATCTTACCTTTGCACAAGCCATTTGGCAATTTTTTGCTTGTAGCTACGAGCATGCTGACCTCATCTATCAAGTCTTTGATCAAGAGACTAGGCAACACCAACATGCAAGAACACGAAGCCATTGTCAAGCTTCTTGAGAACTGGCAAGCTCTTCTTGATGAGGTTCCGATCTCTAGATTAGAGATCTTGGAGTAGTTGCAATCTATACTTCTACTCACTGCTCGCTGAAACCGTTGAGGATAGTATGGCAACTGTTGAGGCTGAACATATCCTACAGGAGTCGGTGTAGAGGGTCCCGTGAAATGTGTAGAAGTACTTGGTTGTGCATACCCAACAGGAGACCCCATACCCATTGGAGCTTGAATCCCCACATCGCCCTGTAGTAGCATCTCACGAAATACTTGCACGTGAGCTCGAAGGTTGTCAATGATGTTAGACTTCTCTTTCAATACGTGGCGCAAAGCATAAATAATAGCATCTCTATCGGCGATCGCACTCTTTGCGACACGCAAAGACCCCTCCATGGCTGCATATGTGGTTGAGTGGCATTGGGGAGTAGCAGCCAACCTCTCTGCTCCAAGCTCAATGGTAGCAATACCATGTTTGGACTCGTGCAGTATCTCCTCAGAGAGCCAAAAGAGCGAGGTAGAGTCCGCCACTGCTAAAGATCCCGCAACGGTGTCTGGCGAGGCAGGGCTAGTACGTGGCACAGCTCGTGAACTTGTAGCATGCATAGTAGGTGTAGCCGAGACAAGTGGAGTGGATGTCATAGAGATAGGTAGAGGGGAAGAGCGAGCTGCAGGTGGGGTACGGGTGGTAGTCACAGTTGGTAGGAGTGAAGATGGGATATGTAGGGATTGAAACACAAGATGGAGAAGCCGCAGCTGGGACATGAAGAATGTGATCTGAAAGACCCGAACAGAGCACTTGCTCAGTAGAACAAGGAGCGGAAGTAGACGAGGAGCACCGTGCAGGTGCAAGGTGAGTCACCCTAGTCCTTTGGGGACAGTGGCAAGTCCTTCACCACTCTCGCCCTCTTCTTTTTCTTCCTAAGTATTGGGTCGGTTGCATTGGCAACATATTTACCTTATGCTTTTGAGTGCATTCCTTGAATATCTGCAGCCATGGCCATAAGGCTAACATGGATGTTGATTACCCAAGCCAACATAGGCGCTGCAAAATACTGAAAACGCGACTGTACAAATTGCACTTGTGCTCAAAATCGTTTGGCCCTGGTCCGTAAGGATGTGTAAAGAAATGGTGAAATCCACAAGGTATTGTGTGGATCAGACAGTAGAGGCCATCACAGTGGGAAAACAATGTGGGCATTTCACAACTTTTCTTTGACTCTCTGGCATCTCCGGGTAAAAAGTAATACTTAAAGATAGCCCACAACTCTTTATTCCGTGCATAGTCTGGGTGATCAGTATGTAGCAACTCTTGACTGGCCTGAATGGTGGTATCTTTGGAAAGCCAGGAGTATGTGCGCGTGGCCGGCTTCAAAGACAGAAAGGTGGTCATTCCTTATACATGACCAATCCGCGTAGCGGTAAGGTTGTGGCCCCGCACTTTCAAAAAACGGTTCAAAAGTTCGTGCACCATAGCCCTAGCCAAATCAGTGGGTAAATCTGTAATTGCTAATGCAGCTAGACCTAGTTTCTGCAGTTGATCCTTAGAAAGGATATCCTTGAGAAAAGGATGGGGTAGCTGCAAGTGAAAATTCAACGTGAACTCTGCTTGACTTTGCATTTAGGAGGTCTGCTTATTTCATGACGTAATACCTGACGTTCTCCCTTTCTTATGCCTTTGGGTTCTACCTCTTTGGTGCTCGAAGACCGTGATATTGAGCTGGAATCCGAATCAGCCTTGTTAGAGGGTGCTCTAATGTAACGTTCATCACTAGATTCACTGGAAGTCATCTCGGTAACATCATGGCTGCTTTGATTAGATTTTGCCTTCTCTTCAGAACTACTTTGTCTGTCCCTACGAGTAGGCTTTTTTTGCAAAGCTTCCCGCGTGTTACACTCAGCAAACTGCCAGCAAACTTTATAATGCTCTGTAACCCATAGGAGCTTACTTACAGGGTTCAATCGGTGCAATAGCATACAGACATAACCTTTCAGATCTTGACGAGCATCAGATACCACCCTGTGAGTGTGCAGATTGGAAGAAAGGTAGATTGTTTGATGTTGAAATGTGTGCCAGAAAAGTCGAAATGCTGGTAGATAGTTGCTGGTGCGATAGCTGAAATGGATAGGGGAATGTGACGACGGGGGTACGGGTAGGGGAGTAATTGAAGACGATAGGGGGGAGGGGGTTACTGGGTAGATAGAGCCGAGTGCACTAGAGAGGGGCGAGGGAGGATGAGGGGGTGGGTAGGGATGAGGGGAGGTAAGAGGGGCAAGAGTTAGGTAGGTAGGGGCGAGTGTGAGGTAGGGAAGGACGAGGGGGTGGGTAAGGACCAAGGGAGGTAGCGAGGGGGGAGAGGGTGGGTAGGAGCGAGGGTTAGGTAGGTAGGGGCGAGGGGGTGGGTAGGGTCGAGGGGGTAGGGGCGAGGGGTAGAAAGGGGCGATGGGAGAGGGTAGGGGCCAGGGTAGAGTAGATAGGAGAAAAGAGAGCTGCTGCAACTTCCAAATGTGGTGCTTCCCAGATTACGCCGGCTATCAGAGTGACCAAGGACATCGTTGACACAATAAGAGTGATGGGAAGAAGAAGGAAACCTCAGTGATGGGAAGAGAATTTACGTAGGAAATCTGCCAGGATGAACACGATTACATTGAGAGATACCGGTTGAGATAAATTTATCACTTCGGAGAGAAACCGAACCCCGGGCAAGTGGTGGAAAATAAATCACAAAACAATGGCGAAGGGACACTGCAAAAGTAATAGGAATGAGAATGTGAAGTGGAAGTTCCATGAGAAAGATACTCGATTAGAGAACCAATTGTAGGAACCAATTGATAGTACAACAAGGTGGGAAAAATTGAATGGAAACAATGATCCAATGTCACGTGCACATCTAATCCTATGTGTACGGGTACAAGCTACTTCATGACATGGGTTCAGTTTAGTTCAATCAGCCTAGCTTAGGAAGTGTTCAGGCACTTTTGTGAGTCTGTTCGCAGACCGTGCATGTCCAGACACTTAGGGTAGATACATATCCTCTGGTTGCACACAACATGATCATCAGATTACCATCAGAACCCATCAAGAGCATTTTTATAGTGCATAGACCTATTTTCCCTATTTTAGCTAATTTTCACTTATTATTTTTAAGTGACTTTTGTTGGGAAACTGGGTAGGGCAAACTGACCAAGCAAGTGTATAAGAAAACCTAGCACTAGCACTTTCTGGCGAGCAGCATAGCAGCCCAGCGTTTGCAGTTCCATCACGACCGAACCCAGAATAGCATTAGTGTTTTCAGTTTTCAGCATCAAGATTCCGCAGTAGAACCCCCGAACCTTGCAGATCTCACCTTCTCGCAGCAAATCCTCGCCGCACGGTCAGATCAACGAGCGTTTGCTGATTCAGCCCGGAAAACGTAGATTTCAGCATCTGCATTTTCAGCGTGTTGTTCTCACATTGTTGTTATCGCCATCGTCACCGAGATAGAGTCAGAATTCAGGAGATAAAGATTTGCAGATTTCAGCCATTAGCATTTTCAGATCTCAGCCCGACTCCTTGTCGTTCTCATCGTCGTCGACATCGTCGGCAAGTCCAAGCATTGTAGAGATTTGTGCAATCAATAGTAGACCGCTCTCAGATTTGTGCAATCAATAGTAGACCGCTCCCGCCATAGAGAGTGGGGCCTTCGGAGGAGGGTTTGACAACATTCTTGTGTCCTATTCTTCTCTTTATCTCTCAGTCTCAGCACCTTCATTCATAGTGTCATTCACTTTGTTTGTGATCATTTGCACTCTCATTTAAGGAATGGAAGGCTCTCCCTTCTATAAGTAAAAGGAACCTTGAGCACAGTTCGGAGCACTCATCTTGAGCAAAGTTTAACATTCATTTCCGCTACACCTTACATCGAAATACAAGAAGTTGTAGAGCAAAACAAAGCACATTGGGTTGCACTTGGAAGGAAACGAGTTTCAACCATGGTGGGAGGAAATGAGTTTAAGGGGAGGAATTGTTGGGACACATGAGAGGTTGATGGATTTGCAGGAGAAACATGGTCTGGGTGAGGTTAAGTGAATGGAGAGAAGGGGGATGCTGAGAGGATGGGAATACTGGAACTTAAACTGATTAGAACAGGTATAGATTTGCTTACTATGAGGGATAATAGGATTTTACTCTTTAGCCATTTACAAGCGACAAGGGAACACCGTCCAAAGTGACTAATTGTATTGCTCCTTGTGGTAAAATCTCTTGTACTCTGTATGGCCCTTGTCAGAGTGGGACCAGCTTCTTTGCCTTTCCCTGATATCTTGCGTGATAAAGCAGCACAAGAGAGCGTGGTACTATTTGAGGTAAGCAAATGCGTCAGCCTCAGGCTTTGACCATTGGAATGGCACAATAGCACTAGTCAAGCGTGTCAAGGGTTCAACCATCTATGCATACATGTGGATGAACCTGTGATGATAGCTTGTGTGTCCCACAACGCTCTAGACACCTTTGGGATTGATGGGAGGAGGCAACCTCAAGTTAGCTACTATCTTCTCTCGGTTAGGCGCTAAATCTTTAGCAGATACCACATGGCCTAAAAGCGTACCTTCAATGACCAAAAAATGACATTTGTTTGGATTGAGCTTTAGACGTGCCTCCCCGCACTTGAGGAAGACGAGAGAGAGCTGAGTAAGGTGTTCCTAGATTCTCCACTGGGGTGGAACATAAGGCGTCGGAGAAGGTTGAAAATCGTCCATGAATATGCGAAGATGATCCGTGAGCAGCTGATAAAAGATGAGATATATTGTGCGATTGAAAGGTGGAGCAGTTTTTTAGGCCAAAAAGCATTCTTGTGTAAATGAAAATACCCCAGTTACAAACGTAGTTTTGATCAGATCACCGGGATGGATGCCCAACTGATTGTAGCCACTGAACCAATCCATGAAACTGTAAAGTATGTCTTGCCACATCCTCGAGCACGCGTTCAGTGAAGATTGGAAAAACCATTAAGGATTGTTACCTTGTTCAAAGCGCGGTAGTCGACGCACACACGGATTTTATTGGATTTCTTTTTGGGGGCGATGACCATGGGTGATAGCCACTCAGAGTGCTCTACATGTACAATAATCCATGCTTCTTGCATTTTTTCTAACTCCAATTTGAGAACTTTTGCATACTTAGGGTTGAGCTTGTAAGCTCGGCCTTCATTGGCTTAGCCCCTTCAACCAGAGGGATAGTATAGACAACCAATTCTGGTGGATTTCTTCCAAATCCTTGTAGGACAAGGCAAAAACATCTTTAAAAGAGTGCATAAAAGAGACTATCTAATCGAATAGCACGGGGTGATGCCATAACCAAGCGGCTAAGAGGATGGAATGAAGGCTGTCAGGGTCACCCATGTTGACTTGTCTGACTGGGTTAGGAGGTGTAGCTGGGGAGGGTGCATCAGAAGATGAAGATTGTGTCGCCTCTTGGAGCTTCGAGACATCATGGGTTGGTGTAGCAGAGGGATATGAAATCATGTAAGACTTAAGAGGGTTGCACGGGAGGTGCCTTCCATTGAACTGTGCTCCAAGGTACAGAGATTGAATGACTGTAAGAGTGCCACTTCGAAGATTTGCATCCAACTTTAGCATGTCGTAAAGGGATACTTGTCGAAAGGTGTTCTTCAAGATAGTCTCTGTTGTAGGCTTGTGGCTGTTAGGCAAGGCTTTGTCGGGGACTTTGACTTGTTACAAGTCAACTACTGCTTCCAAGAATGCCTCATCAATCTTAGATAGCAGAGAGATCGGTCGGCTCTTGGCACCAAGAGGTGGCTTGTCAAGACTCAGACGTTGCAAATGGACTAGGTTGTTGAGGAGGAAATGGAAGAGTTGGACCTTCAAGAAGGCTGAGGCCTAGGTTTCTCGTTGGGACCTAGTGAGGACATCCGTGGTCTCCTCCACTTGTGACACCCTATCCTTAGGGGTAACCACATCTGTAGCAGGTGACGATCCAGGAATGGTGCTTACCGCAATCAGCTTGATCTTTGGAAATGCGAACTCTTGTTGGTTCGGATTGATGGTTGAAGTCGTGGATGCCCGTTGTTTGGGACAATCTTTACTGTAGTGATTGTTAGCTTCGGGACAATGATGGCAAGGTGGAGACCCTTCGGGCTGGGGACGCTTGCTTTGGTAATGCCCATATTCCCCACACTTGTAGCATAAGATGGGGCGATTAGATGGGCGAGGCGGGGGACGAGGTGGTCTCTGCTCCTGTTGCATGGGGTTGGAAGCTGAGGTGCTTTACATACCTTGCCTAGTAGGCATAGGGGTTGTCAGCAAGGGTGACATGTGATTTGAATGGCCATATGGAGAAACCATATTGGATAAAGGAGCCAAGCCTTGTTGAAGCGTAGGGGCAAGGCAATTGCCGCAATCCCTTCAGATAGCAGCACTCCTTGTCCTCATGGCCGGACTTCTCACAAAAGTGGCAATAAGCTTGAAGCGGGCATTTCTTGCGGAGGATGCCCTGGAGAACGGCATGAGCTATACCAGACCATAGCCTTAGACTCCTGATGAGCCTTGAGCTCCTGCAACTCCCGCTTGATCTGGTTCAAAGCTTCTTGATGTGGAGTCTTCTCCTGTCGAAGAGAGAATGATCTCTCCTCTTGAAGAGATCGTTGTAACTTCAAGTCTTCGATTTCCCTGCGTAAAGAAGTCAAAGGATCAGAAGGACTTTCCAAAAAGACTGAGGTGGGCTCTACTTGAGGGGAGTCGGTAAACAACTTTCGAGCTCCTTCTATCCTAGTAGCAGTTGCAACGAACTTCTCTAGAGTGGCGTCAGGTCGGAGACTCTCTCAAAGTTTTTGCTGAGAAGTTTTGGGAAGAGCCTTCTCCATGCATTTCGTAACCAAAGATTCACCTTGTTGCTGAGGAAGCTTAGCACCCAGAAACTTGGTTCTGGTCATGAGTTCTTTAAAAGTCTCATTTGATTGGAGCATCAGGTTGGCCAACTCATCCAAAACCTTCTCTTGGAAGTCCCTTGGTCTCTCCTTGAGAGCAAGGGGGAGAGACCTTGAGGGTAGACCGGTCACCGTAGAGCTAGAGAGCAAGGGTAGAGCTTGAGAGCAAGAAGGAGAGAGAGCCTTGTGTCAATTGTGGAGGAAAGGGATGAGAGGGGTGTGCATTTTATAAGGGGGAGTTCCCCTCAACTTTTTATATTTCTGCCCCGTTTATGACAGTTGGCTGGTAAAATGTCCGTTGAACGGCATCCGGCTGTCCAGCTCTGTCTGTTTCAGCGTTCCGGGCTGTTCCAGCCATCCCGTTCCGGTATTAACTTGTCTGCCGGAACGTCCCAAGGTTCCGAGATGTTCTTGGCAACCCTACATGGATGTAACGGCATTCCGGCGTTCCAGGCAAGCGGGAACGCATTCCCCGGTAACGCTGGTCGATACTCTTGTTAAGTTTTCTTGTGAGAAACTTGCCATGGTCTCTTGAGTTTTTGGAATGATGCTTGCTCTTGTTGGTTCCCTCCGTTCCCTCGCTCGGATTTGAGCGTTCTTCATCTTCTTGGAGATGTGCAATCACTAGGGTGTCATTTCTATTGACTTCACTGCTAGAACTCATTTGTGTTGTAGAAGAAGGATAGGATCCTCCATAGAAGAAGAATCGTATGAGCTTTAATACCATTGAAACAAGCTTGGACACCTAGGGGAGAAATCAATAGCAACACACGAAGAAAAACCCACAATTTCCCTTCGATTTCCCCCTATGGTCACTTATATATGGAATTAAAGCAAGGTCGGGCAATGCCAATAAAAACCCACAATTTCTTAAAACGTCACTCATTAATGAGTTAATAAACTCACTCATAAGAGGTGCTTCATATGTAGATAAATACGTGTGTTGGGGTATTGATGCAATTGTACAAGCACACTCCCCAATGCTTACACCTAGTAGACACTGGCTGTGCTCATGTGCAATCGTAGGGAATGCAACTACTCTAACGTGTCTGGGCATGTAGGTCTTGCTAATAGGCTCACAAGGGTGCTAAAACAGTCCCTAGGATGTCTTGAACAGAAGTTAGCATGTCCACATGCACATAGGGTAGATGTGCAAGTGACATCCACTCAACCTTGGGCAAGAAGACCCGGGCATGTAGGTCTTGCTAATAGGCTCACAAGGGTGCTAAAACACTCCCTAGGATGTCTTGAACAGGAGTAGCATGTCCACATGCACATAGGGTAGATGTGCAAGTGACATCCATTCAACCTATGGGCAAGAAGACCCTTTAACCAAGTGGACAGACTAGACCTACTGGACCAAACTGACGAGACGACATGCTAGACTAGACTAAACCAGACCAGGCTAGAGTAGACGAGGGCAAAAGTGGACTAGACCGGACCAGACGAAACTAGTATGGAGCAGCTGACTTAACCAAGCTGAGAGACTGGACTATCTAGCTGCTTGAGTGTGTAAACTCCCACCAGGCGTGTCAAAAATAAGAGCATCTTTAGCAAGAAATGTGTTGTGCTCTCTATTGTGTTGTTCCTCAGTGCAGTCTGCAAAAAATCTCACTCCACACATAAAAACAATCACTGAATAACAATATGAAAAGAAGCAAGTCTATACTTAGAATGACACATCAACAGACTCCAAGCCCTCAACTATACCCAAAGAACCGATACAGACTTTTGTAGGCAACACACTTAGCTCCAAGCCCACGACTCACAGGTACAATGTGGGTGTCGAGACTTAAACTGTGCAAAGAGTGCAGGTGTACAAGCACTCGACTGAAAACATATGACTCTAGAGTCAAACGACTCATACGTTGCATAGATGTCCCAGAAAAACCAGCCGAGCATATATACGAACATAAAAGGCAGCCACGAATATCTCTAACAACATAGCTATGCCTATCTCCAAAGTGTGGGCGGTGAATTGGCCACGGTGTCCACTCGACCACCACCCCCTTTGTATGCCACGTGTCAGTGGCAGGCGAATCCACCCAGTGTGAACCCAAGGCTACCTATCACGGCTGTCCAAAGGGGACTGTAACTGCTGTCCATGTCCTGTGATATGGCAGCTTGCTACATCTAACATGGAATTGGAGAGGCAAAAAATACCTAGTCTAGCCATACCAATGAATTGTTGGTGAAGGTGTTCTTAGTAGGCACAACTCAAGATTGTAGAAATTTTGCTGCCCCTTTATGAGAAGGTGGCTTCCAATTGCTAAATTTTGAATACCTCGTGCCATGAAAGCACTAAGCATGTGAACAAAGAGGACTGCTTACATTCAAATGGCTGATTCACATCTATAATATGCCACCCTGATGTCCCTATCAGAGTCTTGCCATTTGAGAGACCTGTCTGATATATGAAGTATTGAGGAATTGAAACACATGGCTGCATGGAATGAACCTGTCCAG
Organism: Adiantum capillus-veneris; assembly: GCF_014529385.1. Taxonomy (NCBI): domain Eukaryota; kingdom Viridiplantae; phylum Streptophyta; class Polypodiopsida; order Polypodiales; family Pteridaceae; genus Adiantum; species Adiantum capillus-veneris. Next base: position 62,169,431 of record NC_140942.1, on the reverse strand, counting down.
ATGAAGGCTCCAATGCTTGGCTATGATATGTGTCCTTAAATCCAAGGTTGCTGCCCAGCCATTATTTTAGCGGTGGCACCCAAACTACAGCTTACATGAAGCCTCTTTAGCAATCCAAGACAGCGAAGGCATAGGAAGCATGATGGCTTGAGCTACTTTTAGCCGCACATGGAAAGGCCATGCATATGATTCCAAGGACAAACCTGTCTATAATCTTGCAAGAGATACAAGAGAACAACCCCCACTGATTGGCATACTCATGTGCCTATTATGGCAAGTGTTCCTTTGGTGGGCTATGAATGCGTAGAGCATTGTGTTGTTACTTGTTGTTTTGGCAAGAAGATATAGACCTTTGTTTCCTCTGTTTGTCTTCATGTTGCTGGAGAATTGCTATCCCTTTGTCGTCACTAGGGTTCAGGGCTCTCATGGATGGCATCCTGAGCATTTTCAGCTGCTCTCTAAAATGCTTCCTTGTTGGGGTTTTTGGCGCATTAACACACCAGGAATGCCTTTATTTTTTATGGTGCAAGTTGTCTTCAAAAATGTGCATCCAGTTAGAGACATTTAGCTTTGGATGTGCTTTTTTGCTTACCACCGTTGAGGGTCATTTCTGTGGTACATGCATGAGTTTGGAAGGATGGCATCGTGGCAATGACATTCATTGCCTATTGTATCATGACTGCTTTGCCCTCTCGGCTGTGCTTTTTCTACGAACTTTGCCACCATATGTTACTTCAAATACAATTCTGCTTTCCAAGAGGAGAATAAAAGAAAAGATAGGGTAGAAGATAGTGGCTTGTTATCCGGTTTTTACTCTGAAAATTACTTGGAAAGGTGTTGATTAAGGTGGCAGAATACAATCTCTACTCGTAGAATTTTTTTGGAAATTTTTATGTTGAAATGTTTTCTTTCATCTTGTAGTTGTCTTTGTATAGTGTTGACCTTAATTCTTTGTTAAAAATGGTGTCTTGCTATATGTAGAACAAATTGATGGAGGAAACAAGATTCAGCAGTGGAAAGCTGGCTCACACCATGTGTATACCTATGAGAAACAAAGTCACAAAATCTAGTAGCACAATGGGCACAGCACAAGGGCGAAGTAGACCCTGTGTATCGGCACTTGCTGTAAATGCAGCTGCGTGTAACAGAGTGACCACTGAGGTTACCGCAGCACAGAGCAAAAGTTTTGTTGTGTATAACACTAGTGGTGACCCTCAGACTGGTGTAAATCCTCCAAAACATTTTCCTGGGCGAAGCACTATCAGATCAAAAGCCAACTCGATGCAATGAACAGGGAGGGAAGGATGAGGTGTATAAAGGCAATGTTCAATTAATATCTTGAGCACAAGCTGGCATTATGTTTCAAGAAGATTTTATGAATGCTTGCTTTTGTTGCATGCATCTTCCTTTGTTCAGCCTTTGTGTTGGTGTTCAAGTCTTGTTTTTGCTTTTCTTTGAATACATGCTGCTTTTCTTTGGGTCCATGCACCCGGGAACTGGATTGAACAACCAATGGCAAGGCACACTCTCATTAGTTTGTTTGAAAGCTTGCATGAAATAGCTTCATAAGAGGAGACTACGTCCTCAAGTCTTGCTAGAGGTGAAGTTACGAGCTATGGTGAATTTTACCATCTTAAGGAGGCATTTGTCTAATGTCATGGGAGAGCTCTAAAATCATTCTTGTATGATTAACTTTGCTGTGAACTAATGATTGTTTGAGGACTGACACTTTTAGCCATTTGTTTGTGGATCGATGGCTAACAGCGGCAATGAAGGCTATATAACTATATAGATGTATGTATACGTATATATCTATCTACATGTATGTATGCATGTATATACCTGTATGTATGGGTCATCCGCTCTTTTTTTTCATGTGTTTCCTTGCTTTAAGGCTTCCCACTTGTAAATTATATCAACAGGATTTACAGAAAAAAAAAAAGGTACTTATGAGACGAGAATGGTGCATCAAGGGAGTACTAGAAGGGAGGCAATCTGTCCACGTTGAAGCTATGTATTGAGAGAGAGAGAGAGAGAGAGAGAGAGAGAGAGAGAGATGCATAATATCTTATATTCTCTTACTTGAGCGTGTCTATCACATGACTTAGGATGGGTTGATGTGAAGTAAAATGTCTCTGGGTCACATGTAGCTTAGGTTGCAATTGGAACACACATTATGCAGAGGTTTTTCCATGGAAGATGAATTGAAGGGTATGTATGCTATGCTTATAAAAATACCAAGGAATGGAAAATGATATTTCGGTCTTGTTGCGATGTGTTTGAAAAAACTATCATAATGTGGGTTAAATTCCTCTTAGGAGAAAGGGCATGCACATAAGTAGGCTTTAATGTATTATAAAATGTTGCAATCGACGATTGGTTGTGGTCAAATCGACGTATGAGAATCAAAAAGCTTGGAGAAGATGTTTAAAACGGTTTGCTTGCATTGGCACATGTTTAGTTAGCTCTTTTAAGCGGTTTGATTTTTTGTATGAGAGGAATTACATGATCCAATTGCTTATGGATGGTTTATATGTTTGGTAGCACACATACTATTTTATGCTGCTCCTTTGTGGGCGTCAAGCTTGTTTCAGTGGGGAGCACATTGGTGAAACCCATTGTAAGGTGATTGCTAGCTTGATATGCAATATATTCTTTTTGCCATATGTTTTAGTGATAGGACAGGACTTTTTATTAGAGCAATATCATGTATTCATAAATTGTGATCTACCTTGACACACAATCACGCCATAACAACCTTCTTAACACCACAACTATCATGAGGAAATGATCTCTTTGCTATGGATCAGGGTCGTCAGCGGTCTACTCACATGGTGGGTTATGGAGGAGTGGTAGTTGGGTTGACATCATGGCTAGCTTCTCACTTCTCACTAAAGTCTAGACGTGTATGGCTCTCTCTTTAAAGATATTGTTTAGTAGCTATGTACAATGTTATCACATAATCCATGACAAAGATGTTCTGATTGTTACCCAAATGTATCAACTATGGATGTTGAGGAACCAGGTGAACCATCTTTGAACTAAATAAATTTCTATGAACCCTGCTAGTAGAAGAAGCTTGCAAGTAGAGAAGGAAAATCCATGGACAAGTAGTGTCCACCACCATGATCACTAGGGCCCATTTGCGAAGAGGAGCGTGGTAGCTTGTGGAGAGGGGTCTTTAACAGAGAAAAACTTTGTGAAGAATAGATGGCTATTGACACATTGATTGAGGACTTGTAACCCAGTACAAGTGTTACTGGTGTGTAGACCCGTCCAACTTGTACTCTAATCTAGGTTGGACTAGTAGAGCCTCCAAGAGCTTGTTTGGGTTAGGGGGAAGACCGAGTGCCTTGGGTTAGTAAGGATGTGGTCACATAAAGCGTAGTTATAACTTTTTGGTCAAATGTTAGGGATGCAAATATGCCAAAATCACCATAGTTACAAAAGGCCTTGCATAGTTTGCATATAAGACAAATAATTGGTGCATGTGTGATCATGCATGATGCATAGTTATTTCAAAACATAATTTATATCTATGCATGGAGTGCCATTTGTTTGAGAGTTGAGCTTGAGCCCCGAATCCCTACACTTCTCGAAAAGCAATGCTAGTTGTGAGAGATGCTCTGCAAAGCTATCGATGGGGTTAAAGAACGACACCCTCGAGAAACTAGAAGCGTCATTCATAGAAATCCTCAAAAGCTTTGTTAGCAATGGGCTAAAAGTTATGTACACTACCCTGTTGAGAGATTGCATAGCATTTCTGCCATTTTCTTGTAGATAAAGGTGCTTGACGACATCCCAAAAACTATCTTAATTTGATCATACACACATGCCCTAATCATGTTTGACTGTTTTTAAGGGGCAATCAACATACTGGACAACCAGTCGGAGTGCCACAGGGAGAGTAGTACCTGCCTCTAGCATTTGGTCAACCACATAGTACTTTTGACGGAGCTGGTGGGAGCGACCTTTCATTCCTCGAACTAGAAAAATAGATTGAACACGCAACTCAGCTGGGATGGCCCCTAGGTCATGCCAATCTTTTAAATACGTTATAAATGAAGTACCTAGTCCAAGAAAGGTGGATGGTCCCGCAAGCAAGAAGCCAAGAGGACAGATTGAGGGTTCTCAAAAGTGACCTTCCGAACTAGGTCTTGGACAAGGGCCATGGAAGGGTTTTCATGGGGTTGAACGACAAGTTCAAATAGCATCGACACATGATCAGCTAGTGTCGGTCTAGCCTAAAGTCAATATTATTTTATATGCAGCAAGCTTGGAGTATAAAATGTATCGGCAACAAAGAAACTAGAAGGGCACTCCACAGATTGCAATTAAAGCTCAGCTATTGGAAATTGCCAACCTAGCCATTGCATGTGCGGCTCAAAATCGTCCAATGTATGATGATGGCTTATGTACAATTCTCGTTACTGCTTCTATTTTGGCCTTAACAAATCATGGGGTCTCTTATGTCTTCCATATTGGAGCGTTTCTAGTGCACATCCTTCCACAAGAAGGGATTGCGGTTTTTATCTATGGATCAATTATGCACACCCAACAAATTGGGAGCGATTAATAGTTTGGATCTACGTTGCTTGGTGCTGGCCATGAATGTCACGCTCCTATCTGTTTTGGTGGAATAGCAACAACCTTGGATGTGCATGGTTTCACATGTATGTGGTGGCATTCTCACGTCTTGTTTTGGTTGTAGGTGCCCTTTGTATTGGAATGTTATCCTTAGGCAGCTTGGTGGCCATATTCCAGGATGTCCCTTCGTTTCATCCTTGGTTCCCTATTGGAAGGTTGTGATCTCACATCTGTGACGGCATCGTCACGAGTCCCCTCAAGATAATTCCCTCTGATTGGAGAACATTCTCACATTGGTTCAACGTTCTCCTCGACAAGCATACGTCCTTTCACAAGAAGGGGTATCCCAAGTTGACAAGGTGGTGGATGAAACAAGGCAGGTCGTCTCCTTTCCTATGTTGCTCTGTTGGAATTAGGGTTTCAAGAAAACACACACATCTTGGAGAATACGAATGAAGCTCAAGGCACACATAGAGAGTGTATTACTTAGTGTTGAAATGGAAAGATAGATAGCCGTAGATTGGTGGGCGTATATACAATGCACGGGGAGAAAAACCTTCTAGTGAGGGAAAAAATGCCCCTACGATCCTATGTGTGTTCCCCCTTAGGACACATCACTACCACATGTATATGGTAATAAATCCCCCCTCGAGTGATGCAGTGAATGATAGCCGGCAGATAGAGTAAAGGGAAGTGCCATGCCTTAAGGAGTAAGCCCAAAGCTTTGTGGAAGCCCAAAGGGGAGTAAGCCCAAAGCTTTGTGGAAAGCTTCAAACTTCTCACGAGACAATTCCTTTGTGAAAAGATTCGCAAGGTTGTCCCATATTGACACATAAAACAAACTGATCTCTCATGCTGAGAGTGTCTCCCTGACATAGCAGTAATGCACCTCAATATGTTTTGTGTTGGCAGTGTCCTGTCCAAAAGCCAAATCAACGATAAGGCGTTTGAGCCATACACACTCAACCGTAGCTGTGAAGACGTGAAGACTGCCCTGTACTCAGCCTCACAACTAGAAGTGGCCACGGTAGGTTGCTTCTTGGTCAACCACGATATACATGAACTACCAAGCATGAAACAAAAATCACTTGTGGACACTCGCGTGTCCAAACAACCAGCCCAATCTGAGTCCGAAAAAGCATGTAAGTTTGGCGGCAATGATCCCCCCTTGGGATAAAATAAGCCAAGATGTAATGTGTCACTCAAGTACTGGAAAATACTCTTGACACTCCACCAATGCTTAGACCCTGGGCTATGCATAAATCTGCTGACCTGTGAGACTGCAAACTGAATGTCCGGCCTCGTGTTGCGTACATAAATGAGGCATCCAACAGCAATCTGGTGAAGAGTGACATCTGTAGGATCACTAGCATCATGAAGAATCAATTTCAAACCTGTTTCCATGGGAATGGTAATAGGTTTGCAATCCTCAAGTCCAAACTTACATAGCAATGTCTTTATGTAAATTTTCTGACACAAGGCAATACCACCATCACACTGCTTCAATTGTATACCCAAGTAATGATGAGCCTGAAATCTTTCTTCTTGAAAGTAGCATTCGAATCAGCCTTAATTTCAGCAATATGTCTCTCATTTGGTCCAATGATCAACAAATCATCCACATGAAGAACCACCATAATGAGAAGTTCATCACCCTTACGCTTTACCTACAATGTGCTTTCTGTTGGACTGTTACGAAAGCCTTGTTTGACGAAATGAGTATCAACCTTCTTATACCAAGCACGAGGAGATTTCTTCAACCCATACACGGCTTTGTGACATTTGCACACTTTATCTGTTGTCCTTTCTTGACAAAACCGCAAGGCTACATTACATAAACTTCTTTAAATATGTCATTATTCAAGAAAGCAGTAACAATGTCTGATTGATGTACATCCCAACCAAAACGAGCTACCAATACACATAGAAAACGCACAGTAGTCATACGAGAAGTGGGAGAGAAAGTCTCTTCATAATCTATGCCTTTTTGTTGTGCATAACCCTTTGCAACAAGTCAAGCCTTGTAACGACCAATCTCACCATACGGCTTGCGTTTCAACTAGTAAACCCTCTTCATACCAATGGCCTTTTTGCCAAGAGGCAAATCTTATAAAGTCCATGTGTCATTTTCTATAAGTGCATCATATTCTGATTGCATGGCAATTATCCAATTTCCTGAATTTTGTGCTTCATCAAAAGAGAGAGGTTCCTCAACATCATGTAAGCTAGACACAACCAAAGCATAATAGTCTAATGCATAAGATGCATGGCAAGAGCTTAACGAGTATGACTAGACAAAGGTGCCTCCAATTTACTATCACGCAATGCATACACCAGCCATTTTGGCATATATCTAACTTGCTCATTTTCGGCCCTTTCCTCATCCAGTACATCATGTACATTTGCATCAGTAATAGATTGATCTGTAACATTTTCAGAAACCCCCATAGGTTGTACATTTGCCTCATTGGAATGTACATTCAAGCTTCCACCACTGAAACGAGGCAACAAAGTGTGATAAATGTCCTATGACATTACATTATTGTCTCTAGTACATGACAGCAAGGGCTGAACATAATCTTCCACAAACGCAACATCGCGTGAAACCTTAATACGCTTTTGTTTTCGGATGATACAACATGTAACCTGTGCTTTCAACACTATAACCAATAAAAATACATTTGACAGTCTTATCATCCAATTTTGTGTGTTGTGTTTGTGGCATCAAAGCATATGCCAAACAACCAAAAACACGTATGTGCTTAATAGAAGGCTTTCTATCATGCCATGATTCATATGGAGTCATAGAATTCAAAACTTTTGTAGGTGACCTGTTAAGTACATAAGTGGCACACATGATGGCATCAAGCCAAAACGAATGTGGCAAAGCTTGACTTTTGACCATACATTGTGCCATTTTCGTAAATGACCTATTTTTCCTCTCAGCAACACCATTTTGCTAGGCATATAAGGCAGTGTACATTGGTGTTTTTATCCCACAACTAGCCAGAAATGCATTGAATTCATGAGACTTATACCCCCCCCCCCCCCCCCCCCCCCCCCCCCCCCCCCCCCCTCTCTATTGGAACGGAGGGTGTCCATAGTACATTTCAAGACATCTTCAGCCATAGGCAAAAGTTGTTTGAAGCAGATAAATACTTCGAAATTCTCTTTAAGCGGATATACCCATGCATGCCTGGAGTAACCATCAATAAAGGTCACGAAGTAAAGTTGATTCCCCAAGGAAGGAGTTTGCATGGGCCCACAAACATCACTATGCATAAGCTGCAACTTGCATGTGGTCCTAACTAAACCATCCTTTGGAAACTTAGAGCGTGGTATCTTGCTCAAAATACAACCTTCACAGACATGTTTGACAGGTGCTTCAAGAGGCGGCAAAGAAGCAACCATATCAGATTTCTGCAAACGCAGTAAGCTAACAAAATTCAGATTACCGAAACGTGCATGCCAAAGTTTTGCATCTAAAACAACCTTGGAATCCACAACTACATTTGCAAAATTTTGCCCACACTTGTCATGAAAGGTGAGCTTATACAACCCACGGTATAAAATGCCAGATGCAATAATTTAATCACCAAAACTGAGATCATGTACTCTATATTTTGCATCCACAAATTTGACTACAAGACCACTCTAGCAAGTGTAAACACAGACAAAATATTATTCTTGATCCCAGGTACATAAAGTGCATCAACAAGTGTGAAAGAACTTCCATTTGCAGCAATAAAAGCACAATCTTTCCAACTCCTTGAACCGGACAAGAGGCATTGTTGGCACAAGTAACTGAATTCCCATTAGGGAGAGAATCAAGAGAGGTGAAAAAATCACAATGTAAGGTAATAAGATTTGTAGCACCACTGACAAAATACCACACATGTGAATCTGCCAAAAATGACATGCATGCATCATAGAAAACATGATATAAGTGCACTCTACACTAAAAGCCCATTCTGCATCAACATCAACATGAGCATCACAATCTTCTTTCACAGAAGACTCAACAATTATTGTGTTTGTAGTGGAACCAACATCAATAGTGGAACCAACCTCTTTCTTCTTAGCCTCTTTGGCCTTCAACTTAGGCCATTGCTTGATCAAGTGACCATTAACCCTACAATAATGGCAACACATCTTCTTTTTGCCCTTTTCACCAGAATTTCCAGACAAATTGCTGCCAGTATAAGCATTAGGAACATAAAAATTTTCACTTATTGAAGAATCATGAGAAGTGGCTGCAATACTGTTGCCACCTTTTCTTTGAGTAGCAATAAATGCCTGTTTAACTGTACGCTATCTAGTCCTGTTTTTTTTGGAAAGCGACTCTTACAACAATGTGCATAATGCATCAAACTTGACAAATTCAGGATTTCCTTGGGTAATAAGTATCCAAGTACTAGCAAAAGTCTGGTAAGAATTTGCCAAGGCATCAAGAATAGTTTGCATAAGGGAACTGTCTGAAATGACTTCACTTACAAAAATAAGTTGCTTATTGATATCCTTGACACCAGCAAGGGAAGTGTCCATATCATCTTCCTCATGCATAGTCTTCGACTCCAGCTCTTTACGCAGCAATGCACTTTTTGCCTCATTGCGACTTGTATAAAGACCAACCTAAATATCCCAAGCCTGTTTTGCAGATTTTGTTGAACGAAGGTGAGGAGTAGTCGTGCCATTCACAGACAATGCAATGAATGCATGAGCCTGCACATCTTTTACATCCCAACGAGCTTGTTCTGGCGTAGGCAAAACAACTCTAACAGCAGAAATCCTTGCAGCAAGACCTACAACACCCTCAAAATCGCCTACATTCTCAAAACCAGGACGTACATCAATGCATTGCACAATATTCCAGACACCCTTTGACACAAGAACATGTTGCATCATGTAAGCCCACATACGATAATTGTCCCCATCCAATCTGTCCTCAGCAACAAACATCTTGAACACATCTGTGTTGTCGTTAGCCATGGCGAATGCCTGCACTTGATGTGAAGACTGCTTGAAAAGAGGATAAACAAAGCGGAAACAACACTTGCTATATAGCACAAACCATAGAAGACTGTAAGGGACCTGTTAGGCAAAAAACGACACTGACAAAAATTCTGCACAAAATGAAAAAATAGCTTGCACAAAACTGCTTGTAGTGGAAATAGAGGCCAAAATGAGCCCAAATCAGATATCTGAGCAAACACGTGCTAGAGCTACTGACGACTTATCCGGGAGGATGCAACTTGATCTGATACCAATTGTTGGAATTAGGGTTGCAAACAAACACACGCAGCTTGGAGAAGATGAAGGAAGCTCAAGGCACACAATAGAGAGTGTATTACTTAGTGTGCAATGGAAACATAGATAGCCCTAGAATGATGGACGTATATACAATGCACGGGGGAAAAAACCTCCTAATGAGGAAAAAAAGCCCCAACCGCCCAAGTGTGTTCACACACATCACTACCACATGTATATGGTAACATGCTCTGCATTATGAGTTGGCCCCTCATTATCGACATTTGTGGCAGCAAATGCAACAGTTGATTGGGTGTTTACTGAGTGCCTCCATTACTTTTAAAGTCCCGGTTTTTGGATTGGAATCCTCCCATACTAGGTTGGACTGCATATTCGTAGGATCACTTTATGATTTTTTGCAGTCTAATGCATGGATTGTGTCTCACGAAAATCAGATGTGGCCACTCTCCATGTCTCAATTGTGGTGGCAAAGAACATTGTCTCGCATTTGGAAGAATCATCTACTTCTCAAAGAGCATGGCAATGTATGGTGGGTGTTTTATCGGTTGGTACTTTGTTGCATGTGTGGCATATCACTTCATCTTGCTGTGTCCAATGTCATGGGGCTAACAAGAGTGTGACACATTTGCTTTAGGATTGGCGTTGCTCTCGTTTTTTCATCAAGTGTCCTGTGCTCTGCGCCTTTGTTTCCATCTAGAATCTTTCACAAGCAGTTTTGGATTTTTAGAGCCCTGTAGCCGTCTTAGTCTTCGTTTAAGTCCTTCTTCAGTTGGGTCAGATTTTGGGTTATGTGGACCATATGGAACCAACATAACTCTTAGATTTTTCATTCCATGGAAATTGATCCTTTCCCTTACTTCAAATTTTTGTTTGGACGAGCACTTCACTTTGCTGATGTGGGTGACGTCTCTCTTGAGGCTTACATTAGGAAAAGTTTGGACTCAAAAAAGGACTTGTTGGCGTTAGAGAGAGAATGTTGTCCAACCAATAGAGTTTGAGTCACCACAATGGTAGCTCCAATTTATTTGATTTTTATCTCAAATTTGTGCGTTTTCAAAAAAGAGTTTTTTCTGTTAAAAAGATCTCAATAAGAAGATATGACGCGATTTGTGCAAATTATTCTCCTGCCATGGGCGACGAATGCCGAATGTGCCATAACTCACATTCAATGAGGCACGCCTTTTGATGAACACTTTTCAAGCTACTACTTCTTGTGCAAACTAGTGAGCCTCTTTTATTTTATCGTTTTTGCGTAGTGTCACTTCGCAGCTAATAGAAACAGAGATGGAAGGAAGACGACCACGATGACCATCCTCCTCTATTAAATCTGTGGAACTATTCAACAGCTTTGACTTAGACCATGGTTGTTGGATGTCTACCACAGTCACCATTGGTAGTTGGGTTCTACTTCAAACAAGAAGAAGAAAACGGATGTCAAATGAATTCATCAACAGCTACAAAGGATGTGTGAAAGATTTTCGCTTGTCTCAAACGGGAAAGACAGTGAAAGAGGTGCTCATTGAGCATGCATATATGCACTCCAAACTACGACTACAACAGTCACCTTTGGGGTTTCCTGCTTATAGACCAAACTGCGTGACTACTATATTGCTAAAAAGTCTTTAAAGATCCTTCAAGTTATTTTGTTGACTATTTCTTGTGACCATTCTCGTATCTTTTGTTTTTGCAGATATTTATCCTTATAACAAAGAAGACAGGCAACCAGTTGAGTGCATAATTGGTATTTTTGATGCTTTTCATGCTTCGGTGGGAGAACTTATGTACAGAACTAGTGCGAGAAGAGCTCTCGCAGAGAGGGGAGTTTTCTTTTACGACTACTTTTACAACGCCCCTTGCTCTGTCCATGGATTTGGGACTTTGAAACCTTTCCCTCTTCCCCAACAAGATTCCCCAAAGTGGCCATTTCCAACTTCAAAAACCTCTGAGTGTTTTAAACTCAAGCTTCATCAGGAAATTTTGAAGTGTTTGCGACCAGACATTGCAAGCAGGCAAGTACGAGTCAGTCTATTTATGCCATTACATGTGTTTATAGATTTCTCTCCTCTCACTCTAGAGGTGTGTTCTCTGTCTCAGCCAGGTGTGTTGTCTAAGCCGAGTGGTGCCCCATAGTGTGTGTGTGTATCTTCCCAAGAGTGTGTGTCAGGTCGTTATAGAGGCGCTGTGTGTGTTTTCATCCCGCTCACATTCTTTTGGCGCCCCCACGGAAGATCTTCTTCGAGTACCTTCTGCTTCGAGCTTCAAGCTTCGAGATTCGGGATTACAGGTTGCAGGTTGCAGATTACATGTTACAGGTTACAGGGACAGGTACAGGTACAGGTGATTCACACAGGTACAGATATCTGGAGTACAATGATATACTAGCAGTGGTGTCACTTGCAGTTGTTGTGGGTATGCATCACTTGACACCTATTTGAGCGCATTGTCTGCTGGATTGTACGTTACTTGTGGAAACTTCCATTGTATGCATTTGTGGAGCCATACTTGGTTGTATTTGGCAGTCCTAACCATTTCTGAGACTTGGTCTGGAAGATAGTCATTTCTGAGACTTGACTATACGCGATTTGCATTAGCTTTCATGTGAGGGTCGATAGCGTAAGGTTTTTATTGAGCTGGGGGATTCTCAAATGTAGAGATCCTTTCGATGATACAGGTAGCTGGAGAACCCTTTTTGTGACCTCGCCATAGGCTATGTACTAGTGAGTCCTACTTAATGCTCGGGTTCAACAGAAGAGGAGTTGCGTGTGGCTGATCCACCTGTAAGGTTGAGTTGGGACAATCTACGAAATGGGTTGGAAGTGGAGTTTGTGAAGATAGAAGATCCTGACAAAGTGTGGCAAGAAGTACAGGCTTTGGTGCAAAAGGAAGGTGAGCCAGTAGATGCGTACATACATAAGTTTTCATTGGCATGGGAGCGAATGTGCAAGGCCTTAGCACCACAGGTACCCCCGCCTGACATGATGAAGAAGGACAGGTTCTTAGCTGGTCTTTGGGAGAATATACGTTGGAGAGTGGAGCTAAAGAAGCCTAGGACATATGAAGATGCACTAGAGGTATCAAGGAACAAAGAGTGGAAGTTGAGGAAAATGAGCCAGTTAGGGGTGGAGTCTTTGCCCATGAGGTCTAAATTTCAGCCTATAGAGTCTTTACAAAGTCACATGTCAGGGGTTCATCACGAACCAGTGGTTCCTATTACTACTCAGGTTATGCCAGCAGTGGTCACTACAGCAGTGCAAGATGAGGGCTAAGGCAAGACATGAGGCAAATGGTAGATTTGATGAAGAATCTCAGCCTAAACATGCTAGGTCAAGTGGGAAATAATCGAGGTCGAGGGAGGTTTGCAAATCAACCAGGAGGTGAAGAAAGGCGTAGGAATGGTGTTGGACAAAGCAATGGTAGGTTTTGGAGGCAGACGCCCACATGTTATAATTGTGGAGAGTTGGGTCACATCAGCCCGCAATGTGATAAGCCACCAAGGATGGGGGGAGACATGTATCCACTGCCAAGATAGGTGCTAACTAGGTCAAATGATTATGGCATTGAAATTAAGGGAGACGAAGGAACCAGTGGACTAACCCACGAGGAAAAGGGAAAGACAAAAGTGCTAAGTGTAGTCACCTTGGAGAAGGCATCAAAGCTAGAGGATACATTAGTGATGCCTATTGGGAAGAGAACCACAGAGGATAAGGAAGGAAGAAGTGCCCCAGGTCCTAGTAAGAAGAAAGGAAAGATCCATGAAGGCGAGGATGTCAAGGCCAAGAGGAAAAGGAGAGCTCGTCGAAAGTTTCATGTTTCAGATTTTCCACTAGGGGATGGGCAATTAAGCTATGACTTGAAGGAGGATCTGACAAGCAGGAAGGCAGATGTTACTTTTGGGCAGCTTATAGAGATGGTGCCTAAGCTAAAGCGACAGTGGAAGAGGATGGTTAACCCAATGGAGAAAGAGCCAGAGAGAGCTTCAGTAAAGGTGTTGGCAATGGATGAGCTACCAGACATTTGTCCAATAGTAGATGTGTGGCATAAAAGGAAAAATTTGGGACAAGGTTATGTGGATGGCGGAGCCCAAATATGCGTCATAACACACTCATGCTTTGAGAAGATGGGTCTCACAGTGGCTAGGGTGTCAGGTTTTCGGATCAGATTGGCAAACCATCAAAATGTAAAATGCTTGGGTGTTGTAAAGAGCTTAGAAGTGGAGGCATATGATGCAAAGGCAGTGGTTGATTTTCATGTGATGCCAGCAGGGTTGGGAGCATATCCTATTATACTGGGCATACCATGGTTACGTGCAGTGGGAGTTGTTCAAGATTGGCGACATGGTACGATTAGCCTCTATGGAAAGACAGGTACCAAGAAGCTTTGTAATATGGACACAAGGAAACAATTAGAGGAGCTTTATGAAGATGAGGATGAGTCTAGTGATGAAGACTCTTCCACGGTGATAGATGAGGACAGTGATAGCACTACCAGCAGTGATGAGGATGCTGATGTTTCATTTCTTTTGATGGACAAAGAAATCCAGGAGTTTGGTTTAGTTGCATTTGCGAATGAGGTTGAATATGAAAGTGAAGGGCCTTATGAAGTGATTGAAGGGCTGATGCAAACCAAGGTTGAGTTGTCAAAGAAGCAGGAATTGATGACACAAATGATCAGTGGAGACCTCTCAGCTATGGAGAAGGATATTTATTTGCACATGCTGGCTAGTTTTCCTGATTTTTTCATTACTTCATATGAAGAGATCAAAGGGTTCAAGGGCGAAGAGATGCATATAGAGCTGAAAGAAGGTGCTAAGACAGTGGGGCAAAGGCTAAGAAGGATGGGTCCAGAGCAAATGGAAGCCTTGCGAGAAGAGGTGGACAAGTTGTTGAAGGCAGGGTTCATAGTCCTTGTGGAGACCACATAATGGGTGAGTCCAGTTGTAGTCAGTCCAAAGAAGGATGAGAAGTGGAGAATTTGTGTAGATTTTAAACCCTTAAATGCAGCCACTAAGAAGAACCCATAGCCTCTTCCATTCATCGATCAGATTTTGGATTCAGTGGCAGGTTATGAGAGGTACAGTGTGTGTGATGGTTTTTCAGGCTATTTTCAATTGAAGATTGCTCTTAAAGACCGCACAAAGACCACTTTTATTACGCCATGGGGCTGCTATTGCTACACAGTATTGCCATTTGGGTTGTCAAATGGACCTTCCTTCTATCAAGAGAGAGCAAATTGGGTGTTGGAACCATTCATTGGTAGTTGTGTTAAAGCTTTTATGGATGACTTCTTTGTTTATAGCAGTAGGGTTGAACACCATGAGAAGCTGCAAATGGTATTGGATCGATATGATGAATGTGGAGGACAACTAAATCCAAAGAAATGTCATCTAGCACAGCCAAGGGTGAAGTTATTGGGCCATATGGTGTCAGAAAATGGCATTGAGGCTGATCCAGATAAGGTTAGGTCTATTATTCTTCTTCCATCACCTACGAGTACGAAGCAATTGGCAACTTTTATACACAAAGTGAAGTACATGGCACGGTTTATTCCATTGTCTCGCAGCTTCTTTATCCATTACAGTAAGTGGCAAATCATGATCCATTGCAATGGGATGACAAGTGTGAAGAAGTGTTTCAAGAGGTGAAAGAGGTGTTAGGGGGGTTGTCAGCCATGCAGACTCCTGATTGGGAGAAAGTGTTTTATGTAAATCTATCAGTAGGGGATGATTCCATTGGAGCCATGATATTGCAAAAGGGGAAGGGCAGCCATTATATGAGGCCAGTGTATTGTGCAAGCCGAGTGAAGTTGGTAGCGGAGAGAAAGTTCTCGGAAGTAGAGCTAGTGATGACCAGTGTAATATTTGCTTGTCGACGATTTCATCATTACTTGCTACCACCCCCTTATTGTTAAGGAGGAGGTGGTGAGAAAGGTAGTTGAAGAAGTGCCACAGATCAGCAATGCACATGTGTTGTTCTTTGATGGTTCATACAGAAAAAGCCATGATGCAGCTTCAGGGGGTATAGCACTTTATGATCCAGAGGGGAAGCTAGTATGCAAGAGAGGGTTCAAATTGGATGCTCATAGTAACAATGAGGCTGAATATGCTACTCTGGAAGCCGGATTACACATTTGTTTGAAGCATGGAGTTCAAAGGTTGAGCATAAAAGTTGATGCCTTGTCAGTGGTGAAGCAAGTGCTGCGTGTGTGGAAGAGCAAGAACACCTCATTGAAGGAAATGTGCTTCAGAATTAAAGGCCTATTAAAAAAGTTTGAAGCATGGATCATCAGACACATTGAACGTGCTCTAAATGGAGAGGCACATGAAGCAGCTCAAGGCATGATTGGGGAGCTATTTGTGTTGAGGACCACTTTACCTCTTTATCATGGCCGGGAAATTTTGGCTCAAGAAGAGGAGTTTTTGCTAATAGGAATCATTCCAAAGGAGATTCAGAAGTCTAAGAAGTATGGCTTTGTGCGTAGAGC
The DNA here is from genome assembly GCF_014529385.1 of Adiantum capillus-veneris. Taxonomy (NCBI): domain Eukaryota; kingdom Viridiplantae; phylum Streptophyta; class Polypodiopsida; order Polypodiales; family Pteridaceae; genus Adiantum; species Adiantum capillus-veneris. The sequence continues at coordinate 62,153,096 of NC_140942.1, read as the reverse complement.
ATACAGGTACAAATTGATTGGTGATGTCCTATACATGAAAGGGGTTGATCTCGTGTTGAGACGTGTACCTTGGTGGGAGGAGCTTTATAGATTGTTGGAAGAGAATCAGGAAGGCGCATGTGGTGGCCATTTTGCTCTAAAGATCACCTTGCATAAGATTTTGCAAGAGGGGTATGTATGGCCTAGTTTGCACAAGGATGTTCACCATTGGTGTAGGTCTTGCAATAGGTGTCAAGCATTTGGGAAGAGAGTGTTGAAGCCAGAGCTACGAAAAACCATTATGGCGCTTGATGTGTTTGAAAAGTGGGGGATTGATGCAATAGGCGCATTACCTATCACAAGCAGGGGCAAAAGCTATATTTTGATGGCAGTGGACTATCTCTCTAGATGGGCAGAGGCTATAGCAGTAAAACAGATCACTGCAAAGGATGTGGCAAAATTTGTGTATGATGAAATATGTTGCATGTTTGGGGTGCCACTGGAGCTACTTTAAGATAAGGGGCCTGGCTTTAGAGCTAAACTGCTAGATTTTTTATGTGCAAAGATGAAGATTAGGCATCAGCATACCACTCCTTATTACCCGCAGTGTAATGGATTAAATGAAAGATTCAATGGTGAGTTGGTATAGACAGGTACAGGGTTTACTCCATTTCAGTTGGTGTATGGAAAGGAAGCACTATTGCCTGTGGAAGTAGAGTTGCCTGCGGTCAAGATGTTAGAGAAGTTGCTTGGGCCGCCTAGTGATGCATTCAAAGAGAGGCTCTTGCAGTTACAAGAGGTCCGGTTGGATAGGATGAGCGCATTGGAGCATTATGGGCAGATGCAGGATAAGGCTTTGGCAAAGATAAATGAAAAGGTCAAAAGTAAGGGTATCAAGAAACATGACTTGGTTTTGCGCTACAACAGTAAGTTGGACAACACCTTCCAAAAGAAGTTTCAAATTAAGTGGGAAGGCCCTTTCAAGGTAGTGGAGTGTTTTCGAAATGGCACATATCAGCTGGCTAACCTGGATGGTGTTCTACATAAGTCAGGGGTAAATGGATTGCGTCTTAAATTGTATCATGCTAGATTGATGATGGTGGAGCAAGATGAGCTGTCTGTAGATAAAGCAGTGTTGGTGAGGGATGAGGAGACCTGTGATGCGGCGAGTCTCATATCTCTCTTTGCTGCTGCTGATCATGAATGATCTAGCAAGCTAGGGGAGGGGCAAATTATGTCAGGAGTTTTTTGGAGCAAGGGATTGCGCATATGTACATACACATGCATGGTGCATCAAATAAAGAATTGCCCATTTTCCAGAGCCAGGTGGTTACGTGGGGCCCACATGTGTATAGGTAGGACAGCATGTACATAGTGCATCGATTTTCACTATCACCAGTACCAGTATGTTTTCTCTACAATAATGAGGAGTTTATAACGTGTAAAACTTCTCGAGGAAGCTATCCATGGGCCGACGACATGAGGTAAGCAGGTGCGTCAGATGGCATCTAGTGGCGTCAGGAGGGCGAACGGGGTCAATATTTGCACGCGGATGAGGACGGACACAACGTGGGTGTTTTCTTCTAAGAGTTATGCAGAAATTTCATCATTAGTACCAATTTTTGGGGCCACTTCACGTGGTTGCGAGATGTATTATTGAAAAGAAATGAGTGCCAGGTGTGCGGATGATGTAAAAAGGTGACAACTATGCACTTCGAGGTTAGTTTTTGGCCTGTTCGGGGTCCGTTTGAGGTCATCTAAAAGGCCAAGGGTGCCCAAGTAGTAAAGCTAAGTGTGGGAACTGAAAAAACTAAGAGAAGACCAGAAAAAACGTGGAGAAGAGAGGAGGAACAGCCGCAAGTGTGTTTTTCCTCATTTTGGAGCTTGTTTTGGCCGTAAACTGCTCATCCGAGGTCGGATTTGAGCACTTTGACATTGTAGACTGGGGTTTTGGGCCGTTCCGGACGCGATGGTGCTATCCATTTTGCCAAATTCCTCACTCTTTTCCTGCTGTTTTTCTGTGTAAGTTTCTCCTATGAGCGAAGTTTCTGCTCTAGTTTGTGATTGTATCTGGCTTATTTTACCCATATTGTGTGAGCTATTTGCCCCATTGGTGTTGGCCCAAGCTCAATTGTATCTAAACATCAGAAATTATCCTCTTTTGAGCTGAGGTTTTTGGGTGTGTGTGTGTGTGTGTGTGTGTGTGTGTGTGTCTGTGTGGAGTGGGCAAGTGGATAGTCTCTCTCCTCTCACTCCAGAGGTGTGTTCCCTGTCTCGGCCAGGTGTGTTGTCTAAGCCGAGTGGTGCCCCATAGTGTGTGTGTGTGTATCTTCCCAAGAGTGTGTGTCGGGTCGTTATAGAGGCGCTGTGTGTGTTTTCATCCCGCTCACAGCGTCACAACGCTTTTCAGATGATCTGTTACAATGTGTTTACTTCAATAAAAAACTCTAGATGTATAATGATTTGATAGATTACTTACACAAGTGTACCGCATTTTTTCCGCTGTGTAGATTGCTCAAAGAGAACATACTGCCAGTTAATAATGTGATGCCAGATTCCAAAGAGGAAGCAAGAAAGATCTTGCGAAACTTCGGGATGGATTACAATTCGGTTCACGCTTGTCATAACGACTGCATTCTTTTTAGAGGGGAATACATAGACATGGAGAAGTGTCTGAAATGTGATTTTGAGAGATATCGTGTAGATCTCCACGGACAAAAAATTCCATAGAAGGTTTTGCGAGACTTTACTCTGCTTCCTTGTATCAAGCATTTCTTTGAAAGTAAGTCCATAGCCGGCCTAGCATCATGGCACGAGGAGAATAGATCTTCGAATGGTGTGCTACGGATTCCTGCAGATTACGCAGCCTGGAAACATATAGATGACACATAGCCAGATTTTGCCATGGAAGCTCGAAATTTGTGCTTAGGCCAGATGAGCATCAAGCTGCTACTCTCTATGGGATGCATGCAGAGGATCTACAAAATGAAATGGAGGACATCTACCTAAATGGAGAGCTCTATATAGACATAGATAGATATGTTGCGCTATGAGAGGATGAGAGAGACACCTCTTAAAGCCATAAACATTGTATTTGAACAATTTTACTCCGCTTTATAAAAGATATTGTATTCACATGGCTTTTTTTCATTCTTGTCTATTCTTGTCTATATGATTCCGTTGTTCAACACCTTGTCGTTGAAACTATCGTATACAATAACACATGATAAGATTTCATTTGAGTCCTCTCTCTCACTCTCTCTCTCTCTCTCTCTCTCTCTACACAGGAATCTCTTCCCCTATTATCTATAGTATACATTATAACTTGTCCATATTTTCTTCTTCATTCAATATTAAGATTAAATGTTCATGTGTTTAATACAGGTATGGATGATGATGAGTTTCTTTGTTCTTTGTCACCCTATTAGAGGAGGTGGTACGAGGAGCGTCATCGCTCTAGAGCACCATCACGTTGTTCCACTGCTTCAACGTCTCCCTTTGTTTTGGAGCATTCATTGTGCTCCGAGACTTCGGTGTCGACAAGTCAATCTTCACACTCTTCTAATTAGCACCATCGCTCTAATGGTGGCGGCGGCGGTTGCTATGGGGATGCCGTCGCTAATGCCTCGACACCGCCTCGTGTTCGACAAGGCTCCTTACCTTCCCTTTCTTTGCCCGTCCCCACACCAGCCACGACCTCGTCATCTACACCAAGTTTTTCGCGGCTATCTGCCGTTCCTTGCTACACACCACTAGCTACTCCTCTAGGAGTCACCCCAGTCAACACTCCTCGCTCCAGGGCCCAGACTCCATTGGAGACACCTTCCATCCGTACCCCCATCGAGATGCCACTAGAGACACCACTCGAGACCCCTGCAAAGACACACAGGCTCACACGTCACAGGCAAGGGGACTTACCTTACTCGATCGACATCACTGGCGACATCATCTTGGATGACGAAGGCAAGAAGGTGATCTCGCGCATGCGTGGTCTTTGCTCTTAGGTGTGAAGTGCCAAATGAATTAAAAGACAGAGTCATAGCATGCTGTATGATGAGTTTCCCATGTCAAGTCGGGATGAGCACTTCAATGAAGACCTGATGAAGGTTTGAATACGCGAATACTGCAAGCCTTAAGCGTTCTGAAGTACAAAAAGCAATAAGCATGGGTGGAACAGACCAGATGGGCTGGCCAAAGAAGAATGCAAGAATGCGAAGCGCGCGAGAATCCTGACAAGTGGGAGCAAGAAAAGGAGACAGCCAAAGCACAAGTAGAGGCAGGGAGCTCGCACCACTTGGGGCCGGCGGGTGGGCATCATTTGAGGCCGATTTGGTAGTATTTGCATTGCCCTTTAGGTTGGGCAGTTACGTCTATTTGTACTTTTAAATTCTAACATAATGTATTCTTTGTCGATGATAGGACGTGACCCCACCCCGTACGAGCACGAGTACACGGATAGAAAGGGCTTAAAGGACGTGACCCCACCCCGTACGAGCGCGAGAACTTGGGTAGAAAGGGCTTAAACGCCCTGATGGACATTCTCAATTCTCGCGACAGCATGGTTAGTATTTCACTTTACTCTTTTACATTTGTTGTATTTTAATGATAACCTAGGATAATAAATTGTTTTGTAATTATATGTTTATACTTACAAAAAGTCTTATTGTTTTTTTTCTGCACAATCGACAGATACACTACTTGGATGTGATGAGACGTCTGATTAGACGACGCCAGTCTAGCTGTAGCGAGATAGCATTAGTTTTCTTTTGTCATAGCATGTATAATGAGAGACATGTATATGTCTTTTTGTGACTATTTAAAAACAATGTATTTTCTCAAATCAATGACAATTGTGTTGTAGATACTACATTTGAAAAGCTTAACAATCAAGTGATTTTTTCTATGATGTGTATGATTTTGTCATCGATTTACTTTCGTCAATTCACTTTTGTCCAATTACTTTTGTCAGTTTTGTATCTTTATTCTGCACAAACAATACTATGCATGATGGAGTTAATGGTTATATTTTCTTGTGAATGACTACTTTGGTCTATACCTTGCACTTTCTTTCAAAGGTGAATCTGTGCTTATCTTGGATAAATTTAGGTATACTTTATTCTGGAAACATTCAATATGGTTGATGGGTGGCAGGGCATTCAATGCTCTGTCACCCAAAAAAATTTACTCTCCGGCGTCGCTATAAGCATCTCTATGTAAGGTTCTGCAATGTTTCTATGAGCGTTGCTACAAAGAACTACAATCATCGCTATAGGTGTCGCTATATGCATCGTTATATAGAGATGCATATAGCGACGCCTATAGCAACGTTCCCGTAGTGACACTTTTAGCGACACTGGAGAGTAAAAAAACCCAATGTATTTCCATCGCTAAAAGCGTCACAAGTGCACATAACCTCTTGTAGTGGGGGAACATTGTCAACTGGTGTGAAGGTTTTGGTAAGAGGCATTGGACTATATAGATGCTCATAATGCAAAACGGATAGTGAGGACCTCCCTCACTTATTGAAGGAGTGCCCAACGGTTTGTGGCCTCTTTGTTGAAAATATTTTCAAATGGGTTCAAAAGTTGGTAAAACTAAAGTGTGTCAACCATAGAAGACAACACAAGTACGTATGGATGGACTAACATGTGCATGGCAAAGAGCTAAAGCAAATACAAAGACCCTAGGCATGCAAGTGGTAGCGGTGATGTATGTGTGATGTGGTTTCATAGGACAAAAGGGCCCCAAAATAATCCAAATGGGGTGGCAGGAAAGGATTTCCAAAGGGCTAGTTTCTTTCATTGGGATGTATTACTTGAAGTGATCTACGATTTGGTCCATACGGCTTATCAAACGGAGCCACGGTGTGCAAGATATGGATGTTTGAAGCTAGAGTGGTTTGCAGATCCTAGATGGACAAGGTAGGTGATGACACATGGTCAGAGCTGGTCTTAGCAGATAGATGTGAAGAGCCTAAGATATGGAGTGTGTTGTTATTTATGCATCAACAATCGGAGTCCCGGGTGCCGAGAAACAAGGCTTTGAAAGTTTGTCAGGGACTGATTTTGAGCCAATCTGGTTGCATCATTTGGAAAAAGTGCCATCAGGTGTTTTTTGAATTTTCATAGGTTTTTCAGAGGTAGTAGACAATGTATGGAGTTGAAAAGTAGTGATGGCATGTCAAATGGGACTACGGATGTGAAGATATTGCAAGATGAAGTTAGCGGCAATTGCCAACTGAGCAACGCAGATGATTATTTGTCATGTTGGTGCTCGTTTTTTGAGGCCTTTGGATAGTCAAAATGTAGAGAATTTTAGTTCAGTAGGCAAGCTTTGAGGTGATTTTGATGGTTCAAGAACTAGAGCATCATGCACAAAATGGCAGGGTATCAAATTAGGGCAAAAAAAAAAGGTTTTCTTTTTAAAGTTTTAATGGAGTTTTTGAAGTCTTGGAAGGCAGGGCAACCGAGGGGGTGGCACATGTCAGCAAGAAGATCCCACACATAGGGTCATTAGATAGGTGAGCAAGGTATTTGGGGTGGAGTGAGCACCCCATTTGGTGTAACAAGTGGTGAAAGAGGGGAGCCCCTCACGGTGTGTCTATGGAGGTGGTGCCTCCGGGTGTTGTCCGGTGTTGTGCATGGCAGCCAGAGGTGCTCATGCATGTGCAATGGCAAAGGTGCACCACGTATTATTGGTGTTGGTGTGGTGGTTGGTGGCAGTTGGGTGGTGCAACATAGTGATGATTTGGCAACCGGCTACGAGGGTGTATCTGCACCCGCAAAAGGGCCAAACCCTTTTTGAAGACCAAGTGAGAGAGCACCAACAGTGCCATTGAGGCTCCCATAGGGGTCATGCATATGGTGACTTGGAGGACAAGATGGCCATGACAATGGTGGGGAGGGCTATGAGGTGGTCCACATGCAATGCAAGAAAGAGAAAGAGAAATTGGGTGAGTTGGTGGGTCCACGAAGTAGTTCACATGCAGTTGAGAAGGGAAAGAATCCGAGGTGTCAATCCATGCAATAATGCATAAGTCACATGTTACAAAATACATAAACCAAATCTGTAGCTCATTTATAACTTAATCGATTTCTTTTTTAGTATGCATGAAAGAAAACGAAGACTAATTTCTTTCACAGCTACCACTCAAAACGGAAATAGACAATACTCTCATAGCCACATGTTGAAGTTTCATTTTTTCTCCACCGTACTCTTTCCACCAAACTGGTGCGCTCATCGTCTTGATAGCATCTATATGCCAAGGATCGCCAAACATTCCTTCTCTGCTAGTATATCCCGTCTTCTGTGTGTATGCCACCTGTCCATCCACATTGCCTAGTAGTTGAGCACACACTTTTTTGAAATCACTGATCACTTTATTGTTTGAAGATTGCTCGTGCATCTAGAACTTAGGATCTAAAACAAAACATGCTCCATGCCAAGGAGTATGCAGCTACTCCCATCGTCTTTTGACAAATGACATCATCATGGCTTTCTCTTTTCCTGCATAAGATGTACAGTCTTTTAACTTGCAAGTGGCTTCATGCATGTACTAGTAAACCCGTCCAAAGATAGAGGCTTCTTTGTCCACTAATCGTATCAGATGAGTGAAGGGTTCTGTGACAGAAACAATTTTGTCTACATTTATCCAAAAAACATGAGAGTTTACAAGCTGATAGCATTTGGCTGCAGTAGGTTCATACTTGGGATATTTATCAAGTCAAATGTCCCATCTTCTATCTGCCACTGTTTTAACAAGGGTCGCTTTAACCTGCTGCAGTATTGACAGAACGTAATATGTTGTTGCAAAATGGGTCACACAAAAAATCTGTAAATTTTTGGTGGGGGACTTTGTTTTGAACAAAGCATAAGAAAAAGAATTCTCTCTTATAAACTTCACCAAGTGGTTTGCATCTAGAAGATTTTGTTTAATAGAAGGAACTTTCCCAAAGTCCTTTAAGAGCACATTTAAAGTTTGAGTAGTACATTGAACCCATGTTAGCTCTGGATACTTTGCTTCAATTTCTTTTCCAGCTGCTTTGTAGTTAGATGTTGAAGCGGTCCGGGGCGGGCAACAAGAAGAGCGGGCTCTAAACACCCTTTGAGGCTCCCGTGCTGCTCAATTGGGGTTGGGGCAAGCACAATCAGAGACAACAACAACCCACAGCCAGAAACCAAACAAGAAAAGGGGCACCACCTAGTTGTAGATGCGAACTAGGACGCACGTGATATCTCCTTATACTCAAACGCACAAAGAGAGGGGAATGCAAGATAGCCACACACACCAAACACAAACATTCACCACGCCAGAGAGAGGTAAGAGCACAAATCAACTTGAGGAACTCAGTCTTAGCCTTAAAGGCTAGATGCACACAGAGCTTGATGAGAAATACAGAGACAACACAAAACTTGACCTTGTTGCCAATACACAAATTGTCTTAGGGTCACGGGAGCCCTCTCACCGAGCACCCTCTTACAATTGACTTTTTAGGCAAACAATTCAACAAGCCCTCAAACCACCAAGCATGAAATAGCACAATAGACTTCAAGGACAATATACCTTCAACCACCTGATGAGCCAACTTATCAAGTCAATTTGGAGAGAAGAGTCGTAGTTGCAGCATACAATTGCACCCAAAACTATGAATCTTATTTATGGACAAGAGTACGCTACAAGTGTGATGTAGAGTATGGTATCACTCCACTCCTCTAGATGGCATAACTAACTTCAAGCTTCTCCATGCACCTATGTGTAGTGATGGAATAGAGCACTCACAGTGCACACACTCTACACAACTAGGCTTGAAGAGTGGTGTGTTATGTGTTGAGAATGGTGTGGTGTAGTGTGATCATGTGGTGATTTACAAGGGAGAGAAGGGCTCTATTTATAGGTTTTAGAAGCCCCGATTATGATTAGGCCTAATCAAGTTTATTTGAAGGAATAAAAGATTATGCATATTTTTAAATTTTTTTTAAAAAAAATGAGGGTGGGTCTCTCTTGTCCTTTGAGTCACATGGATGTGGGCTCAAGGGAAGAGACTTATTGAGAATGAAAGGAGAGAGGATTGAGTGAATAATTTGGGAGAGCCTACTCTAGTATAGGGTGCATTTTACAATAAGGTTAGTGGTTAGTAGTTAGTTATTATCACTACAAAATATTTACAAAATCATTCACCAAATGGTGAGATATATGATGAGAAAAGTTAGAGAAGGGATGAGCTTGTAAAGAGAGTTTGAAGCTTTGGAGAAGTTGACATTCACCTCTTTACAGCACCGGTAGAAGAAGCGGTCAGCATGGCGAAGTAGCGCGTGTCGATGAATCTATGTTATCCTCAAACCTTGGAAAATTCATGATAAAAAGCCTTCATTTGCACAGGTTAACCTTGGATTTTTGCTGATTTTTTGAAGTTATTTACAAAGCTGAAGCGGGTATGGTAATATGGACATATATGTAGAGAGAAAGGGGGACACATAGGGTGTAGAAATGGAGGATGAAGGCTATGGAGGTGTGAGAGAAGTGGAAATGGTGAAGAGGGTGAATTAGGACATGGGAGTTGCAGGTTTGGGAGTGGGAAGGAGAGGGAGGAGTGTGTAAGAGTGAGTAGGTGTGTGGAAGGGTGAGAGAAATAGGAAGATTTTTTGGGTGTATGAGGTGGCAGTTTTGAAGTCGGCCATAAATTTTATGTAAAATCGCCTTTGACTTCAAAATTTCTGAAAAGTTTATGGAAAATAATTCAGCTCAGGAGCTACGTTTTGTCTTTTGGAAGTATCCTCAAATTCGGATCATAAGAAGGTGCCAAAATTCAAGCAAAAAGCTGTCCCTGCAACACCTAATAAAGCTTGAAGTGGGCCACTATTTGATTCTTTTTCCTTTGTAGTCTTCCAAGTGAGCCCCCCATACATCAACCATGACATGATATTGCCAAGGAGCTTGCACACATGTATGGTATAGGATAGTATCAAATATAATATATACTTGTGGGGTAAAAGGATAGACTAGCTAGTCATGAAAAATGGACACATGGGATGCATGGTGGCAAAAAATATATAAAATAAAAGAAGGAAAATCATGAGGGAAGGGACCCTTAGTTATTCCCTACTTTGAGTAATTCATGAATTTATTTGAATATAAAATCTATGTACTTGTGAATATTTAACTGGCAGGGATGGAGAAAAATATAACGGAGCCGATAAGGTTATTGGTGATTTTTACAATGAAGTCACATAAAGGTTTTTCAAGGCGTGTGTGAGTTGAGCTCAAGGGATAGAATGATAGTAAAATATGTATAAGAAATGACACGCGATGGAAGCTAGCATACTTAGGCCTGATAACGCACACCTAGGAATATATATTTACATAAATACAATTTTTTTAAAAAAAAAACCCTTTATACTTAGGTCCTTTATTTGATAAAAAAATATTTACATGTAAAGAGGACCGTAATACTATAGTTTTATTTTTTTGGTCTCCTAGCCCAATGACTCGCTCAATGATATAATTAAAAAATGGGATAAAAATCCTAAACACACGCACACTATTTACAATGAAAAAGCGATCCTAGTCATTGTGCTAGGGTGTTTTTGTGGGGTGAAGTGACTTCTTAAAATATTTTATGAGAACCGAAAAACGGCTATCAATGCATTATTTGTGACAATGGCTGTCACATTTTTAGGTCCTCTTGTCCTTCTGATCGAACGCTCATACACACCAGCAAGATATCCACTAGTTTTCTCTTTCAAGGATGTATCAATCGCCTCAAGAAAGATGGAACCTCTTGGAAAAATCAACATCACATTAATCAATGGTTTCTTCTAACAATTTGTCCAACCATCTAGAGAAATTGTGCATCCATACTGTGGCACATAATCAAGAGTTGTGAGCTTTAAAATATTTTTTGATGTAGTTTTCACTTTATCTAAAGTATTTTGTATGCATCTTATTATAATCAGGTACCACAAAACCCTTCTTCGCCGTGCTCATTAAAGCATCTTTGAAGATAGGATTTCGAATGACATTAAAAGGAATTCCACATGCAACAAATGCTTGTGTCCACTTAAGATGGAGTTCAAGCAGCCATTGTTTACCAAATGCCTGAGGCAAAGTAGGACCACTTGATGCAAGTTCTCCTCTAGTCCATGCTTCACTTTGGCTTATGTTAGCAGAGCTTCCGAAAGGATTAGAGCTACAATCCCCAACAAAGGATAAATGACACCCTCCTTGACCCGAAGCAGGGCTAGAGAGAGGGTTTTGATCATTCTCAAGTGTCATCTCGATGTCCCTAGCCATAGATGGAGCCATCATTTTGGGAGCTCCCTTTTTTTTGCCTTTAAGAAGTGCTCTCTTTGCCTTGAGCGCCCACTCAGAAAAAAAAAATTCAACACCTCTTGGGGGATTATTGCAAGTTAAAACTTTTCCAGGAATTTTGAACACATGTTCTTTTATCTTGTGCGCATTTCCACTAAATTTATGGCCGCAGGTCTTACACTTCAACTTTAATGTAGTCTTAAAACTGGTCAATTCGTCTACGTAGTTCCACTCATATCCTTTCACCATCTTCTTAAGATTTGCAAACTCAAACAGAACTAATTACTAAATACACATCTAAAATCAAACTCTCATACCAATTATATTACTTTATTTATCAACGTTTTCAACCTCTTTAATTAATAAAGACCAAAAATAGATTTTTTTTCAAGTGTGAGCTCTCACTTTACACCTGAATCATGATTAAAAAATCTCTTAATCTATCTCGGTAACTTCCGAGTGTGAGTAAACTCTACACATAGCAAGTTATTTTTAAAAAACCTATCTAATTTACCTCCAAGTGTGAGTGTAACTCTACACATGGCAAGCAATCAAAATTCACTACTTCTATAAATCTCTTCTAGGTGTGAGAATACCTCTACACAAAGAGAGAGATTATTATTTAATCTACCTAGATTGTCTGTAGTGTGAGTACTACTCTACACATGACAGACTATCATTAGATAAATCTAACCTAAGTTACTTCCATGTGTGAACATAGTTCAACACACAACAAGTAACTCCTCACTGTAACTATCTAACTTAAGTTACTTCTAAGTGTGAACATGGTTCAACACAAAGCAAATAGCTGCTAACTTTACTTTTATTGAATCACTTCCAAGTGTGAGTTTCCTCTACATAATGCAAGCAATCATTAACTACCTTACTTAATTTACCTCTTAGTGTAAGATATACTTCACACAGAGCAGATAAAGAAAATGAACTCCAAAACATAAAACACATTTTGTTTAAAGCTCTAAATTTCTATTGAAAAAATCAATAACATTAAAGCTGATTTTTTTATATTTTTCTTGTTGTTAAAGCTCACTATAGATGAGAAGAGGAGAAGAGAGCTCAATGGAATGAGCAACATGAGCCGTATTCACGGTATATAAAGAAAATTATTTCAATCAAAATTTTATTCGATCATAATAGTATTTCGATCGAAATATTATTCGATCAAAATGCTAATAAATTATATGATACGATGGTTTTGTTGATGTGGCACCGTATAATACGGCCGAATAAAACTAGGTATCGTATAATACGTCCGTTTAAAGCATATTATATGTACACCGTATAACATACAATGCAACTTAGGCAGGAGGAGGGTCTCACAACTGAGTTCTTGGAAACTTTTTGGGAGAGGTTTTGGGACTCCAGACAGCCGAGGAGAGTCACTTTGTTCCAATGGCTGGTTGCACACTGAGCTACAACAATTGGGAGCTAGCTTGTACATAGTGGTCTCTCGGCCGCATGTGTAGCTTGTGACCATCTTGTGGAGAGTCAGTGTCACTGGCTTTGGGACTTTCCTTTGGCACAAAAAATGTGGCTTCATTTTCTTCGGCTGATGCGAGCTCTTTCCACAGCATGACAGTACACTTGGGGGGCAACTGCTTGGTCCACTCTCACGGGTCCGACACTTCATTTTGAGCTATCCTCCACCAGTAGGATGATAGTGATGCAGGGGGTCAACCTACACTCCAGCTTGCTAGTAGCTACAGAGCTTACTCCACAGGAGTGGTGCAGTGAGAGAGAGGAGTGTTGGGAGCTGATCAGCGGCCTGACACTCTGGTTCATCTGGCGGGCCTGCTCCTTCCGCATCTTCGAGGCTCGCCCTGTACCACTAGCATTTTTGTTTTTGGGATCTTTGATCCATACTCTCAAAGGACAATTCGAGAGACTCCAGGGCAGCCTCGACCACATGCGGGAGTGCAGAGAGGCTTTTTTTCAACTCTAGCATCCTGGGACTTTTTCACCATGGTCAAGGGTGTGCTTAGGTGGCACTTCCATCCACCTGTGTGGCTTTTCCATCCTCCCATCGCTTGATTTAGCCTCATTGTACATATGTTGTTTTTTCATTGGGAGAGTCTCCCCATCATGATTGTTGTAGCCCTCTCTTGAAGAGGTGGTTGTAGCCCTATGGGTAGTTTCATTTACTAATAGAAGAATCTTTTTCTTGGAACCAAAAAAATATTCACAATGAATATCTATGGAGAGGAGGAGAGAAGAAGAAGAAGAAGAAGAAGAAGGAGAATTTTCAAGGCCATAGGAGCGATAAGATATATCTAATAGCTTGGATGAGAGTAAAGTTATATTTGTTTCATACTCTCTCTCTCTCTCTCTCTCACACACACACACAAACACATAAGTCTTGAATGGGATAGAAGTGTACATGAACAAATAGTGTGCACCTTATCATACTAAGCTACGTATGCATTGTTGTGACTAGGTAATGATGTACACTATTCCCATGATTGTGCACAGAACATAGATAGAGATATAATCAAGCTAGGCATCTAAAGAGCAACATAGATGGAAATGGAAACCTGCAACAAGTAAAGCCTAGGACTATATTGCACCTACTTTCTTAAGTCGATGATGATAGGCCTCAATGAGAGACGATAGACATCCAATTTTCAATCCTCAGCACCTCAAGGCTTGGTCTGGCTTGAGGTTGTTTTGTAAATCTACGTGATTAAAATAATTCACTCGCAAATTGTGAGTTTGGCAAAAAAATCTCTTCTTCTTCTCCTTTTCCTTGCTTGGTAGTAGTGTGCTTATGTGATCATTGGAGATTAGAGAATGCTTATGTGATCATTAGAGATTAGCACTTGCATGCTTGTTGAGGAAGCTAGAGCAATGTTCCATTAAAGCCACTATAGACATTGCAAGGTCAATTGAGTATATATATTTTGAGCGCAAGTTGCATTTTGACTGAACATCTTTCTCACCACTTTTATAGGAACTAATGACAACTTTTGGATATCTCACCATATGCTTCTTGCTTCTATTAGCTAAAACCACTCCTGCAAATTCACATTGCACTACATGAACACTCATCTTCCGCATCCCTCCCTCCTCTTACTTCGTAGCACTTCTTTAGCATGCCATCGAGATCCTCCACCGTTTTTCAAGCATTGCTCCCAAGACCACAAAATTTACAAAAGTAATTGAGTTTATGTTATTTTTTACACCCTTACTTGATTGGAATTGCTATCCAATCCATTCATTAATACACAATTTACTTCTCTCTATACAAACACCAAGGAGAGGCTTGGTGATTCAATCACTTGTTTTGGTATAGAATGCTAGTGTGACTATTCAAAGTAGGTTCTGTCCAAAATTATAGATAATCTTTTCTAAAATTGATTGGGATTGCTATTCAATCTTCTTATTAATACACAATTTTCTTCTCTCTATATAAACAGCAAGGACATGTCTCATGTTTCAATCGCTTGTTTTGCTCGATAATGCCAGCATGAGTATTCAAAGTGGACTTTGTCCACATAATATTTTCTAGAAATGTGACCCGAAGTTGGCTTTTCAAAAGAACCCCCCACTCAACAGGGGAGCTAGGCATACGTTTGACCTTTTTCTATGAAGCATGGAATGATTCAAATATTATTTGGTATTTTAGCTTGTGTAAGGGGCCTTTCATTTATTTTCCTTTTGTTTTTCGATAAAACTCACCAGAGTGAAAGAAGTTATATTCAAGATATCAAAAAATTACAATGTAAGTTCTGCTCACAACCCGAGCCAAGGCATCAATACAGCCAAGAGCCAGAGGTGCCACAAACTCAGGTTAGCTCTAGCCTGTCAAAACAACATTAACAACCCAGTACCATTCGTCTAGGTTCTTTCTTTTACCATTTGATACGATCAATTTCCTACTTTCTTGCATGATCTCCAAGAAACTAGCATATGATAGACAATCTTGGAAGATCCAACAGTTCCTCGCCTTCCATACTTGCTTGAAGTAGCAGAATCTAACAATCTACATGAAAATTAGTAACTCTTGGCTTTTTGTCCTCATCCTCTGAAGATCATGCCGTTCTTGACGAGCTCAACCTTCCAGGTCTTTTGCACCCATTTGCACATCTTCCCTGCCAACCCACTTATAGTTGGGCACTCCTTGAATAGGTGGACAAGATCCTCGCTAGTCATTTTGTAGTCAGAACATCTGTTAGAACAAACCCCTCTAGCAGATTTCTTCAGTCCTAATGGGAGAGCCCCCCATAGCACTTTCCAAAGAAATGTCTTCATTAATTGTATCTTCCAAATGCTATTTGCTACTAGCCTCCGGCCATTTCTTCCTCCAGAGCTTGTTAAGGGGACATAACCAATCAAGTGAGACCATAAGATAGCGGTAGATGTCTTTGGTATTTGGTCTTTGAAATGTAGAAATGCCTATCCTTGGCCATCACCAAGCCTTCCTGTTTAATACTGACTTACCCACCAGCATACAATAATTTTCCAGCCCATCCAAAACTTTAATGATCAGTAGTCTTTCTATTGATCTACACCTTTCCAGTTCTTGCTGATGTTATCCCAAAAATGGCCCAGATGTATGAGCCGTTTGTTGTTTATCTTTCTAGCTATCTCTCTCTAGAAGGGGTTAGGCTAGAGGCTCCCCACTTTGGAGATCCAAGGGGACCAGTGAGCGATGGATTTTTGGAAGTAACTTTCCACCTCTCCACCTTCGAAACTCTATTACACTTTTGTACGATCTTGCTTGTTATGCCTCCTAGTCTTAGGTAGGCCCATCAAGGGGCAAGTAGCTTGTCATGTATCTCTAGGGCTTTCCACTGAACCCCTTTAGGAGTGAGTTTTTCCTTATGTGGGTCCTCATTAGATTTAGGATGCCAATTGACCATTTACTTTTTTTTTGGGGCCATGCTCACAATAGTGAGTGGATGTATTAAATCCACCATTACAGAATTCACATTAGCCCTCAGGCACCAGATGTGCCTTGAGGGGCCACAAGATACATATAGGAACTACACAACCCCAAAGTGATGTAAGCTACTCTAGAAGCAATCCAAACCATCAAAGTCAGAACTAAATGGTCATTCACTTTGCTAAGAAATTGGTCTTTACATAAAGAATGAGAGGATATTGTTTTCCAATGTCTAGAGATTAGCAATGCACACAATTTTATTTTATTTTACCAAACTCACAATAGTGAGTGTATTTATATATTAATCAAAAACAAAAAGTTACAATGACAGTCGTTCTCCACCCGAGCCATGGAATCTAACAACCACCAATCCAAAGGATCACCTCGTACATCAGCTGATAAAGGGAGCGACTCTCACATCATAAATAGCATCAAGAGACACAGGCTTACCAGAGGTTGCCATCAAGGAGAAGGCTTTACCATAACCCACCCCTTTACCATCAAGCCAAGGTGAGGAGAGTTGGAAGCATTGTCAGGAATTTTTTGGGTGGAAATGAAGTTGCTAATCAATGCTAAAAAGCTTGCTCACTAGCCCCGAGTACATAGATGTACATAATGCTTTGAGTTTTTGGAGTGCTCTTGTAGAATTTATGTATAAAGGCTTGGTTCTGCTTACTCATTTGCAAGGGTTTCAATTTGGTCGAACTTCTAGAAGGTGGTTTTTAATAAGTGCTTTTAGTCGTGCTTGATAGCCGGTGAATCGGACTCATACATCATGAGTTACATGCATTGGACGTGGGTGGTACTCTACTTAGAAAGTGGATGCGGATGTATGCGAGGAAAGTCATGTGGGCTGATTTGATGGATTTAATTAGAAAAAGTGTGGCCGAGAATTTCTGGAAATAGCTGAAGTGATAAGCTCCGAGTCGGGCTTTACAGCATTGCATTCGGTGCTCGGAGTTACCCGCCACGCCTCCGCCAAGATTGCTCGGTGTGGGGAGCAAAACAGGAAATTTATTGGCTCAATTGGGGAGGTGGGAGGATGGTGCCAAGTGGCAATGGAATAACCCCACATGGGGGGGAGTAAGTGAAAATTGGAGGGTATAAGGGGGGGAGTGGGTACCCCCTAAGGGTGTATCAAAGGAGTTAATGGAGCTTCTTGGCCTTGCTTGAGAGGGCTAGTGGACTTTGGGGAGAGGAGAGGGCGCCCAATTTGTGTTCCCACTGCCTGGACAGGCACCTTGCCCACTTTTTGGTCCCCGGACACTGTCCCCCCCACTTGCCTTGGTCAAAAAGTGGCCGACAATCCATTTTTTACCCAAAAAAGACTCAAAATGGACCAATAAAAAAAGGTGCCTAAAGGGGGAAATGAAGTCGGCTAAGAGGGGAGAGAAAATACCTTGAAATAAGAGCCAAAAAAATCCCCCTTTAATAGCTGCATTTCTCTGCACACCTAAAAACTTTTTCCAGAGACCTCCTTTTTGGAGCTTTTTCCAAACCCCCGAACTTCAAATGCTTGTAATTTTCTCATTCCTTATCGGAATCAAGCATATGGATGCTCTACAGACATCTACACAAGCCAATCTACACACTCATGTTCTCTAATTCTCCTCATTCCAAGTGTGGTTTCCACTAGAGCTATTCTTCTCCAAGCTTTACAGGTGTTTAACACAGGTGAATTCGACGGTGCAACTGTTGTTCTTTCCAACGGTGTGATCGGTGCAAGGCTATAGGGGCATTCATTCATTCTCATTTTTGTTTGCACTCCATGGCGTCACCTTTTCTTTGGATTTTTCTTTCACAAGCTGATAGTGTTTGTCTTCATACCCTTGACCTCCAACAAATGACTGACACCAGGTCTATCTGTATGCCATGCGCTTCACTTGCATTCAACTCAGGTTGACTAGATATACTTGATAATCATGATTCAATGACTAGGTTATCCATCGGCTCTGGTTTTTCCTGCTTCTCCTCAATATAATTCTCCATGCTTACCTTAGCATGAAGACTGATCGACATTGTTGATTCCTCTTGCATCTCCACTCTCAGGCAATCCTTCTCTTTAGCCACCTCCCTGCTTGTCCTAGATTTTTCACTATTCTTTACTTCCATCTTACCAACATCTACTGAAGGCATGAACTCTCTAGTAACCCACCTGCAAGTAGTCTTGATTCCCTAAGTAGGGGCAGCTACCACATTTGGAAAATCCCTAGCATGGCATAGTGTCCAATTATGCAACACTTATAGCACGCATTTGGGAAAGATTTAAATGATACTTCTTGTCAATATGCGCCAAAATTTCTACTCTTTGCAATTTTGGAGTAAGCAACACTCATCATAGCAATGCAGTTATGGAGTCCACTTGGTCCTAAAGCCACAAAAGAAAACCATTGAAAGTGACCCACACCAGGTAATAGTCCATAGATTCCTTGTTTGGACCAGACCTCTGGCATAAATGGCATAGCATACGCAAAATGAGAAGCTCCCCATATGCCTCTCCTCATCACCAACTCTTGCACAATTTGTTAGAAGCACATCCTACAACATTGAATCGTTTTCTAGCTGTTGTGAATTGGTAGAACGCATTTTTATTGCTGGTCGTCGTTGCCGCCCACTCCCATAGGCTTTGGATTGATATACTTTGTCCCATAAAATAGAGCACCATTGAGTGAGCGCAACACACCTCCAAGCTTCAAATTGCAGTTTCACGATTGAAGTTCGCCTGCACGTACCCATCCTCCGCTTTATTTTGACTTTGCCCTATTGCCCCGTCGAGAACTTGTTTTGATAATGTACCGACACCAAATGTTGATGGCTTTAAGTTTTAACTTCTCAGGTCTAAAGGTGTCAATCTCGGAATCATTCACCCTTTTCCCACCTTTTGCTACAAATGCAAAGTCCATATATAAGGGCTTGCCACTGCCCTATTTGACCGCTACCCTGAGGTGCCGCCTCCACTGTCGGGATCCATTCCCACGGTGAGCCCCCCCCCCCCCCCCCCCCCCCCCCCCCCCCTGCCAGCAAAAGTCTAAGCTTAGGGATAAAATCACGATGAATACTCATAACCCACAGCGCCATATGATGATGTCCAAAGGGGAAAAAAATTTTATTAATATATAGCGAACGGCAAGTGGAGACAAGCACACCATGATTAATAGCACCAAATCGAGATTGAGCAGCAAAAAATCGAGCAACAGTACCCAGTGCCGTGGAAGGGCCTACAATAGAAATAGCCCCTGAGGCACAAGAAGATTTAGAAATTTTCTCATATAGGAAAACAAAGTCTTTTTTAGAGTTTTTCATACAATGCATAACATCATGAGCTTTTGCTTGAGAGGCACCGCATACCTAGCTAGGTACGATTGGGGGAACGGGACCGCCGGCCCCCCCACTCGGCCGGCGGTCCCCTGCCCCCAATCGTGCCTAGCTAGGTATGCAGTGCCTCTCTTTGAAGTGGTGGAAGGAAAGCAACAATTACCCAACCTACCCCATAACATAGAGTATGTTGTCTCTAATTTAGTGGCGAAAAGCGCAATAAAACTCAATGCTTGCAATCACTCAACACTCCCAAGCAAACGGCACTTGTATCCCTACTCCATTGACTCCTTCTTGCCCTTCCCCGCCAAAGGCTTCCTGGCAGTGCACACAACTTGATAAAAGTGTCTAAAATTCCCATCAAAAGGTCTCAGCACATATGCAATCCGTTATTTTTTCTTTTTCTTCCAAACTCACAATTTTGAGTGGATGTATTGTATTCTCCATAACTAGTCCTGCTTGGTTGGCCTTGCTATATAACATCTATAGAATATAACAGGACATATGTAAATTGACATTTAGCATCTAGCACTGAAGGGAACAAGAGAATGACTAATTGGGCAAGTGTGGCACTGAGTGAAAGGGATATAAATTTGAAAAATGCTACAATGTTTATGGAACAACACAAAGTTAAGTGCATCAACTATTAGAGATTATAAGGATGGTTACAGTTGAGATTATATCCAAGCGAAGTTGTACTACTATGTCTACTAATGGATGTTTTTTCTAGTATATGTGATACATGTAAATTCTTGCAAACCAAAGTATTTCAAGAAAAGAAAATCATCAAATGGTTGGTAGCACAGAATGTTGGCTCGCAATTTGAAGGTGGATGTTGAGTGTGTTGTCTCTTTCTTCTTTTGTAGTTATTTGTCTTTTTTCTTTTGTAGTTATTCTTTGGTACAATGAATGAGAACAATGATACATCCCAACAATAATACAAAAGTGAGAGCAGAAGGAGTGTCTATTTTATTTTTCTGTCAACCTTGTTCATCACTTTGTATGTGAGGTATGTCGTCGTGCATGAGGGACATATTTTTAGATTGTGAGCAAAGATGTCTACTCCAATATTTATACAATGCAGTCATTTCAAACCATGATCTAGCATATGGAGGATAAGCTAGTTTCCAAGTTGGTTGCAGTTTGTTCCCTAGCTTATTGACGCTTGGACTATAATATTCTAGGCCTTGAGAACTTCATACTGATACCTAGTACAGGAGAAACAAGGTCATATATAGTATGGTATCAATTATTTAGACACCTAGTATGGTATCAGTTATTTAGAGCTAAAGTAAAGATGTACATGGTGAATTCATTATTGCGATACACCACATGTATTCACTACTTGTGTATTCACTATTGTAATACATCACATGCATTGGCTAGTAATCGTATGCAAAGAGTTGCGTGAGTAACTAGCATGTGCAAATGTTGATCGATATCAAGTGTATAGTTCTAAAAACGAGATCCAAAAAAACTGAAGCAACGGAAGTAATACAAAAAATTCTATAACAAGCAAAGAGACAAAGATGGATGAAATGCAACAATAAATGAAGTGCTTACTGACCTGCGAGGTTGTCTGATGCTTTTTTGTTGTGCAACCAATATGCCCATATTTGAGTCAAGCTTCAAAAAACCAATGTGAATAGTTAAACATATCATCTTGCAATGAAACCACATAATGAAAGTGAAAAGTGTACAGTGCACGTCATACAGAGGTGCCATACAAAAGTATGGTGGAGATTTGGCAGTGTGGTCTTTCCAAAAAATTATAAGAAACGGAAGACGTGCCCTGCCCAGCTGTGTGTTGCGCCAAGCAAATGCATGCGGATGGGAAATTGGATGCAGATAACGGACCTTGCAACGTTGTTGAGTTGGAGTCACGCTTGTGCAATTGGAACATGCAGTGTTGTGAATATATGTCCTCCCTGCCATACACAAAACACACAGATATAACTTCATGTTCTATGGCCTCTGATCAGTATTACCTTCTCTCTCTCTCTCTCTATGTGTGTGTGTGTGTGTGTGTGTATCTCTATGTATTTGTGTGTGTGTGTGTGTGTGTTGTAAGCTGCTTCGGTCATCAATTATGTCTTCTTGTCTCCTTGCTGACTAATCGGAGTTATGTATGGTGCTTCCTAACTACACATGATAATGGGCATCTTGAGGTCGGTATCCCCATACCGGAAGGCACTATAGGCGAACTATTATTATGTGACGCTCATGGACATTATTACTGGTGGCATTCCACTCGATATCATTCACCTTCAAAATAGCGCCAAAAGGTGGCAAGGACGGTCATTTTTTACAATTATGAAGCCCATACTACCTTGCATTTAGCTGCCTACTAGGCATTGTCGCAAGCTATGACCAACTAGAACTTGTAGATGCCCCACATTATACTTCTCAACACATCAACCTGCGGTTTAAGGCAACACGACGTTGAATTTGTCGGTCCGTTTGACGTATGTTATTTTCAAGGGTTTTTAATCAAGGTCTTAATTTAGTAGCAATTCTCTTCATCACCCATTAGGAGATTTTGGAGGTCTTTTGGAGGGCCTTTTGGAAGACAGAGGAAAATAAGCTCCTCCAATGAGAGAAGAGCCTACGTTACGTAGAAAAATAGATTGATATTAACAAAAATAGAAAAGGTGTCCCTCTCCTCATTTAATAATCTAGTGGTCCTTGAAGACGATCACTCTCTTTCATTTAATGCGAGCACCTTTTTCAGAAGGTAGATGCGGTGCATTTGATACGGCTTACGTCATCACTAGAACTCAAAAAGTCACAAAACTATCAAGTGGTGGAAGATTTTGAAACTTTTGATACTGTCAATGCGTCCGGAACGCCCACATATCCTGGAAATGAATGTCCAATTGCCTCGCTCCGACATCCAAAGAGGCAAAAAATGTCAAAAACCCCTAATAGAACATTTGACTAACGGCGCGCGAGGGAGCATTCCAAAATTTTGGAATCCCTCCTCGCGCGCCGTTAGTAAAAAGCCTCTTTTTTCCTCTTTTTAGGGAGCTTTTTGAGAGGAAATGTCTAAAAACCTCTAAAAAGGGGCTTTCTTGAAAGATAAGTGTCCAAAAATCACTAAAAGAAGCTTTGTACTAACGGCACGCAGGGGGGCATTCTAAAATTTTAGAATGCCTCTTCGCGCGCCTTAAGTAAAAATCACATTTTTTAGGGTTTTTTGACATTTTTTGCCTCTCCGGATGTCGGAATGAGACAAGTAGACATTCATTTTTAGGATATTTTGGCGTTCCGGACGCATTGGTGGTGTCAAAAGCCTCAAAATCTATCACTATTTGACAGTTTGTGACTTTTCAACTTTCAGTGATGACGTAAGCTGCATTAAATGCACCGCACCTGCCTCCTGAAAAAGACGCTCGCAAAAAATAAAAAAGTGACCGTTTTCAAGGACGATTGGGAATATAAATCTACTTTTTAGAGTGTCTGGTTGTCCTTTTGGACGTTTTCACAAGGTTCAGTGCATTTTAAAAAAAGTTTCTAGAGAGAGAAATACAATTTCTTACAAGGCCCTCCAAATGACCTCCGAAATTTTCTAATGACCCAAAGGTGGGGGTGTAATGAGTGTGTTTTTGTGGCCATAGAGACGATATACTCAAGCTCATCAGCAACAACTATAAAATATCTATTGATGCCTTTTTTTTCACCATTATCACGGGGAAGGTAGTAGGGAGAAACTACACTGTAAAGTTTTTGCTATCCTACCCAATTGTTGAATGGCCAGCCCTGAAGTGTTGCTGAAGGCTAATAGGTACTGACATATTGGTAGGCATGTCTTCAAAAATTCCATTACTCCGCAGTCAGTGTTCTTCGGCTTCTCCAACATCAAATCTTTGTGTGTAAAAAGAATTAGCTTCCACTTCTTCTCTTTGACTATTCTTTTGATCCTGGTTGGCAGCGTGGGTACTCATGATTGACTACTTGACTTTTGCTACAATGTTGATGCATCTCCTTGGCGCTACACATTAACCAACCCTCACGAACACCATATTCTGCGTTGAATTGGTCATAAGAGATGTTTCTGTTTGTGTGCAGATCATTTCGAAATACTTGCCTCATAAAATTTTTGGATTGGCTATCAATAGAGCTAGACGAGGAGTGCGACTGAAGCCAATGGCTCATCCAACCATGACTTGCACTAGTGGCGAGATTCCCCCATGCCTTTCTCTCAACATTTAGGTGTCTGCTACTAATCCCCTCACACTCTCTGCAAAAAGCCCAAGCAGCTAACCATCATAAGCTTGAGGATAACAATCATAAGATTTGGTGTGACCGATCTTGCTAAGCATTTATGCCCTCATGTCCACTTCAACATTTTCTCTTTCCTCTACCATCTGCATCGCCAACAGCCTGATAGCATCAGTAGAAATATGTGTTGAACGGTCCTACGAAGGCAATGAGTTTTGGTGATTCAACTCCAGATTAGGCCAACTAATCATCAATTGAAATATGATATCTTCTGTTTCAGTAGCCCTAGAACAAACCTCTATCATGGGTTGATCAAACAAAATATCTGATCTTTGAGAGTGTTCATCACGTCTGCAAGCATCCGAAGTACCCTCCAACTTGATGATTTATGAAATATAACTAGGATTTGATCAAAGCTCTCCAGTGTTCCTTTTTGGTTCTTCCCGGCTTGCTTCTGCACGAATAAACAACACGGAAAAGAATTGGTGTGAATCTTGAGAATTAGGCATGGCTCATGGGACCTGCTGCAATATATCATTTCCATGACCATTGAAGGATGACCGACGGCACAAGGTTGATGAATCTACATGAGCTATACTTGGAGCGACATAATGCTGGCCATAACTAGTTGCCCCTGCAGAAACGAGTTGAGTATGGTAGTTGAAGCTGGACATACTGTTCAGTTGGCCACTAGGTCTTATTACAAAGCTGTTATGATTGCTACGCGGTGAAGGCGCAGGTAGGCTTATAGTTAGGTATTCAGGCTTCACTGCAAAAGAAGGCTGATTCCAATATGCCTACTCTCTCTCTCTCTCTCTCTCTCTCTCTCTCTCTCTCTCTCTCTCTCTCTCTCTCTCTCTCTCTCTCTCTCTCTCTCTCTCTCGCTTGCAAAGGGTGTGCAGAGACAAACCTGCAAGCAAAGCTCCAAGCTGCTTCTCTACAAACTGCTGATGAGGGAAATTGAGCAACACAGAGTTCTTGTTTTATTTTTTGTAGCTTTTCACGTGGCGTTTTTTTATTTGGAGCTTTCATGTTTTAAAATTTAATGCCACGTGGTGGCTTCTGCATTCAGATACTAGAAAAAAGGCCTTTGGCTCACCAAGTAAATAAATGTACAAAATGGCCTCAATCTTGTTCTCCATATGCGATCGGTTCTTTTTGGCTTTCTAAAAAGAAGTCTTAGAGGAAACTTGAGTTTGGCATACTTTCAGTGATGATTGAGGACTACTAGTTTAAATGTTATTTTGGTTTTAAAATATTACATGGATCTTTTTATTTCACCTTTCATTTCACATCCTGGAATTTCACATCCTGGCATGACTTGACTTCTCTTGCATTCTATTCTTTTAGAATGTTAAAGTGAAGCTTCACCTTGGATAATTCTAGTAAATTCTATAGATACATATATATATTTAATTAATTGATTATTTGTTTATATTTACACACACATATATATATGAGCAAACCATAGTAAAGGAAAAAAAACCAATGGAATATGTTAAAAAATCTTACAAATTTCAAAAAGTTTGCTAGTATTTTCAGTTTGCTTCTTTGTGAGGAGGAAACTTGGTCGCTTAATAAAAGAGATATTCTCCAACAATTTATATAATTCTAGTTAAACTCAACCTAATGATTTTATCGCTTTGTTATTGTTTTAGAAAGCCCTTTCACTTGTTTTAAAGAGAGAGTAGGTATATTCAACGTGAAGCTTTCCACGAGCATAAAAGATACACGCATTGACATTTATGCTTAGGAAAGCTCACATTCTGTGGCTTTGGTTTCTGGAGTTTTAGGCTAAGTCCATTATCGTATCATTCAAACTTTGCATTAGTTAGCTTCGTTGTCCTGCTGAGGGGGTACCTTTTCTAGGTGGTGGTGCGTTCCCCACCAGCGTGCATATGCAAGGATCAAGCGGCTACTGCCGGTCGTGTCCGCCCCTAAGTCTGATGAGCAAGGTCAAAGTTGCAATTAATACCGTAGCTGTTAATCGCCCTTTTTGTTACCGAAAAAGCTTGCGATAGTACCAGCCCTTTTGCTTCATTGAGCCTTTTCTTATTAATGGCGATTTGGGTTGCTTGACACCACTTTCATTTACCTACCTATTAGGTCTCCCCAATCTCAGAAAAATGAAAATTCTCTCGAAACATATTAAGTGCATAAGTGAAGGGTGAGTTTAGGAAATGAAAAGACAGATGAAAGTGGAAAATCAACAGACATATGAAGGTGGAAAGTCAAAACTCATGGCCCGAAGATGGTGGTTAGGATGGCATCTCGGGGCTAAGCAACGAGAAATTAAAGGGTCAAAAGTCTCAAATTGAGAAAGAGTTGGACGAGATTTTCAGTGTGCTGTGTCTGAACAAAATGTCACTCAAAGAAGTTGGGATACCCAATGGATCTCAGGATGCCACCAAGGGAGATAGGGCTCATCAAGCCTTGAAAAAATCACTCCCGCAGAGTGTGGAAGTGGAGGACGCACTCATTGTCGATGTTCCTCCTGCTTTGATTAAGAAATAGCTTGCCGATATTGTTAAAACCAATCTAGTCTTCGGGCTCATTGGCAAGGTGCCTACCAAGGCTGAGCTTATCAACTTGCTCCATAGCCTCTTTGTTTTAAATCAAGGAGGTTCTATTTTTAATTCTCAATACTTGGCTAAAGGGTTTTTCTCTGTGCAATTTAATGACGAGGCGGCCGTGGCAAAGGTCTTATCCAAAAGTCTGTTGTTTCTCAATAGTTCGTTGGTATGCATGCCCCATACTTTGACTCTCCTGATGCATTTCAAGACATGTGTCTAGTATGGGTAAAGTTTTTGAACCTCCCGATGTGGCTAAGAAGAAATTTAAAAGACCTAGTAGCAGCCTTGGGTACCTCTCTCTTTGTACCATCTTATAGATGTAAAGTCCCCAATCCCGTCGACACAAAAAACGGGATGGTACCATTGACGGGTCTCTAGGCCTACTAAAGTTAGAGTCCTTAAACAAGAAAAATTCCAGGGAATTCACCCTTACCATTGACAATGGTTTAGGTTTATAGCCCTAGAAAGAGACCTAGTCCTGTCTCGCATTGGAAACGGGACCATTAAAAAAATTTCTGGCCCTATAACTTCATCATTCAGATTATGGTTTCCTTAGCCAACGCTTTTTTCCCCCTAACATATGTGAGGGCACAACCGTTGTGGTTCCTCTTCCAAGTGAAGAAGTTTCTAAATGTTTTAGTGCGCGGGAATGGATAGTTACCTGACTAATCAGGTCCACCCGTCCATGATTGACAACCTTAGTCAATCCCCACTTATTACCACCCCGCACTCACACATGATTTCTGTGCTGTTTAATTTCTACCACATTCTTTTCACAATTAAAATAATGATTCCTTTTAACTTTCACAACTGCATTTCATTAAGACAACCTTTGAAAACAGTATTGAAGACATTCTTTCAGCAAACAAACATCTTTAGACTTAAGACAAGGTACTGTCATTCTGAAGTATCTCTGACCAGTACTAGCTTGTCTCAAGACCACCTATACAGGGGTGAAAAAACGGCACCCATTCTGTATTTATAAAAACCGGGGTGGAAAAAGCCATCACCCAAAGTCCGGGCGCCCATACGCCAACCGGCTGCCCATACAATCGGGCGGTTCCTCTAGGATAAACTTGAAAGTAATATCCACAAACACAAACAAGCATTGGGTAAAGACTCCACGCATGCTGAGGAAACCGACTCATCCATGATGGTATCGCCATCATTACTCATTACCTGGAGTAAAATATTTCCAAGGAATCAGAGGTGTCTTGAGACAAGATGTCTTAAGGATGGTCAAATATTTCTTTCCTAGGTCAATCAGTCATAACCCAATCATTTTTTTCCTATTTACAATCATTGCTTGTTGGTTTCGTGGAAGTTACCTTCCATTTACAGCCAGTTTATCCTTCCTAACCTTACGTACGCAATGTTAACTTAAAAATGAACTTTAAAAGATTTTAAGTGAACAAAATAGAAATCCACCTGGGACTGCTCAACCATGTGTTGTGGGGCAGGAGCCCGTAGACTTTTCTTCGTTGGCCTATGGCTAGGCCCAACCTCATGGTCATTAGTGGCCTTGTTTCTTTTGTTGCTAACATCCTCTTCCTCGGTAAGAGGATTTCCCCTGGTTCTTTTTGGAGCCATGTCGGCAGCTTTATAAAAAGACTTAATCGATTAGAAGTTTAATTGAATAATCTTCTTTTTCCTTTTTTACCCAAAAATAAGGATTTTTTGAGTAAGTAGGTATCCTTGATAGTCAATTTGATGAGATATTCCTCCTGTAACTTATTTATGCTATAAGTAATTTTCCATATTTACCATTTAATTTGGGAAGCCCTTTAAATAGGTTTATCCTTAGTCTATATTCCATTTTAGCCTTAGTAAATTATAAATTTCTATCGGCTAATGGATTACTCACCCTAAATTGAAATTGAATATGTTCTATCTTTAGAAATTTTCATAAATTTGATTTATAACATTTCCCTCCTATACTTATGGTCTAATTTAGGCAGAATTTTACTGATAGTAATTTCTTATACCAACCATTTATGTTAAGGTAATTTTTGCCACCCTTCAATAGTGATTTTGGACCTCAATTTATTTGGTAATTAGATAAATTCATTTACTAATTTTTTCTCTCTATTTTATACACAAGATCGGTTACTTTTATTAAAGATACATACCTAAACTATTTATCCGAGGTTGGGGTATTTATCACGGATTCATCAAGGTGTGTTATACCTCTGATATTTATATCAAAGGTTTTTGGATTGATTTACTATATTTCCCCTTTTATTTTTTGCTAAAAATAATGTACTTCTACTAGGATAA
The DNA here is from genome assembly GCF_014529385.1 of Adiantum capillus-veneris. Lineage (NCBI taxonomy): Eukaryota > Viridiplantae > Streptophyta > Polypodiopsida > Polypodiales > Pteridaceae > Adiantum > Adiantum capillus-veneris. The sequence continues at coordinate 62,124,523 of NC_140942.1, read as the reverse complement.
TGAGGTAAACTAATTATCTGAGGGTAACATAATTATCACGGGTTTCGTAAGGTGTAATTAACCTCTGATAAATAAGTCAAAGCATTTTGAATCAGTTTGATAATTCTCCCTTTTACTTTGTCCTAAAAACAAAGTAATTTTGCTAAAGTAATTAGGTAAATTAATTATCTGAGCTTGACATAATTATCACAGGTTCCCTAACATGTAACTAACCTCTGATAAATAACTCAAAGAAACTTGAATCTATTTGATGATTTCCCCTTTTTTATTTGTCCTAAAAACTGTGTAATTCTACCTAATTAATTATGAAAAATACTCAAAAAAATTATAAGATAATTTTTCTAGCTTAATGACTATCTAATGCAGCTTTGATAATTATCTCAACTTAATATAAACTTAATTAATATATTTTTTATTCATTTTTAGTTAATTTGGATAATTTCAGTCCTAATATGATGTAATCTTTCATTATCTTAATAACCCTAAGCTTAATTACAACATTCAGTAGAGGATATTTAATTAAGAGAGGATTTAGGAGTATACATAAGCCTAATCTTTAATTTATTAAGAAAATAGATTAATCTAACCTTGCTAATTAAGAAGGATTGGGCTAATTATCGTTTAATTTAATCAACTAGAGCTTAATCTCTAGTGATTTCTACGTAGCGGACTCTCTAGATGAGAGAGAGTGTGTCAAGGCTCCGAGTCTAAATTTTTATGAAGAAAAGGGGATCTTTTTATAGTTTTTCTGGGGCCCCGACTGTTCCTGGTAGGTTTTGACACCCCAAGTAGGCCCCCAGCTTGAAGATGGCGCCAATTGCTGCTATATTAGTCTCTGGCAAGTTCCCCCGAGCTCCACATTGCCCCCATACCTTCCAAAATTGATTTTGGTTCATTTTACTGATTTCTAATGATGAAAATTGGAATATCAGTTAATTCTAGAACCTTAGGATAAGAAAGATTTTGTTAATAATTATAATTGATACCATCTAGTTTTTATTAACTAATTGAATTCCTAGTGTAACCTTCCAGGGCCTGTAACTTTTCCAGTTTTTATCGGATTCTGATTCTGAAAATTACTAACCATAGTAAAGCTCTGCTTATGATTCCAAAAATACCAATATTAGCCCTGATTGAATCCTTCAACAGTGGTTTTCAAGTTAATTTTACAAGATTTGTATAATTTTTAAGGTTTCGGAAACTAGAAACCTTAGTATAGATTGGTGGGCACTGTAGCCAATAAGGTGTGTATATGGTGGGATCTCAGAAATGTTAAGTATGGAGCCTGATTTACCCTTGTAATTTTCTGTGGTAAAAGCGCACATTTGTAAAGCCCCCATTATGAGGAGAAGCCATCGTGCGTGAAGGAAAATCACTCACCGGAAACCAAAATTTTCATGGACAAGAATCAGGGGCAACTTTAAAGGCCTCGGGGACAGAGGCCCCCGAGACTTTTTTTTTCGCCGGAATATTATGGCCGGACGGCGGCCGGAAAGTGGTCGGAAAACAATCGGTCGGTTGGCCAGTGGCCGGTAGTCAATGGCCGATGGCCGGTGGTCGGAAGTCAATGGCCGGTGGCCGGTGGTCGAAAGTCAATGGCCGGTGGCCGGTGGCCGAATTCAAAAGCGGACTTGTCTTCTCAAGGGCGGCCACACATGGGCGGATTGGAGGGTCCGATTTGGACTTATTCGCACAAAGGAGGCTACACATGGCTGTCTCTCATAAGAGAGGGCAGCCCTTTTGGCCTATAAAAGGAGGCCATTTCTACACACATTTCATAGTGTGAAGTTGATGCAACAAGGTGAGTGTGAGGTGATGAGAGTGAAGCAAGGCGGGAGCTCTATTAAGGGTTTAATCCCTTTGTAAACCACTTCTTCTTTTGAAGTGCTAAATCCATTGACTGGCTGCTTTCCCGTGGACGTAGCCCACATTGGGTGAACCACGTATATCGTTACTCTCTCTCTCTCTTTCTACTCTATAATCTCTTGTGTGTGAAATCTATCTCTCTCCATTAAGTAATCTACTCAAAAATCTATTTAGCTACGTCTTATTTCCTAACAAGAAAGGATTCGCCCAAGAATCTGGTAGTGAATGTTGGGGTTGGTCTAAAGGTCATTCCATTTAACTTTGGCACCTTCTTTAGAGCATGTTTCAAGCATAGCAAATTTGGACATTTTGTGAGAGCATGTCCAACTGTTATAACAATGACCCCATGCCCTATTGTGCGCAATGAGGACGAATCTGCAACGAGACATTTGTCTACTAAAGTGAAGACCCCATAGGAAGCTACAGTAGAGACACAGAAAGATAGGCATTGCTTAAGTTATGGGGACTAGAACTTATTGTAGAGGTGACAACAATTCCTTTTGATAGCCAGATTATGCAGCATGTACTAGCCTCGTATAAGGCAGAGAGGAGTACTATTGTCATCAATGGACGAGAGCTTGAATTTGAAGTGGGTGAGTTGGAGCATGTCTTCAAACTTCCTAATGCTAAAAAAACCACACCAACAACGGTTGAGGAAGTCAGCCATTACTTGAAAGAAGATGATCAAGCCATAAAGAAGCACAAAAGATGGTGCTCAAGGCATTCTAGTAGCAGCACTAGAGCACACTTCAGTATATAGATTCAGTGCTGAGACCATCAATTTGAAAAATAATCCCACATATCTATCAGAGAAGCTGTTTCTGATGCTAGTGGCCAAAATTATGAACCTAGAGGCTAGTATTAACATCCCGCGGTTCTTGTATAATGGTGTCTTTCAACAAACTGCCAAGGCCAAATCTTGGAATTTATTGGCAAGGCTTAGTATGTCTGGCACTTTTTCTATTGGGTAGACATGCCTCTTGTGCCTACACTTATCCAAACAATCGGGGATAAAGTCTCTGCTTCAAGAGTAGTCATGATTGTGTTGGATTGACCTGATGAGGAAAAGCATGGTAAGACTGAGTCACAACCTAAGGAGAGCCCAACAAAGCCATTTGATGACAAGGGAAAAGGAAAGGAGCCACCTGGGAGAAATTGTTTATCACTGACACAACCTCTAGATTTGTTGCCAAGAAGCCAAGAACATTGGACTCAAAGGATTCAGGGCCAAAAATCAAAAACCAATCAACATTGAAACCACTACTGAAAAAAGCACACAGGAAAAAGAAAAACCTGCTACTCAACTAGTAACCACAACAGAGCAACAAGCAGCCACTATGTTAGAAGAAGGCAACAAAGCATCTGGTAGTGGCTCAGCGCCAAACATGAGCAATATGCCAATTATGTTATTGGATCGTCTATAGAGGGTACAAATAGTACCTCTTAAGGGAAGGTTGGTTATAAAGAAATTTGATAGAGCTGCTTTGCCATACCCCTTCCCAGTGACAGTTTATGAAACAGATTAGACTAAAGAAGATGTCATTCAAGAAAGTGCAACAACCATTCAGTCTGGGTGGAACAATAGTCAATGCTATTGGTCAAATGATGGAATTTCAGGCATCTATCTCCAATGCTAATACATCATGCCTCCAAGATGAACTTCAACAGGCTCAAGCAGAGTTGAAAAAGCTATGGGAGGAAAAAGTTGAATGGTCCTCCAGACATCTGGACATACAGATACAAGAACAATAGCACAAAGGAGAGAAGGAAGGACTAGAGAAGAAAATACATAAGCTTACACAGGAAAATAGAATAATGATGGAGTTTAAAAAAGATGCTCACCAAGATGTAGATCGCTTCCAAACACTGTCAGAGGCCAAAAGAGCAGATTACAAGGACCAGTTCAAAGCACATCAAGTGACTAAAGAGGCTATTTCCCAAAACTACCTTAATCATAGTTTGGTGCAAATTGTAGATGAGAATGGGGATCTGACTCTTAATGTATCTAAACTTGAGAAATTTTCCGAGACAACTCAGTCCAAGCTCAAAGAAAAAGTAGGCCAGTACAACACAACCCGCGTCAAAGAAGCCATAATAGAATAAATAGACAATCAGAAAAATCACGATAAGGATTATAAGGAAGATGAGGATGAGGATAAAACTCAAGATCAGGAACAATCAATCAAGAAGAAACCAGATGATGATGATGATAATGATGATGAGGATGGACTAGGTGGTCATAATACCGGTTCAGATGGTGGGGGATCGGCAACTAGGTCGCACCTCCACATCAAGCTTCAGGAAAGCCGGCTATAGACCAGGAACCATGAGCTAGACACTCAGAATCCACCTCAATAAGTTGAAGGACATGAGGTCCAAACAAACCCGAGTAAATGGAAGACTCTCCTAGTAGAGACTGACTATGTACCTCACACCAACAACTCTACTAAGTTGTTAGCATTAAGCAAAAATCTGTGGAGAGATAAAACTCTTCAGAGCCAACACTTTCTGGAAGATGACTCGGTCTGTTCTGGTTTGGTAAGATTTTAAATGTTATATGTAGGAGCAAAAGGGATGGTTGCACAAAAAAAATCATCTAGTTATAACAAACAAGTAGTATGTAAGTTACCTGCATATCCAACATATGTCCAAGTATTAGACAAGATTCCAGAATGGGATGTTACTAATGATGATAGAGCGGTTAATCCAAGGGTTAAAGAGTTGATGAATTTTGGCCTTAATTAAGGAAAATTATATCATTTAAACTTAGATAATTACACGATAATTATCAAAGGTTTTTTATACTATTAGAAAGCGGGAAAAATTATGTCATAATTTTTTGATTAAGTTTTTTGTTTAATTAGCCATAAGCTAGCTATTTTTAAAATTAAAACTAATGGAAAACTTAGCAAAATAACTTAATAAATCACAAGATAATTATCAAAGTTAGAAAATATTGTAAAAAACATGGGATAATTATCTCATGATAAAAAAACTAGTTTAGTTAATTTATTAAGCTAAAATCATTTGATTTTAGCTGTAAATTGAAGGGGTAAATTAGTTGATTAGATTAGATAATTACATGGTAATTATCAAGATTAGAAAACACTATTACCAAGTCAAAATACTATCTTATGATCAAAAAATTAGTTAAGCTAATTAATTAAGCTATAACTGTTTGATTTTAGCCATAAATTGAAGAGGGAAACTACTTATTTAGCTTAGATAATTACATGATAATTATCAAAGATAGAAAACATCGTTAGAAAATTGATATAATTAGTTCATGGATAGAAAAATAGTTTAGCTAATCAATTAAGCTAAAATTATCTTATTTTAGCTATAAATTAAAGGGGAAAATTAGTTATATAGCTTATCTAATAACATGATAAGTATCAAAGATAGAAAACATTATTATAAAGTTGAGATAATCAGGTCATGGATAGACAATTAATATAGACAACTACTTAAGTTAAAATTGTTTGATTTTAGCTATAAATTGAAAATAAAAACTAGTTAATTAGCTTACATAATTACAAGAAATTTATCAAAGCTAAAAAACACTATTAGCAAGTCAAGATAGTTAGCTCATGGACAAAAAAATGAGTTTAGCTAATTAATTAAGCTAAAACTATTTGATTTTAAATATAAATTGAAAGGAGAAATTAGTTAATTAGCTTATATAATTACATAATAACTATCAAAGATATAAAACACCATAAGAAATCCAAGATAATTAAATCATGGATAGAAAATTAATTTAGCTAATTAGTTAAGCTAAAGTGATCTGAGTTTAGTTGTAAATTACAAGGAGAAACTAGTTAATTAGCTTAGATAATTACATGATAATTATCAAAGATAGAGAATACCATTATCAAGTCAAGATAATTAGTTTATAACTACTTAACTAGTTTAAGTAGCTATAATATCTCAAAAAGCCTATTCTAGACTGAAATTTATTTAGAAAAAATAGTAAATACACTTAAAAGTTTTCAATGAAATTAGTAGAGATATAGACCATTGTTAGAAAGTTGAGATAATTATATCTTTAAGAAAATATGAATACAATAAATATTAAGAAAAAAAATAAGCCAATCTTAAGCTTAGAAAAGAGGAGGAAATTAGGAAAAAGGTTCAAAAATTTATAAGATAATTAGAGAAACCCCAAAAACCTAGAAGCAATCTAGGATAAAAATATCTTAGTTGTATGATTAATGAGAAAAATATTATACCAAGAATTTACCAACTTTGACTACATTTTAAAGAAAAAGCCAACAGGAAAGTAAGTTAATTGTAATAGGACTAATTTTTGAAGTTCTTCAAGTCGAAAAGAATGTAGTAGGGCATATCTTTCGTTTAGCACAATTTGAAAGATTGTTGAGTAGTCTATTAAATAGAGCTTATATCAATGAGTTTGAAATATTAAGAGAGAACATATATTCTTTTTTTAAATAATACACTAAAGACGTATTTCATAAAGATTAATGAATAACAAATAGTCTGTCTATGAAGAGTAATTGAGATTTTTATTAATATCAATGTTTTATATTTATGTGTTTTTGCTTAAAATGCATGGGTAGGTTTAAAATAAGTTGAAAAAGTAGTGGAAACCCAAAAATAGAGGTTTTCTAAGTCGCGACCTAAAAGTTGCGTTTTCAGCCAAAGAAACACGTTTTTTATAATTATGTCCGCGCTGCCTTGTTGACCAAACATATTCCCCTCGTTTTGAGTACCTGGATTGCTCTGCTCTGAGTTCGTTTGTAAAAGTTATGATGAAAACAAACAGAAGAGAGCAGTAGTCTAGTATACATAAAGACAGGCAGACATACAACATCATACAGCTCTCCCTGCTATCAACCAAGAAGTGAATTTGTTTCTTCATGGTAGATTATTGCAATTGAGATTATGAAGGTACATAAATATATTTTTTTACTTTTTGATTATCATGTTGAATTGCTTGCACGAGTATGCTCTTTTGGCTATTTTGTAGGCGATGCAGAAATCAATGTGTGAAACAGGATATGTGGAAAGTGTCATGATAAAAATCTAAACTTTACGGATCGCTTAGCGATCATGTTCTTATCTTATTCTCGCAGGTATACTTGGTGCGAAAATCGAGTTGACCGAACGTCTAAAAAGAGGCTATTTTGAGAAGTCACGGGATTTTTGAGGAAAGGATAAAAGCACGACGGGTAGTGCGTTTGGGGATCATTCACAGATCTCCTCTTCTGCGAGTGTGAGTGCGAGTGCGAGTGCGATTGTGAGTGTGAGTGAGACGCTGCATGCAAGCGGATTGAAGCTCGGGGGTGGTCGGGAGGTTCGAGCTCCGTACAACGGAGTGCGACCATATATTCCATTGCTCCTCTGTTGTATCAAAACTCTGCAAAAATCCATCAATACAAAGATCTCTTTCTGTATCTTTTGATGTCTATCTCTATTATTATGATCCTGTGACAATTGGTATTAGAGCAAGCGGTTGATTCTGGACATGGACGGATACGAGAAGAAGATGAAGGAGCAAGAAGACCTGATTCGGCACCTACGAGAAGATCTGGAAATTGCAAATCAGGAGCGTGTTGAGGCTCTGTGGGGCAAAGTAGCACGAGAGCCTGATATCTATGTGGACATTGATGGCAAACATGAAGGCGAAAACCATGCTACTCCACCAGGAAACAATAATCATTGTGGCGGCGCTGGGGCACCTAGCGGTGGTGATAGTGGTGATGGTGAAAGTGGTGATGGTGGGAACGGTGGTGGTGGAGGTAGAGGTCATCAACTCGAAAAAGAAACGATCACAATATGGGAGAAGCGACAAGCAAATCATTCTTAACGAAGGCTAAGCTTAAAGAGTTTGATGGCATAAGAAAGATATGCGAATATTTAGAAGCGTGGATTATAGAACTCAAAGATTTGGATTATACTTTTAATATCGAGAACACGACCACCAGACTTTCAAATGCTCGAGCAAGGTGACCGATAAGACAATACGTACCAAGATGGCTCAATTGGAGACTTTTGGCGATGCGTACGATAAAGGTAAGTCATCTACCCCTTCTTTGTGACGTTTTATGTCTTTGATACGTCCTTTGAAAGCTTCTGTGATCAAATTTATGCATAAAAGTTGAGATTTAAATTTGAATTTCTTAATTGATTTGGATAGTATTCATTGCTTCACGAAAGAGTTTGTAGAAAAAAAAAATTTCTTTGAAGAGTCGGAAGCATAAAGATGATTTCTATATCATGAACATTGATATGCATGATGTTATCATTGGTATCAATTAGATGATTGAAAATCATGTTTTGATTGATTGTGAGAAGGGTGAATTGGTTTTAAAAAAAACAGAGATGGTAATGCGATTAAAGCTGAGGAGAGAGATAGTAAATCACTTCTGATTTCTGCCATGAAACTTTCGAGGGGGGTGAGACAAGGGTGTGAGACGTTTCTTGTGTTTGCTAATGAGATTAAAGAAAAATCTGGGGATAAACAAAAAGAGACAAATCCAAAATTTGTAGAGGATCTCTTACATGAATTTAAGGATGTGTTTCCGGACGATCTTCCTGGTATACCTCCGCCTAAAGCGGTAGACCATGCCATAGATCTATATCCAGGAGCCACACCTTATTCAAGGGCTCCATACAGGTTCAATATTGATGAACTTAAAGAGATTAAGATACAACTTGCTAAATCTTTTGAAAAAGGGTTTCATTAAACCTAGTGTATCTCCTTGGGGTAGTCCTGTGTTATTCCAAAAGAAAAAGGATGGTACATATAGGTTATGCATTGACTATAGGGGATTAAAAAAACAGACCATCAAGAACAAATATCCTCTTCCTCACATAGATGAATTGCTTAGCCAATTGAGTGGTGCCACAATATTTTCGAATATTGACCTTCATTCTGGCTACCATCAAATCCTCATTAAGGCCGAGAACATTCCGAAGACTGCTTTTCGTACACGTTAGGGCATTATGAATTTACAGTTCTTGCTTTTGGTTTGACTAATGCACCAGCAACTTTCATGTGCTTAATGAATAGTATTTTTCACCTGTATCTTGATGACTTCATTCTGGTATTTTTGGATGATATTTTTGTGTATTCTAAGAATGAAGAAGATCATGCATTGCATTCAAACAAAACATTTGAAGTTTTGCGTGAACATAAATTGTATGCCAAAGCAAGTGAGTGTTCTTTTGCAAAGGATCAGATTGTGTATTTGGGAAGAGTGATTTCTAAAGAGGGGATTCACATTGATCTTGATGAAGTTAAGACTATTGTGGAGTGGTCAACACCTAAGTCAGTAAGGGATGTACGAAGCTTTATGGATCTAGCACAATATGAGAGATCACACATTAAAGATTTCTCTAAGATAGGAAGTCCTTTGACCGAATTGACCAAGAAAGACAAGGGTTTTGTGTGGACTTTTAGCTCTGAGATTACTTTTGAGACCTTGAAGGCTAAAATAGCGGAAAATTGTGTTTTAAAAGTTCCTGAGATGGGCAAACCATTTGTTGTGTCATGTGACGCTAGTGGTGAACAATTAGGTTGTGTTTTGACACATGCAAGAAGGAAGAGTGGTTACATATGAGTCTAGGAAATTAAGACGACATGAATTGAACTATGCAACACCGGTGAGTGATTTTCCTTCACGCACGATGGCTTCTCCTCATAATGGGGGCCTTACAAATGTGCGCTTTTACCACAGAAAATTACAAAGGGTAAATCAGGCTCCATACTTAACAGCGTTAGCACTGAAGGTCGAAGGTGGGCCAGTGAGACTCACTGGCTTGCCATATGGGAAAAAATATGGTAACGGGATTTTGACAGCTGAGCAGAGGCCGGGGTCGTGAGTGGTGACCTTGCAAGCTGGGAGCAACATAAGGACGCGGGTTATGTTGACACCGTGTGGCTCTGTATTGAAGGTAGAGTTGTAGAGTAGAGGCATTGTGGCGTAGTCTGGATGATGGAGGACAGGTTTCCGCAGCCCGTACATTGGGATTACGTGTTCACCATCTCCGACACATACCCCAAGTAGTCCACCAACTCTAGGTCCAATACAATGTCACATTCGCCAGATCCGCTCGTCGGAGCTGTCACATGCGCCTGCCCTGTTACCCCATGTGCTATCATCATCATCCCCATCATGATCGCACACAGACCCAGTACTCCATAATTGGCCTTGTTGCTACCCATGATCTTCTGGGATTTGAATTTAGCTCAAGCTACTCTCCACTGTTTCTCGACTCCCCTGTTCTCCTCTTTTGAAACACACACACTCTAGCTCACGCTCTCTTTCTTCTTTTGCAAAACCTTGCGCCCTCTCTCTCTCTCTCTCTCTCTCTCTCTCTCTCTCTCTCTATATATATATATATATATATATATATATATATATATATATAGAGAGAGAGAGAGAGAGAGAGAGAGAGAGAGTTGTAATTTGTTGTCTGTATTAGAGGACGATGTCATATATCCATGAAGTTATTCTCAATTACAAGATAAAAGTTGGTCTGCCCTTGAAAACTACAGATTGCGAGGCATGTTCCTTCATGCTGCAGGTCAGCGTTAAAGAGAGAGAGAGAGAGAGAGAGAGAGAGAGAGAGAGAGAGAGAGAGATACCTCTTGTTGGACTCTTTAGAAGCGATGATGCAGAGGTTGATCGTGTTTTTATAAACAAACTCGCAAAGCAGGGCTGTTGCTTCTCAATGACGAGTTGACAATGCTTTTTTTTTTATAAAAAAAAATTCTCCACCATTGGATTAAGATCCTATTCTATGGTGAGGATTAAGCCAAATGGCTCAATACCGTGGCTTTATTTGAAAAAAGGGCCTTTGGTTCACCAAGTAAAAATGAGGCTGCTCTAGTCCCCCTCTCGATGCTTGTCCAGTGTTTGCCCTTGTGGGGCACAATCGCCCACCTGGGCCCTCAAGGTGTTGCTTCCAAGGAGTGCTAACTGCTCGCGCCTCCTAGCCTGCCAACTGATGTTCTTCTCGCATACACTATGCCACGCATCCCCTCCATGCCACCCACCGTTCTTTGCCTTTCTTTTTCCTTTGCTTGGCCAAAAGTCATCTCATAAGATGCGGGTTAATAAAACATTCATGCCACCCAAGTTTTGCCCACCTACCTCAAACTTACTAACTTACTGGCATACTAATTAAAACATTTAGTTTCTTCACGAGATGCTGCAAATATATCCCCCCTCTCCCCTCACCTAGAATCTCTTGCCGAAAGATGACCCTTGCTTCAACTCCCACCTAAACACCCGCACCTGGACGTGTGCATACCCCCCCCCCCCCCCCCCCCCCCCCCCCCCCCCGCCCGCCCCCCCCCACCCCCTTGCCCTCTCCTCCCAGGAAGCTCCTTCCTTATACCACAAGCCACAAGCCCTGCTTCGCCCGGACACAATTCTCTAAGAGAGAGAGAGAGAGAGAGAGAGAGAGAGAGAGAGAAAGTCTTACTGCTACTCTCCTACCTATGCCCCAACTAGCTAGCCAGTTGTCACCGCCTGCAGTTTGCACACCAAGCGAACGCAGACTCAAGGGGTTGGGGTGTGTGTGTGTGTGTGTGTGAGAGAGAGAGAGAGAGAGAGAGAGAGAGAGCGTTTGTGTCGAGCGCATGAGAGAGAGGGAAGTCCGCGAGTCGCGAGAGAGACACTGCCCGACACCTGACAAGGCATCTGCCTCATCCCCGTCAAGAGTCTAGGGGAGGGGGGTTGCACATCCCAGCCCTCCGTTTATTGTTCTTTCTCCTGCAGAAACCCACCGAAGTCCGTTGGATGGTTGCCATGTCAGCAGGAAAAATTGTCAGAGCCCACGTACAGTCTGTAGGCCAATGTACGCTACCCAGCTCAACATGCAGAATGCCACATCAGCGCACGTAATCAAGCCCGTCCCACCTAAGTAGGAAAATTTTCTCATGTAGGAAAATGGAGTCTTTCTCATTGTTTTTCATACAATGCATAACATCACGAGCTTCTGCTCGAGAGCCACCGCATACCTAGCTAGGTACGATTGGGGGCAGGGGACCCCCGGCCCCCCCACCGGGCTTTCAACCCACTTAGATCATCTCTCAGTCCCCTCACTCCAGCATAAGGAATCAACCTGTACAGTGGCACAAATGGACAATTAAAGCAATTGAACATATGTGTGCTTTGCAGTACATCGACACCTCTGCGCATGTAAATATCCTGGTCCACACTAATCTCTACAGGTTCATTGCTCTTATCTTTCACTTGTTAAAGTTATGGCATGTCAATTGAAGTCCCCAATGCGATCCGAACATTTATTTTGTCTTTTAGGTATTTATGTTACGTATTTGTCAAAGTTTGGGTAGGGTAATCTACTTAGGTGGGTATATATGCAACAACTGTGCAACCCATTGCCCACATGGTATATGTATCAGTTATTCATTGCCAAGGTTGATTGGTTCAAGAGACTCTCTCTCTCTCTCTCTCTCTCTCTCTCTCTCTCCTTTGTCTCTACGCTTCCACATCGTCGACTTTGACATCATCGTCAAAACCACTCTCATGGGTGTCAACTAGCCCAGGAACAAGAGCCGTCGGATAGAATGGTAAGAATTTCCAACCTCATGTGAGTATTCTCTATCTCACTGAATTTGAATTCAATGCAATAGTATGTAACAAGACGAGCACTTAGAGGAACCACATCACCTTCTCTCTCTCTCTCTCTCTCTCTCTCTCTCTCTCTCTCTCTCTCTCACACACACACACACACACACACACACACACACATGGAGGAACAAAAAATTGTCAGTATTGCCATCATGAGAATCTAGAATGTTTCATATTTGACACGAAGTTTCTGATGCAAAAAGTTATAAGATTTAAACTGCCTTAGAAAGAATTAATAACGACAACATCTATTTTGTCAACCCTTCCAGTAGAGAGATTACCGAGGAAGAGGAGGGAGGAGCAGCTAAAGAGCAGGGAGCTAACCAAGAAGAAGATATGGACCCCTTCACCCTTCAATTTTCCCTCATTTTTCATCAGGCTGGCTTCTCTTCGTTTGTGTGTTGTCATCTATATTATATTTGATGCGCCCTGATTCGCGACAATCCCACCGCCATCACTGCTAGAGCGATCAGGGACTCCACTACTATAGCAATCATGGGTTAGTGATGCGGCTACGATTACGGACGCTATGGTCACCTCTGCTGTCTCGATCTCCATGTCGACCACCATAGCTGCCACAATAACCACCTCCACTCCCCCAATCGACAATCTCTTGCCTAATGCACAGTCTCTCCAAACACCCCCATCCCCTTCGTCCTCTCTCTCTCTCTCTCTCTCTCTCTCTCTCTCTCTCTCTCTCTCTCTCTCTCTATCTATCTATCTCTCTTGCGACGGAACCTCCGACAATGGAAAGGAGGCACATCCACCTTCGATGATGGTAAATCACTGCAATTCGATCACTAAAAATCAACAAATTACTGATTTTTTTTTAAAGAAAAGAAAAGAGTACTAGAACTTTGAACACACACACACACCCTATGTACAACGGTCTCACAGGTACAGAGAGAGGCATCCCATCACACGCACACACCCAGCTGGGAATAGTCCCTAAGGACTTAGAACATGTCTTCAGGTCGCCAAGGGGAGATTAAACCCAAGACCTTAGGCACATCGCCTATGACTCTACCAACTGAGCTAGCATCCGTTCACCAAATTATTGATGTTGTTATGGGGTAATGGCTTCTTTTGTTGGTATGCAACACAAACTCGATTTTCTGATGTAGGGGCCCACGATGCCATGCACTCTAAGGGCTACTAATAGTTGGCAGAGTAACTTTTAGGGATTTCATTAATGTAATCACAATCGGGTGATTACGTCAATAACTTTAGTATTTACACAAAAAAATCACGTGATCACGTTAATTGTTAACGTGACTTTGATTTTGACCTGCAAAAACGTATAGAGCCGGTTAGCCCTCCAGAGTTTCTATCTTTCCTTGCGGGATCCGCCAACTTTTTTCATTTTCCCGGCAGGCCCGCCAAGTATATGCAATAGCCTGGCGGGCCCGCCGGGAAAATGAAAAGCCCGGCGAGACTAATTATCTATATTAAATAGTGTGCTAACCGCAGTCTTTTAGCTAGGAAAATCCTTGGGGAGTATATCCGAGTGCCGGGTATAGTCATCTCCTTGTGAATTGACCTAGAGTTACAGAGTCACAGGTCCTTTTTTTGGGCCGAACGTGATTCTTAATTCGGACCACTTCTAAGAATTTTTAATTCATTTACCGACATAAAGGTACGAAACCAAAACAACTGAAAACATGGAGAATCATGCTCATTGTGAAGAATCCATTGGTCCAAATGAGGGCTGTAATTGGTTTTAGAAGATAAGCATATGTAAATGACGAGTCGATAGTCAAGGGTCGAATGTCCTATACTAGTGTACCGGGCATATAAAGATCCTTAAAGTCTTTCATTTGTGTTGATTTACACTTGTCACTCCACGATATAAGAGCTATAATCCTTGATTGGGTTAAAATAGCTTTTACATATTGAACTGGTTGCATGGGTGGGCTACAATTCTTCACTGGGTACAAGTAGTCCTCAATTAAATGATTATATTGAAGATTTATTTGCGTTAGTTCATGCATTGGTTTATACAGAGAGTGAATTATGTATTACAATAGATTATTAGTGCATGAAATGACCAATCATATATTTTATTTCTTTCATTTGTTTTTTTGTAGCAAATGAAATTAGATGTGTCTTATTGTTTGCAAATCAAAGTGGACATATAGATAATCATTATACTAATAATTGCATAGAGAGATTCATAGCATTGTTATAGTTATTATGCCATGCATAGACTACATTGCAATGTGTATGGTTGCTCACAATATAGGTGATCGATATGTGGATTGACTAGCATGCATTGAAAATCTCATATTGTGCATCATGGTTACTTTCATATTGAATGGTTTTTTTATTAGAATATATGTTGAAAATAAGAAAAATGTTTCACAAACTGAACATCTTGTTCTTTTTGTCTTCAGTTTTAATTTAAAATCAATGGAGCAAAATGTGGGCACAAGTGGTACGAAGAAGCCAAAGAATAAAAAAGCTCCTCGCAAAGAGTGAGATTATGCTCACAACATATGAGGCTGATATATGGAGTGGCAATGTAAATTTTGTCACACAACAAAATCAAGCGGTGCAGCACGTATTAGGGATCATTTTCTGTGTAGCACTAAAAACAGTTGTAAGAAATGTAAACATCCTCAGGCACCTGCAGTTGCAAAGTGTTTGAGAGAAGAGCTCGCCAAAAAGGGTGGAAAGAGACAACAGATATATACCTCTGTGGCTTCGAGTCAAGAGTTCCCACAACCAAATATTAACTTCGGAGATCCTGTAGTGTCGCCAACTAACCTTGGAGAACAACCTGCATAAGGAGAGGAAATTCAAGGCAGTGTTCCTTTTAAACGTCACAATGAAGGTGGACTTTGTCAAATGCGTCAAAAATCATTACATCAAAGCTTTCGAGTGTAGTCTCTAAAAGAAGCACAAACTGCACTCGCCAAAGGAATATTCTTTACGGAAAGTGCTTTGGTCATGGTAAACAGCAATCATTGGAAGGCTTCTTGGAAGAAAATTGGTGAGTTTGGTCCAAGATTTTCAGCTCCTTCTTATCACTCGATAAGAAATGTTTTCTTGGACAAATGTTACATCGAAGTCAAAGAGCGTGCTGGCAAAATAATACTTGGAAATATTTCTCTTTGAGGATGTAAAATTGTGAGTGATGGTTGGTCAAATGTTCAAAGAAGACCGTTGATCAATGTAATGTTGGTTTGTCCAAGGGGAGAAACGTTTATAAAGGCGATTGATAGTTCTGGTGCAATTAAAAGTAGCAAATACATTTTTGAGATCTTGATTAATGTAATTAAAAAAATGGTGCTGAACATGTCGTTCAAGTAGTCATGGACAATGCAAAGAATTATAAAAACGCGAGTAAATTAATAAAGAAGTGCTTTCCACACATTTTTGCAAATGGTTGTAATATGCACAGCTTGAACTTGGTGCTGAAAGATTGGTACACTAGCGAAGAAACCACATGGTTCACCAAAATAATTGATACAACACGTCAGGTTGTGAAATTTATCTTGAAACGACAAAGAGTGCTCGATTTGTATAGGATACGCATGTCAGTGATGCTGAAACTTCCTACTGAAACTCGATTCTACACACACTTTTATACCTTGGAATCACTTCTCCATAATAAATGCGTTGTGATTGACACATTCAATTGTGTGGCCTTTGATGAATGGCAGCTTGAGTAGAAAGAAAAAGTGAAAGATAAAATTACATGTCTA
Source organism: Adiantum capillus-veneris (assembly GCF_014529385.1). Classification (NCBI taxonomy): domain Eukaryota; kingdom Viridiplantae; phylum Streptophyta; class Polypodiopsida; order Polypodiales; family Pteridaceae; genus Adiantum; species Adiantum capillus-veneris. Next base: position 62,108,322 of record NC_140942.1, on the reverse strand, counting down.
CATGGCAATGTATACAAGGTTGCTTGTGTAGGAGTGTAATGGATGCATACCATGTAATGATGCCCGTTATGTTCGCAATCCGCAATCTTGATCAAAGGGCACCAAACTTGGGCAAAGTATGGATGACATGGTGGTCAGTCCAACAGAGTTTTGAAAATCCTAAAGAGCTGAAAGAGTCTATAGTAGAGAAGGAGTGGCGATTACCATTCTCTGGCAACAAACAGTGAAAAATTTTGGCTAAGTATTTTCATGGAAGGTGGAAGAGCACTCATAGTTCACTCCATAGCGTTGCTTACATGCTCGATCCAGAGTATTGGAATTTAGATCTGATGTCCAATACAGAGGTGGTAAGCGATTTCTATCACGTGGTCAACACGTTCTACTCCAACGTTCAGGACCGAATTGATTGCATCAAAGAAATGAGTGCATTTATATTAAAATAAGGTCCTTTTGCAAATGATTTTGTACAGGTAATGGCCAAAGAGCAACCTGCATGGAGTGGTGGATGATGAATGTTGGAGAGCATTACTCTACCTTACGTCCCCTTGCAATGAAAGTACTGGCACAATGTGCAGCAAACTCAAGTTCAGAGAGAAGCTGAAGTATGTACAAGTAAGTTCACAGCACTATTCGCAACAGACTATTAGCAGATAGAGCAAAAAAATTAGTGTATATGTTTTGCAACGAAAATATATTGAATCACATCGAAAGTGCTGGCTACGAGGAGGAAATGCTAACTTGGCTGTATGATTGTCAAAACGAAGATGAATAAGAGTTCAATGTTGGTGTATCTCAATGCAATGTAGACGAAATAGAAAAGAATTTGATGATAGATGCGGAGATTGAATTACAAGGAGAACCACAACACTCAGACTTAGAACCAGATAGCAACTTAATTGATTCAATATAGCTTGAGAGTAGAACGAGTAAATGTCAAAACCCATTGTAAAAGACCTTGTATTCAAATGTATTTTGAGTAATTACAATGCTTCATATTCCCGATAGTACATAGTTTGTCGATCTTAATTGTGTTGCCTTGAAGCAACATCTTGCTCATCAAATAGATTTCTAATTGTGCCAGGGGTATATGGGTGTGCTTGCTTGAATTTATATTTGTTTGCCATGCCAAACATAATATATATTCCTTGTGGAATATCTTGTGAGAAGATTGCGCATCGACTAATATTTTGCATCAAACAAATAAGACAAACTAAATGATAATAATGACCACATGTCAATGTATAATATCCACTCCATCCATCAAAATTCTTGTGGCAAACTGGACATTGGGAAGATGAGGATGCATCTAAAGTAGATGAGAGGACCAACTCCGGATGCATGACAAGGTGGCTGATGTGTGTCCCTTGTACAGGTTGTGAGGTCCCCACCCCGCCAGATCAAACAACGGATCTGATGGTGAACCTGGTGGCCACTAGATCTATAGCAGAAGCAAACAAAGTGGTTCAGGGTTCAGCTAGCGGATGATCTCTCATCACAAAGTGAGTTGACGAGCTCGAGCCTACTAGCAATGAGATCTAGCTCCACCTCGCAGGGGAAGCGTACTTAAGCGATCTAGCGATCCTAATACCCACCTTCCAAGAGGAGAGAAACCCCGAGTTCCTTTTTCCCCATGTTTCAGAGGCACGTACTCTCGAGATTTCACCGCTCTAGGGGTAATGAGTATTACTAATATCGAATTGAGCACTATGGGGACAGAGAGTTCCCGACCAATCGCGACCACCCATCTCATAGGCATTGGCAACTTGAGCCAAGCCCCCACTTTCCACCCCCACACTCACACTTCCTTGTGTGACCTAATTACTACCACAATGGTTGTTCAACATAGACATTCCTTGATTAATTCCGAATCACATTGTTCGTTAAGACAGCCCTTTAACCAGTATTGCAAACAACACCAAGACAGTATTCTAGTAAAAATTCTACTCAAAATTATTCATTAAAATTTCAATGGTCTGGAGTTACAACATCCCCCCTCTAGCGAGAGTTTACTCCTCCCGTTGTCGCCTAGCTACCCATACAACTAGGTATGTCCACCGCATAGAAAGCATGACATGGACACTCCCACCGCATAGAAAGCAAGGCATGGGTTCCCACCGCATAGAAAGGAAGTCATGGGTATCCACCGCATAGAAAGCAAGTCGTGGATTCAAGAGCTCTTAACGAGGAACTCTGCCCCCTGTGATCAGTAGGGGGGTCAGGACTGATTCAACATTGGAAATAAAATAAACATGTCGAGCTAAATTTTCCCTAACAGACATTCTTTCCTATTGCAAACAGCATACCCATCAATCATTTCTTTCCTACTTTAGACTTTAATGTACAAATGAGTTCATTGCCGAGGTTTCCGTCGGATTTCTCCAACATGTTTTGGGGATATGTTCATTCCTAACTAAACGTGTGCAATGTTAATTCAAACGACTTGAATATATGACCTACCTCTTCCATTTCTTCGTCAATGGCCCGTGAGATGGCCGGTATCTGTTCGTCCATGGGAGCTTTTCCCTTTCCATTGACATTGCTTGTTCCCGCCTCGCGGTCGTGGGCACCACCGGAGCGAGTTCTCTTAACTGGGGCCATTTTACTCACTAATTTAAATGATAAACTTGAAAAAGAGCTAAATTCCGAGAGCATCATAACAAACCAATTGGCATATTAGAATCATTAATGAATCCACCTTATGCAAGAGATTTGATTTCTCCTTCGAGACCTAGCAATTTTATGGGTAGTTCTTTACTTGCCCTATGGGAACTAGCTCTAAGTTAATCACTTGGCTTAGATGATTAAGAAATTCAGAATTTTACTAGTTGATTTACAAGAGAGATGAAATAAGCGAGTTCAATCACTTTCCTAGAGCAATTTGAAGATGCAGAATTACCGCACGCATGTGTGATAGAAAATTCTCTTCTTAATTGCCTAATGACGGTTTAATTTTCAGCCTTAATCACATTTTAATGTGAGAGAAGATTGATTCTAATTTAATTGCAATACTATTGAATGATGAAAGAATGAATTCCATCAAATCTACTTTATTACCGACAGACAATTTATTAACTATGCTGCCTAGAGAGAGAATCTTTCCTAATCATGTATTAATCCTTGATTAAGGATGATGAATGGCTGCATAATTTAGCTAATTGAATGATGATTATGTAACAGAGTATAGCTATGTAAACTTAGAGAGCAGCTATTGGAAATTATAGCTAAAAGTAGGCATAGTAGACGAGAATTATGAGAGAGTAATGATGAGAATTAAGAAGACCCGTAATTAAACCATAATTACCGTGATTAGGGGCTGAGAACCCTCTGATTTTTCTGATCCAATGAATCCTCAAGATGAGAATTTCGGCAGCACCTCCCTCCTTGCTTCTCCTTCAAAAACTGTGTGCGTACCGGCAGCACCTCCCCAAGGTGTGTGGGTGTATACTGGGTGTGTGTGTGAGCATGTGTGTGTGTGTGTGTGTGTGTGTGTGTGTGTGTGTGTGTGTGTGTGTGTGTGTGAACACACCTTTAAATAGGCCTCCTGAAGCTGAAAATCGATATGGGTTGCTATTTGCATCTGGGAGCCTCTCTAGTTAAGCATGGCAAGTCCAGTTGCCTACCCACCAAGTGTCCAGTTGGCTTGGTTAACTGACTCTCATACCTAGTAGCAAGCTTAGAAACTCTCCCAAGACTCCCACAAGGCAAGAGGGCACCCCCTAGCTGCTAAAGCTGAGCTAGAGTGGGCTGGAACCTGTTCCCACACAGCCTCGGGCCCCCGAAGCCTCCCCGGACAATTTTGGGAAAATTTGGTTCTAGGCTAAAAGGAATCATACAAGTCGGATTTTGATGCCGAAAATTGCTATAGCAAGCTCTAACTAAGGCGTACCGGCCCGAGTACCTGCCATATTTAGCAGCCCCCGGGGTCCGAAAATGCCATTTTTTTCAAATTCGGGGTACGGGTGCAGTTTTTCGAGAAGGTTAAAACTGGACGGGTCGGGTGACCAAAAACTTACTATTTTTGGAATTTTTTTACAAAAATTATTTTAATTCACATTTCGAAGCTTTAAAACATTCTAAACATCATGGCACTGACAGAATTCGAAAAACTGCTAAAAATAGTAACTTTTTCCATTATATTCATTTCAAGGTACAATGGTGCTCTTTTGATCAGGGTCAGAGACCTTACAACCTCCCCAACGTGAAAAATTTGAGATGTCCTCATCTTAAGAATGTGTTTGGGTAATCTTTTATGAGTGTTGGTTCGTCCTCCCAAGTTGCATCTTCTTCAGGGTAATCCTTCCACTTTACCAGACGCTCCGTGATAGTTCTGTTGCGTAACTTCCTTTCCCTGGTTTCAAGTACATAGTCAGGTTGGAGCTCGAGAACTCCTTGTGCTGGCATGACTATCTGATCTGAGTCCAAGAATTGATCAGGGTTAGGAATATAGGGTTTGAGTAAGCTGGCGTGGAACACATCATGAACCTTCAAGTTTGCAGGTAGCTTTAGCTTGTAAGCTTGGTCACTCACAACCTTAATGATCTCGAATGGTCCACAATACCTTGGGCTTAGCTTCTTATATCTGCCTAGTGATAAGTTGCTTTTCTTTGGCCGGACTCGCAGAAAAACCTTATCCCCTTCTTTGAAAGTTCTTTCTGAATGGTTCTTATCTGCATAGTGCTTTTGTCTATCCGGCGAATAGCTCTAGTCTATGCTTCCATATCTTCTAACATCTTCCTAGAGGCTTCTACCCTGATGGTTGGATCTGAGAAGTTCAGTGGTGCTAAACAGTCCTGTCCATAAAGAGCTTTGAAGGGCGACATTCCAATGCTTCTGTGTACGGAAGAATTATAAGCATACTCCACCAAAGGTAGATATTGTAGCCACTTCTTTGGATCTTGCGAACAATAGGCTCTGAGAATGTCCTCGATGACTTGATTAACTCTTTCAGTTTGCCCATCTGTTTGTGGATGATACGCTGTACTGAAAGCTAATTGTGACCCAATAGATTGGAAAAGAGAAGTCCAAAATTTTGATGTAAACTTGGTATCTCTATCACTGACGATACGCTTGGGTAGACCATGTAGCCTAAAAATCTCCTTGATGAATACCCGGCTAACATATGAAGCAGTAAAGGTTGTCTTTACGGGTATTAGATGAGCCACTTTTGTGAGCATATCAACAAACACAAAAACAAAATCATAACCTCCTGTAGAAGGTAATCCTGTAACAAAATCCATACTGATGCATTCCCATTTCATCTGGGGTATGTCAAGAGGTTGAAGTTGCCCTGGTAATTTGATCCTTTCAGCTTTTATCCGCTGAGACAAGAAAGACATTGCCTCACATAGCGAAGTATGTCTCCTTTCATTCCAGACCAAAAGTAACTCCTCCTGACAGCATGAAGAGTCTTAGCATAGCCTGGATGTCCAGATGTAGAGCTATCGTGTGCTTCATACAGAATAGCCTTCTTTAGAGCTGGGTCTCTGGGTACATAGAGTCTATGTCTGTAGTAAAGACATCCTCCCATAAGAGAGTAATCTTTAGCTTCAGGCATCTTATTCTGTTGAACTAATGATACTATACGTTGGTACTCTGGATCCACCAAGGATGCTTCTTTGATTCTATCCCAAATAGGGTTATTTGGAATAGAGATAGCGCCGAGAAAATATTTTTGGCTAAGACCATCTGCAACTGCATTTTCCTTTTCTGGTCTATACTTTATGTCAAGGTCATATTCCTGTAATAGCTCTATCCATCGCCATTGTCGCATGTTGAGAATAGGTTGAGTAAAAATCCATTTTAAGCTCTTGTGGTCTGTAACCAACTGAAACTTGTGTCCGAGAAGATAATGTCTCCATAACTTCAGCGCATGTAAAACTGCTAAAAGTTCCAGATCATGAGTAGGATAATTCTTCTCATGATCCCTCAGCTTTCGCAAAGTATATGCCACTGGTCTTCCTTCTTGAGTAAGAACTCCGCCTAAAGCAAATTTTCTAGCATCGGTCGCTACTTAAATTCTTTACTGAAGTCTGGAAGCTTTAAAATAGGAGCTGAGACCAAGAATTCTTTTAGCTTAGCAAAGCTAGACTCATGCTCAGTCTTCCATTCGATCCTCATTCCTTTTTTCAGGAGTTCCGTCAAAGGTGCAGCAATATGTGCATAATCCTTTATAAAAATCATGTACCATCCCGTTATTCCAATAAATCCTCTTACTTCGTTGACGGTGGATGGTTGAGGCCAATCAACGATGTCCTTGACCTTGTCTGGGTCCACTAAAATCCCTTCAGTCGATATGACAAATCCAAGATAGTTGACCTTTGGTGAGCAAAAGGTGCACTTGCTCTCTTTAGCGTAAAGTTGGTGTTCCCGAAGAAGATCAAGTACTTTGCGAACATGTTCTTCGTGATCTGCCTCGTTCTTAGAATAGATCAGAATGTCATCAAAGAAAACCAAGACAAAATCATCCAGGTAAGGTCTGAAAATATTCTGCATAAGTCGATTGAAGCTTGCAGGAGCATTTGTTAGACCAAAAGACATTACTGTGAATTCGTAGTACCCATACCTATTATTGAAAGCTGTCTTTGGAATATCTGATTCCTTGATCCTTATTTGGTAATATCCTGACCTTAGATCAATCTTTGTAAATATTTTGGCGCCGTGGAGCCTGTCCAAGAGTTCATCAATCCTTGGAATTGGATACTTGTTCTTGACAGTTACCTGGTTTAGTCCACGATAATCTATGCATAGCCTTAAGGTTCCATCCTTCTTCTTCTGAAAAAGAACTGGAGCACCCCAAGGAGAAGTACTGGGTCGAATGAATCCTTGCTCAATGAGTTGCCTAAGTTGTTCCTTGAGTTCGATGGCCTCTGGAAGTGACATTTTATAAGGTCTTTTTGAGATAGGTTCACATCCAGGGATAGTTTCAATCTCATGATCTACCTCTCTATGTGGCGGAAGATTCGTAAGGTCTTCTAGGAATACATCATCATACTCCCTCAACCAGTTTGGTCGAAGTGAGGTATCTGCTTGGTCTATCTTGTTGAGCTTTACCGCATAAATTTGCTGTCCCTTTCTTAATCCCTTCAAAAGTCTGTTGGCCTTAACTAGAGTAGCCCTAGGTCTCCCATTTTCCCCCTGGATTAAGGCTTCATTACCTAAGTTATCTGTAAAGTTAAAGTTTCCTTGTGCACAATGTATGTGGGCCTTGTTTTGCTTTAACCAGTCCATCCCTAGTATCCCATCAAAGAATCCTAAGGGTAGGGTTCGAAATTGGGCAGAAGTTCGGTGTCCCCCTAAATCAAAGTCAAATTTTCCTGCAGAATGTTGAGATACTACTTCCTTGCCATTTGCTAACTCTACAACTAGCTTGCTTGTTGGATACTTATCTAGCTTAAGCTTCCTCATGCATCTAGGTGAAAGAAATGAAAGAGTACTACCACAATCTACAAGGAAGTTAACTTGTTCACCTCTGAGAGATCCTGGCGTATGAATGACTGCGTATTGATCGCAACCATTGGGGTTTTCAATTGCAGAATGCAAGGTTGCTCTCTCCACTGCTTCGTCACCCACAGTTGGTTGTACCACTGCGGCATTCACTCTAGCGGTAGCTCCATGCCCTCGCCCTCTTCATCCTTCCACGTCCTCCTCTTCCATTAGCTTGGCCACGCCCATGGGTATTCAAGGGTATGGCATTGGCGTTGGTTCCCTGGGTGTTCTTGGGGCACTTGGATCTATAATGTCCATACTCTCCGCAACCATAGCATCGAACATATGGGAACTCCATGGTTGTGGTGGTAGCCACAATAGGACACTGGTCATATGCTTGGTTGGCTAGTCTGTTATTCCAAGTAGTTATCCTTGCTCTTTTTGCCCAATGATTCCTCCTGTTCTGATTAACCTTTTGTACTTCACGAGCTAGAGGTTTGGCCCTCAACAAGGCATCCTGTAGTGTCGTTGGTCTGAGAGCTTCCAACCGAGTATTCAAAGGGTCGATTAGCCCTTGGCAGAACCTTTCCACCTGTTGTTCCAAGGTCATCTTAGGAGCATATCTCCGAAGAGTGACAAACTTTGCATAATATCCTTCGACAGATGAAGTCAGCTGCCGAAGTGAAAAGAATTCATTCATCTTCAAGGTCCTATAGGTAGGTGGTAAATAACGCCCGATTATCGCAGCTTTGATGTCTTCCGAGGATTGGGAAGATCACTTAATATCCAAGTCCCTGCAATGTTGCTTCCACCATATCTTCGCATCGCCAGTCAAGCGGAACATAGCAAGCATGGTCTGATTTACGGGTTGGGTTCCCGCAGCTTCGAAGTAATCGTCCATCGCTTCCATCCACACTTCCGCATCTTTCTCCACATTTGCCCCCTCGCCCTTAAAGATCGGAGGTTGGGCTTGCTTAAGGCGGAGCTTCTTCTCTTGCGCTGTCGAGTACAGAGCAACAGGCGGTGCCTACAGAGGTTATACGAGATTCTTGATACATTACTTGGATTTCAAAATAGACACGAGACTTTAAATAAAATTCAAGATACCATTTTATCAAGAGACAGAGATTCAGAAACAAAAAGCACTTTATTGATGAAAATTTATTACAATAGAAACCCCTCAAGGTTTAGGATAACTGATGATCAACTTATTACATGGCTTTTTGGATTGCGTATAAAATACGCCTAGGAGATGGTATTCACATGATGCACTACTTTGTTCGTGAAATAGTTCCTGTACTCATCCTTGAGTGGATAATAAACTAAGATATCAAGCCGGAATTCCTCTTTTGGTACTCCAAAAGTTTTGAATTTGTTTGCTGGGATCACCTCAGTGACCTTTTCCAAGAGCCAGTCATTGATGGTTTGATTGGAGTCGCCTGAAACAATGAAGTCCAATCGGGTAGGCAGCAAGTAGAATAACTCCACCACCCTCAACTCTTCTCCCCAATGTATCTTCTTCAAATTGGTTGCCAGGCATCCTAGCTTCCGAGCGTTGATGTAGTAAACCCCTCCTGGAAATGTCCAATCAAGTTCAAATCCTCTATCAATGCGAGTGGAGTGTGGCGTATGAGCCTTCATCAATATCTCCATGACATCTCGCCTAAACTGGTAAACTGGGGATCTTCGAGCTTCCTCATAAATAAGCTCAAACACTTGGAAATTCCGATATTCTAGCACGGGGTCTTCCTGCAACACCAATGCAAGGAATTCGGGTCAGCCACCTATATACTTTCAGTTCCTTTTTAAATATTCAAACAATACGACTTTATTTCTCAGCCTAACCTAGGCTCTGATACCAGGTGTGAGGTCCCCACCCGCCATATCAAACAGCGGTTCTTATGGTGAACCTGGTGGCCACTAGATCTATAGCGGAAGCAAACAAAGTGGTTCAGGGTTCAGCTAGCGGATGATCTCTCATCAAAAAGTGAGTCGACGAGCTCGAGCCTACTAGCAATGAGATCTAGCTCCACCTCGCAGGGGAAGCATACTTAACCTATCTAGCAATCCTAAGACCCACCTTCCAAGAGGAGAGAAACCCTGAGTGCCTTTTTCCCCATGTTTCAGAGGCACGTACTCTCGAGATTTCACCGCTCTAGGAGTAATGACTATTACTAATATCGAATTGAACATTATGGGGACAGAGAGTTCCCGATCAATCAGGACAACCCATCTCATAGGCATTGGCAACCTGAGCCAAGCCCCCTAATTACTACCACAATGGTTGTTCAACATAGACATTCCTTGATTAATTCCGAATCACATTGTTCGTTAAGACAGCCCTTCAACCAGTATTGCAAACAACACCAAGACAGTATTCTAGTAAAAATTCTACTCAAACTTATTCATTAAAATTTCAATGTTCTGGAGGTACAACATCCCCCCTCCAGCGAGAGTTTACTCGTCTCGTTGTCGCCTAGCTGCCCATACAACTAGGTATGTCCACCGCATAGAAAGCACGACATGGACACTCCCACCGCATAGAAAGCAAGGCATGGGTTCCCACCGCATAGAAAGCAAGTATGGGTATCCACCGCATAGAAAGCAAGTCGTGGATTCAAGAGCTCTTGACGAGGAGCTCTACCCCCTGTGATCAGTAGGGGGGTTAGGACTGATTCAACATTGGAAATAAAATAAACATGTCGAGCTAAATTTTCCCTAGCAGACATTCTTTCCTATTGCAAACAGCATACCCATCAATCATTTCTTTCCTACTTTAGACTTTAATGTACAAATGAGTTCATTGCCGAGGTTTCCGTCGGATTTCTCCAACATGTTTTGGGGATATGTTCATTCCTAACTAAACGTGTGCAATGTTAATTCAAACGACTTGAATATATGACCTACCTCTTCCATTTCTTCGTCAATGGCCCGTGAGATGGCCGGTATCTGTTTGTCCATGGGAGCTTTTCCCTTTCCATTGACATTGCTTGTTCCCGCCTCGCGGTCGTGGGCACCACCGGAGCGAGTTCTCTTAACTGGGGCCATTTTACTCACTAATTTAAATGATAAACTTGAAAAAGAGCCAAAGTCCAAGAGCATCATAACAAACCAATTGGCATATTAGAATCATTAATGAATCCACCTTATGCAAGAGATTTGATTTCTCCTTCGAGACCTAGCAATTTTATGGGTAGTTCTTTACTTGCCCTATGGGAACTAGCTCTAAGTTAATCACTTGGCTTAGATGATTAAGAAATTCAGAATTTTACTAATTTATTTACAAGAGAGATGAAATAAGCGAGTTCAATCACTTTCCTAGAGCAATTTGAAGATGCAGAATTACCGCACGCATGTGTGATAGAAAATTCTCTTCTTAATTGCCTAATGACGGTTTAATTTTCAGCCTTAATCACATTTTAATGTGAGAGAAGATTGATTCTAATTTAATTGCAATACTATTGAATGATGAAAGAATGAATTCCATCAAATCTACTTTATTACCGACAGACAATTTATTAACTATGCTGCCTAGAGAGAGAATCTTTCCTAATCATGTATTAATCCTTGATTAAGGATGATGAATGGCTGCATAATTTAGCTAATTGAATGATGATTATGTAACAGAGTATAGCTATGTAAACTTAGAGAGCAGCTATTGGGAATTATAGCTAAAAGTAGGCATAGTAGACGAGAATTATGAGAGAGTAATGATGAGAATTAAGAAGACCCGTAATTAAACCATAATTACCGTGATTAGGGGCTGAGAACCCTCTGATTTTTCTGATCCAATGAATCCTCAAGATGAGAATTTCGGCAGCACCTCCCTCCTTGCTTCTCCTTCAAAAACTGTGTGCGTACCGGCAGCACCTCCCCAAGGTGTGTGGGTGTATACTGGGTGTGTGTGTGAGCATGTGTGTGTGTGTGTGTGTGTGTGTGTGTGTGTGTGTGAACACACCTTTAAATAGGCCTCCTGAAGCTGAAAATCGATATGGGTTGCTATTTGCATCTGGGAGCCTCTCTAGTTAAGCATGGCAAGTCCAGTTGCCTACCCACCAAGTGTCCAGTTGGCTTGGTTAACTGACTCTCATACCTAGTAGCAAGCTTAGAAACTCTCCCAAGACTCCCACAAGGCAAGAGGGCACCCCCTAGCTGCTAAAGCTGAGCTAGAGTGGGCTGGAACCTGTTCCCACACAGCCTCGGGCCCCCGAAGCCTCCCCGGACAATTTTGGGAAAATTTGGTTCTAGGCTAAAAGGAATCATACAAGTCGGATTTTGATGCCGAAAATTGCTATAGCAAGCTCTAACTAAGGCGTACCGGCCCGAGTACTTGCCATATTTAGCAGCCCCCGGGGTCCGAAAATGCATTTTTTTTCAAATTCGGGGTACGGGTGCAGTTTTTCGAGACGATAACTAGACGGGTCGGGTGACCAAAAACTTACTATTTTTGGAATTTTTTAACAAAAAATTTTTTAATTCACATTTCGAAGCTTTAAAACATTCTAAACATCATGGCACTGACAGAATTCGAAAAACTTCTAAAAATAGTAACTTTTTCCATTATATTCATTTCAAGGTACAATGGTGCTCTTTTGATCGGGGTCAGAGACCTTACACAGGTGTTGGATTCACTCGTTGTGTCAGATTTTGAACGTCCCGACTTAAGCGGTGAATGCTTTTCTCCATCCGGACTTGTGAGGGTTGGGGTGTCTGGGTGGCTATAGAAAGCCGTGTTATTTCTACATCTTTCTCTGTCAACTGTGTTGTGTAAATATCCTTCTCTCTTTTTAACTGTAGGTCGGCGCCCTCCACTATCAATGCCAGCTCATCTCGGGTGAAAGTGACACAATTCTCCCTTAAATCATGAGTGGCAACAGTTGTCTCCTTTGACAAGAAGTCTACTGGTTGCTGTTGCACAAAGTGAAGATAAAAGCCTATAACGGACTTGGACACTCCAAGTCAAGAATCTACTGCGACAACACCAAATAACCACTTCAAAACAGTTCACAGTTCACAATTTATTCGACACTGGCCCGGTGGAGATCCGTGCCTAGAGATATTGGCCCCAAAGATTGGCGCCCCTTTCGGTATTTCTTTTTGTGTTCACAGTACAAGAGTGCGGGCAGGCGCTCACACTCAGACTCTGCGTCCAGATGCTCTGAGTTGTAAGAGGCCTTGCCTGCTTATTTAAAGGTGCACAATCTGCATTGTATAGGGGATGGCCATAAACCTCCAAATAAATCCTCTCAGCATTATCTTTGATCGCATCATGGTTGTACTTCGAAACCTTCCACCTTCCTTTCTTGATCTCTACGTCCTCACATGGCCATATTGTCTTGATCATGTCCTTTGTCACTTCTTTATTGATCTCTTTCCATTGCATATGATTTGGATTTGCCCACTTTGAGAGTCAGCGAGCCGTACGTGTCGCTTTTGTTGTCCTGACATGCCGTGTGCCAGAGATTTCATGCACTGAAATGCATTACCAGCCACTTGTTGTTCAACATCATGCAGTGATTGGGTGTCGTTCTTCATCGGCCATTTTCTCTTAGAGCTTCAGTCAACAGATAGACAAATATTCTATATCATTGGCAAATATACGTTCTCACTCATTGGTGGAATCCACTAAATCAAACCACAACAAATGCGACTAATTGAACCACAAGGCAAATTTGAAATACTGACTGTTAAATGATAAATTTGAAATGACTAAAGATAATTGACTCAATTAGGTTAACCACTTCAAACCAGATAATACAGTTCAATAAAAAAAAGAATACCCTAGACAAGACATATGTATATCATAGAAATGTTTAAATCGGATAAAATGATGGTGCAAATTCAACAAGTGGACGTTGGATAGGGTTAGGGTCTGTCTTTAAATGTTCTTTGAAAAATATCAACACCTTAGAAGCATTTCTTCTTTGGTCCCGCTCTTTTAACTTCATCCAACAATCTACTTTAATTTGAATAGCCCTCATAACATCTTCGTCCGGGTGGTAAAAAACTTCTTCTGGAAAATAAACTTTTCTGGCTGCACTCCAAAAATCTGTCAGCATGTCGAATAGGTAGCCCAATGCATAAATGTCGCTCGCTTTTGTGTATGCATCTGTGCACCATGCATTGTATAGTTCGGGATCAATCCACGATCGCTTAGCCATCTCGGTTTTCCCGACTCTCTGTGCATTCAAAACTGCTTCATCCGATTGTGCGCTTGGATGCAGATAATTATTTGTTGCGCACTTAGCTGGTGTTCTCAGCATCATACCCCAATCAATGATGCCAACACGGGGTTTATTGGTGCGAGTAAGTCCAACATTACGTTGAACGGGTGCAGGTCACTTTGCACTATACCGATCGAGTGGGCAGCCCTAGCGCTGTCGATTAAGGCAAGACAAATGGCTGGCATCTGCTCGATCACTACTTTGATCCGCACCGTGTCTATCTCGCTTACAGGAAGATTTGCTACAGGCAATGACCTCCAGTTGTGTTGTAGCCTGTGCATGTGTCGTCTGAACAATCCGTGAGCGAACGGTAAGCGACACATCATGTCGCCCACGGTACCCCCATTGTAGTATGGGAATATCATGATCCAAGGAGCTTCTGTAGTAAACCCAATGCACCTTACAATGGAGGGGTGAAGCGTTTGCATTCCTTAATCTGTGTGAAAGCTGTCAAATTTTGCCTCACTCCCTCCCTTGTAACATTTTCCCACATATGTAATGTAGTCTGGAAAAATGAGATGCCTTTGATGTTGTACAATGTGCACACACCTAAGGAGCTTGCTCCAATCCTCACCTTCTACCAAGGCTTCATGAGGGATGCAGACAAGATGAGCGCACTTTGCATTCAAAGCAATGCGCATGATTCTGCCGGTGCCGCTGGCATCGGGTCGACCTCCCAAAGCTGCTTGCACATCTTGGGCCATCTTCAATCTCTTGGGTAATGTTGCTTGGTCATGTGCTTTCACACGCTTCATCTTTACCTTCTGTTCTTCCCACAGTTTATCCCAGAGCGCTAATTTTGACATGTCACACGTAGGTGGGATATCTTCCTTTAAGTCTCTGCAACATACTTTCATATTGTCCAACACTGTCCTAACCTTGTGGTGGGGTCAAATTCTCGTATCCCTGTTGGAAGCAATAACTCGTATTGGCCTTCAAGTCGCAACTTGCGCTCTGTGTTCTCCCATATAGTGCTTGTGATGTCTTTGATGTAGACATTGCTTTCACTAATCTTCTGTATGCGATCAGTTGCACATGATGAGATTGCCAAAATATATTCTTTATGAATGACACGCATAATACATTTCTTTTGATTTGTCGTCATATTTGCACTGGACAATTAAAAAGCAGTATATCAAATACAAATTCATGGTTGCCAATGACGCTAACACTTTCACAATATCTCAGGTAAACTCTTAACCACCACTTGAAGACTTTAACAAATATGTGCAAGGAAATATTGATAAAAATTGAAAATAATCTTCACTTAAAATTGCAATTTGTTACACGTGTAAAATGCAGTTCAAACAAGTGGTTTAAGAACTTAATTCATATCAAACAATAAATGTTAACAGTCTGGCACATTTTAGCATATATTGAATTTTTAAATTATATTTTTCTCCGTGAGCACATACTAATTCAAACAAAGCACACACCGACTTAAAAACTTCAAAAACATTTAAAACTAGCAAATTGGACTAGCAAATTGTGTTCACACACTTTTTTTCATAGAATTTATGTAAATATAGCAATCAAAAAGCGATGACAATTGATGCTCTTTAAAAAGATACAAAAGAATATTTAACATGAAAATTGTTTGCATTAGATTTTTTACAGAGAATTTATGTAAATGAAGCATTAAAAATAGCGCTAATGCTTGAGAGTCCTTTAAAAAGATTAAAAAAGAATATTAAACATGCAATTTGTATGCAAATACTTTTTTACATATAATTTATATAAATAGAACATTTAAAATAGCGATGATCGATGAATAAAGTATTCTTTTGAATATGATTAGCTAGTATATAATTTCAAATGGACAGTTAAAAACAACAAAATCAAACAATTCAAACATTTTGTATATGAAATACTCTTCACAGCCACGTTACCGACCAAGTATTTCATACATTTGATACTAAAAAAATTAACTCCACATGCACATATAAATTATATGACGTTTGTACGGCCGCGTTAACGACCTGAACACCATATTTATGCAAAAACAGATGCTTCTAACAAACGACACTCTATTAGCCGCGTTACCGACCCGAGTGCCGCCTGAATCTAAGGAAAAACAATGGCCTGCATATGAACATCATATAGCCGCGTTACCGACCAATGCCCATATGTTTTTTGGGAAAGGGGAAGGAAAGTTGACTTACCATAAGAATACTAGATTCGCCGCGTTACCGACGAAGTACACAGACAGTAAGCCAATACTTACCACAAGGACACCATCTTCCCCGCGTCACTGAGGTGATGCCGCCGTCATAAGCACTATTCCGTAGAACAGCTTACACACACACTCCCATTGTGTGGTAAGGTACCTTATTACTGCCGCGCACTATAAAAAAAGGCACACTACCACACAACGCATACACACACAACACATACCCAGATCGTGTGGTCAGATACTCTGTTGTTGCCGCGCACTCCGACGCAGAGCACACTCCCACACGACCCTCTCTCTCCTCTCGACTTACCTACAAAGGTGGTCGACGAGCTCTCTGTGTGTGTGTGTGTGTGTGTGTGTGTGTGTGTGTGTGTGTGTGTGTGTGTGAAGATGAAAGCAAGACGAAATAACACCCAGCGGGCCCGATTAGGCCCGCATATATATAATTCTGCAAGCCCGGTGGGAATTTAGTGGGTTTGCTAGTCGCCATTAACCGGGTTCTGTGTGATTATGTTTAGTGTAATCATGTAAATGTGTTAATAAGACCTTGTGATCACACAAAATTTGACGTAATTACGTAAATATTAAATCCCTGGTAACTTTGCTTGCTACAGGGCGTCGTGCACGCTAAGGGCTATCAATAGTTGGCAGACAACTTTGCTTGCTACAGGGACACACGGCGTCGTGTAGTCAATCCGCTAGCCACCCAGGCTTCAAAGGTAGAGCTATTAATAGTTGATAGAGCAACTTTTCTTGCTACAGGGGTGTTGTGCATGCTAAGGTCTATCAATAGTTGGCAGAGCGACTTTGCTTGCTACAAGGGTGCACGGCGTCGTGCAGTCAATCCGCTAACCATCCTGGCTTCTTGCCATCGGGGCACACGGCGTCGTGCAGTCAATCCGCTAACCACTCGGGCTTCGAAGGTAGAGCTATTAATAGTTGATAGAGCAACTTTTTTTTGCTACAGGGGTGTTGTGCATGCCAAGGGCTATCAATAGTTGGCAGAGTGACTTTGCTTGCGACAAGGGCACACGGCATCGTGCAGTCAATCCGCTAACCACCAAGGCTTTGAAGGTAGGTCTATTAATAGTTGATAGAGCAACTTTTCTTGCTACATGGGCACACGGCATCGTGCAGTCAATCCGCTAACCATCCTGGCTTCTTTCCATAGGGGTGCACGACACCGTGCAGTCAATCGGTTGACCACCTTGCCTTAGGCCCATGTCACACATAGGTAACAAACAAGCCCAATAAGTGTTTGTTTGGGCAGCCCCTGTGTCACACAAGGGCGGACTTCAAATGAAAAAATTCTTTGAGAATCAAGGAAGCGAGTCACAATACGCCACCTTCAAAAAATTCAGTGCGAACTGCAACTCATCGCCGATCGAAAGTCTGTTCGCGTTCAGAGTTCGCGTGTCCGTGCAAAGCTTGGGATGGGCGGGGAGGTAAGACTGGCCAGCTTTGCAAAGAGACGGATTGCTGTGAGCCAATCTTACAATGCCATTCAATTGCACACACGTCCGGGTGGACGTGTGTGACAAAGATCTTAAAAGGAAAATCTAATTGGAGGAGCACACGACACGTGTGGGTGATGGAGCATGTCAATGTTTGGAAAAGTGTACCTCAGCTTAGCCTTGAACGAGTTGAAAAATAAAAACAGTTGGTTGAAAGGAGAGAAAGAAGGAGAAAATTATTTTGGAAATTTTCCTCTTTAAATATGCCTTGAAAGGAAATTTTCATGTTTGTGAAATTAATTTTTCACGGGTAGTACTTGAAGTGGATCTATGAATAAGCGACGATTATTGTTTGATTAAAGTAGGAGGCTTATGCAAATTACACGATCTAAAAATTGAATATTAATAGTGGTGTTAAGTGACAATATTGATGGAGGGTCTTGCTGACAACACTCAATGAGGTGAAGTTCTATTGCTTTTGCCATATGAGCAATGAATGTGAATGCGATCAATTAAGAAATGATCTCGAATTCTTAAAGGAGGTATTAGAGCTGTTGGATGTAGCCATTGAGCGAGTTTTGTGAAAGGTTGAAACCAGGTTAAGTAAGTTTAGTTCAAGTAGGTTAAGTTATGTATATTTAGTTCAAGTAGGTTAGGTTAGGTAGTACGAAAAATTTAAATTTCAGATGCTATAATGATATGCATGGGTAGTTAATGAAAGACGTGGACTCTTTTCTTCTGCGGCTATTGAATGTTTGAAAGATTTCATGTTAGTATATATGAATGTTTTAACGATTTATAAATTTGAAAGAGGATTGAATGAAAGACTTTATATTTTTTAAAATAAGTCATTATCAAAAATCTATTAAGAAATGATCTCGGATTCTTAAAGGAGGTATTCGAGCGGTTGGATGTAGCCATTGAGAGAGTTTTGTGAGAGGTTGAAACCAAGTTAAGTAAGTTTAGTTCAAGTAGGTTAGGTTAGGTAGTATTAAGATTTTAATTTTCAAATGCTATAATGATATGCATGGGTAGTTAATGAAAGACGTGGACTCTTTTATTCTGCGGCTATTCAATATTGTGATCCGTTGGAAAGATTTCATGTTAGTATATATGAATGTTTTAACAATTTATAAATTTGAAAGAGAATTGAATGGAAGACTTCATATTTTTTAAAACTCAGCAGTAGCAAAGGATGCAAACTTGGGTGGGGGTTTGAGAGCAAGAAATAGAGTTCCTATTTTGACCTATGTATAGGGATGGGAAGCTTGTTAAATGGACTAGATCAAAGCTGACAAAAGAATTTCAAACCAGGATTGACTTGGGGAGCACCCTTGAGGTAGAGTTGGTGAAAGAGGTGATTATTGTTTTCAATGAAACACCATTTCCATGCTGGGAGAAAGGGATCCAAGGCAAGGGGATCGCATACTCAGTCACAATCTCTCATATTCTGGGGTTGGACTTGTGTGCCCATGAGTTTATGCACTAGATGGCTTTGATGAAAGTAGAACTCTTTCAAGGTCTTGGAGGCAAGTAGGCAAGTGTGAGTCTCTAGGATGGTTATAGTGTGGTGTTAAGATTATATACTGCACACTATTGTTTCTACGTTTTTTGGCATTTAGATTAACTATCAACTAGTAGCTAGGAGTTTGCAAGATGCAGTTATTACTATTTTGGATTTGACAAAGGTGGGAGACACACTAGTTTGCCAAGTACTTACTATACGGTAGCCATTTTTTGTTGGCATTTTTATTTGCTAGAAACTTTTGTCCTAGGAATTTGAAGTTTGAAATCTTTGGCTTTGATTGTATTTGTTTTCTTGGAAACTATTTGTCACCAAGAGAACAATATCTCTATGTGTGTTTTTAATTTGTTTGCCACTCTAAATTAGATAAGTGTCACATTACTTTAGCACTTTCAATGATCCGCTTAGGGTAAGCATGAAGTTTGGTTGTTTAAGTCTGTTGAAGGTTTAGGGCTTAGGGCTAGTCGCTTAGGTGCTCAGTGTTTGCAATCTGGCTGTTTTGGGCCACTTAAGTAAAGCAACGTTTGCTTTGCCCGCACGGATTTGGCTGCTTGGCCACCTAAAGCTATCCTTGGGGTTAGAGGTGGCTATTTCAATGTGTTTGTACGGGTGGGCCGGTAAGGGCCAGTCACTTAGGTGTTAGTACTTCGTAATTTGGCTATTTCAGGCCGCTTAGGGCTATCCACTTCAGGTTAGCGGATTCATATTTGGCCACTCTAAATTAACTTAGTGTCGCATTACTTTAGCACTTTCATTAATCTGCTTAGGATAAGCGTGAAGTTTGGTTGTAAGCGTGCAGTTCGGCTATTTAAATTCGCTTAAGGTTTAGGGCTTAAGGCTAGTTGCTTAGGTACTAAGTGTTTGCAATCTGGTTGTTTCAAGCTGCTTAAGTAAAGAGACGTTTTCTTTGTCCACACGAAGTTGGCCACTTAGGGCTAGCCGCTTAGGGTTAGAGGTCGATATTTCAATATGCTTGTACGGGTTGGCCGGTTAGGGCTAGCTGCTTAGGTGTTACTACTTCGTAATTTGGCTATTTCAAGCCGCTTAGGGCTAGCCACTTAAGGTTAGCGACTTCATATTTGGCCAGTCTAAATTAACTTAGTGTCGTATTACTTTAGTCATTTCACTGACCCGCTTAGGGTTAGCACACGGTTGGGTTGGTTAAGTCTGCTTATAGCTAGGGTAAGCCACTTACGGTATGCTGCTTAGGGGTAGAGGTGGCTATTTCAGTCCATTTATACGGGTTGGTCGGTCAGGGCTAGCTGCTTAGGTGTTAGTACTTCATAATCTGGTTGTTTCAAGCCGCTTAGGGCTAGTCACTTAAGGTTAGCAGCTGTAGCTTTGGATGCTCTAGACTAGCTTAGTGTCGCATGACTTTAGCCCTAATCCGCTTCGGGTTAGTACACGGTTGGGTTATTTAAGTCCACTTATTCAAGACACTTATGTAAAGTGACCTTTGCTTTTCCAGCTTGGAGTTGACTGCTCAAGGCTAATGGCTTAGGTCTTAGTTCTTTGCAATCTGGCTATTATAGGTCGCTATGGATTTTAAGTTTTGATTCATCAATCATTAAAATATTAGGGTTTGTACTATATCTACATGCATTGTCATGTAGACATGGGTGGGTATTTATGTTGCACGCGCATATATAGACATTGACCAATGAAGACAAAGGTATTACCCGATGGTCCTGATCCTCATGCACCTTTAGACCAAGGTGTACGAGGATCGGGCATGGATAGAGGATGTGAGGTAGTTTACACTGTTATCTGCTTATGGTTTGGCGGATTAGGGTTGGCCGTGCAAAGATGCTTATGGTTTGGACAATTAGAATTAGCAATAAATGGTTCCGCCAATCGAGGTTTTGTCGTCTAAAGATGCTTATGGTTTGGTTGGTAGGATATGGCTGTGTTTGGACGGTTAGGATTAGCCATTTAAGGTTAGCGGCTTTAATATTTGGCGGCATCCACAAATATAGGCATTGACCAATGAAGACAATAGTATTACCCAAAGGTCTTGATCTCCGTGCACCTCTAGACCAAGGTGTGCAGGGATTGGGCATGGCTAGAGAATGTAGGGTAGTTTACACTATTATTTGCTTATGGTTTGGCTACTGGTTTGGTTGGTAGGATTTGGTTGTGTTTGTCCGGTTAGGGTAGAAAAAATGTAAATATACTTCAAACAATGGCTTGTGCACTTGAAAACACAAAGGAACTTCAGTAACGCAAATAGACTTCTGAAACGGACTATAATAACGTAAATGGACTTCAATAACGTAAACAGGCCTCAAAAAATCAAATGAAGCATTTTGTTTTAAGTTTTATGATCATGGTGATTTGTTATTTTTGTTGCTTCATCTGTAGGTGAGTTATGGATGATAGGATGGTGTGTCCCTATGCACGATGCAAGCATCAGATCTTTCAAAAATGCAAGATCTACTTCATCGACCACATGCTTAAGTAAATGTATATGGATGTACATTTAAGAGAGATGCATCTATGCTATGTTTTCTTATCTCTTTTGATTAGATCCAATGCACTAACTCACTAGTTTTATAGATTGTGCTTCTAATGTCATCTGTAATTAGATAATCTTTTATGGAAATTCGTAAGATAAATTGTAAAAATTTGTGCCAATCGTGCGACTTCAGACCACTAAGATTTTCATCTCTAGAAAATACCATTTTCAAACATAGCATGCACCCAGTTAAACTCTGGAATGAAGATATGGTCTTCTTCACTTGTTGCTCCTCTGCCTTACTCAAAATCCATGGACCTTTTGGTATAGCAAACTTTTCATTCGGTTTAGGTCGACGCCACATCTTTGGCATTTGACCCACAGACTGTAGGTCGTCTCTTTAGGCCTTGATCTCCCTTTTTCTAGTGATGGTCTACCATAGGATCTCCTCCACATTCTAAAAAATGTGCATTGGGTTGAGCTGATGGTTAATAAGTAGGTCACTCCAATATGGGAGTTCATGAAAAATAGAGAGTCTCTTCATGCAATATGGCTTGAAATCCCCCTTTTCTAGCCACATGTTCTTCCAATCACTCTCTTTCAGTGGATGCATGTCATGTTTGCATATGTTTGGTCCTCATAGCTCATGCCCTTCATGCAAAAAACTATCGTGCTCCTCGTAAACTGTCTTGCTCAAATGATCAAAGCTGTAGAATCCAAGTTGTGAACCATATTTTGGGCATGCATGATCGCTCAAGTAACTCAAGCCTAGAAATCATAAAAAAGAAATAAAATCATAAAGCATTGATTAAGCGTTGACCAATTATTGCATGTAGGTGATGGTTTCAAAGATACTTACTTGAAAATGTAGCACCATAGTGAAAGCATGGAGAGAATATGTACAAAAGATATTTTTGCAAGTTTGTAAAGGAAAATCGAGCACCCCACTTGCTTCCACCACAACCCCCTTGCTGATGTGGAAAAATCTGGCCTTTTTCACACCTTGTCCCTTTTCCATACCATTTTGGATCCCAAAAATTCCAAGCATAGTTAGATAGATCTTAGATTTTGTGAGATCACTCCTTTTATGATAAAAATCATGGATATGCATCAACTTTCCAATTTTTAAATGATTTTCTCTATATCTTGATGGCTACACATGCAAATTGTTGTTCTTAACATTTTTTACAACTTCACTGAACTTTGTAGGTCAAGTATGTACATTACAATGATGCAAAGCACTTATTCACATTCCAAAACCATCATATGCATGCTTCCAAAAAAGTTTGGGTCCCGAATACCCAGAAAGGTATACTTATGTGATGGCTACCGCTAACAAGCACATGTACAGTATATACATTTTGGCATCCACTCTCATGCATCTAAATCCATGAAAATTACATAATATCAATCTTTCTATGGTATGTGCATGCCATGGCATGAATTTTGCCCCTCAACACCTACACATCCTTTAATATGTGCCATGAAATTTTCTTTGGATGGTTAATCTTCATTGAGGTGCCGTGGAGGTCACCTGATAAAAATGTAACCTATCACGTGAGTTCAACAGAAGGGTATTTAAAGTTCTTGAAACTTACAGAAATATGTATACAGAAGGGCATTAGTTTTTCAAATTTGAAAAAAAATTATAGATTTAAAAATAAAAGGATACATTATATTCTTAAGAAAATTCACAGATAAGGGGTTTTACAAACATGTCTTGAACGCACGTGATATGGTAGTTTTACACATATTGAACCCCCCAGGATTGAGGTCAACATGCAATGCAACTTCATATTCATCATCACTTGATTCGATGGCACTGGATCCTCACTTTCTTGAGCCTCTTCTAGTACATTGTCAAGATCATCTTCCTGATTTTCTTGTGCATCAAATGGATCATTGCACTTCTTCTTTTGAACAACTTGATCCTTTTTTCTACAGTTAATATTTTCTTCTCGGTATTATCAAACTCACATACTATGTAAGTCGCATTCCCACACACGCTTGACAATGTATGGGCCAAACCATCTTTTTGTTAACTTTATCGTAGTAGTATGTTGGTTATCAAGACTATTTTCATAAACCTACACCCAGTCAACTTCTTCAATAGGATTTGTTCTAAGCATGTGCCTCTTGTCAAACCTGTCTTTGTTCTTCAATCTTGCTTCTTTCAAATGCTTTCAACAAAATCAATATCTTCAAGTCTTTGTTTTGGTTGTTGTATACACAATGCAAGAAGGTTATCCCTATTGATTCCATCCTCCCAAGCTAATACATTCATATTGGAATCATAGCCTCAATTGGTATCAGAGGCTACAGTCCATATATTAACTCAATATGCATATACTAAGCTATGTGTTGTAATATCAGCCCACAAAAGCACATGACAATAGCTTTGGCCATTCACCAACTCTACCTCGGCAAGACTTAGCTAGAACTTTGATTAATGGAGGATGTCCACATTCTTTTTTCCGTTACGTTTAGGGTTGTAAGTAATAGTGAGAGCAAGCTTTATTCCCAATCTAGAGAAGAATTCCCTTGTTTTTTCATCATCCAATCCTCCCTTGTCAGCAACTATGTTTCCAACACATCCATAGCAAAAAATGGAGTCTTCCAAAAGAAACTTGCATGCCATTTGTTTATAGTTCTCAACCTTCCCCTTGATTAGTCAAGTCTTCTCTTACAAGCACTATGTAACACATTTTCCACAATCCCAAAGGCATACTAGCTAGTTCTATTGCCCATTTATAATGCATGGACAATGGGTAAGTAGGATGTAGCCCATCATGATGCCTAACATTTGAATATATTTGACAAGTACCACACGATTCCACAAATTGGGCTACATCCTTGTACACACCTTTCCACCAATAGCTTCTTTTAATTGAGAAAATTTTGGCCATACACCATGATGTCATCCCCATAAACTCTCATGAAACTCTCGAATGAGCTTCAACTAAGTCTCTTCATAAAAAACAACCACGTGTGGTGTAGCACTTCTTTGTTTTGGATGCTTCCATAGGTATCCATTTTTCTAAGAGTATCCATATGCCTTTTTACGTATCCATGTCAACTCTTGTTCACACCGACCATCATGTCTTGTCAAAGTAATTAAGTAGCACCCGAGACAATCACCCTCATAAATATCTTCTATAAAAGACTCAAGTTCATTTGTCTTGCAAGCATGATCACCCTTTGCATGATCTTTTGAAAAATACTCAAGTGCATTTGACCCGCAATGTGCTTGAACTCTGGTTTCAAGGACTCTATGTGTGCAATCCATCTCAATATAGCAATATTAGTTGTTGAATAGCTTATAATTGAAGAAGAGGAGTTGGGAGCACAGCGGAAGAGGAAGATGAATATGCGCACACACGCACACACACACACACACACGCATACCACCATAGCCACACACACAGATTGGAGGGGGAGAGCCGACACACATTGTGTGTCCCCTTTCTTTCTTCTCTATCTTTTGCACTTAGGCACAAATCCCTGAATGGATGACTCTCCACGACCATAGCATAAATGTCTATCTGCAATGCCACTCAAGTATTTGAGAATCGACTTGACAACATCACAATGCTTTTACCACAGTTAGACATAAATCTGCTGACATCTCCCACTGCATGTGCAATGTCAAGTCTTGTAGCCACCATGGCATACATGAGACTACCACAAGCTGAAGCATAAGGAACCTTAGCCATCACAACTTTTTTCTCAGCAGGTTTTGTATAGTCGTTCTTGCTAAGTTTCAAATATGCAGGCAATGAAGTACTCAAATCCTTCCCCTTTTGCATGTTGAACGATCAAGAAACTTGTGCACATAATCTTTTTAAGAAAGGTACAACAACCCCTTCTTACGGTCATGAGTAATGGCATACCCAAAATGTGATTGGCATCACCCAAATCTTTCATGTCAAATTGACTTTTAAGCTTGGTTTTCAAGTGAGCAATGTCCTTCTTGGAAATGAACAGCAATAAGCATGTCATCTACATAAAGGATAAGCATAATAAGCTGTCCATTGGGTTTTCTTTTCACGTAAAGACATGGATCCTCATTACTGCGCTTATAGCATAGGGAATGCATAAATGCATCAAACTTTTGATACCATTTTCTGGATGATTGCTTCAAGCCATAAAGACTTTTTAGAAGCTTACATAACAAATGTTCCTTTCCCTTTACCACAAACCCTTCAGGTTGCTGTATATAAATCTCTTCCTCAAGATCACCATGTAAGAAAGTTGTAATGACATCCATTTGATCAAGCTCCATATCTTCAGTGGAAAGCAAAGCAAGCAACGTTCTCAGTGTGGTCATCTTGACCACTTGAGAAAAGATTTCCTCGAAATTGACACCATATTCTTGCTTGAAACCTTTTGCCACTAAATGAGCTTTGTAATTGTCAATCTTCTTCTTATAAACCCATTTACAAGGCAATGCTTTCCTACCTTTTGGCAACGGAATGAGTTTCCATGTTTTATTCTTTGCAATACTGGACAACTCCCTCTTCATAGCATGTTCCCATTGAACTTTATCATTGGCTAGCATAGCCTCTTTGTAACAAGAAGGCTCACCACTATCTATTAGCAAAACAAATCCACACCTAAAACAAAACAATTTGGCGGATGTGAGACTCTTTGAGATCTCCACGGATGATCAAAACTCATACTAGCATGTGGCTCGGCAGCTGTCTAGACAGGAGGTGATACTTTAAAAAAGATCACTTTTCAAAAACCAACCTCTTTCACTGGTTGTCTATGCATCTTAGTCTCATTAAAGACAACATCACTGCTGCGGATCACTGATTGACTTTTGGATCCCATAAATGATAGCCAAATTGACCATCTACACCATAGCAAATGAAGATGCATTTCTGGACTTAGGATCTAGCTTGTTGTAACTTTGGGCTACTATGGTGGATGGAGCCGGAGGATAGCCATGGGAGCATAACAGAACAAGTTGAACGAGAGAGAGAGAGAGAGAGAGAGAGAGAGATTCGACACAGAGATGCAACAAAAATAACGCTATATTTTTTTATAAAAAAGGTCTTTACATAGAGTTCTCTCTTGCCATGCAACCTTTACTTTAGCTCAACTTTACTGCATGCCTATAAGAGGCTTTTCCCACTGACCAGCAAAGGGCTTGAACCCAACAATCCCCCCCTCAAGCCCGAACTGGACAAGCAACTCATGATACCTGAAGTTTTTGGTATAGTCGGCAACCGTGAGTTTTAGGTTTTCTCACAACCAAGGATTTCTGGTGTATCCATAACCTGGTGCAAGATTAGTAACCCCCCCTTGAACAGATAGGGTGTAGGTCAAAAAAAGTTAGCTACCAAAATGGAGTTTTTGGTTCACTTCCAAACCTTGGGTTTATGGTGTACGCAGTAACCTCATGAGAATGCAACAAAAATGGGCTGAGAACTGACAAAAATTGGGAGGTCTTACCATTTATGGATGGCAATGTCTATATCCCGTACATATTTGGACATGGCTGTAACTGACATTTGATAAGCTAAAAACAAGGCTTTTGACATGAAATATATGATTGTTTTTTACAATAGACACACCATAAGTCTATGACACCTAACAAGAAAAATAGAATAAAATTTTGGACTGTGTATATGTCGAGTGTTCTGAGCAAACCGTTGAATGAGCTTTCCTTTCCTGCTGCATGAGCTTTGAATTTGAAGTCGTATACCGCATTTTTGAAGCGAACATCCATGCATGACAGCTGATGCTGCATATAAAACAACATAGCTCCAAATCTTCGCTTGCACCATGATAGGATAATTCTTGGGCACCATCATCATGTCACCTTTCTTCATCTCCACATCACACGTCATCTCGCCACTCACTAGCAAACTTAGTCTCATACGCCGAGACTGCAATACTCTGACTGATATGCCGGACTATGGGGTGTGAATGGCTTTATGTATGAGTTATCACACTGTGTGTGAATACCCGCTTGGATAGGGCGTTGAAGACCAAACCAGGTGGCCCTTTGCTTGCAATGTGAAAATCAACACAAAAAAAAATATCTTTTGTAACGCAGTAATAGCGCAGACAGAGATCGCGATGGAGGAGCTGACAGTTGGCAGTGCTATGCAGCATATGAGGAGCACCGGCTTGAAAACCCAACACCAGCTTCAACTGCCGCCTGCTAGCAGCATTTTGAGACGCGAGCCTGAATTGCCTGTCCGCCTGCAATGACTCAACCTCTCCCAACTTTCTGTGCCTATGGCCCCCTCTTGAGCTGACGTCTGTGTCACTTCAACGGCGCCTTGTCTTGCCAGCACTAAGATCTTCTCGCTTGCCTAGGACTCGCCTTGTGAAGGCTCTCTGTAGGAGGAAGACGAATCACCTGCAGCAGCGAGCACCGAAGCTGGACAAAAAAAAAAAAATGCTTAAAAGGAGGTCGCTTTCATGCCTTGCATAGTCGCCATCTCAAGGCTC
Organism: Adiantum capillus-veneris; assembly: GCF_014529385.1. Taxonomy (NCBI): domain Eukaryota; kingdom Viridiplantae; phylum Streptophyta; class Polypodiopsida; order Polypodiales; family Pteridaceae; genus Adiantum; species Adiantum capillus-veneris. The sequence continues at coordinate 62,080,601 of NC_140942.1, read as the reverse complement.
TGATACCAGTTGTTGTAACTTTGGGCTACTATGGTGGATGGAGCCGGAGGATAGCCATGGGAGCATAATAGAACAAGTTGAACGAGAGAGAGAGAGAGAGAGAGAGAGAGAGAGAGATTCGACACAGAGATGCAACAAAAATAACGCTATATTTTTCTATAAAAAAGGTCTTTAAATAGAGTTCTCTCTTGCCATGCAACCTTTACTTTAGCTGAACTTTACTGCATGCCTATAAGAGGCTTTTCCCACTGACCAGCAAAGGGCTTGAACCCAACATAGCTTAGCACGCAACTCCTTGGGTACATATGCATAAGCTTCACAGACAAATGTGTGGAGTTTTTCATAAGACAATTTATTTCCTGACCATAACTCCAAAGGTACATGAAACTGTAATGAAGCATGTGGTGATCTATTGATCAAGTACACGGCTATGTATAATGCTTCAGCCCAAAATGTAAAGCATGGGTGATTAGACCCTGGAATCCGCCTCCCAACCTCCCACTATATAGGCAGGCTCCTAGCCTTTTTCCCTAGCCGGAATCATGATAGTCAAGAATTTGTTTAGGTTCATGGGGTAAGGTAGGAGGTTGAACATAATCGACCAGAATCTGTTGGTCAATGACGTTGTCGTCCCCATGTAGTCACTTACGTAGACGGCTTACATGAAACACCGGATGGATACGAGAATGTGTAGGCAACAATAGTTTGTAGGCACGATCACCCACTTACTTGAGTATTTTGAAAGGCCCACAATATCGTGGAGATTTTTTAAGTGTTGGCCCAGTTTTAGACTTTCTAAATGCTCTGGCACACGTAAAAATGCTTCCTCCCCTTCCTCAAAGGTAACTTGCCGACATTTCTCATCAGCGTACTTCTTATATATGGATCGTGTGCTTGTCGGATTTTTGACAAGCGAGTTCCAGCATATCCATGTTGGAGAGAAAATCCTTAACCTGTTGGAGTTTTTCGGTTGCCAACCCTACCGTAACAAGTGACCTAGGTTGAAAGCCATACATGAGCATGAAAGGACTAAATCCAGTCATGACATGCTTAGCAGTGTTGTAAGCAAACTCAAGAAGAGGTAGATATTCTTCCCAGTCTGTTTGTTTCTTGCTAACATATGCACGTAGCATACCCTCTAGCACTTGTTTAACTCGTTCAGTTTGACCATCCATTTTTGGATGATCGGCTGTACTGAGGTTGAGTTGTGTACCCAATCATTTAAACACAGCCCTCCAAAAATGACTGTTAAACTTGGGATCATGATCACTAACAATGTTACTTGGCAAGCCATACAACTTGTATAGGTTGTTCACAAAAAACTTGTCTAATTCTCTAGTCTTAATCGTCTATTTGGTTGGAATAAACTTACATAGTTTAGTCAACCGGTCTATGACTACCCATACTGAGTCATGACCTCGTACAGTGGTTGGTAAACCCACAATATAATCCATAGAGATACTTTCACATTTACCATTGGGAATCTCCAAAGGGTGTAAGATTCCTCCTCCTTTCAGGCACTCTGCTTTGTTAACTTGACATTTTTGTTGGCAATGTGAGACATAATCTTGAACAAAGCCATGTAAACCTGGCCAGTAAAACTGTCTTCATACTAGAGCATAATTCTTTATAATACCCGGGTTCCTTGCACTTGGACTGTCATGACATTCATAAAGAATTTGGCACCGAATGTCTGTGTCCATTGGTACACAAACTCTCCCCTTATGGAGTAGGTACCCATTGTCAATGGTAAAATTCTTCCATCGCTGTAGTTCATCACTCGACAGAGGAGAACTGTGTGTGGAGGTTAACAATACACTACCATCATTGGAGTGAGAAGGATCCCTCATTTGTACATGGCTCCACACTTTGGAATATGCATCATCTTGCTTGTATTTTCCCTTAAGAGAATCCAAAAACTCACTACAAAGTTCCGTGAACAAGAGAGAATCGATCTCAGGCATACGACTAAGAGCGTCAGCCACCACATTGTATCGTCCTTTACGATACTAGAGCTTTGCATCATATTCTTGAAGAAACTCAGCCCACATGGCTTTTTTACCCTTCAAATCGGTTTGTTGTGTAAACCATTTAATGCTTTCATGGTCAAACACAATCTCAAATTGAGTACCATACAAATAATGTCGCCATGTTTTCAAAGTAGACACTATTGAATAGAGTTCGCGTTCATAAGCAGAATAATATTTGCTATGTTGAATCAAGCCTCTTGCTTTCAAATGCAATTGGGCGCTCTTCTTGTAGCAGGACTGCTCCAATAGCAAGGTCATTGGCATCCATTTACAAAATGAATGGTTTCAAAGGATCTACAATATCTAGAATTGGAGTTGTAGCTAATGCATCCTTGAGCGTATCAAAACTAGTCTGTTGAGCGGGTCCCCACTGAAAAGCTTTGCCTTTGCCTTTCAGTTGGTCCGTCATGGGAACAACAATATTAGCATAACCTTCGATAAAAACCTACAAATCCTTTAAAAATCTGTAACTCTTCCAAATTTTTAGGAGAAGGCCACTACCGGATGGTATCCACTTTGGATTGATCCATGTGTAGCCCAGTAGCCAAAATAACATGCCCAAGATAGTGAATTTCCTCCTTTAGAAAATCACACTTAGATTCCTTGGCAGCTAATTGATTTTTTCGTTACAATTTGAACACCTGCCTCAGATGTTGTAAGTGTTCTTCTTCACAATCATTGTATACTAGAATGTCATCGAGAAAAACGATGACAAATTTACCCAAGTACGGCTTCAAGACACTATCCATAAGTGTCACGAATGTTGCGGGCGCGTTGGTTAACCCAAAAGGCATAACCAAAAACTCGTAGTGTCCAAACCTTGTTCGCAACGCACTTTTGGGTATATCAAAAAGTCGAATACGTACTTGGTGATAACCCTATCACCCGACCACAAGTCTATTTTTGTAAAAATACGAGCATGAGTGAGCTTGTCGAACAACTCATCCACGTATGGCAATGGGTACTTGTTCTTAACAGTAACCGTATTTAAGCCACGATAGTTTACGCACATGCGCATACTACCATCTTTTTTCTTCACTAATAGGATAGGAGAAGCCCATGGTGAAGAAGTGGGTTGGATAAACCCTCTGCTAAGATAGTCAGCAAGCTAACGTTCCACCTCAGTAGCTTCAGAGTAACTCATGCGGTAGGGTGGTTTACTGATTGGTTTACTACCTGCAAGCACATCGATGCTATGTTGCACCGATCATGTCGGCGGTAATCCTGATGGCAAATCATTAGGAAAAACATCGTGAAATTCCTTTAATAAATTTTTTAAATCACTAGCAACCTTTGCTTGTTGAGAAGTAGCCATTGGTGGAAGAGATGAGAGAGAAGCATGCGACATTGAGAATGTTCAACAGATTCAATGTTAGATAGAAAATGAGACAGTGAGTAACACAAGAAAACCCGATCTATTTCATTATCAAAGACGAGCTGCATAAGCTCAGCTGTACATATCAGTGGTGAAGAAGGCATATCCTTCTCTCTTAACAACAACACATGTGTGCCATGGAATTCAAACATCAAGCTGTTGTGCTCATAGCTATGCTTCAGTGATGGTCCTAGGCTATGCAACCATTCCCTACCAAGGACCACGTTTGCCCTCTCCATGTTCATAACTTGAAAATCCAAGGATGTTGAGTAGCCTTGTACTTCCAACAGTACATCTCGGACTTGAGTATCCTAGATTTTGGCATCATATCCATTCATCATTGCTACCTTGTAGCGGTGGGAACTTGATGTTTGAGGAAATTTGAGTTTTTTCACCAATCCATAGTTAATGAAATTGTGAGTAGCACCGTCATCTACCAAGATGCGCACCTTGTGCCCTTGCAGAGATACGTATATAAGTACTAACTCATGTGGTCCGAAGGTCTATTGCCACATGGAAGCTGTGAGACAGCATTCATGCACCACCTTGGTGTGTGTTACTTAATTCCATTGTAGAGAATTGTGAGGAAGACTCAAGAGGCAGCAGTTGCACCGTGTGCACTGCTTTCTCCTTGCCTTGGGCAGCAGATTTCCCCTTGGGACAATCCTTTTTTCCATGATCGATTCCCGAGCATTGAAAACATAACTTCTCTTTTTAAACCTTATCAAAGTCCTTAGAAGAGAGAGGACCACGGGACCCCTTGGGTTTTTTTGCTGCTTCAGAATTGGCTACTATAAATTTCCTTTTATTGTGCCCATAATGTGTGCGTGTATTACCATGTGTATTAGCAGGCACGTTATTATATATGTGATTTCTTTTCATCCGGATCATCATGAATGTGTGCTTTCACTATGGCCTCCTCAATGTTTTAGGGTCCTGAGTCTTGACGTGCTTCTTAAACTCTGGCGTCAGACCGCGGATAAACCCACGTACTTGTTGAAAGGTATCCAGTCCTTCTAACTTGAGGATAAAATCTCGATAGTGAGTGATATATTCAACCAATGATGGGTGTTGGCACATGGAACACGTGTTCCAAGCCGTCCAATTGCGATCTGTTTCATTTGTAGGCAGAAATTATTTTCGAAACATAACCTCAAAGGTTGCCCAACTCTGTGGTATGATATTCTTCTCCTTGAGAGACATCCACCATTTGTAGGCCTTGCCTTTCAAAATTAAACTTGTTTGCAGTGCTCTGACTGCGTCCAGAGTACGCCGTAAGGCATGAACTCCATCCCACTTGGCTGAGAAAGATATTCACTGCATCCTTATTGCGATCTCGGTCTTCGCCCTTAAAAGTCGGTGGTTTGGTGTTTTTCAACAAGGCATCCACCTCCTTGGCAGTGAGTGTGTGCAAAGAATCTAGAGATGGACCTTGTCCATGATCAGAAGGCCTTGTCCATGAGTAGCTGCATGCTCCTGCATGTATGTGTCAAAACAGGGCCCTTGGCCTGCTGCTGTGTAAGTTGTATCATTGATGTAGATAATCTAGTGACTTTTTCATTTAGAGATGCAAAATTTCCTTCCATTACTGATATGCGTGTCTGAAGTGCACAAAATTCTTGAATATCAAGCAATTTATAAGCGTCGTCACCTACCGTAGCGTCGCGGGCACTCTCCATGAGAGCATCCGGCCGCAAGCTATCATGGGTAGGATCAGACGTATGATGCTCAAAATCAAAAGTCATATTAATATCTGAATCCATGGCAACACCGTGCAGTGGAAGGAATAGAAAAAAAAATATGTTGAGTTGAAAAAGAATCCGGAGTCATAATTGGTACCGCAGTCGATAATTAGCCTTGCTAATTATGTTGGAGATTGATGTGAAAGAGTCGTCATCAATGAATGTTGATGCGATGCGATCATTTTTGCAATTTTAAAGGAGGAACAAGACATTGACATTGTTTAAAGATGTTCGCAGCCCGTTGGCAAGATTATGTTGCCCTTGTTGTACCAAGATTTAATTGCAAAATTCTGTAGGTTATTTATTCTTTTCCTATTGAACGGGATGCTGTGAATCGAGTCCGTGACTCTCTTGTGATATGCCAAGATGCCTTTCGTCTTGTAAGGGTGTGTTCCGGGGTGGGCATGCACCCTAAGTTCAAAAAAAATTTGCCCAATTTTGTGGGCCTTAGGAAAAGTGTGAAAAACACTTATTGTAAACGGTTATGGCCGCTGCTGCAGGCCACCGAATAGACCAGGGAACTCGCAGCACCCTGTGTGGTGCTCCAATGGGGTCGCTGAAGAAACGTTTTTTGATAAGCAGAGTCGGGCACACCATTCAAGGCCAAACTCGAGGCGTGCCGAGCAGATGCTCCCGTTGTCAGCCTTGCTTGCAAGCGGTGTTGCCCACATGCTCCTTCTCATCAAGGCCACGATGGGGAGAAGACATACCTTCATGCACATGCAAGAGAGCTCCAAAAAGGTAGGGCTCTCCATGCCCTTGTGTCCCAAAAAAAAATCAAGCAACTTGGTTCTTGATACCAGTGTAAAGCATGGGTGACTAGACCCTGGAATCCACCTCCCAACCTCCCACTATATAGGAAGGCTCCTAGCCTTTTTCCCTAGCCGGATTCCCATGTCCACACTGCCTAGTCTGTCCCCTGGCCCAGTCCGTGACTCCCTGGCCTTGCCCTTGTCCTGACACAAAATGCTTGCGGTAAATTAGTATGTGATAGCATAGACATAATCCTCTCTTGTATGGTCCTATTCATTCGTTCCGCAACATCATTTTGTGCAGGGGTATAAGGAGCTGTAAACTCACGCTTAATTTCCCTACTTGAACAAAAGTCTGTAAACTCTTTGGAGACATATTCTCCATCATTATCTGAGCGCAAAGCTTTCAACTTATGTTCAGAATTAGTTTCAACATTGGATAAGAACTTCTTGAAGCAAGAAAAGGTCTCATCTTTAGACTTCTTGGCATACACCCAAACATGTCGTGTTGCATCGTCAATGAATGTAACATAATAGGGCACACCACCATGGGATTTAGAAAGCATAGGCCCACATAAATCATTGTGCACGAGCTCTAAAGGTTTTCTTTCCTTGTCAAAAGAATGTGTACCATGTGTCTGTGTTCGCTTTCCATATTGATGATGCTCACAAAAGGGAAAATTAAAAAATGACAAAGACGGTAAGTATCCCAAACGAGAGAGGGTCTCCATTCCCTTTTTTGACATATGTCCTAACCGGCTATGCCACAAAGCAATGGCTGGTAGCTCGGTTACAAAAAGAACACTCTTTTTATGAGATACATAAAGAGGATAAAGTGAACCAACTTTAGAAACATGGGCTATAAAGAGCATAAAGTGAACCAACTTTAGAAAGAGGATAAAGTGAACCAACTTTAGAAACATGGGTTATAATAAGATGACCACCCTTCGCAACCCACCAAGACTACTGATGAAAAGTGACTTTGTAACCCAAGTCATCAAGACATCCAACCAAAATCAGATTGCATGTCAAGGCTGGAACATGATGCACATTATGAATGATAAACTTCATCCCATTTGCCATAATCATGGCAATATCACCTACGCCAACAATGTCACAAGAGTAACTGTCACCAAGTGTAATAGAGCCAATGGTTTCCTCGTATGTAGAACACTCTTTTTATCAGATACATAAAGAGGATAAAGTGAACCAACTTTAGAAACATGGGCTATAATAAGATGACCCTTTGCAACCCACCAAGACTGTTGATGAAAAGTGACTTTGTAACCCAAGTCATCAAGACATCCAACCGAAATCAGATTGCATGTCAAGGCTGGAACATGATGCACATTATGAATGATAAACTTCATCCCATTTGCCATAATCATGGCAATATCACCTACGCCAACAATGTCACAAGAGTAACTGTCACCAAGTGTAATAGAGCCAATGGTTTCCTCGTATTATGTAGTAAACCAATGCCTATGAGGTGTGGCATACAACGAAGTACCGAATCAAGAATCCATGTATGGGATACTTCACCACTAACAAGGATTTTAGCTAGCATAGAACTCTGCAAAGATAGAGTTTGTTGTGCATCATAAAAGACATCATTATTTTCAGTCAACATATTAATGTCTTGCACATCATTGTCATCCTGAACTATGTTCAGTTCTTCAATCCTAACTGAACTCTTTGGTTTCTCCTCTTTATCATCATATCTTTGCCTTTACCTTTGCCCTTCTCTTTGTCGCGCTTCCAAGCATAACAATCCTTCTTGTGACCAGACTTATCACAATAATGGCATTCAACATTGCGGCAACCACGAGACTTTGATCTACCCTTTGATGCATCTCTATTGCCCTCTTTCTTTGGACTCACGTTGCGAAGAACGTCCCTTACATTTCTTATCATCCCTTTGCACATAATGAGCTTTGCCATAATGTGAGCTAGTCATGGTCTTTCGACACATCTCCTCTGACAAAAGTGCACTGATAACATCATCGTACTTTAGCATACCATTAGGAGAAGAGTTACTAACAGCTGTCCAAAAGAAATCCCAAGGGGTGACAACGAACAAAGTAAAAATAGTGCTTTCATCTCATCATCAATGGTCATGCACTGTGCACAAATCTAGGCAAAAAGAGAATCAAAATCATTGATATGGCTGGCAATGCTAGCTGACTCCTTCATATGAAGGTTGAAAAGTTTCGCTTCATGAAAACCTTATTGCTATCCGTATCCTTTTCGTAAGTGTCGCATAATTTTGGCCATAAAGCATGAGCAGACTCGCATTCTAACATTGAAAAGTATGCCAACTCACCAAGGTGCAGTCTAATCGTAGACTTGCATAGCTCATCAAGCTCCTCCCACTAAACTGAGTCATGTGCATATCTTCAGTTCTAGCCGCATATGCCATAGGCAACTTTTGCTTCTTTTGGGCAAGCATATCATGCATTTGGATCTTCCAAAGCTGAAAATTAATGTCATCAAACTTCTTTATGTCATAAATGTCATGGTCTTTGCTAGCAGACATGGTGACAAAACTACCAAAAGATACTAGGAAAATTTTGGCAGAGTCTCCTTTGTATTTGGACTATGTCAACCAAAATATGAGACAAAATGGCCAAGTATGTCACTCACAAAGCATAAAAGAGGATAGTGCCTCTCAAAAGCACACTATATAGAGACCAACTGAGGCGTATAAACTGTCAAACTGACCATAGACCACCAACTCGGTGTCAAAAGAACTTATACTACTCTATACATGTCCTATGGCGAGGCCTCGTAAGGGATACTCCAGCTACCTATATCACCGAAGGTATTTCCACATTTGAGAATACCCCAGCTCAATAAAAACCTCACGCTATCAACCCTCAACAATATAGGTTATGCAGAAAAATGTGTAGCCAAGTCTCAGAAATATCTATCATCTGGTCCAAGTCTCAGAAATGGACGGGAATGCTATACTAGCCAAAAGATGGCTCCATAAAAGCGTACAATGGCAGTATCCCCACAAAGATGTACAATTCTGTCAATGACGCTCAAACAGGCACCAAAAGCATGTGCATGCAAAGAAATATTCTTGCGAGGAGTTAAAATGCTCTCAAAAGAGCTCATACATATGCAGTTTAACTTCTCTTTTGGTAGTTTGTGCGCATAAAAATTTGCTCCAACTAGAACCAGAATATCACAACCCTAAACCAAAAGGGAGTTAAACTACGAGGAGCACAAACTACCAAAAGAGAGCTGAAAAATGCAGCTCCTAAACCATAGCTCGAATGACGTTTTTGATGGCAAGAATGGCTCCAAAAGGGGTTAAAACACCAGGAAACCCGGTGGAAACGCTCTCGGAATGCTAAATTTTCCGATGTCAAAGTCAGAACCCTGTTTGCACTCTTGAAAGTGCACGCGCACGTGGAAGTAATTTTGGGAATGAACCAACTCTGATACCAAATGAAGGAGAGGAGCAGGGAGCACAGCGGAAAACGAAGATGAATACGCACACACACCATCGTAGCCCCACACACGGGTTATAAGGGGAGAGCCAACACACATTGTGTGCCCCATTTCTTTCTTCTCTATCTTATGCACTTATGCATAATACACACTCTACTTTGTGTTAGTGGCTCACACAAGTGTATAACTGTACACTTAGGGTTAGTAGCAGTTAGTGATGGGCGGTCGGTTGGCCATTAAACCTAATTGTAATCATCCCAAGAAGTGGTAGGCAATCTATTTCCACAATCACAGATGCATCATTCAAGTACTCTTTTATCACACTTCAATGTTGTAACCACACCCCACGATAAAGTACTCTTTATCGCACTTCACTGATGTAAAGATACCCAACAAAGCTCTCTTTATCTGCACATAGTTTACATACACTTTCATGCATCTAAAATTATGAAAATTAGGTTTTATTCATCATTTTATTATATTTATGTGCCACTGTAGAACATCCACCCCCTTTGAATGTCATGGTAGATCACAAGTTGGAGCTTGTTCAATAAATTTTGTGGTTTAATCCAAACTCCATTTTTTAATAATAATAATAATAAAATTTCCTTGTGGTGGGACTAGTATATAAGGTAGAAATCAAATTCACATGGTATCTATATGCTCCTTTGAAATTAAAATTATGACCTAGGTAGCTGCCTTGTGTATCTATCACTCTATGTGTGGTGGGGTTTCCACTTTGCAATAGCTACCAAGATAATGGATGTCTACCCTTTTCCTTGGCACTACAACTATCAATTAGGGAGCTAGTATTTTGGCTAGTTTCTTCCTTGCATGGTATGTAATCAATCTCGTCCTAGCTTCCTTATTTGGTAGCTACCCCGTAGGATCAACTTATAATGGTTGTAGTTTAATGTGAGGTAGCTACCAACATATAGATAGCTAGCACTTTACTTGCATTGAGGGTGTATACCACATGATAGGTATCAAACACTAGTAATTTTGTTGATCATGTAGCTAGAGATAGATAGTTACCACTTTACTTGCATTGAGGGTGTATACCACATGGTGGAAGGTATCAAATTTCACTAGTACTTTTTTTTATCATATAACTAGCTACCCTTTAGGGGATAATGCATTGGTACTTTTGACCTGATTACACTATTTTTCCACATTATGTATGTTTGTGTTGTAGAGGTGGTCCAAAAATACTTTTAACATATCACATGACAAGACTCATGTTACCCTTTTTGTTTAGCAATCTTTTATGCTACATTATGAATAGTTGCAAAAGCTTAGCATAACATTCTAAGAACATTGGGTTTGGTCAGATGGTATTGCTTCCCCATTCAAAGATAGTAGACCATTTTACTTCGTTGCTAGGTTGACATATTGGCAGGTATTAAAATGACATGGAATTTTCTAGGATTGAGCCATGGAAAAGGTGAGCATGATGGACTAGGGGTTATCATCAAAATCGTCTCATTCATGACAAAATGAAGATGAAGAGAGTAAAACTCCAATGTGTAGCCCAATTAGTGGCATCCTTGAGGAATACCATGTCCATAGGCACTAAAAACCCGCACCAATAGCCAAAATCTATACATGTGAGGTCTTTCACTACACACCACAAAGGCCACAGGATGACTGGTCCCCCACCCATGCTTGCGTATCCTAAGTATTTGTGAGTTGGATTTGTGACTCTAAGTATCATGACATGAGGGGAAGGATAGAATATATTTTATGAGGACATGTGTGTTTTAGTACCTTGCTACTTGGGATGAGCACTATATGAAACAACCTCTAATTTTTAAGATTTTGATTGAGATTATGGGCTCTCACTCTCTCACACACACACACACACACACACACACACAAATTGGTAGTTATGAGCTTTGTTTGCTTTTAGATCTATTAGCCACTAGATCTAGTAGATATGAGCTCTAGTTTCTTTTAGATCTATTAGCTACTAGATCTAGTAGCTATAGGAGTTGATACCTACCAAAGATGAGGATACACTTCCCATGAAATACACCTTTGAGATACATCTTCTTTTTTGGGCCAAACGTGAAAGTTGTTTGTCCAAAAAGAGTTCACAATTTTTTTCACTTTCTTTGTGGCTAAACATGTTGTGTGCGGTTGGCATTCACACAAAGGTTGTGTTTGTTTCCGCTAAAGTTTTACTAACAAACTGTTTCTCCGATGAATACCAAGAATTGAAGAGCCGATAATGTAGATTTTTTAATCCAAACCTGTACTAGTTATACACACACACACACACACACACACACACACACACACACACACACACACACACACACACACACACTTGAGGTTGCATAAAATGGTTATTATGATGTTGATTTTGGAATGAGTTTTGGTTTTTTGGAGGAAGATGTTGGGTAGGGTTTTGAGCGGATGCAAGACGATTAGTATCACTAAAGACGAGATTGTTCTTTCTTGTATCATAACCAACACAATCATAAGCCCTAAGTTGTTGAATGGAGCCAACAACTTTGACCAAAGAGTTATATAAGAAACCTAGCGCTTGCAAGATCTGCCAGAAGAGGCAGCAGAGACCTGTGTTCAACAAGTGCACCTTCTCAGCAAGACCCCCCTCGGCAGGAGCATAGCGTTTTCAGCCACAAGAATAGCCAGTGTTTTCAGCAATTGCAGATTAGGTTCTTCACCATCATTTTTTTCTGAATCAAAAGGATCATTATCATCTCTCCTCTTGAACATCTTGATTTTTTTTTGCATGCTATGGTAACTTTGAGCTTTGTTCCATCGAGCTCCATCAAGGTATATGAATCCATGTTATCGCCAGCAAGCTGCACTAGACACCCAACAACAAACATCAAAGTATCTTCATGTACATGGAAAATTTTTTGTTGATCAAAAGTAGACCCTAGACAATCATGGGAGGATTCGTGTATAGAAGTTCAAGACATCTTGGGAGCTACACACTCCACTGTTACAAGTGCTCACTACCTTGGCCATATCACTACAAACCATATAATGCAAAGTGTCTTATGGTGGTCATTTATGTTCAAAAATTTGGTGCAGTGTTTCGAGACATGTGAAAACTATCAACAGTGTGCTTCCAGGCCTACTCGGAAAGCCAAGAAGCCTCTTGTCTGGATTCGCTTTGGGAGGTCGGGCATCAACTTCAGTGGCCTAGTCCATCATTTAGGCTAACCGGGTAACAAACAATACATTCTAGTGGCAACAGAGTATGCGACTAAGTGAGACGAGGATAGCGGAAACAGAGTATGAGACTAAGGTAGACGAGGAAGTGGCAACCTTTGAATTTACAACTAGCACAGTGGCCAAGTTTTTGTATGATAACATTTTTTGCAAGTTTGGCTACCCATGAAATTACGAGTGATCGAGGGACACACTTTGTGAATGAGCTACTTGCTACCGTGTTTGAAAAGTAGAAATTTTCCACCCCAAGCCATGCTCTTACTCCCCAAAGAAAATGGTTAGGATGATAGAACCAACCAAGTTCTAATTGCATCCGAAACACTCATAGTAGGAGTTTCCATCATCTTACCATCTTAGCACGCTTTGGTAGGTGACACCGTTGTCTTTAATTTATAAGAAATTTCTTTATATTAACACTCAAGGGGATAAGGCAACTAAGGCATCGAGTGAAATATTGCGAGTACATTAAATGAGCAAGTACATGGAGAATGAGTGGAATTTAAGAATTTCCTAATTAGGGCATCTAGTTGATACTCATAATGAATCCGAGTACATTCTAGGTGTGAAATACATTTCTTTAGTGCTAGCTCTTTTCAAGGAAAACACCAACAATTTTTGGATTCTAGAACAAATATATTGCTAGCTTCTACTAGCTCAGAAACCATCCTTAAATAAGTCCATCAGCTTACAAACAATTCATGTCCAAGAAGGATTTCTTGAAAAGAGACGCAACTATAGTGGAAACATGTCGTTGAATCAAAAAACTTTCCAGTGAAATGTTTAAAACAAATAAGAAGGAAACAAATAGTGGGTGGATACTAATGTTGCAAGTCAATGCTCCAAGGGATGTGTCTTGTTACGCAAACACACATGCATGTATGTTTTTTCTATTGAGATACTCTAGCTAACCACAAATATAGATATGGTCATCCAAATAGCTCCTTTGCTTTGGCAGCCCCTTTCTTTCCTTGAAAAACTGTGGCAATTACCTCGTTCTTGACCCCCCTTCCATTCTCTTGGTTGTTCGCCTCTTACAAGCTACTCAAAACAGCCACATGTCTGCCCATACATGGCTCTAGATAATTAGAACTTATCCATGGCAAAATCCTCCAAAAAGCATGTTGGTCTCTTGGCTTTGCCAGCATGTAAGTATACCGCTTCATGTGCACCTAGATGGGCATATGTACATTACATTTTGAGATAAGTATGCCTCATGCATAGTCACACATGCAACATTTATTTTTCTTATATGCAACCATGCAAGGCCTTTTGTAAATACATAAATTTTGGCATACTTGCATCAGGAACATCTAACTAATAACTATTCTTAGTGTGACTACATCCTTACTAACCCCAGGTACTCGTTCGGTCACACTATATCTGCTAAAGGTCTTGCCCCTAACCCAAAAAAGGCGGTTGCTATTCTTAACTATTGTTTTAGTGGGTATATGTGGAGCCCTCTAATCCAAATAGTGTCTTAGAGACGTAACATTTTATTTTACATCAAAGCCTACTCATGTTCATGCCCCTTTCTTTGGGAAGAATTCAACCCTTATTATGATAAACGTTTTTCAAATACATCGATGAAGACCAAAATATTATTTTCCATCACATGGTTTGTTAATAAGCATTGTTGTTGGACGGATACGCTGCGATGGACGTCAGCACAACGAGAACTCGTTTAACAAGATTTGTCAGCTAAGGATGAAGCTCGATCCGCAGGCGCGTGGAAGCAAGCATGGGGTGTCAACCTACACTCAACCGACTCCTAATTAATTCCTACAGAGGTCTCTACCAATTATCTAAGTCACAGTCTTCAAGAGTGCATAAGAGGAAACTTCTTACAACGCTTTCTAGAGCCGAACACCCATCAAACAATCTCAAAACACCATAGAGCTTGAAGGAGACCCTACTAATACCAATAGGTCGCTCTCCCTAAGGTCTATGAACCAAAACCCCAACCCAAGACACTCGGTGCAAAATCACGTAGGATGTCTGGTCGAAATTTGCAGGTCTTCGTTTCCGAAATCTAAAGTACCTAATGTGTAGCTCTACTCAATGTGAATGCGTGGATATGCTACAACGCAAAATCGGACAACGTATGCTCACCGAATCACCAGATGAAGCTCGTAGAAGGAGCTTGCAAAACCGGACCGTACGCGCGCAATGTAGGTATCGACGCGTAGCTCTCGTTGAGGGCAATACACTACACTTCTCCACATTCGATTGCGACCACCGGTGCACACGTAGCGTCAAGATGAAGCTCACACTCTCTCTCTCGTACACAGTACGCTCACTCACAGACTTCAAAACTTGTTTTTAAAATGACAAAGGGTTTTTCATTAAGGTCAAAAAGTGGTATAAATACCTTACAATTCTCAAACCCTAAAGTTCCAAAATCAACCATCTACTCAATCTAACTATCAAAACTGGGATACAATCTGGAAACTTCTGTAAGCCACAATATTTACAAGGTGAAAAATCGGGTTTCCTCAATAAATGAATAATTACAAAAAATGATAATCTTCCGAGTAGTTAGTTTCCGTGGGGTGTGTCCAGCTCTAACACTCCCCCCCTCCTTACTCATGTCGTCCCTGACATGGCCGCTGATCTGCTTCTTCATCGTATGGTTTTGCGCATCTTGATCAATGATTCGTATCTTGCATGTAGATTCATCATTGTTGGGCCAAAAATATCAATGTTTATTGTGAAGAAACTGGTGTAGAACGCTTCTTCAAAGGCCTGGAGGTGATAGGATGGTAGAAACATTATTCTTTGATACAACGCATGTATCACCTCCTTGGAAGGCTGACCAGACAGATCATAGGCACATCTATAAGTATCTTGGAAGAAGAAGATATTGTCTGTCACCTGGCCTGGCTTGAATTTCTCAAATACTGCTAAAAGAGTTTTATAGATTTTCTTCATCATGATGCACGTAAGGTTAGGTGAGCCAGTGAACAATTTGATGGTGCTCGTTAGGGTTTTCACCATGTATTGGACACTTATTCTCTCACCTGCCTTCAAGCCCGGAAACTTAGGATAATTCAGCCAAGTGGGTTGGCTCCTTTGTAATATCGCTTGGGCCTTCCACGTCCTGATCCTTGGTAGAGAACAAAAGCTGAGGTTGTCTCTGATGTTTTTCGGTGCCTCTACCAAATGGATTAGGTATTGTGGGTACTTTGTCATCCAGGCCTTCCTCCATTTTGGTTGAGAGTCAACTATTAGCCTGACCCCTTCTGGTTGGGAGATATCTGCATTGTAGAGTGTCACTGTAGGCTCTTCTCTAATCCTCTTATTGATGGTGGCAGCTTCATACTTCAGCAAAGGATATGGGAGAGAGGGTTGAAGCCATTCGCGCCTGAGGTTGCTGGTGTCGATCTTCTGGATAGTCATGGATTTGAAAACCCTCTGCCCCCATTCCAAGGCTTCCTTAGTCGTCTCTCTGATCTCCACCTCTATTGCTTTACGAAGATTTCCTCCTCTTCCTGTGTCAAATCTTGTGGCTCTTGAGAGGATCCTTCTAGGATTTCCTCTTGCATGGGTATGTCCACAGGATCTGCCACATTTTCTAAATCTATGCATTCATTGGTTGTTGGCCCTGTGCCTTCTTGCTCTCCCGCTTGCTTTCCTCTCAACTCCTTAATCTGCTTTTGGAGTTTCTGTTTTTTTGTTTCAACTTCTTCGCCCATATTCACGAGGAGGTCGTTCAATTCTGTGTTCTCGGCATCTATCAATGATTTGATGAGTTGCTGACATTCCTCTTCAACTCCTTGCATTCTTTGGGCTGCTACCTGATTTTCTTTTTCCATTTCCTGGCATCTTTGCAATTCCCTTGCTAGATTGGCCTGTAGCTCCGCTTCTCTCTCTTTCTGCCTTTGACTTTGTCCTTGTAAATTAAGAGTCTACTTCCAACTTTATCTTCACTTCAGTGGCCTTGAGAGCTACCATCTCACTTTCTGAAGCCATGGACTGCTCTCTTAACCCCGTTAACTTTGTCATCACCACATCCCAATCATTGGAGGGCGGGTGCAGGTCCACTGTATCTGTGGCCATCTCTTTTAGTTCTACTAACCTGATGCTTTGCATTTGTTCCTTAGGCCATGTGCTTGCCAAGTCGAATGCGACTGTGGCAGCCTCTTCTTTTGTGTATCCTGCTGCTAGCAAGTCCAAAAATGTGTTATATGAATCATTTGGCTCTTGTTGCCCACTTCGAGGCTTAGCCTCTTTCTTTGGTTCCGGCTCCTGGCTCTGCTCTTGCATGGCCTCTTCTTGTTCTTCTGGTTTGTCTTCCTCCTCTTTATCTTCTTGTGGAGGGCTGCTAGGAGGTGGTGAGGGCAGTGGTGAGGGCTGTGGGCTGGCCAGTAGAGATGTAGGCTTTTTCTTTGGATCTCGGTCTGCCTTTGTCTTTATTTCTCTCTCTTGGCTCTCTTGCTCGTCTAGCAGTTTCTGTCATACCTGCTCCACTTCCTCTTCTGTAAAAGGTACATGCGGAATATTTTTTGGTGCGGCATCAAGAATCTCAAAATTTTTAATGTAATCTTTGAATCTAATCCCTCTGCACCCTTCGGGATGATCCTGACATTGCTTCTAGAGACGGATTCCAGAGTTCACTCAAATCGCCTTTAAGGGATCTTTTTTCTCTGAAGCTCTCCATCAGCCGCTCTAGTCTTGCCGCTTTTTGTGACTTTGTCTCTTTTGCCGACACTTGGGCAAATTCTTTCTTTCCCTTCTTTTGCTCAGGATGCTCTTCTTGAACAGGCTCTAGCCGTCTTTTCAATCTTGTGGCTCTTCTTCTTTGAACCCCAGCCAGTCGTTCTGTGATGGGGGGTCAGGCCATCTTCCTTTTGCGTGCAATGCCCCATAAATCACCTTAGTGATTAGCTCTCTTGGCACAATATACGTTGGCTTCTTGTTACCCATCTTCACTAGGTTGTCATGTATATATGCTGCATAATTGATTATCTTTGGAGTGCTCTTCATCATTGCCCAAGTGAATGTCGTGGCAATTGCACCTGGCGGCATTCTGTACTTTTGTGGCCTCTTCGTACACATATGGAAGTATTGGTTGTACAACTGACTCATGATTGCCACTCTTGGGTTGGCAATATCCTTCAAAAGTGTAGTTACCTTTCTTCTCAGTGTACACCTTGACCTCATCCCTTCTTTTAGTTACACTATCTCCCTTGTTGGAGAGGTCTAGTGCATCTGCTACAACTTGCTCCGTGATGACTATTTCTGTTCCTGGTCTGCCTTGCAGATCGGTTACTTTGGCCACTCCATCTTCCTTTATTGTTGTCACAAACTCCAAGACTCTATTTATGTCAACCCCTGTCGGCACTGCTTCAAAATAGTTGTGGAGATCAATCTTCTCTAAGTACCCGGCCATCTTGCTTCCTACGAACTCATTGAGTTCCCGCGGTAGCATTGGTAGCTCGATCACATTCCCTTCAATGTCTTTGAACACTCCGTGGTAGATCTTTAGGTCGTTGGACTCTAGCAGATCTTCTTGGATCCATGTGCTGGTGGGCTTTAGTGTTACTTCTGGTATGACGAAGGGCTCCACTCCTTCTAGGTAATCCTTAATGGTCATTTTTTTCTTCTTTGCCGGTGACTTCACGGCTGCCATAGATCCTGTTGCACTCAGTAGTCCGAAGTTAGCGTTTTTCCATATTAGCTGAGAAATAGAGTTTTAACTATCAAATGACTTGAAAATTAAATTAAAGCTTAAAAGGAACTTGTGAAACTGTGCATGTGCTCACAGTGCAATTCTGGCCAAAATTTTCCATTTAGACATCCTACGCGTATGATGTCTTTTTCATTAGAATTGGGTGATACTTGGCATGCTGGTAGTCCTTGGCCTATGGAACATGGCTATGTGCTTGGATATGGATTTGGGCATCAAAAAGTGGATTTTTTGGATTGATTCGGGCTTTAGGTCACAAATTGGGTAGAAAGTCCATAACAGGTAGCAAGTGATGTCCAAATGGGTTGAAAATTGGTATATGGGCTCATTGCACCGTGGCATTGGCTCCCATGATGTCACTCTTTGCACAAAAGGTCCAAATTATGCTGGAGACATCCTACGCGTAGGATGTCTATTTCATCAAAATGGCATGAGATTTGTTATGTGGGTAGTCCTTGGCCTATGGAACATGGCTATGCTCTTTGATTTGGATTTGGATTTGGATAAGGATTGATGCTTGTAAGAGCGTGTGTAGTGTTTTGGGCTCAAAAAGTGTATCTTGAAGGTGTTGGGGATCAAAATTGATTAGAATGGCTTCAAAATTGATATATGAGCTCTTGATGATGAGGTGATTGGATCTGGAATGGATAAACATCCTTTGTAGGCCAAAAATGTCAAATAGACATCCTACGCGTAGGATGTCTACTTCACCAATTTTTGCTTCTGACCACACAGAATTGTTGATGATGTGTTTTGCAAGTTTCATGTGATTTGGACAAGATTTGGTAGGTCTATGGCCCATTATTGCCTCTATGCCGTAACTTTGCGTTTTTTCATGCATATGAGGTCAATGTTGGTCCAAATGTGATGAAACTTGGTGGCTAGCATGTAAAGGTCATTCAAAAAATATGTGTGATGAAAAATGTTGGGATCTGTGCCCAGAAAGACCCTTGAGACATCCTACGCGTAGGATGTCTCCTGATGATTTTTTTATGGAATGTACCACTAGTGCCTTTGGTCCCCCTGAGTCCCCTTTAAGCCTAATTTCAACAAAAAAGTCAAATGGATAGAAAGTAACTCCATGTGTGGACTTCAGAGCCTCCGAGCCATTTTCTGACTTTTGGAGTGCTTTTTGGCGATGAAATTTCTTGATGTTGGTCTCCATAGCTTCCCGATCCCTTGGGGATCCTTGCCGTATGGTTTTTGTCGACTTTGGCTTCACCGGAGCTTCATTTGGCAATTTGTCGCTCTAGAAGCACCCGTGGTTGCGCTTACATGTCTTCAATGATTTGTGGTGGTCTACCACCATAGGACTCGGTTGTTGATGGTCTAGGAAAGCCGCTCGTGAAGTTTGGTGGCAAACGGGCATGCGATTTGGCCGCGAGAGCTATTTGACGCTTTGTGTGTCTGATGCCGTTTATGAAGTTTAGTTCTTCTTTGGGTCACTTTTTGGTCATGTGGGTCACATAGACTTGTCGAGCATGTCAAGATGCTCCTACCCATGAATTTTGGTAGCATTTTGGTTCCTTTTCGCCGATTTCCCATTTGGTGGCCTCTTGCGGGATTCTAGGAATTAGGGTTTTTTCCGATGGTTTTCTACTGCCTTTGGACATCCAAGACTGGTCTCCTATGCTAGGGTAAGCTGCCGATGAAGTCTCGTTGCTTTTGGGTTAGCCATTAGGTCGCCGTCTCTACTTGTAGGTCTCTACCGCCCACTTTGTGTGTGAACCCTACGCTAGTTTTCGCGACAAAACGACAAACATGCGCAAAAAGCTCAAGGTGGTGAGCCTACCTCTCATGTCTGAAGCCTGTCGAGTAGTTGTGCGTGTCGTAGAAGCTGTTGGAAGGTCCGTTCGCTCTAGGTGGTAGAAGCTCTCTCCAAAAGGTCAATAGTGAAAATGAGCTAAAAATGAGGTGAAAATTTATTATAATGGAGGTCCCCGAACGACTTTTCATGAAATTTGACATGTGCTC
This sequence comes from Adiantum capillus-veneris, assembly GCF_014529385.1. Lineage (NCBI taxonomy): Eukaryota > Viridiplantae > Streptophyta > Polypodiopsida > Polypodiales > Pteridaceae > Adiantum > Adiantum capillus-veneris. The sequence goes on along the minus strand of NC_140942.1, from coordinate 62,060,376 downwards.
CCATCTTCTTGCGAGATGCGATTTGGGCTCAAAAATTTCTTGATTTGGACTCCATTTGCTCTGTTTACCAGAAATTTGGCATTTCGGTCAAAACCTGACCAAAACACGCTTTCCGCTCCAGTCTCATAATTGCACCCCCACTGTACCATAGGTTGTCCTATAGTCACTGATCATCCCCATATTTTTTGTTTTTCATTACGACCGTTTTCACCTGCTCTTTGTATTTTTCAAGTTTTCCTGCCGAAAATTAGCAAAATTAAAAGGAAAATAACAAATCAAACCTAGAAAATCCCCAAAAATCCTAATAAATCACACACATCACCGCAAAACATTATATACACTCACATGCAATTTTTATGGTCGGATTTCTCCGTTTTACCAATATTTTGCCCAAAAAATGGCTATTTCTACCTATATACACACACCTAGGGTCTTGATTTGGCGTTTGGCCCCATATACCTATAGATACATGCTGTATAAGGGCATATATACTTAGGTTAGTTCAGAAAATTTCGCAATCAAACAACAACCCTTAAAATAGTCAAAAATCATGCCCCTTTTTTCTCTTTTTGCTATTGGTTCCGCATTTGAGAATGCATCCCCCCCTCCTAGCCGGAGTCCTCCCGGACGACAAGGTATTGCCTCGGAGTATGTGGCGTGCATAGGTTGAAAAATTTGTGCTAATGCTTGGCCGATTAATGTGGCCCTAATTTATGCATACTCGGTCAATGCATGGAAAAATTAATGTTGTGCACGAGAAGGGAATAAGCAAGATGCTTATTGGCATTCACCGTCGAGGTTTCCTATTTTCTTTACAATTGTAACTCTATTGCTCTCTGTTTAATTGTCTTTTTTGCAAAAGACAGTCGCTTTGCCACTACTGTTGATATAGCCGTAGTGGTTTTTATGGAGAGGATTGTCTTGGTCGGAATGGCCGTGGACCGTATTTCCTTTGCTTTCCATTGGTAGCTTGTTTTTGCCGATTTTTGTAGGTTTTTTGCTACTTCCTTGGTTGCCACTGTTTTGTTGCGGATTGGCACCCACATTAGTCGGTTGTCCTTTTTCAAATGCAGTTGTCTGCCTTCCGTTGTTGCTTATACTGAAGGGAGTTCCTTTTGCTTTTGTTTCGGTATCCAAATGCGAGTAATATTTGGGTTATTGTGGAGCAGTTTCTTGGGGATCCATATCTGTTTTATGCCCTTGATTTTTGGTTGAACTATCTGCTTCGGTTGAAGTCTTTCGTTGCATTGTTGTTTGTCTGCCATGTCATTTCTATCCTTCCGCATCCATACTTGTTTCCCTTGTTTGGTAATCTAGATCTTTGCATTGCGGTCGGTGACTTCGTATGTATGTAGTTAGCATGGTTGGATTTTACATGTCTGTTGGCCTTGGTTATCATGTTGTTGTTTGGTGGCATGCTTGCTTTTGGCTCTTTTTCCAGTGATTGCATGGCTGGCAGTTGATTATTCCGGTATTGCTGAGCAAAGGCTATTACCTGTTGTTCATGTGCATGTTGAATTTTGACTGCATTCACATTCCAATAGATCTGCACATTGTACTCTTTTTGCCAACGTTGTCCCAACATCATTGGGTGTTGTGTGCTTTCATCCTCTACCACATAGAATTTGTGTGGGTAAATATATTGATGTACTTGTACATGCAATATAGTCCAGCCCAATGTTTTCAACGAGTGTGATGTACTACTTTCCAGCACTTGAGGAGTAGGATGAAGTTGACCTGTGGATTTGAGTTGTTGGTATAATCCGTAACAGATCAAATTTGCTTGAGCTCCAGAATCAAGCAATGCCCGTCGATTCAACTTGATTGCTACCCACTTTGACTACAATTATTGGCTCCTCTGTGTCTTCATCCAACTTCGTTAGTTGAATGGCATTGATTGGCAATTGTGCTCCACTTTGTTGTTGTTGTCCGCAAAAGTCTTCGTTTTGCAATGCGTTCTTTTGCTTCTGCTTGAGCTTCTTCTCGTACTCTCTGTTTTTCCTTTATTCGTTGTTTTCCTTGATGAATTTATTGAAGCATATCCTGTGTGAGTGGTAAATGATATTTCTCCAGTCGACATCCACTAATCCAGTTCAACATTTCTTCACCTGCTAATGTAGCAAGCTTAACAGCTCCACTTTGTCATAGATCACTAATCACAAAGGGTCCTATCCCTCACTTTTTAAGTTTCTTAGCATGTTGCTTCAAAGTATAAACAAGTACATAATCACCTATTTTGAACTCTTTAGTGCGCACATGCTTGTCAAAAAACTCTTTTTGTCTTCTCTTTTTAGCATATATTGAAGCTACAGCTCTCAAGCGGAGTTCATCTAGCTTTTCAAGATCATTTATTCTTGAAGAGATCTCATGCCCTGTCCATTCTAAGTGTTTCGCTACTCGTAGAGTTGGAATTAAAAACCCTATGGGTAGTATAGCATTTAGGCCAAACACCATGTTGTACGGTGTTGTTCCTATCGATGTTTTGTAAGTTACCTTGTATGCCCATAGGGTTGAGTGTAGCTATTGATCCCAATCTGTTCTTGACTCAGACACTATTTTAGTGAGAATCGTGCATAGTGTTTTATTTGTGGCCTCAGCTTGTCCATTGGCCTGTGGATGGTATGGAGCAGATTTCCTATGTATGACCATGAATTCCTCTAGCAGATATTCAATGACGTCATTAAGAAAATGTGTCCCACGATCAGTGACAATTTCTATTGGTAAACCGTATTGTATAAAAACATTTTCATACAAAAATTGTGCAGTAGTTCGTGCATCTGCTTTTTGCGTTGCCTTGGCTTCCGCCCATTTTGTGAGATAGTCCGTAGCCACAATGATATATTGGGTATGGGATATGCAGGGGGTGAGATAGGTCCCACAAAATCAATGCCCCATTTTGAAAATGCTCTTGCTCCCATCATTGGCCATAGTGGCATCTCATCTCTCTTTATCGGCACCTTAGTGCGCTGACATGCGTCACAACGCTTTACAAACTCCTCAGCATCCATGTGCAATGTAGGCCACCATATACCTACGGGTTAAGACAATTTTTTCCATCTTATCACCCAAAAAATGGCCTCCACTTATTCCGCTATGTGCATGTTCTAGAATCAGCAGGTATTCGCTTTCACTTGCACAGATTCTAAGTTGATTGTCCTTTCCTCGCTTATAGAGTTGGTTCCCAATTAACTGAAAGTCACGAGCTTCTAGCTCTATAGCCCTTTTCCGTGCTCTTGTGATGTTCTCAGAAAACGTCTTGGTGGTTAAGAAATCAATGATATATTGACTCCATGCAGGTGCAATGTTTACCTGAAACAATGTCGCGTGATCCACTGGTCGTTTGGCACTACATATAGTACAATTGGTAACATAAGAATGTGTGTCGACATACATAGTTTGCCAATAAACCCCTAAGTGTTTCAGTCTCTGGTGTGTTTTCACTGTTGAACAATGAAATGCACAATCCTAGATATGTGCTTCTTCAAGGTAGCATTCGAATTCTTCTGGATTTATACATAATCGTAGGATTTGGTCCGATCCTAGATGATACAACCGTCCTGCTACTATCAACTAGAAGTTTTTTGTTTGTCAAATTGTTTGTTGTTTGGATCTGTACTCCGTATTATCAAACCTACTTCCAGAGGAAATAATGCTAACAATTTTTTGTGACCATTTGGGTATCATTTCAACATTGAAAAGATAACCATCTGGTATGTCATCATCTACTCCTTCAGGAGCTTCCCCGTTGTGTATCCTTGAAAGATGATCTGCTCGTAGATGGGTTTTACCCTTTTTGACCACCACTGTGAAATCAAACTCTAGCAATATAATAAACCAGCATACAATTCTCCCTGTATTGCATGGTTTATTTACCAGATACAAAAGATCTTGATGATCTGTAAAGAACACAAATTTGTTTGCCAGCAAATAATGCCGGAATTTCTTTACAGCATGAATCATTCCTAACCCTTCTCGTTCGGTGGTTGTGTAGTTCTTTTCCGCACTGTTTAACTGTCGGCATGCATAACACACTGGAAAATCCATTGTTCCATCTCCAGGTTGAGCCAGAATACTTCCGATTGCATATGCAGAAGCATCAATGTGAACATGGAATATCTTTTCCCAATCCGGTGCTTTAAGTACGGGTGTTGATATAAGGTTTTCCTTTAGCTTTTGGAATGAAGTTTCACACTCCTCGGTCCAATCAAAATTGACTAGCAAATGATACAGAGGTTGTGCAATGACCGCATACATGTATATGAATCTTCGATAATATCCACAGTGTCCCATGAAGGATTGCACTTGTTTAGCATTAGTAGGCCTGGATAGGTCTACTATGACTTTGACTTTGTCTAGGTCAGTGTTATGCCATTTCTTGAGACAATGTGTCCTAAGATGCGGCCTTGCTTAACCATAAAGATACACTTTTCCGAGTTAAGACAGATTTGATATGTCCTGCATTTTTCAAATACCTTTTGCAAATGGTCAATATGTTCCTCTCGTAGAAGAGAGTGTACACAAAGATCATCCATGTATATTTCTAAGAATATTCTCAGGTATTCTTTGAACGCTTGTGTCATTAACCTTTGGAAGGTAGCTGGGGCATTAGTTAAGCCAAAAGGCATAACTCAATACGCATAAATTTCCCATTCTGTGGCAAACGCTGTTTTGTGTTGATCCTCCCTTGCAATTGCCAGTTGGTTGTATCCTGAAAACCCATCCAGAAAGGAATAAGCCCGCTTTTCGGCCACCCGCTCAAGTACATGTTCTGTGATTGGCAAGGAATAATTATCCCTTATGGTGGCTGCATTTACCTTTTTGAGGTTTACACACACTCGCAGTTTTTTGTTCTTTTTGGGAACTACCACAATGGGTGAGAAATGTGTGTAAGTTTGTTGGGTGTGAAATGTGTGTAGAGACAAAGTTGGGTGTGAAATGTGTGTAGAAATGGCCTTCTTTTATAGGCCAAAAGGGTTGCCCTCTCTTATGAGAGGCAACCATGTATAGCCGCCCTTTTGAGAATCTTCATGATATTTGATCTTTTATACAATCCTCTGCTTTTACAAGCATCAAATAGTGAGTTTTACCTTTTATCCTGGGCATCAAGTTCTTTCTTGCTTTGTTTCCTTCTCGTTTCCTCCTATAGTGTTCCTGGCGTCTAGGGTGCTGATTAGCAAATCATAAAACTTGATATTCTCGATGTCCCTTCCGCGCTCACTTGAGGTGTCTGAACACTCATTATCTACATCATCATCTACTTCCAGATGTTCAGAGGAGTTATAAAACTCTTCTTACCCTGGTGGTTCTATCGTCTCATCTTCTCTTGGTATAATGTTTACCATGTAGTAGGGTAGCACATCATAGCCATCCTTATCGCAAAATTTTATTTTTGGGCTATCTGTAATGGTACAGATATCCAATGTTGCTAGTATGTGTTCCCATTCTAGAGGTTCCAAGGCATCTTCAAGGAAAGGTTCCGGAATATACTCCTTGTCCTCAATCACTCTTTCTAAGACTCATTCCTCCCTTCTTAAGCTTCCACAATGTGAAGCTCCGCACATCCATAGGTTTTTTTGTTGCCCTAACCATGCTGGGAGTTCCGATCCGGCTACTGTAGCTGAATCAAACTCTTCCACAGGTGTTTGGTTCACATCTTTGTAACTATGGTCTTTTAGGTGTATTTTAGTTGTTGTCTCGCCATGTCTGAGGTATATGTGGTCATAACCCCAATCTTGGACCATTTTCAATTGTCGCATGAATGGTCATCCCAAGATGATCTCATAATTGTTCTTTTTGTCAAAATCGACTATCGCAAATGTATGCTCATACTCGATCCCGCACGAAGTGACAATCACCTTTTCTAAGAGTCCTAGTGGCTTCTCCATGAACCCATCTGCCAATTGCAATTTCATTCTAGTAGCTCTTAAAGCTGGTTTTCCCCATTTTTTCCAGATTTCCTTGGTGGTGATAGCAACTCCCGCTCCACTGTCAAGAATAGCTTTGGAAACTACTCCTTGGAATTCTATTGGTAGCGTGGTGTTTTCATCTTCTCCCTCGCAATACTCTCCAACCTTTTTTAATGGTACTGGCCTAGTGTTTAGTTGAGGCCTGTCCAACTCTCTAATCCCTTCTTGTAGCCTCAAGGTGGGGTCTCTTACTCCAAATTTTTCTAGGCATTTACCTATTGTGGTCCACATGTTTGGTCGTAACCTTAGGAGTTCTGCTAATGTGATTGTGCATGCCACCGGGGTGGATAATAACTCAATCAATCCTTGCGAATCCATCACTTTGTTAGAAGAAAGTCTTTGAGATGGGATTGATCTCACTTCAGACTTGGCTTCATACTCTCCCAGGTAAGAGGGTAAAGTTTTCAGCGAGTCTGGTTGGCTGTGCCCCGAACTAATTGATCCTTGGTCTCCCCCTTGTGAATGTATCTCAAAGTTCATTTGTGACCTTGCCTCAAATTCTTCAATAGGAGGTAAGATTACATTCTTTTCTTTTCTCGTGATATTCATGTGGTTACTCATCCTATTAGCCTCGTTGGCCTCACGGATTTGCTTCCATAGATCATCTAGACCGTTACAGTCTTTACCCATTTCTGTCAATGTTATAGGCCGGAACCCGTCACTTGCCTCCTCTGTTGTATTTGGCACTATGATAGGCTCTCCTCTGGACTCATAGGCATTAGTGAGTCTTTCCTTTGTTTCTACTTGTTCCTCTAAAGTTGAATGGATAGGGGCTGGAGCTGGTGCTTCATGCAAATTTGCAAGTTTACCTAGCGGGTCTTCCATCAATGATTGAGCTGTTTCAATCATCTTTTTACACATTTCCAACCTTTCTTTTTCTATTTCCGCATATGGATAAATCATCCACCTTTGCTCCTGGGTTTGATTCTTTTTTAGTCTGGCTTATAGGCTTTTAGAAGCGCATCCAACTGCTCATTTACCTTGTCTACCAGTACAGATCCTCCTGATTCTGCACTTTTGGGCTCTACTATTTCCTTGGGTGCTATGGTTGCCGTGGTGTGTGAGCTTAAGCTAGCTAGATCCTCTAACCGCTCTAATCTATCCTTTGTATGTTTTAACTCCTTGGATAGAGCTGTTTGCTCTCGTTCTTTCCTGCCTTTCATCCGCGCCTTTCTAGCTTTCCAAGTGCTTCTCTGATTTTTCGTTTTTGAACTTTGGGCATCGGTTTTTGGCTTTTCAACTGTGGGTTCGTTCATCATTCTTTGAGCTTGGGATCGTGTTGCTGCCTGAATAGGTATGATTGTTTCATTTTCCGACCCTCCACCGGAAGGTACTGTTTCTAGCATGTTCAAGGTGGTTTTTGCTCCTTTACTCGGGTTTTTAGGGCAATCGGGAATCAAATGAGTAAATCCACACTCGGTGCAATATGTGCTGACTCTAATGATTTCATCATGAGGTCAGTCTCTTAGACAATGGTCTCCACCACACTTGTAGCAGAGTCCCTTGGGTTGTTGAGGTGCTCCTTGAGCTCCTCTTTGTTGGTATGCATGTCTCTATCCGTCCATGCCTCCATTGGCTATGAACAACAATGTTCCTTCATCTAAGCTATATCTTCCTTCTCCTGCTGCCTGTGCAGCTGTTGGTGGTCATGTACTTCCTATCATGCTCCATGGTTCTGGTGTCGAGGGTTCTTCCGGTGGATAATAGACAGAGTTCGTTGCATATCCGTTGGGATCTTCATAATATGCATGCATAGGTACCAGAGCCTTATCTTCTGATTCGGTTACGGTTGGTGTGTATCTTATACCAACTGATCATAATCCTGGTAGGGGTGGTTGTTGCCCCAACACCGGTTGTGGTCTTTCTACACCTACAAGTCTTGGTAGGTTGCCTTCTTGATACCTAGGCATTGGTGGAACTTGAGGAGAAGCTACCGGAGATTGGGGAGCGTAAAGTCTCTCTCTCACATATCCCTTGTTATAATAACATTCCTCTGTCCCATGGTTTGTCCATTTTTGTTCAATAGCACACCACTTGGGATGTTTAGCCTGGGGTTTGGCGTACAAGTTAATCTTTTTTAGCACTTCATCTACAAGCTGCTCTTGGTTTACAGCTACTTCTCCTTTCGGTGTTGTCTTAGAAGACTTGCTTCCACTTTGTTGTGAAGATGAATCGTCGTCAAGGTCCTTGAACTCCCCCTCTTTGTAGACTTCACAATTGTCCACAAGGTAAAGAGCCTCCTTGGTCAACTCATTCAACATCGTGCTCCTCTTCATATGTAAGTCTTTCTGGAGATCCGCATTCCTTAGTCCTTGGATGAGTATAAGCATAAGTATGGACTGAGTTGGCAGTTCTTCCACAGGACAAAACTTAACATATCTTTTTAGTCTTAGGGCTGCCTTTCGTACAGATTCCTCATCTTTCTGTTTGAATTTATGGATTTGTGAGACGGTATTATGAGCTATCCCCCTTTGTGAGAATTCCTCGATAAATTTGTCAAACACTTCCTCCATAGACTCAAAGTCTCTATGCTCTACAGAGTCAAACCAAGTGGCAGCGTCATCCTCTAGGGTTAGTCCAAACCCTGCAAATTAGGTAGGGAAGTCTATCCTCTAGGGTTAGTCCAAACCCTGCAAATTAGGTAGGGTTAGTCCAAACCCTGCAAATTAGGTAGGGAAGTCTAACACCTCTTCGGCTCTAATTACACGCGCAAAGGCTGCTACATGATCTCTTGGGTCTCTGTTTCCTGTGTATTTCTTGTTTACCCATTTTTGCACTTGAGAAGGTCTAATTCTACGATGGTCTACAAACCTCATCATTGGATCTCCACGTCCTAATCGATATACCTCCTCAGGTCTTCTATAGTAGGCTGGTTCCTCTCCCAGTGGTGCTCCTAAGCCATAATTTCTGATAGTTCTCGCCAGAGATGGTTCATCTCTTTCAACTCATTCTAAGGGTGGCCCTCCAAGCTCTATTGACCCTTGAGTCTTTGGCTTACTCTCTCCTTGATACCTTGAATAGAGTGGTGGTTCTTGCAAATCCCTTAGCCCTCATGCGGCTTGATAACCATCTCGATTTTGGTCTTGTTCCAATGTTGCACTCTGTTGAAGCCATGCCTGCAATGATGGTTGATTTACTGGTTGGTTTTGGTTATTGAATGCTTGCGGTCGGGTAGATTGTGAGGTAGCGTCATACTCTTCAGAAAAGGGATTTGTCGACTTGCTTGGGGTGTAGGTGGCTCTTGACACTTCCTTCGGGGCATATGCTGATGCTCCTGGACCTGTTTCCCTTTCTACCTCCTCTGGAAGAATACGTTGGTATTCTCGCTCGTATCTATCAACAAAAATTATACCCTTTCCCATAGCAGTTTCATAAAAGAATAAGTAAAGAACCTTTTCTTTGCTTAATTCGTTTAAGTATGGTTCTTTGCTGTGAAAGTAAGAGACTATACCCTCACTCTCATGCTTGTAGATTCCCACATTCTCATTATAAGTTGGAACCCTGGTTGTTTTCTTATCATACATAAAAATAGCTCCGGACCGATCAATGTTTGGTGGCAGTTCTTGAGCTTCTGAAACCATTTTCCCTTTCGCCACATTATCTCCATATCTGTTGTAATCTTCAGGGTTACTGACTATCAGATAGTGGTTCCCCTTTTCGTCTCGGAATCTATCTTCATCATCATAGGTTCGAATTATCTCCAATCTCTGAGCCAGCCTCTCTTCGATACAAATGCACTTGCGCCCTCGATAGTCAGAATAGACTAGGGCTCCCCTGGAGTTTGTTCCCTCTAAGAAGATCACAGTGAGCTTGGAATCATTCAAAGGATTTAGGGAGGTGCTTCCTCCTGGCATTGGTCCGTCATAGGTGAAACCTCCTGGCTGTTGGCTACCCATCATGAAGAAAGATTTATCTGATGAAGTGTCAGTATCACTACCTTCCTCAATAATCGGTGCTAGTGGATCTTGCCTTGCCTGAGTTACACTCTCCTCGGTGGACACTAAACTACCTTGGTCACCTGCCACCTTTTGGTCTCTAAAAATTTATCTTCCTGATCTTAAATTCATCAAACTTATCAATCAATTTATCACAAATCCAACCACTCACCTGGCAAAGGATCTGTCTTCGCACAACTTCTTGCTTTGCTGCTGAATATACTTGTACACAAGCGTTTAATTTCAGCAATCGAATCAAATCATTTATCTGCTAGAGGTTATCTTAGTAATGATTGTTATAACTGGAGAGTTAATCTCAACCACTACTGTATTTTATACACTGCTGATGTTCTGGACTAGGTCTGCTATTCCGGAACTGTACTTCCCTCAGATGTTGCTCGATTTACGTGCAAAAGTCTGAATTCAGTCTTTGCTCCGTCAAATGGACAAACAAGGTCCAAATTTACTTCTGAAAGAAGTTCTGGATCCCTTAAGCCAAATGGAATCTCACTGTCTAAGCCCAGTCAAATTTTCTCTTCAGTAGGCCCCAGTAGACATCCTACGTGTAGGATGTCTCCTGCTTTGTTTTGCCTGGATTTTTGCACTATGGATTCCCCTTTATGTGCTGAGTCCACATCTATTTTTACTTTTTGATTTGGACACTTGTAAGCTGGTCAATGGATTAGAAATCTATTCCGATAGCCTGTTGTTGATCTTGATCAGTCTAATCAACTCCAATTTGGACCAAAATTGACCAGGAGGCTTGCCTTAGGCTATACAACACCTTGCTATGCTCCCAGTCAATGTATGGCTTCAATTTCTTGCTTTAGACATCCTACGCGTAGAATGTCATTTTCATCAGAATGGCTTCAAATTCAAAACACGGGCTCCCCTTGAGTTGCTGATCACTTTGGTATGCTCAAAAGTTGGTTTGGAGTGCAAAATCACACAGAAGACATCCTACGCGTAGGATGTCTTTTTGGCCTGTTTGACCCCAGACTTGACCCACAGCTTCCCCTTGATGTCAGCAACCCAGTGGTATGCTTACATTTTGGTTTGGATTTCAAAAGTCCCCAATTTTAGCTGTTCTTGCCTTTTTCAGTCAAAAGTGGTAAAGTCTGCTTTGAACCCAATTTTCTCACCCAAATGAGATGAAACCCCTCTCAGTCACTCAATATATCATGCAAGTCATGCTCATGCATCCATCTTATGGTTTTGGTCTTAAAATAATGCTTTGGCACGATTTGGGTAGGATGTTTGGCAATTTCAATCTATCTGGCCTCATCCTGTCAAGATATGGTCAAATTTTCACTTTCCAGTTGAAAATAGGGTGAACCCCACCTTCTGAACACACTGGTCAACTCAAAATCCCAAAATTCCCACCACATTAGACTGTAGACATCCTACGCGTAGGATGTCTCCTGGCTTGAAATTAATTTTTTTCCTGACAGAAATGCTCCTGATGCTCTGTAGCTCTATCAGAAACACTCACAGTAACTTTTGAACTTCACTTAGGCTTTCAAACACACTTTTGCATCTTTTTGCGTCTTTTACAAACTTGTGATGACTTTACCAAGCAAGTATACATGCATGAAGTACTCTAGATCCTGAATCATGATGTCCTACTTACTCTACTCCTACTTATCATGTGAAATGGTGATAATGGTGTTTTGGTTGCTTTCTGGCCTCTCCGGACTCTCAATCTTTCCTCTTACCGCTTCTACCACTCCAACTCCTACTCAAGAACTCAACTACTACCTAAAACTATCTTAGTCTACCTAATTCTACCTAAGTCGAAGGATCTAGGCCAGACACACGCTCCCTAGACTCCCTCTAAGACCTAGAGAGTCCTCCACCCTCTGATCCTATCTAAATGTAAAACGAGACTCTTGGCAAGCCAAAAATCCCTATCCTCAAGGACTAGTCTCGGTCACCTACGTAAGGTTTTCGTCCCCGGCAACGGCACCAATGTTGGACGGATACGCCGCGACGGACGTCAGCATAGCGAGAACTCACCTAACAAGATTTGTCAGCTAAGGACGAAGCTCGACCCGCAGGCGTGTGGAAGAAAGCATATGGTGTCAACCTACACTCAACCGACTCCTAACTAATTCTTACAGAGGTCTCTACCAATTGTCTAAGTCACAGCCTTCAAGAGTGCATAAGAGGAAACTTCCTACAATGCTTTCTAGAGCCGAACACCCATCAAACAATCTCGAAACACCATAGAACTTGAAGGAAACCCTAATAATACCAATAGGTCGCTCTCCCTAAGGTCTATGAACCAAAACCCCAACCCAAAACACCCAGTGCAAAATCACGTAGGATGTCTGGCCGAAATTTGCAGGTCTTCATTTCCAAAATCTAAAGTGCCTAATGTATAGCTCTACTCAATGTGAACGCATGGATATGATGCAATGCAAAATCGGACAACGTATGCTCACCGAATCACCAGATGAAGCTCATAGAAGGAGCTCGCAAAACTAGGCCGTGCGTGCGCAATGTAGGTATCAGCGCGTAGCTCTCGTCGGGGGCAATACGCTGCACTTCTCCGCACTCGATTCCGACCACAGGTGCACACATAGCGTAAAGATGAAGCTCGCACTCTCTCTCGTACACAGTACGCTCACTCACAGACTTCAAAACTTGTTTTTAAAAATGACAAAGGGTTTTTCATTAAGGTCAAAAAGTGGTATAAATACCTTACAATTCTCAAACCCTAAAGTTCCAAAATCAACCATCTACTCAATCTATCAAAACTGGGATACAATCTGGAAACTTCTGTAAGCCCCAATATTTACAAGGTGAAAAATCGGGTTTCCTCAATAAATGAATAATTACAAAAAATGATAATCTTTCGAGTAGTTAGTTTCCGTGGGGTGTGTCCAGCTCTAACAATTGCATACACACCCCCTCAACTCATCTTACTAGGAACATCCTCTGCATAATGTGTGTTCCAATTGCATCCTAGGCTGAATGTGAGCCACAGACATTTTACTTCACATCAAACCATCCAATGTCATGGGATAGACACAACCCAACTAAGAGGATACAAGACACTATGCATCTCTTAATGGTGTATCCCACGATTGAAGGAAACATGTCTCAGCCATAATAGCTCTCATTTTCACCTATATTGGGATTCCAATTATTATGAATGATTCTTAACCTCATCCACCTTAATTCTCCAACAAACCAAGGCTCTATCCCATTCCTATGCTTGGTTAGGTCCTCTCTCTCTCTCTCTCTCTCTCTCTCTCTATGTGTGTGTGTGTGTGTGTGTTGTGTCATGATCTACAAACTCTGTGTGTGTGTGTGTGTGTGTGTGTGTGTGTGTGTGTGTGTGTGTCATGATCTACAAACTCTCTCTCTCTCTCTCTCTCTCTCTCTCTCTCTCTCTCTCTCTGTGTGTGTGTGTGTGTGTGTGTGTGTGTGTGTGTACACATTCTTGTGTAAGCGTTGTCAAGAGTTTTTTGGAGCAAGGGATTGCGCATATGTACATATACATGCATGGTGCATCAAATAAAGAATTGCCCATTTTTCAGAGCCAGGTGGTTACGTGGGGCCCACATGTGTACAGGTAGGACAGGGTGTACATAGTGCATCGATTTTCACTATTATCAGTACTAGTGTGTTTTTCCTACAATAAGGAGGAGTTGGTAGTGCGTAAAACTTCTCGAGGAAGCTATCCGCGGGCCAATGACATGAGGTAAGCAGGTGCGTCAGATGGCATCGAGTGGCGTCAGGAGGCCGAACGGGGTCAATATTTGCAAGTGGAAGAATACGGACACAAAGTGGTGTTTTCTTGTTAGAGTTATGCAGAAAGGTCATCATTTAGGACCACTTTTTGGGGCCACTTCACGTTGTGGCGGGATGCATTATTGGAAAAATTTGAGTGTCAGGTGTGCGCATGGATGCAGCAGGGTGACAACTATGCACTGCGAGGTCAGTTTTTGGCCTGTTCGAGGTCCGTTTGAGGTCATCTAAAAGGCCAAGGGTGCCCAAATAATAAAGCTAAGTGTGGGAACTGAAAAAACTGAGAGAAGACCAGAAAAAACATGGAGAAGAGAGGAGGAACAGCCGCAGGTGTGTTTTTGCTCATTTTGGAGCTTGTTTTGGCCGTAAACTGCTCATCCGAGGTCGGATTTGAGCACTTTGACATTGTAGACTGCGGGTTTGGGCCGTTCCGGACGCGATAGTGCTATCCATTTTGCCAAATTCCTCACTCTTTTCCTGTTGTTTTTCTGTGTAAGTTTCTCCTATGAGCGAAGTTTCTGCTCTAGTTTGTGATTGTATCTGGCTTATTTTACCCATATTGTGTGAGCTATTTGCCCCATTGGTGTTGGCCCAAGCTCAATTGTATCTAAAGATCAGAAATTATCCTCTTTTGAGCTGAGTGTTTTGGGTGTGTATGTGTGTGTCTGTGTGGAGTGGGCAAGTGGATAGTCTCTCTCCTCTCACTCCAGAGGTGTGTTCCCTGTCTCGGCCAGGTGTGTTGTCTAAGCCAAGTGGTGCCCCATAGTGTGTGTGTGTGTGTGTATCTTCCCAAGAGTGTGTGTCGGATCGTTATAGAGGCGTTGTGTGTGTTTTCATCCCGCTCACATTCTTTTAGCGCCCCCACGGAGGATCTTCTTCGAGTACCTTCTGCTTCGAGCTTCAAGCTTCGAGATTCGGGATTACAGGTTGCAGGTTGCAGATTACAGGTTACAGGTTACAGGTTCAGGTACAAGTACAAGTGATTCACACAGGTACAGATATCTGGAGTACAGTGATATACTAGCAGTGGTGTCACTTGCAGTTGTTGTGGGTATGCATCACTTGGTGCCTATTTGAGCGCATTGTCTGCTGGATTGTACGTTACTTGTGGAAACTGCCATTGTACGCATTTGTGAAGCCATACTTGGTTGTATTTGGCAGTCCTAGCCATTTCTGAGACTTGGTCTGGAAGATAGTCATTTCTGAGACTTGACTATACACGATTTGCATTAGCCTTCGTGTGAGGGTCGATACAGTGAGGTTTTTATTGAGCTGGGGGATTCTCAAATGTAGAGATCCTTTCGGTGATACAGGTAGCTGGAGCACCCTTTTTGTGACCTCGCCATAGGCTATGTACTAGTGAGTCCTACTTGATGCTCGGGTTCTATTGTTGACAGTTTATGCATACATATACAGTCTATATTTTGGGTTCCTACTGCTCTATTTCTGGGGAAAGTCTGCCAAAATTTTTCCAAGTTATGATGGCTGGTTTTTTGGTCTTTTGAGCCATTTATGCTGTTATGCTGCTGAAATTTTGGCAAAATCAGAGGTTAAGTCAGGTGTGCCTTCTTGAGAGCTTCATGGTTGGCTTTAATGGATGATCAAAATGGCCCTCAATTCACTCCATTTCATTTAACTCAAAGAATCCAGATAAATGTTCATGTGTCCAGGAAGATTTTTTTCAAGCAGCACATAGTCTTTATGTTCGGGCCAAGAAGATTACGAGAGATCTTGGAATGTCCTTTGCCTGTTGTAATTCCGATGATCAACTATGAAAACTCATTTGATGTGCATGTGTTTATCCTTATCTAAAGTTGAGCTCCATTGAAGTTTCTGGGGATTGGGTAGTCAAAAGTTTTGGGTTCTTGCACGTGTGTTCAAACGGGTTCTTAAAGCATTGTAACTTGGGTAGCCATGGCTTTCTCTTATCCGGAGTTTCAAGGAAGAAGTGATGAAGATGTGGAAGAATTTTTGGAAAAGATGGAGGTTGCCTGCATTAGCAACCAGATTCATGACCCTGCACAGATGTTACGTCTTCTCCAAATTTGTTTAAAGAGTGATGCACGAGTCTGGTCCAAAACATTTGAAGAGGAGTTGCATGCATCGGATCCACCTGTAAGATTGAGTTGGGACACTCTAAGGCATGGGTTGGAAGTGGATTTTGTGAAGATAGAAGATCCTGACAAAGTGTGTCAAGAAGTACAAGGTTTGGTGCAAAAGGAAGGTGAGCCAGTAGATGCGTACATACGTAAGTTCTCATTGGGATGGGAGCGGATGTGCAAGGCCTTAGCACGACAGGTACCCCCGCCTGACATGATGAAGAAGGACAGGTTCTTGGCTGGTCTTTGGGAGAATATATGTTGGAGAGTGGAGCTAAAGAAGCCTAGGACATATGAAGATGCACTAGAGGTAGCAAGGAACAAAGAGTGGAAGTTGAGGAAAATGAGCCAGTTAGGGGTGGAATCTTTGCCCATCAGGTCTGAATTTCAGCCTATAGAGTCTTTACAAGGTCGCATGTCAGGGGTTCATCACGAACCAGTGGTTCCTGTTACTACTCAGGTTATGCTAGCAGTGGTCACTACAGCAGTGCAAGATGATGGGCTAAGGCAAGACATGAGGCAAATGGTAGATTTGATGAAGAATCTCAGCCTAAACATGCTAGGTCAAGTGGGAAATAATTGAGGTCGAGGGAGGTTTGCAAATCAGCCAGGAGGTGAAGAAAGGCCTAGGAATGGTGTTGGACAAAGCAATGGTAGGTTTTGGAGGCAGACGCCCACATGTTATAATTGTGGAGAGTTGGGTCACATCAGCTCGCAATGTGATAAGCCACCAAGGATGGGGGGAGACATGTATCCATTGCCAAGACAGGTGCTAACTAGGTCAAATGATTATGGCATTGAAATTAAGGGAGAGGAAGGAACCAGTGGACTGACCCAGGAGGAAAAGGGAAAGACAAAAGTGCTAAGTGTAGTCACTTTGGAGAAGGCATCAAAGCTAGAGGATACATTAGTGATGCATATTGGGAAGAGGACCACAGAGGATAAGGAAGGAAGAAGTGCCCCAGGTCCTAGTAAGAACAAAGGAAAGAGCCATGAAGGCGAGGATGTCAAGGCCAAGAGGAAAAGGAGAGCTCGTCGAAAGTTTCATGTTTCAGATTTTCCACTAGGGGATAAGTAATTAAGCTATGACTTGAAGGAGGATCTAACGAGCAGGAAGGCAAATGTTACTTTTGGACAGCTTATAGAGATGGTGCCTAAGCTAAAGCGACAGTGGAAGAGGATGGTTAACCCAATGGAGAAAGAGCCAGAGAGAGGTTCAGTAAAGGTGTTGGCAATGGATGAGCTACCAGACATTTGTCCAATAGTAGATGTGTGGCATAAAAGGAAAAATTTGGGACAAGGTTATGTGAATGGCAGAGCCCAAATATGCGTCATAACACACTCATGCGTTGAGAAGATGGGTCTCACAGTGGCTGGGGTGTCAGGTTTTCGGATCAGATTGGCAAACCATCAAAAAGTAAAATGCTTGGGTGTTGTAAAGAGCTTAGAAGTGGAGGCATATGATGCAAAGGCAGTGGTTGATTTTCATGTGATGCCAGCAGGGTTGGGAGCATATCCTATTATACTGGGCAGACCATGGTTACGTGCAGTGGGAGTTGTTCAAGATTGGCGACATGGTACGATTAGCCTCTATGGAAAGACAGGTACCAAGAAGCTTTATAATATGGACACAAGGAAACGACTAGAGGAGCTTTATGAAGATGAGGATGAGTCTAGTGATGAAGACTCTTCCACGGTGACAGATGAGGATAGTGATAGCACTACCAGCAGTGATGAGGATGCTGATGTTGCATTTCTTTTGATGGACAAAGAAATCCAGGAGTTTGGTTTAGTTGCATTTGCGAATGAGGTTGAAGATGAAAGTGAAGGGACTTATGAAGTGATTGAAGGGCTGATGAAAACCAAGGTTGAGTTGTCAAAGAAGCAGGAATTGATGACACAAATGATCAGTGGAGACCTCTCAGCTATGGAGAAGGATATATATTAGCACATGCTGGCTAGTTTTCCTGATTTGTTCATTACTTCATATGAAGAGATCACAGGGTTCAAGGGTGAAGAGATGCATATAGAGCTGAAAGAAGGTGCTAAGCCAGTGCAGCAAAGGCTAAGAAGGATGGGTCAAGAGAAAATGGAAGCCTTGCGAGAAGAGGTGGACAAGTTATTGAAGGCAGGGTTCATAGTCCCTGTGGAGACCACAGAATGGGTGAGTCCAATTGTAGTTAGTCCAAAGAAGGATGGGAAGTGGAGAATTTGTGTAGATTTTAAACCCTTAAACGCAGCCACTAAGAAGAACCCATATCCTCTTCCATTCATCGATCAGATCTTGGATTCAGTGGCAGGTTATGAGAGGTACAGTGTGTGTGATGGTTTTTCAGGCTATTTTCAATTGAAGATTGCTCTTAAAGACCGCACAAAGACCACTTTTATTATGCCATGGGGCTGCTATTGCTACACAGTATTGCCATTTGGGTTGTCAAATGGACCTTCCTTCTATCAAGAGAGAGCAAATTGGGTGTTGGAACCATTCATTGGTAGTTGTTTTAAAGCTTTTATGGATGACTTCTGTGTTTATAGCAGTAGGGCTGAACACCATGAGAAGCTGCAGATGGTATTGGCTCGATATGATGAATGTGGAGGACAACTAAATCCAAAGAAATGTCATCTAGCACAGCCAAGGGTGAAGTTATTGGGCCATATGGTGTCAGAAAATGGCATTGAGGCTGATCCAGAAAAGGTTAAGTCTATTATTCTTCTTCCATCACCTACGAGTACGAAGCAATTGGCAACTTTTATACACAAAGTGAAGTACATGGCACGGTTTATTCCATTGTCTTCGCAGCTTTTTTATCCATTACAGCAAGTGGCAAAGCATGATCCATTGCAATGGGATGACAAGTGTGAAGAAGTGTTTCAAGAGGTGAAAGAGGTGTTAGGGGGTTGTCAGCCATGCAGGCTCCTGATTGGGAGAAAGTGTTTTATGTAAATCCATCAGTAGGGGATGATGCCATTGGAGCCATGCTATTGCAAAAGGGGAAGGGCAGCCATTATATGAGGCCAGTGTATTGTGCAAGCCGAGTGAAGCTGGTAGCAGAGAGAAAATTCTCGGAAGTAGAGCTAGTGATGGCCAGTGTAATATTTGCTTGTCGACGATTTCGTCATTACTTGCAACCATGACCTTTTGTTTTCTGGACGAGTTATGCCTTTTTGCCACAGTTAATTAATGGAACTAACATGTCAAATGTAGTCAAGAAATGGGTAATTGAGCTGCAAGAATTTGAGTTCTCTTTTCTAGTGGAAGATAGTACAAGGGCTACCCTAGCTGATTTGTTGACCTACAAGGAGAATCCCCTTATTGTTAAGGAAGAGGTGGTGAGAAAGGTAGTTGAAGAAGTGCCACAAATCAGCAATGCACATGTGTTGTTCTTTGATGGTTCATAAAGAAAGAGCCATGATGCGGCTTCAGGGGGTATAGCACTTTATGATCCAGAGGGGAAGCTAGTATGCAAGAGAGGGTTCAAATTGGATGCTCATAGTAACAATGAGGCTGAATATGCTACTCCAGAAGCCGGATTACACATTTGTTTGAAGCATGGGGCTCGAAGGTTGAGCCTAAAAGGTGATGCCTTGTTAGTGGTGAAGCAAGTGCTGGGTGTGTGGAAGAGCAAGAACACCTCATTGAAGGAAATGTGCTTCAGAATTAAAGGCCTGTTAAAAGAGTTCAAAGCATGGAGCATCAGACACATTGAACGTGCTCTAAATGGAGAGGCACATGAAGCAGCTCAAGGCATGATTGGGGAGCTATTTGTGTTGAAGACCACTTTACCTCTCTATCATGGCCGGGAAAGTTTGGCTCAAGAAGAGGAGTTTTTGCTAACAGGAATCATTCCAAAGGAGATTCAGAAGTCTAAGAAGTATGGCTTTGTGCATAGAGCATACATGTACAAATTGATTGGTGATGTCTTATACATGAAAGGGGCTGATCTCGTGTTGAGACGTGTACCTTGGTGGGAGGAGCTTTACAGAGTGTTGGAAGAGAATCATGAAGGCGCATGTGGTGGTCATTTTGCTCTAAAGATCACCTTGCATAAGATTTTGCAAGAGGGGTATGTATGGCCTACTTTGCACAAGGATGTTCACCATTGGTGTAGGTCTTGCAATAGGTGTCAAGCATTTGGGAAGAGAGTGTTGAAGCCAGAGCTACGAAAAACCATTATGGCGTTTGATGTGTTTGAAAAGTGGGGGATTGATGCAATAGGCCCGTTACCTATCACAAGCAGGGGCAAAAGCTATATCTTGACGGCAGTGGACTATCTCTCTAGATGGGCAGAGGCTATAGCAGTAAAACAGATCACTACAAAGGATGTGGCAAAATTTGTGTATGATGAAATATGTTGCAAGTTTGGGGTGCCATTAGAGCCACTTTCAGATAAGGGGCCAGGATTTAGAGCTAAACTGCTAGACTTCTTATGCACAAAGATGAAGATTAGGCACCATCATACCACTCCTTATTACCCGCAGTGTAATGGCTTAAATGAAAGATTCAATGGTGAGTTGGTACAAATTCTTTCTAAAGTGACAGAGCACCAAGGAAAGAATTGGGATTTGGAATTGCCTAGTGCATTATGGGCTTACCGTACTTCGGTGAAGACAGGTACAGGGTTTACTCCATTTCATTTGGTGTATGGAAAGGAAGCACTATTGCCTGTGGAGGTAGAGTTGCCTGCGGTCAAGATGTTAGAGAAGTTGCTTGGGCCGCCTAGTGATGCATTCAAAGAGAGGCTCTTGCAGTTACAAGAGGTCCAGTTGGATAGGATGAGCGTATTGGAGCATTATGGGCAGATGCAGGATAAGGCTTTGGCAAAGATAAATAAAAAGGTCAAAAGTAAGGGTATCAAGAAACATGACTTGGTTTTGCGCTACAACAGTAAGCTGGACAACACCTTCCAAAAGAAGTTTCAAATTAAGTGGGAAGGCCCTTTCAAGGTAGTGGAGTGTTTTCCAAATGGCACATATCAGCAAGATGAGCTGTCTGTGGATAAAGCAGTGTTGGTGAGGGATGAGGAGACCTGTGATGCGGCGAGTCTCATATCTCTCTTTGCTGCTGCGGATCATGAATGATCTACCAGGCTACGGGATGGGCAAATTATGTCAAGAGTTTTTTGGAGCAAGGGATTGCGCATATGTACATATACATGCATGGTGCATCAAATAAAGAATTGCCCATTTTTCAGAGCCAGGTGGTTACGTGGGGCCCACATGTGTACAGGTAGGACAGGGTGTACATAGTGCATCGATTTTCACTATTATCAGTACTAGTGTGTTTTTCCTACAATAAGGAGGAGTTGGTAGCGCGTAAAACTTCTCGAGGAAGCTATCCGCGGGCCGAAGACATGAGGTAAGCAGGTGCGTCAGATGGCATCGAGTGGCGTCAGGAGGCCGAACGGGGTCAATATTTGCATGTGGAAGAATACGGACACAAAGTGGTGTTTTCTTGTGAGAGTTATGCAGAAAGGTCATCATTAGGACCACTTTTTGGGGCCACTTCACGTTGTGGTGGGATGCATTATTGGAAAAATTTGAGTGCCAAGTGTGCGCATGGATGCAGCAGGGTGACAACTATGCACTGCGAGGTCAGTTTTTGGCCTGTTCGAGGTCCGTTTGAGGTCATCTAAAAGGCCAAGGGTGCCCAACTAATAAAGCTAAGTGTGGGAACTGAAAAAACTGAGAGAAGACCAGAAAAAACGTGGAGAAGAGAGGAGGAACAGCCGCAGGTGTGTTTTTGCTCATTTTGGAGCTTGTTTTGGTTTGTGTGTGTGTGTGTGTGTGTGTGTGTCTGTGTGGAGTGGGCAAGTGGATAGTCTCTCTCCTCTCACTCCAGAGGTGTGTTCCCTGTCTCGGCCAGGTGTGTTGTCTAAGCCGAGTGGTGCCCCATAGTGTGTGTGTGTGTGTATCTTCCCAAGAGTGTGTGTCGGGTTGTTATAGAGGCGTTGTGTGTGTTTTCATCCCGCTCACAGTGTGTTCTTTCTTCACTTCATTTAGTAATCGTGCATATTTTTGCACGCTACCGCCTGTATGCAAGGACTTGGCCTGCAGGTGTATGTTGCAGCGATGGTGTGCGACCAGGTCTGAGCAACCGGATCCTTAGCCGAGGGCAATCCCTAAGATTCTGACTCTATGCGCGACCTCGGATATGGTGATCCTGTCCGAGTCTGTGGTGTACCACGCACTCGGGAGTATGGGGTAGTCTTGGCGACTCGTATCTTACCTTTAGCTACACGTCCGAACACCTGTTTTTACTGTGATAGTTGTTTGTGTGATCATGTAATGGATGGCTTACTCAAGATGTAAATGAAGGAATCCCAATATACTAAACCACCAGGCTTTTTTTGGAAATGAGTCAAGTGAGAGATCTCATGTAATTTTGTGTGTGTGTGTGTGTGTGTGCCCACCCATACCCAGGCACCGTATTCTAAGAGGCAGTAGACCCCAAAGAATAGGGGCCTACTACCTCAAGAAATGGTGTACAGTAGTTAAATTTATTCTGAATTAAGGAGATCTATCAAATTCTGTAAGTCATGTTTTTTTAGGGAATGGCGGATACATGCAACAAGGTCCTTTTTAGAAAACCCATTATTAATGAACTTGGTTATCAGAGTATTGATTTCTTCATATGCAATATAACTGTCAGTCGAGGCATACATTATAAGGAAAAGCATTCCTAGACAAGTGTGTAGCGAATTCTTGAAGGGTCTATTACTTTTCCTTTTGGTAGATTGTGAGGACACAAGATTGAGTTTTTCCCTTATCCGGTAAAAGCGAGTACAAAAATTTCCCAAAAAAAGGGGGGGACAACATAAGTTCAATATTCAGGAAATGAGTCCTAGTAATTACCCATTTATCTTGCCATAGAACTCTATCGGAGAATGTTGGTTCAATATTAAGGCAAGGTGGATAGATATCTTTAAGACAAGCCTCAAACATGGGATTGTTAAGGCTACACAGGTCATCCATGAATCTAAACGAATGTTCAAATTGTGTGAGCAACAAAGTACTATCAGGGTTATTTGTAATTTTTAAAAACCACTGGTATTCGAAGTAACATAGATAGAGATTACACATAACAGGAGAGCATGAAAAACCCATTGGGATCCCTAAAATTTGTTTGTAGCAGGCAGTACCTACTTGGATACAACAATTATTAAGTAGCCAAAAGATATGTTTACATAAATCATCCTCTTTAAAGACTAAAGGAGTACACTTCTTAGAAGTTTTTACCCACCCTTTATTCCTTATAAGAGAGATGCGCGTATACCCTAGTTTTTTTCTGTGAGCAAAGGCAATCCTTATGAGATAAGATAAGGTATCAAACAGCCCATAAGTTCCATTAAGCGGGATATTTTCATAACATTGAGTTATGTCTGCAGTAAAGATAGAGAAAACGTTTACAGGGAGGTTGATAGACACCTCATCTGCGTTTTTTATGACCCAAAATGGGCAATAGTTTATATTTCTGAATCTTTTCAAATCACTATGCTTGATGGCACAAATAGCTTCAATTTCTAGTAGAACAAAGTTTAAGCAGTAGGTGATGTCGTTCGTAACACACGAGAACATGCAATTGGATGCATCAGAAATCCATCTAAATTTATGCTTATGAATCTTATAAGTTGGGAATAGTATAGGAATTTTTAGACGGTTAGGACAATAACCAAGTCCCGATAATTCATTATTTAACAGTGAAGCAGTATTTAGCGGAGAGGTCTCAAGTTTAAGAAAATCTTTAATATTAAGTCTCGTAAGGGAGGCCTCGTAAGCTAATTTTTTACATATAAAGGACGCAGTATTTGAGGCTTTATCTAGCCCAACGATAAGCCATTTCTTCTTAGAGTCAAAAATAGCGGTCTTAATTTTAGGTGTAAGCCAGGTGGTATCAGTATTTAGCCATACTTGCGGCATAAGACTGATCTTCTTCTAGAAAATTTCTTTGAGTGTTGCGGTTAGCTGAATGTGAACATTCTCCTCCAGTTGGAATTTTAAGGCCAAGTCGGCCAAGCATTCAAGTAAAGCCAATAAGGCCATCTGAGGATTTAATGGAAAGGGAGGTATATGAGTCAATCCCTTACTCAAGAGGCTCCTTACTTGTGGATCAGAAATGATTTCTAAGTTAGAAGTACAAACATGTAATCCAAAGTCAGTGAAACTTTTACAGAATTTCTGAAATAGATGACAGGAGCAGATAGGAATCACATTATTATGGAGAAATTCAGTTGAGTAAAAAAGATTCTTGATAGGAGGTGAGTGCTTCCATCCAAACAACACATCATTAAGTAATAGATTAGATCCAAAAATATGTCCAAAACATTCTGAGAAAATAGCTTGGGGAGTAAAGAAGTCCAAAATCTTGCTAGTAACAAGCAATGTGAGACTATCTTTTTACACGATTCTTCCTTTGGAGGTAGGTGAAGTCTTCCACATGCGTTCCTGCACATCACATATCCAAAAGATTTTTGATTGGTAGATTTCTACCTCTTCCTCTAACATAACATCTACCTCTCCCTCTCCCAAAAACAGATTCACTCAAGGAGGGAGTTAAGAAAGAGGTGTAAGAGGCCCCAGGGGAGACAAGAGTGTTAGGTCGTTTAGAAACTTGAGAATCATCGTCCTCAATATTAGGCTTGATTTTCCCAACAATACTTTTGATTCCTTTAAAGCCGCCATATGTAGTTAGTAAAGTACCACACCCATCAAAACCAAGCTCTTCAAGAGTGTCGCACATATTTATCATCAAGGAAACTCATATTGAAGGGAGCTTTAATCAAATCCCCGTTATCCAAGAGTTGAATCCCTTTAAGAACTTTAAGTTTGCATTCTTCAATAGTTGCAGGGGCCCGGTTGGCAAGGAACACCCAAGTCTCCATAGAAATAGGCACCAGAAATCCTTTATTTGGGAACATCCATAGCTTGTGCTGAACTCCCAAGGATTCTACTTCAATCTGCGGTGATGGTAAAAAAGGAAAGGCCCTAGAGACTTTCGGTACCATATCCAAAAGCGAAGCTTCACTGAGTGAACAAAGGTCCTTCTGGAATTCTTTTACAGCTTCTAAAGCAACTGCATCTCTGCAAAAGAGGCTATTACGTGGCGGGAAAATAGGTGTCAAGGGAGCAGTAACAAAGATGGGACTAAGCCCGCAGAATTTTCTAAGAAGATTGGATAATTCAGAGTCTTTGGAGGAGAAAGATGCTAAGTCCTGAGTATGGGCTTTGGAAAGACCGGCCAAGTTAGAAGTAAATTCCATTAGACGGTTGATACCATCAGATTTATTCTTAACGAGGAGGGCTAGCACTTTAACCCAGAGGTCAAAAGAAATAAGCTGGACTAGAGACATACTATACTCCTTTGAAGCATCAAAAATCAAGGAAGAGGCATCCTTGTCTTGTATACATTTCAATACAAGAAGCGAAGCAAGGGAAAGGGGTTCCATAGGAAGAGCGAGCCCTTGGGAAAGGGAAACAATCTGCAACCATAACAATAGTTAGAATTCCATATTTTTGGAAGAGATGCGAAGATCAGAGGATCAAATACAAAGAGTTACATCTTTTTGAATTTTACAGCCCTATGTAGATAAGGACTAATCCTAAGAGAGACATTAGGGAAGGTCTTTTCTATTTCTTTAGCAAGTCGTAATTTCTCCGAAATCATAGCTCTCTTTTCTGGGTCATAGCAGACTTTAATTCTTGCAATGAGTTTTCCCAAAACCTGGTAAATAGACGTAATAGCTAGTGAAATGAAAGTAATAAAAGTAAAGTGAGAACAAGAATTTTTATCATAAAGTGGACTGGTCGTGCTAGCAGCCTTTCACCAATCAGGTCAAAAAGAACACTAAGATTGTGTGATAGCACCCCAGCCTACTAGAGTATAATAAATTATACTGTAATAGGCGTTTTTATTTCTAGAGTTATGGTCTGAGAGAGACAAACAATAAAGTAAATCTCTCTTTTGCGTTTATTGTGTGTGTAGCAGTTCTAGATCTATAAATATATGCAAACGAACACTGCCTGTTCACAGACCAATACATCTAAAATAATACAATGTATTTGTACAATAATTTATTTGCAGTTGAAAATAAACTTTGTACAAGGTAATGAAGATAATAGAATACAGTGCGGGAAACCGCAATCCCACAGTGTGGGAATTTTTGCATCATGGTAAGAGATCCGCCATAAGTTAAGAGCAGAATGTTTTAATCAAAGAAGGTAGCCCTCACCTGCACCCATAGCCATAAGAAAACAGTTCGTTAGCACGTGACTATACGCAGGTGATGCTGGGAATCCCAGTTGTTATCCATGTCACTTTAAACAAACACATAGTTCTTAACTTGACTCATATTTTTATGAAAAAAAGAATCTTGGATCATTGCCAATCAATAAAAGAAATCCCCATAGAGCAGTTGAAAAACATTTTTTGCCTAACCTTAGTTTTCAATAGGTTTTACAGGAAGATAATCAAAGCTGAAAAGAACTACAACTTTAATTAGATAAGAGAGAACTACATTCTAGATGCCATCATGGGCCAGGTTTCTGTTAAGGATAGCTCCTCCTTTGTAATTCGAAGTATATAAAAACACAAAATCTCGGACCAGTTCCCAATCCTCAAAGTATATATTTCCCCTTTTTTAAAAACTGATAACTTAAATTTCCAAACCAAAGCACCAAACCTGCCTCTGTCATTATGCCATGACTGACATATTTTTGTCCCAGCAGGTTATAAACCAATTATCAAACCTTAACATTCTAGCCAACTTCGCCAATCGAGCAAGCCCATACTTCTTTCAAGAAAGAATAGAAGTAAACTTAACCAGCCCACAAAATTACCGCAGTATATTCTGCCTAATAGTAGGCAAAGGAAAAAAACACGAGAGAGAATACGAAGTTAGTAAAAAGATGTAAAGTTTATCTTATTTTCATTACCTAGCTTCAAACCGGCCAAGCCAGCAGAGCTCAATCGATAAGCTGAATCAGCGATTAGTAAACAAACCATTATTAAACCTTCCACATTGAGATGTAATAAGGAAAAAACAAACTAGAAAAGACAGCAAATTACCCCATAATAGGGTAAGTGATGTCATTTATCGCCTTCAGAGCATCAGCCTAATAGGCAACACGACAGAAATCAGCTTTCAGTTCAGTCAGAGTCTCTTTAGAATAATCAAAACATTAGTTACTTGTACTAAGGACCGAGTTAGTCTGAGGTCCACCAAAGTACCCAAAGAAAATTTATATATATACGAGAGAGAATACGTATCGAATAAAAACAAGTCAAGTTTATCTTCTTTTCATACACCAAGGCCATACTAGCCACTACAAGAAGCAATCCGTCGATAAGCTGAATCAGTGAAAACACTTTATTCCCAAAACTTCCCATCTGATGATGTAATATGGTAAAAACAAGCGAGATACAAGTCTATTAGCCACCATAATAGGGTATGTGATGCCATTTACTGCCCTCAGATTACCCATCAATTAGGAAATACATCAGAAAAAGGTATCCGTTCAGTCAAAGTCTCTTTAGACTATTAAAAAATTAGGTATTTGTTCTAAGGACCGAAACAGTCAGTGGTCAGCCAGTGTAACAAGAGTAATCCGACTTGCTAGTGATATGATTTACCAAGGAATCCAACAATTACTGCTCACAGTTTTTTAGCTAAATATAAAATTATTTGTGAATTACCGGATCGATTTAAATCCCAGTAGAATCACCTTCAAAGGTATCTTATACCTAAAGATTAGCATTGCCACCAGACAGATCAACTCAGCCTTACTAGCCATAATGCATTCCAATACCCAATATAGCCATTCAGAGAGATCTACTAGAGATCTGGCTTTACTTAGCCGCTAGGGCCAGATTTATCAATTCCAAAACAACTTGACAATATAACCTGGATAATGTTACCATAATCCGTTTTATTTTTCAGAGACCTAAACCTTTAGTCAAAGAGAATCTCATCTTCACATAGTCCTGAAGCAAACACATATTACCACTCCGATTCCACCAAATAACCAGAAAGATCATTTCCCAGAATAGGATTTTAAGTAAAACAGCCTAATTACTGGTCATACCAGTCACAACAAGAGTAATCCAGTCGATAAGCTGATTTAGCAAAAACATTCTTTTCACAACTTCCTCCTTGTGATGTAATATAGTACAACAGTCGAGAAACAAAGCAAATAGCCATCATAATATGGTATGTGATGCAATTTACAGCTTTTAGATCACCAACTATTTTGGCAATATAACAGAAAGAAGTTTTCAGTTCAGTCAAGGTTTCTTTAGTCAATTAAAAAATTAGGAATCTGTACTAAGGACCGACTCAGTCTGTGGTCAGCCAGTGTGTCCAGGGTAGTCGACCTGCTAGTTTTACGACTTACCAAGGAAACCATCAACTACTGCACTCAATATTGAGTTATATATATGTTTATTTGTGAATTACCAGTTCGATTCAAATCCCTGTAGAATCACCTTTACTAGTACCTTCTTCCTAACAAATAGCATCATCAACAAGACAGACTAACCCCATCTTATTTAGCCATGATGCCTTTCAGTACACAATACAGCAATAGGATAGACCACCTAGAAACCTGGCTTTTCTAAGCAAGTAGGGCCAGACTTATTACATCCAGAACCATCGGATAATATAACCTGGAACAAGTTACCATATTCTTTTTTATTTAATGGAAACAACAACCTTTCACCAAAGAGAATCAAATCTTCCAATAGTCCTGAACCAAAAAAATCATACCTCTCCCATTTCTCCAAATAAACCAGACCGATCACTATCCGAAACAGTTTTTTAATAAAAAAAAGTCTAATTACTGGTTTAACACAGCATTTCAATCCAAATTCAACAAATCATCCCTTAATCCATTGACAGTCTTGAGAGTTAGAAGGATATTTTGTTAACCTGAAGATTAGGAGATGAAGACTCAGCGACAATTTCCTTCCCATTCTTTTTCGGCATGTTGAGCAATTTCGTAGTAAATAGCCTTTTCACTCATACAGCATAGAATACACACACAGGTGATGACCCAGCTCAGTGCTAGTGAGTATGAATACTCACCTTAAGATGTCTTTATACTGGTTGAAAGCTTATCAGACGTGGGTACACCACAGGCTCGGACAGGATCACCATATCCGAGGTCACGCATAGAGTCAGAATCTTAGGGATTGCCCCCGGATAAGGATCCGGTTGCTCAGACCTGGTCGCACACCATCGCTGCAACATACACCTGCAGGCCAAGTCCTTGCATACAGGCGGTAGCGTGCAGAAATATGCACGATTACTAAATGAAGTGAAGAAAGAACACGCTTACACAAGAATGTGTATACATCAAGGCAAGTTTAAGTAAAAGGCCAGGTCAAGTCACATTTTCCAAAATTATTCCTATCTCCCGATAAAAAAACCGCTCATACGGTCGAACACCTGATCCGTAATCCATTATTTGTTTAAAGTACCTAGCATCGGTAGATTATATACAACCCGTTAGTCATACAACTGAACACTTCACTGAGCATATTTCATATAGCTACCACAAAGGTAAGGTATCCAAGCCCTGATCTTAACAGTGTAAGTTACCCTACTCAGAGCTGGCAATATTATATATTATTTCCAATTTATACTCACAGTAATAAGGTGGGTCTATAAAAGATAGAAGGAATTTTTTCATACCCAAGTCCAAAGTGTATGGAGTAACATTACCAGAGTTAACATTTCAGTTTAATTTCTCTTCAGGAGTAACTATCTCATTATGGCTGACAGTCACGACCTGGTTTTTGCAATAGCAACCGCGCATCTTCATCAGTCAGGGGAATCTACCCGGAGAGCAACTTTGCTCCGTTATGAACTTCATCTATTCCCCAGATTGGGAACTTCTGTATCTCAAACTAAATGGTGGACCTATCAAGCCCGGGTGACTCGTGTGACCCTTCGGGGTCGCAAACATTTTAGGAACAATATCAGATTGGCGATGGTAATTGAGGTTCTGGGCCTAGGGCCCCAGTATTATTACATAGAACATTCACTGAAGCCAGGTTTTTCTGAGAGGTTATACCTGCTAGCACAGTTCCTACCACCTCATAAGATTTTCCTGTATCGTAGTTTTGGTCATCCACTAGGAGGATATTTTAACAGTACTCCACGCACTCGGGAGTATGGGGCAGTCTTGGCTACTCGTATCTTACCTTTAGCTGCACGTCCGAACACCTGTTTTTACTGTGATAGTTGTTTGTGTGATCATGTAATGGATGGCTTACTCGAGATGTAAATGAAGGAATCCCAATATACTAAACCACCAAGCTTTTTTTGGAAATGAGTCAAGTGAGAGATCTCATGTAATTTTGTGTGTGTGTGTGTGTGTGTGTGTGTTGTGTAATGATCTACAAACACACATCCATGCATGCTACTTTTGAGATACTCGATCGAGCCACAATTCTAGATATGTTCATCCAAATAGCTCCTACTTTGGTAGACCCTTGCTTTCGTTGAAAAATTGTGGCAATTACCTCCTTGTTTAACTCCCTTTAATTCTCTTGGCTATCCCTCCCTTTCAAGATACTCAAAACAACCACATGTCTGTCCATACATGGCTCTATATAAGAAGAACTTATCCATGGAGAATTCCTACAAAAGGCATGATGGTCTCTTGGCTTTGCAAACATGCAAGTATACCTCCTCATGTATAGGCATATGGAACCGCATGGAACATTTGTCCCACTCATACAAATTAGTATACTTGTATCGTCCTACATGTACATTACCACCTGCTATGCTGCAACATGGTCTGAGGTGCCTAGCTAGCCATGCAGAGCCTCCAATGGCAAATCTCATGATACAAAGCACTAGATAAAAACATAGAGAAAAAGAATTCACTTTCAACATGATAAAGTGTCTAGAAGTTCTTAGAAGGGAAGATAAGATAATAGATCTTTCTATTTTCTATATCCATGCAGTGTAACTCATAGGGAAACATGCAAATCATGCCAATCAAGAGTTGCTCTAATCAGAAGCAAACATGAGATTTTTGGCAAACCACAACACACCATGGCAAAATAGGGTAATAGATCTTGCCACTATCTATATCCATGTAGTGTAACTCATAGGAAAACATGCAATTCATATCAACCAAGATTTTCCCTAATCAAAAGAAAACATGAATTTTTTGGTAAACCACAATATGCCATGGCAAAATAGGGTGATAGATCCTACCGTTTTCTATATCCATGTCGTGTAACTCATAGTGAATACTTGAAGGTCCCTTATTGTTGAAATAGGGTTGTAGGGAAACTCACACAGGTTGGAGAAGACAAAGCACACAACAAAGAGTGTATTATTTAGTGTGCTATGGAAAGATGAGATAGCCCTCGAGTGATGGGTGTATAATGCCCCGAGAGTCCTAAGTGTGTTCACACACATCACTACCACATGCATATGGTAAGAAATACCCCCTGAGAGTGATGCAGTGAACAAGAGCTGGCACATAGAGTATAGGGAAGTGTCATGCCCTAAGGACATGATCAGTCCACAAAGGTGAGTAAGCCCAAAGCTTTGCAAAAAGCTTTGAACTTCTCACAAGACAATGCCTTTGCGAAAAAGATCTGCAAGGTTATCCTGTGTTGGCACATAAGCCAAGATGATCTCTCTTGTTGATAGCATCTCTTGACATAGTGGTAATGCACCTCAATGTGCTTTGTGCTAGCATGAAAAACTGGCTTCCTCGCAACTGCCAATGTGCTTTGATTGTCAATGTAGATAGTGTTGGCAGTGTCATGTACAACACCTAAATCAGCCATTAAGCATCTGATTCATATACACTCAACAGTAGTTGTGAAGAGTGTCATGTACTCAGATACCTTTTAAGTACAAAAGTAGCACACGTGATGACTTCAAGCCATGACTCTTGACCATACATCCGGCCATCTCCATAAGTGACTTATTTTTCCTCTCAGCAACTCTACTTTTTTGAGATTATGTGGCACTGTACACAAGTGTTTTATCCCACGACTAGACAAAAATGCATTGAATATATGAGACATATACTCCACCCCTCGATCGGAATGGAGGGTGCCCATAGTACATGTTGAGACATTTTCATCCATAGCCAAAAAATGCTTGAAGCACATAAATACTTCAAACTTTGATTTAAGTCGATACACCTATGTATGCCTGGAGTAATCATCAATGAAAGCCACGAAGTAAAGGTAATTGCCTAAGAACAAAATCTGCATGGGTCCACAAACATCGCTATGCATAAGCTGCAACCTGCATGTAGCCCTAACTGAACCATCCTTTGGAAACTTCAAACATTGCATCTTACCCAAAATACAGCCTTCACAAACATGCTTGACAGGTGCTTCAAGAGGTGGCAAAGAAGCAACCATATCAGAGTTTTGCAAACGCGGGAAACTGGCAAAATTCAGAAGCCCAAAACGTGCATGCCAAAGTTTTGCATCTGAATTAGCCTTTGAATCCACAAGTGCATTTGCAAAATTCTACACGCACTTGTCACACAGAGTGAGCTTATATGATCCACGGAATAAAATACCATATGAAACAATTTCATCACCAAAAGATCATGGATTGTACATCTGTCATCCACAAATTTGACAATGCCAAGTCTAGCAAGTGCAGATACAAAAAAAAGGTTTTTTTACAATGCATCAACAAGTGTGAAAGAACTTCCATTTGTAGCAGTTAGCACAATCTTTCCAACTCCTTAACCGACTAAGAGGCATTGTTGGCACAAGTGATTGTATTTCCGTGAGAGACATCCTCGAGAGAGGTAAACAAGGCACGATGACACATAATGTGCTCTGTAGCACCACTACAAAGTATCACACATAAGCATCTGCAGCAACTAACAAACCACCATCATGGACAAAGGATCATAAGTGAACTTTGCACTAAATGCCCACTCTGCATCTACATCAACATCACAATCTCCTTTCATAGACGACTCTACAATAGCTGCATTTGCAAAGGAACCTGTCTCTTTCTTCTTAGCCACTTTTGCCTTCAATTCTGGACATTCCTTGATCAAGTGATCATTGGCCTTGCAATAATGGCAAAGCATCTTCTTTTTCCCCTTTTCAATAGAATTACCTAATGAAGTGCTACAAGCAAAAGCATTAGGAACATGTGTCTTTCCACTCGCAAAAGAACCATGTCAAGAAGTTTTTTCTTTGAGGAACAATAAAGGCATGTTTAACTACACGCTATCTAGCCCTTTTTGTTTTGGAAAGTGACTTGTGAAATGCAATGTGCATAATGTATCAAACTTGACAACTTCAGGATTTCCTTGAGTCATAAGTCTCCAAGTACTAGCAAAAGTCTGGTAAGAATCAGGCAAAGCATCAAGAACAATCTCTTCAAGGGATCTGTCAAAAATGACTTCCCCTACAGAAACAAGTTGCTCATTACATCATTGATACCAGGAAGAAAAGTGTCCATTTCAACCTTCTCATACATAATCTTTGACTCCAACTCTTTACGCAACAATGCAGTTTTTGTCTCATTGCGACTTGCATAATGAACAGTCAAAATATCCCAAGCATGTTTTGTAGATTTAGCTGAACAAATTTGAGAAATAATAGTGCACTTCATAGATAATGCAATTAATGCATGAGCCTATGCATCTCTTACATCCCAACGAGTATGCTCAGCCGTAGGCAAAATAACTCTAGCAGTAGCAATTATGTCATCAAATCCTACAACATCCTCAACATCCCCTGCATCCTCAGAACCAGGGTGTACATCAATGCCCTACACAACATTCCAAATGCCCTTTGACACAAGTACATATTGCATCATGTAAGCCCACACAGGGTATTTGTCCCCATCCAATTTATCCTTAAGCAACAAACATCTTGAACACATCTAAGTTGTTGTCAGCCATGTGTTCAACATCTTGAACACATCTCAGTTGTTGTCAGCCATGGCAAATATTGTACCTAATGTGAAAACTTCCCAAAAAGAGGAGAAACAAAGTGAGACCAGCACGTGCTATATAGCACAACCCGTAGAAGATTGTAAGGGATCTGCTATATAGAAAACTTCATTGATAAAAAATTTGCATAAAAGGACAAAATTGCATGTACATACTGCTTGTGGTGGAAACGGAGGAGGGAATGAGCTCGAATCAAAAATCTAAGAAAACTAAGCTCCATGAGCCTACTCAAAGTATTTGTCAACCTACTGACATTCGTGAAAGCTCACTAAAATTTGAGAAAGCGAGGAGGCGTGTAATGGCGATGCCAACAAGCTTCTTGGAGGGGCAAGGAGGATAATAGATCTTGCCATTTTCTATATCCACGTAGTGTAACTCATAGGGAAACACGCAATGCATGCCAATCAAGATTCACCCCAATCAGAAGCAAACATGAGATTTTTGGCAAACCACAATACACTATGGATAATGCCATTGCTTTCACCTTGTTTGATGTAGTCTTGTACTTTGTCTCCACTTGCACTTCTAGATCTTTTTGCAAATAGACCTTTCCATTATCTATATCCATATATGTAACTCATAGGGACATGCAACTCATGCCAATTGAGATTCACGCATATCAAAAGCAAACATGAAACGTTTGGCAAACCACAATACGTCATGGCAAAATAAGGTAACAGATCTTGCCATTATCTATATCCATGTAGTGTAACTCATAGTGAAAAGTTTGAGGGTCAATTATTGCCTATATAGTGTGGAGAACATCCACATGCTTGTTATATAAAAAGGAAGCCACCAATATTTTATTTCATGGAACAAATAGATGTTGTTGTAGTATTGAAGTTTTGGAGATCCTCTACCAAGAATGTGGGCACAAATAGTTTACTTTGCTCAAAAATAGGGGACAACCGCGGTGACATGACTACCCCTACGCAAGCAAGCCTTTAGCTTTTGGAAATCGACTAAAAAACAACATAAGTATTTGACATTTTCCAATGTGAGAAAGGAGCTCTTTTCTCATGTGTTGGCTGGCTATCAAGCCTTGCCAGATCAATGGTAGCAAAGCGAGAACCACAAACATGAAAAAAAACACGGTACACATCATATCACATTGTGTCTGCTCTTACTGATGTGAACAAAATATGTTCATTTCACTCTCATCAAAAGAGAAGGTTTATACATGCCCATACTAAGCAAGTTAAGAAACCCAAGGGGCCTCAATGAGGACTTGTCTCAAAGGAAGACTTTGAGAGAGTAGTGGGAAAATCGGTGTTTCAATTGCTTGGGAAAACATCCTAGGAAGGATTGTCCCAAGGGGAAGACACTATGAGAGGAGTCATAGCAAGGCCAAAAGTCATCGCTTAAGTGACACTATGCATGCCACTATGGTATGTCGCAAAATCAACTTTGACATTGTATATGCAACGAACTTTGCGACTACAAAAGAAACACCAAACACTGCTTAAGAGATGTAAAAAGAGTCATTTTATAAGGGTTACATTCATGATGGGAACACCATTTATGCCATCCTGAATGCAATGCACTGTGCTTTCTTATGGAGAAATTATATATTGCTCCACATCCAACCTAGCTTTAGAGTAGTAGTGTAACCTCACATCGTCTCATCCACACTCACACGCATGGACGTACTCTCTCTCTCTCTCTCTCTCTCTCTCTCTCTCTCTCTCTCTCTCTCTCTCTCTCTCTCTCTCTCTCTCTCTCTCTCTCCATCCATAATTATATACATGCACTTCAATGCAATGAGCTAGTCCCACATCAAAAAGAGCCACAGGTGAAGCAAATTAAGACAACATGCATCAATGTATGTCTTTCTTTCATTGTGTAGGAAAACAAAATAATAAAAGAAAAAAATAATAAAAACTAGACACATCGACACAAGAATGCAAGGGGGCATAGCTAGACAACACAATAGAGCCATATAATAAGCATCAATCAATAGATCAACCAAAATCCTCTAGATTAGGCATGCCAGACTCCATCACACCCTATATACATTATCAAAACTTGAAAAAATAGAACCCCATCACATTCCTCAAGGATGGGGTCTCCTATCATCAAATTGACAAGACCCTCTATCTGATTTCTATGTATGGCAATGGGGTCTCTTATCATCCAACTGATGTGACCCTCTATCCAATTGCTTTTCAAGTAATCTACATCAACAACAAGTACACACACACATACACACACTTACTTTTTGCATACCTTGATTGAATTTACAAGTGGGAAACCTCAAACAGAGGAAAACCCATAATAAAGAAGAGGTACAAAGGATGAAGCACAATGAGGCTTAGTAAACTAGAAACAATCAAAATCAATCATACATTAGGAAAAGTTTGGACTCAAAAATGGGCCTTGTAAGAAATGCCAGGTCGGCTTAGAGAGAGATAATAAAAAGTCCCTAATTTCATTTTTGATATTCACTTTCAAAAAAACTCGGATATCAGATTTGGGGGGTACGTTTATTAAAACTCTCAAAAAGTGTTCAGACAATGATAACATACGACGGCTCCGAATTGAACACCGATTGTCTCAATCTTTTGGATTTTTCAAAACTAAGATTTGGCACTCAATGAGGTGCATTGAATGTTATTATTCTTCTCATTTTCGCGTCTCTCTTGCTTTCCGCCTACGCACAGTCTCCTCCTTTGAGCTCTCTTCCATTTTCTCCACTCTTGCGCTCTCCTCAGTTTTGAGCTTTCTCATTCACCAAGTCATCTCAATGTCATTGTCATCTTCACACAGAACTCAGACGAGGAGTCAAAACGATGTGTATCATATGCATATCGAACTGTCCAGAGAATACGAGCCCCTCCACAAGAAGAATAAGCGAGGCATCCTTTCCGAAGCTTCAAAAGAGAACTTCATATTTCAAGGTAAAAAAAGCATCGATCTTTGGGTGGATGGCAGGATATATCCTGAGCATCCTATCACCAACTCAACTCCACCGTTCAGAAACATAACGTCATTGCTGAACTATTTAGGAGACGGTTATTCTGGTTTATATGGCTACACCAAGCATTTGGCGGCCAAAAGTGATATTCTTAAGCTTGAGAGAGACCTTGCACAGAAAGAAAACTTTTGCTTGAAGCAAACTGTGACAGAGTGCGCTCAACAACTAAAAGGCAAGGACGAAAGCATCACGCATCTCACGCAGGATCTCAGAGAAAAAAATATTGTCTTGGGTCCTCGGTTAAGAGAACGACGCTTACGAGACATTGAACAACTGAAGGTTGGTTCTGGGGGTTTGAAGAAGAGGGTTAAAGCAATCAAGTAATATTATCATTCAAGCAGGTTTAATTCATCTTTACATTTGTATTTTTATATCTTACTTTTCATATTTATGCTTAGATCGTTGTTACATCCTCAGTCAAATATTGACAGCAACACACCAACTTCTTCAATTCCTTATGGTCTCATACTAAAACGCAAAGATGTCGCCGGACTTTTGGACGATAAGCGCTACTGCAAGATTGTTGCTAAGCAACTTGACACTCTTTTGAAACAGAATCAACTCCAAACACGTGATGTTCAGTCAATTCTGGATGAAGCCAGAATATCCAACAAAGGTTATTCTGCAATTTTTAGGTGTTGGGGTATAGGTGCCTGTGCCTTGCCCGGCCGCCCAGAGTCTGGGCGTCCAATGACTTGTATACCTTATACATAGCATAAGTGTATAGGAGGCCGCTCACTCTTTGAGTCTCCCCACCCACATCGTGTGTGTGTCTCCTTCTCTCTCTCTCACTCTCCGTCTGTGGTGCTCCCCGATCCCCTTCAATTGGTATCAGAGCTATGGTGACCGCGGAGAGCACGACGGCTTTGAGAGCTTTGAGGCGATAGCTCGCTTGCTCTCAACGGTAGAGAGATTAAGAAAGCTTGGAAGCTTTGTGAGAATTCAATGGGAGCTTGTGAGCTCAGTTGAGAGTGATGTATGCTCTTGTGGAAGCTCAGAAAGGAGTGTGGAAGATTGTGTGTAAGTGAAGGTGCTGCCCTAAAACTGTGTGCGCAACAGCACAGTTTTCAGATTCGTTTTTCTCCTTGTAGAATGCAGATCTCAGAATTTTGTTCGACTGGCCCATCCATTTCGACGTGGTCTACAACTTTGCAGAACAAACGTTTTGCAAATTCGTCACCGTTTTGCTGACATTCAGCTCAGACTGACTGTATACAGAAATTCCAGATTTTCTGTTGTCGCATTGTGTGCGAGTTTGATGCACTTTTGGAAGCACGGGAGATGCTTGAAGTTGAGTGCATAAATTCTCAGTTGAAGATGCAATTGCAGCTTGTGTTAAGCTTGTGGTTTGAGGGTTTTTTGGTAGACTTGGGCAACGAAGTACGGAGGCGTTTACACACCACCGAAGCAGTCTCTTGAGAGACGCAGGTTTTTGGAGCACACAGGTGGAGCTTCTTTCACTAGTTTTCACAGGATACTTTGGCAGTGATTTTGTGCTTGGATTCATGGTCTTTGCGGATGGTTTGCATATGGTTATGGCGCATGGTTGATGCCCATTATACATGCATTTTGACGAGCACTTTCAAGTGCCGGTAAGCTCTCTTGAGAGCATTGTTTTCGCATTGATCAAGTTTCCGGATTGCAAATCTTTTGGCGTTTGCTTATGCACGGTCACTCCGTTGATGTATGTTGAGTGTAGTTTGATGCGCATTGATTGCTCATTGTATTGAGCTTGCAGGACAATGATTATTTTGTGTTGATAGCCATTGTGCATCGAAACTCTGGCGAAATTTTCCCAGGAGTTTTATGCGTATCATTTATGCGATCTAGGTAGAGATTGCAGGTTGCACTCAGCATTTGCGTGCGGTGTTCTCTGCAGGTGGGAGATTTGTGCGTGTGTATGCATCGATACCTCACAGTGTGGGCTTGGTGATTAGCTCACAGATTGCAGTGTGATACTAGAGCATGCGAGGCTTGTATTGACATTGCGGGAGCTCTATTTTGGAGTGTGTCTCACAGGTTTTACATTGTGTTTTTGGCCATATTGGTAGACAGTTTCCAGGTGTTGTTGGTGAGGTGGTTTTGCTTTCTAGTTTGCTACATTGTGCTCATGGCAGAGACAGGTGATCGATCAGATTGTGACCTCTCACAGATGCGCATGTTTGATGTGTCAGACTTTGCGGCATGGAGAGAGTGTATGCTTGACGCATTGACACAGCGAGGGTTGCATCGACCATTGAGTGGTGATGTAGGTAGACCTTCAAACATGTCTGACGATCAGTGGCAGGAGCTAGAGGAGATGGAACTATCTACACTCTCTTTGCACCTTGCGGAATCTGTATATGCTCTTGTTATGTATGAGACTACTTCGAGAGCACTTTGGCGCAGATTACATGATATGTATGATAGATCTGAGTCATCACAGACTCGTGTGAGACATGTACATTCACGAGCATGCCGACATGTGACATGTTGGTATTGTGGTCATTCTGGACACGTTAGACGACGCTGTTTTCGTCGTATGCGACATCGTAGGAGACATGGCAGTCTTAGAGATGTATGTAGTGATGCCATGGACTCAGTTGCTTTGACAGTTGAGGCAGATGTAGTGTCGGAGTATACTAGTGACGGGGATGTCACTTTTACCTCGAGCTATGCACGAGATGCTATACATGTGGATAGTGCACTCCCTTTGCAGTGGTTGCTAGACGCAGATGCTATGTTCCATGTCACGCCGCATTGTGAATGGTTTTGTAGCTATTCTAGCGGGATGCGTGGCAGTGTACGATTGACCGATGGATCGGTGCATGCGATAGCAGGTGCAGGAGATGTGAGACTGTCATTACCGAGTGGTGCATCTTACTTGTTACGACATGTGCGCTATGTACCAGATTTGACAGTGAGTTTGATCTCGATTGGTGAGCTTAGAGATTGTGGATGTCAGATTTCGCTACGAGAGCGAGATTTTGTGATGCATTTGGGTTCGCTAGTGATTGCGAGAGGTGCCAGGAGTGGTACAGGTTACCCATTGCATGTGGATCACGAGAGAGACGGTGTTGTCTCTGTGATCACGCAGCCAGGTAGAGAGCGAGAGAGCAGGCGAGTCTCTTTTGCTTGTGGGTTGCAGGATGCTTTGCATGGAGTGCAGAGTAGTGAGCTCGTTGTGCACACAGTTGGGGCACGACTTGAGCAGTCACACAGAGAGGTGACAGAGTCAGACATGCATGCTTTGCTAGTGACTGAGCAAAGCAGAGAGTCAGTTGTGCGAGATACTTCTATGCAGGATAGACAGGTAGAGCGGTCTTGCTCTAGTGAGTCATGACAGGAGGACGTTGTGCAAGAGTCTATGCATACGGAGTTAGAGCATGAGAGCTCTAGTGAGTCGCAGCAGATTGAGTGGTCATGTTTGCAGTGGATGATTGCAGAGGAGGCTGAGATGTCAGCGATTATGCAGTCATTCCTTTCTATGCTCGACAGTGAGCATGGGGATATAGTTGTGCAGGATATGTCTTCCAGCAGACACCCAGAGCAGCTGGTGTGCTATGAGGTTGCACGATAGGTTGATGCGTCTTTTGTGGACAGTCAGGAGATGCATGTGGCTGACACGCCTTGTCAGTCAGAGATGCCTATTGCCAGGGATATATATGTTGATGCATGCTCCGTAGAGCTAGCACGGCCCGCTAGCATTGCATCGGCATTCGGTGGTCTCATGTATGAGATGCTGATCTTGAGACTGGATATCGCAGCTGTAGTGGCAGCATTTGCAGTTGGGGTTGTCAGTTGTTTGTTGACTGATGATGGCATAGTGCACGAGGGAGATATGCAGGTATTGCGTACATACTTGCAGTACGTGTGCGGTACGTCTGGTGGTGTATGGACTTACACGGGAGTAGGACAGCCGGATGCACACGATCACAGCCAGCATTGAAGCAATGTACAGATCGCCATCAGGAGAGGAAGTGGTCTATGACAAATACAATAATATATTTTATGATTTAGTAGCTTTGCAGACATATATTGTTCAATTTTTTGAGGTTTCTCAAGAGGAATGCAATGGAGTCTTGAAGTTTGTGCTTAAACTGGATGAGTGCGAGCTAGTGAAAGAGACAAAGGTTGAGCGTGTCACAATAACACTTATGAATAGAGCATTAGATGAAAGCATTCCTTCAGATGACCCTAGAAACTTTAGCGTGCAATCCGAAAACAATATTTTCTTATTAGCCACATTCAAGGTTTGATATCAACAAGTTTTTGCTTAAAAAAATGGTTAGACATGTTTCATTTGATTGGTTTGGTTTTCCCATTTCAGGTGCCTGCAGAGAATTTCGATATTCTTAACTGGGTTTTCCATCAAACAAGTATTCTTGAAGTCATAAGCGAACAGAGAAATGGAAAGACACTCGATGTATTAGGAATGGGTTCATACACAGTAGAGTGGCATATGGCTGGAGATCTCAAAACCCTAAAGTGTATGTACAACATCTCAAAAGGAGCAACAAGTAAAAGCCCTTGTTTGTATTGCATGGGAGGAGTCATTGGTCTTGACAAAAGAAATTGGAGGAGAGCACCGGACAGGCACTTGCAGGACCTTAACTTCCGCCCAATGTTGGATATTCCACTATCCAGAGTACATATTTGCACGATGCATGCACTCTGCAGAATCATTGAGAAACTTATGTTTCTGTACATTTTTTTTTCTTGGACCACTCGGCCAGCATCAACAAAACAAAGGGCTATATTATCATTGGAAACAGTTTTCTCATATATGGGCTTGCATGGAGGACATGTGAAAATAGAGCAGGACGAGAAGAGGTCTAAGAATGGTCGAGATGTGCCAAAGAAGTTGTCTATTGGCGGTGTGAAAGCCCGTCTCTTCTTGTCGATGCCAACAAGTGGCAGACAGCGCAAAAGCCAAAGTGCTCAGAAAAGGTTGACATTGAGATACAACCGGCACAATGCAATGGTTGACCATGCAGACAATGGTGCAGCAAGGACTCGCAAAGCGAACGTATGGAAAAGTTTGGATTCCATATTCAAGTTTTATGGGCTCAATACTTGGAGAGATACGGACTATACATTGTTTCAAGACGCTCTGGAGACCTTCCACAGGTCTTTCATAGCTGCATGGACAAATCAACACATAACTCATTACATGGTATATTACTTTATTTGATAAAATTGTGATTATATATTTACATATAAACAATAGGCTGGTTTTTTTTTTGCAGCATATCATATGCAACCACATGCCTTGGTTTGCTATGCAGTATGTTAGCTTGGCTATATGCTCTACACAAGGTATGGAGAAAACTCACTACCAAGCCCATACTGGCTATTTCAGCCACACTCGTCACAGAGGTGGTGCAAACAAAGCCAACAGTTTGGAGAAACTACATCAATGGACTTATAGAAAACTTATGCATACAACACACCGAAAGGAATGTGTCAAAGACAGTCAGATTGGCCAAGCAATGAGATTAGCAAGCAAACGACGGAAGAAGGAAATATGGGAGGCATCTTCTACGGCATCGCGACATGCAGAGTGGCGACTTCAAAAAGAACGCATTGGAAAAACTTGGACAACTCCGACCCAAGTTGTTTGAGACTTCCTAAAGATAGAGCATTGTAACACAATATAATTTTTTGTGCCAAGAGAAGACAACCAGTCACAAAAGTGAGAAACATAATGTACTCATTGTTTTGATAGAAAATGTACTATTTTTTTGCATCGACAATATACATTGGAGCTTCTCTATTCTTCATCTTTGTCAGGAAAAGTTATAAAATATTCTAGCCTTTTTGCTTGCTATGTGTTATCGTCTTCTTCTTGCCTGGTCTTTTGCAACCTAGTCCTACAGGTTTGTTTGTCAACAGTACATTTGTCTCCACCTCCACAGCCACAAGAGACATTTCTTCAGTAGGCAGATGCACAATTGGTTGTTTATTGCAAAACATAGCATGCTTGTCGTACTCTAGTAATTGCGCAGGGTCAGTGATTTCGCATGCCAAACCATATGCTGCTTGGGTCAAAAAATAGAGACTACACAAACCATACATTCCTAGCCCTTGGCCAAACATATACAATGCGGCCTTTTTTTCTAAAAGCATTATTTTATCTGCATTCCACCTGATGACGACCCCTCCTAAATATCTTGAAAGTGTCCTCAACGTCATCAAGGGTAGCTCCGCGTTGTCATTGGAGAAGGACGAATGGAAGACCAAAAAACTCCGATACTTAAGATTCTTTCAGTATTGGCTGAGAAAGGAATTCTTCCCTAAATCTCCCATGCCTCCTCCATGAGGGCGAGGAATGAAGGTATCATCATAGACCGCCAACTGCAACAAATTAAAGTTATGAAATGAGATAAGTAGAAACCAAAAAGGTAAGGCAAATAAAAAAAGATTACCTTCTGGTTTTCATCTTCCATAAGTAAGTCCTCATTCCATAGGTTGATTCCGCCCTGACCTCCAGTGGGCGCATTGGAGGTTGAGACCAAAGATCATGAAGAAGTGCTTGCCTTACCTATCTCTTCAATTTCTAGCTTTTTTTGCACTTCCATGAACTCCTTTTTTGTTGGAAGCGTGGGCTCATACCTAGCAACATCATTGTAAATCATCACAAGTGCACTTGCGGGGTCAACGAACTCATCGTCATTTACATGGGCATCTATAACATAATACTTGTCGTGCTCAGGGTCAATGACAGCATCATCCTCTTTGAGATTCTGTGCCACAATGGCAAGGCAATAGTCCTCTCGAAGGTCAAAAAGCTCCATAATGTCGTTAAGCAAGATGTACTGCAAATCACCAATAGGTATGGTAGGTAGAACACTAGTAGGCAAAGCACCCTCTGGAAGCTGCACTCCCTCTGAAACTTGCAAGGCAAGGCTTCCCTGAGACTTGGGCTCTTGACCCTCCCTAGTCTAATCCTCTAGCGAGGCCTC
The DNA here is from genome assembly GCF_014529385.1 of Adiantum capillus-veneris. Classification (NCBI taxonomy): domain Eukaryota; kingdom Viridiplantae; phylum Streptophyta; class Polypodiopsida; order Polypodiales; family Pteridaceae; genus Adiantum; species Adiantum capillus-veneris. The sequence continues at coordinate 62,016,744 of NC_140942.1, read as the reverse complement.
TACAGCATCAGCATGCTCATCCAAAATTAAATGCAAATATAAAATAAAACTTGCATAATATTCAGCCACTCGACACTTGCGGTTATGAAGTGTACACTTGTAGTCTGTTATCCGCAAGTGCACTGGCAGCTTAAGGCAACTCCTAGAAAATATGTGTTTCTTGGAGGAGTCTGGATTGATGTCCTTCATGTGAACAAAACGAACTCCTTGTATCTCGACGATGCCACCAGACGTTTGCTGCTGGTAGGTCTGCTCAAAACCTGATAGGTAATGTTGTGCGGAGACAATCCACTCATGCAAAGAAAAATCTGGATTGAACATCGGCCTGATCTCTGTCTCGCGCTTTTGAATCCCAATGCGGTATAGAAAATGAGATAGTTTGTCTTGGGGGGCATCCTCAGAGCAAGGCACTTCCTCCTCTGCTTCAACATTGAAGGGGTCCATAACGGAAATTCAAAAGCGAAGATAGACGAGAGAGCACAACATCCAAACAAAGGGAAAATGGGGGAGCAAGTCATATTTATAGGACTCTCGAGGACAATGATGACATCGATTGACGTGCATCATGGGGCCGGCGTGCATCATGCAGTCGCCGTGATGATTACGCCACATGTCAGCTGCTGTGGAACGGTCGCGCCACAACGCGAAATTGGTGCCGCCACACTAGAAAAGCACCGCTATCGCGTTTTGGCGCGACACTTGTTGTTGCATCATAACGAGATACGGCCAATCAAAAGTATTGCGGTCTGCCTCCTCGCATTGTGTTGCGACGCCTTTTTTTTCGCGCCACGCGTGCATCATGCAGTCGTCGTGATGATTACGCCACGTGTCAATTACCATGGAACCGTCGCGCCACAACGCGAAATGGGTGCCGCCGCTCCACAAAAGCACCGCTATCGCGTTCTGGCGCGATAGCTTGTTGTCGCGTCATAACACGATACGACCAGTGCAAAGTATTCTGGTCCGCCTCCTCGCGTTGTGCCGCGACATACCATTGCTGCTAGGGCAACCCGTTGGGACGCTTCTTTCCTCGTCGTGCAACGTGGCGTAATCATTATGCTCGCACGCTCCCCGTCATACCTCGCGATGTCATGATTAATGTAGCCACCTCTTCTCATTATACTTATTCCGCTAATATAAACACCCCCCCCCCCCCCCCCCCTTTTTTTTCTCACCGTTTTTTCCGAAGTGTCTCTAGTCACTCTACCTTTTTACCCACATCCAGATTTCCATATTTCCTCTCATTCTCCTCGTTCAGGTCATGGCCCACACAAAGCAAACAGCAAGGAAGGTTTATCCTGGCCAGTCTATTCCGCAGGGCTAGGCTAGCTCGTCTACAGTGCAACCGTCAACATCGCATGTGATTCCGGGCAAGACCATGCCGCAGTTACGCGCAACAATGCGAAGAAGAAGATACGAGCAGAATAGGAGCGTTCTACTCGAACTTCGTAAGCTCCAAAAGCACATTTCATTGGCAAAACCTAAACTGCCATTCTAGAGAGTTGTTCGCGAGATTTGCGAGCAACACAACCTGAATTTTCAGTGGTCTTGAAACGCAATGGGGTGCTTCCACGAGGCCGCCGAGGATTTTTTTGTAGAGCTTTTCCAGGACGGCTACATTCTCTCGGCTCACGCCCATAGGACAACATTGATGCCGCGAGACATCAACACACTTCCAGGACGGCTACATTCTCTCGGTCCACGCCCATAGGACAACATTGAGGCCGCAAGACATCAACACACTTCTTCTCAGGTTCAGGTATGACAAAACAATACCGCCTGTCGATATTTCAGACCGAAAGATGGACAATATTCTTAGAATACCACCTATTGACAAGGTCAAAATTCATGAAGTGGCATCGATACAGCACCCGTCTCAACACCGAGCGGGACACAACAGAAGACGATAGTGAGAGATTGGAGTAGTTATGCCTTGAGATGATGGAGGAACAAATGGTAGATGCCATCAGCGACACCAACGCTGATGATTTTTCATTGTTGTTTCCCTATTTCCATGTTGGCATTCCTGTGTGGGGACGCATTCTGTATTTTCCTTATCACCCCCATGAGATTGCAATTTTACAGAACTGGACAAGGGAACTCACAGACTCAATCATCAATTGCTTGCTTTGGTGTGTGCTATTCTTTTTTTCACAATAAATTCTTTTAATATATTCAATTTTGTATGACACGAATTTCTTTACAGTTTTGTAGTTTCAAATTTGCCTTGGAATATGCAAGATGATGTCGCCATCCTTGACTCGAACCTCTCGGTCGTTTTGACGGCCGAGGATACATCTATAGTGGAAGTAGTTGACTGGTTCCAGTCAGTGAACATGGATACGGCAAAAAATTTTGTTCTGGCTTATCATGAAGGGTACGCAATTTATTGTGATGACATATGTTTTGCTTATGTTTATTTATAAAAGATCTCATTGGAGTCTTGTTCTCTTACACCTTGAACGAAACCGGTGCTACCTTGCTAATTCATCCCATGGATTTCATGGTGAAGTACGTAGGTAAGAGGTTTTGTATTTTGTTCGACATCGCATAGAATTTTGTTAAAAGTCTCTTATGAAATTTAATTGTATTTTGCGCAGATCTGTTTGGAAGCTTGTGTCTGCTCTTGAAGCTTTAACACAAGAGCAGATATATGAGAATCTTACGATTATTAGTTGCAAAGTCCCTGAGTAGGATGATGCCTACTCTTGTGGATGAAGGGTCTTATTCAATGCAGAAATTTTGTTAGGGGTCATGCTTGATGGAAGTCGTAGAAGTGTAAGCATTTGATACTCGTTTACAGATTTGTATCTTAATAAGTTAGCAGCTATGTTAATAAACATGATGTTCTTAATGCAGGTAAGAAATTTGGCAGATTATTCAAAGGCTGATGTTTCTTCGTTTAGAAACAGAATGATTGAAAACTTGATCAATTGCGCGACCATGCGTCTAGACGGAGCACGTGATGCTTTTATCCCGCCAGCACCAAGGCCCACGCCTAGGCCTCCGCCGACAAGATACCCCGTGTCTGCCACACCAACACAAGCACATATCAATATCTCCCCAGATGCCTCCCAAACCCAAGCTCCCACTAGCTCTCATTATGAAGAAACAGCTCCAGAACCCTCAAACCCCCCACCTAGCACCTCTCCTGCTCATGAAGCAGCTCCAGAGCCCCCAAACCCCCCACCCAGCAGCTCTCCTACTCATGAAGCAGCTCCAGAGCCCCCAAACCCCCAAGCCACCACCTCTCCTCAACCTCAGCCAACAGCCCCCACATCACCGCACGGACAAGATTAGAAAGAGATTATGAAATGTACTTTTGACAAATTGATTACAAGCAGTGGATCAAAATTTGACTTTTGTTTTTATTATGGCTCAAAGTTTACAAAATGTTGAGTACAGTTTTCCAAAAAAATGGGAGAGTGAGGATCCAATGGTGTTTGGTAATGTAGAGAGCTGCCTTTGTCGAGTAATCTTTGAGAATAGTATTTGAATCATTGTGTAAAGTTAGTTCACTATTTCAAGTCTGTCTCACTGGTAATCTGTGCACAAAGAGTCCTTTTTTCTTGTCTGTGAGATACCTGCAATGCAACGTACGCGATAAGACATTGGGATACATGAGCACGATAGAGACATCAAGGTATAAAAGTAATACATGTAGCTTAGTACCTTTCACATGTTACACTTGAAAACAAATTTTCAAGGAAAATTGAGATCGGACTCATTTAACAGATCCTCTCGAACCTGTCTTAAAGTGACATTTGATCTAACCACAACAACTGTAAGCAAATAATTTGAAAACCATATCTCGATGGACATCAAGGGATTAAAAGCATCGTCACTTAAATCTTGATCCATAGCTACCAACTGACCATTCACTCGATGCCACCTCATGTAGTAGAAAGAAACTATAAAATTCTGTGATCCTATCATACACTTGCACACAACCGAGCGCTTGTCAACTTTGCACAAAATGCCTTCAGAATCATTGACATCCCATTTATCATCCAAAAAATCGAGGCAAGTTTGGGATTTGCAGATGAACATGGTTTCTGTTTTTCTAACCTCCTCATCATGGAAGCACACACACACACACACACACACCCAAAAAACTCAGCTCAAAAGAGGATAATTTCTGATGTTTAGATACAATTGATCTTGCGCCAACACCAATGGGGCAAATAGCTTACACAATATGGGTAAAATAAGCCAGATACAATCACAAACTAGAGCAGAAACTTCGCTCATAGGAGAAACTTACACAGAAAAACAGCAGGAAAAGAGTGAGGAATTTGGCAAAATGGATAGCACCATCGCATCTGGAACGGCCCAAAACCCCTGTCTACAATGTCAAAGTGCTCAAATCGGACCTCGGATGAGCAGTTTACGACCAAAACAAGCTCCAAAATGAGCAAAAACACACCTGCGGCTGTTCCTCCTCTCTTCTCCACGTTTTTTCTGGTCTTCTCTCAATTTTTTCAGTTCCTACAGCTAGCTTTATTACTTGGGCACCCTTGGCCTTTTAGATGACCTCAAACGGACCCCGAACAGGCCAAAAACTGACCTCGCAGTGCATAGTTGTCACCTTTTTGCATCATCCGCACACCTGGCACTCATTTCTTTTCAATAATGCGTCTCGCAACCACGTGAAGTGGCCCCAAAAAGTGGTCCTAATGATGAACTTTCTGCATAACTCTTACAAGAAAACACCCACGTTGTGTCCGTCCTCATCCGCGTGCAAATATTGACCCCGTTCGCCCTCCTGACGCCACTAGATGCCATCTGACGCACCTGCTTACCTCATGTCTTCGGCCCGCGGATAGCTTCCTTGAGAAGTTTTACGCGCTATAAACTCCTCATTATTGTAGAAAAAACATACTGGTACTGGTGATAGTGAAAATCGATGCACTATGTACATGCTGTCCTACCTGTACACATGTGGGCCCCACGTAACCACCTTGCTCTGGAAAATGGGCAATTCTTTATTTGATGCACCATGCATGTGTATGTACATATGCGCAATCCCTTGCTCCAAAAAACTCGTGACAACGCTAATGTCACTCCATCCAAACTTTACCTGCATGTTGAGAAGAACCAGGAGTTCCTTCAATCTAGACATACATGCTCCATCATACAATGGCATATCGGCTTCACTTTTCATATCATCATAGATAAGATTTTCTGAATCCATGATCGTCTTCATTTCATCGATCAGGGGCTCAAACATAGCCTCGTTGGGAATGTGGTCTGCATGATCATCCTTTGAACTGTCAGAGGCTACATCTTGTGGCCTCAGGTATGTTGCTTGACCAAAGTGCCTGCGTCTATTGGGTTACAAGATTGCTGCCTGTTGGCTGGCGTCAGATTTCGACGAGTTATAATTGGCAACAACTCAATCTGTAAAAGATGGATCAAACTCACCAAATTTGCGAACGTGCTGCAAAGAAACATGCCTTGTCCGTCGCATAGCATGTTTGCATTGATTACAAGGACATAAGATCCTTGTTGAGAGAAGGTGTTTTGGTTGGACGGCCCCACATCGTCATCACTACTCATAATGAATGTAAAAACCTTATAACCTGGACATAAATATAATCTTCTATTGATATCCTCCGTCTTTTATCTGTCTTTCTCTCTCTCTCTCTCTCTCTTTGATCACACTGTAAACTACCTCACATTTCTCTCTCTCTCTCTCTCTCTCTCTCTCTCTCTCTCTCTCTCTCTCTCTCTCTCTCTCTCTCTCTCTCTCTCTTTGATCACAATGTAAACTACCTCACATTCGCTAGTCATGTCCAATCCCCGCACACCTCGGTCTAGAGGTGCACGGAGATCAGAACCACCGAGTTATAATCTCGTCTTTATTGGTCAATGCATATATTTGTGGGTATAAGAAATCTACACACACACACACACGTCTACATGGCAATTCATGTAGTGGAAAAAATCCCTCTATCTCTTCTTTAGCTGTAGCAATTCACAGCATCTTAACATCTCTTCACAGTAGATCCTTGTTTGAGGGATTAATGTGCACATTACATGTTGGCCTCCAATCTGAGTATCATGCCGTTGAAAGCTTTTCAACTTAAGGTTGCATCTGTAGAGAGGAAGAGAGGGATCACCGTTGACCTAACTCTAATTTTTTTCCATAATCCCGAAGGTAAACTTTAATATAAAAACTAAATCCAAAATCTAACCTTAAATCACTAATTGAATATATGGTGATTCTGAGCTAATTGAACATGGTTAGTGGGTGAGTTAATAGGTGTCAGATTCTTATGGGATAGCTCATTGCGTTGTGTACCTAATGTTTGCTCTTCGGCCAAAGCCTTGAGCTTAGCTGGAACTCCACCTTCATTGACATGCCCTAAAATCTAACTTAAATCTAAATCTAAATCTAACCTACCTAACCTTAAATTTTGTCCTAATCTTAAATCTAACATAAATCTAAATCTAATCTAATGTTAAATCTAACCTAGACCTAAAGGTAATCTAACTTAATTTAAATCTTAACCTAATCTTAAGTTTAACCTAATTTTAAATTTAGCATAAATTTTAAATATAAGTTAAATGTAAACTAACCTAATCTTAGATCTTAATCTAACCTAATATTAAATGTAATTCTAAATGTAACCTAATCCTAAATCTTGATATAACATTTCATTAATTCATATTTTCTCTACTTTTTTTAATCTATCTCTCTCTCTCTCTCTCTTTGTTTTTCCCCCTTACCTCTCTCTTTTTGTCTTCTCCCCCTTTCTCTCTCTTTGTTTTTTTTTCTCCCTCTCTCTCTCTCTCTCCCTCTTTCTCTTTCTCTTTGTTTTCTCCTCTTATCTCTCTCTCTCTCTCTCTCTCTCTCTCTCTCTCTCTCTTCTTCTCTCAAATGTGTGTGCACTGTGATGCATTCTTTGTTTATGCATGTGTGTGTATATTTTTGTACATTCAATGTGTGTGTATGTGTTTTGTTTTTTATGCATGTGTGTACATTCTCTCTCTCTCTCTCTCTCTCTCTCTCTCTCTCTCTCAAAGACACAATGTGTGTGTGTGTGTGTGTGTGTGAGAGAGAGAGAGAGAGAGAGAGAGAGAGAGAGGGAGAGGGAGGAGAAGGAAGGAGCATACCTAGCTCTCCTTCTTCTCCTCAAGTGTGTGTGTGTGTGTGTGTGTGTGTGTGTGTGGTGGGGGGGGGGGGGGGGGGGGGGGGGGGGGGGGGGGGGGGGGGGGGGGGGGGGGGGGGGGAAGAGAGAGAGAGAGAGGCATTGGTTTACCTCTTTTGCAAGAGCGTCGGAACTCAGATATGAGATCTAAGTTTTTGGCGCTCTTGGTTTAATTGTTACCCCTGTCGGTGTCGCTATGAGCGTCACTGTAAACATCACTATGAGCATCGTTATGCAACAAATAAAATAGTGACGCTCATAGCAACGCTTCTAGAGATGCTCATAGCGTCGCCGTGGATTTTAACTTTTGAGGCACTGCTAGTGTCGCTAATATGAAGAACCTCTTGTAGTGCCCATTGTACCTTGCACAAAATGACCTTCATCCCATGTGGCCATTGTGGACTCCAAATGTTCTTTACAATAGAACCCCATCTTAATTCCAACCAATGCTTACCACACTGCTTGTTCAAAGGGGAAGACCAATATGAGGAGTCCCTTGGTTTGCAGGTTAAGAAAATGCCTATCCTTGTCACCACCACGATTTTTGCTCAAACTGGGACTCCCAAGCTGGTAAAAATAACCTATCAAGCCATTCTAATACTCTATTAATCAACATACACTCAGGCCCATTTAGGTGAGATTGGATAGACAGTTCAATTGCCCCTTTCCATCTTGTGTTGTTGCTACCCAAAATGGGGACCAATGAGTCAAAGAGTTGTGAAAATAACTTTTTATCTTTCTCCAATCCAAGACCTTTGTTGCTCTATTGCATTTCTCAATAAGATCACCCGTAATGCCGTCAAGCCTCATGCTAGACTATCGAGGGGCAAGTAGTTTGTCATCCATCTCTAGCCCTTTCCATTGTCTACCTTCAAGCATAGTTTAGCTTTCTCCATCATGTCCTTAGTCATAATAGTCCACACTTGATCTTGCTTTGTAATTGTCACCACAAATTTGGCACATTGTGCCTTTGCATGAGCTCTAGGGTTTAGGATCCCAATACCACATTTCTTTATCGGTCTTGCCATAAGCTCCCAATTGGCCCAATGCCAGGGTTTTGATTCTTTAGTGTTGTTTTGCCACAGAAATCTTTTTATAGTTTTCAAGAACTCTTTCCAGTTGCATTTGGACACCTTAAATAGAAAACCATTGAAGGCAATTTAAAGAATCATAAAAGCATTGATCATTTTTACTCTTCTCGAGAAGGGGAGAAGTACATATTACCATTTGTGCATCTTGCTTCTCCTTACCCTCTCAAGGATCTAGAGGAATCTTTTCTTCTGGGTAACGTTGTTAGGAGTTTTTTGGAAGGAGTGATTGTGCATATGTACATACCCATGCATGGTGCATTGAATAAAGGATCGCCCATTTTCTAGAGCCACGTGGTTACGTGGGGCCCACATGTGTACAGGTAGGACAGCATGTACATAGTGTACCAGTGTATTTTTCTATAATAATGAGGATCTGATAGCGCATAAAACATCTCAAAGAACTTAAGAAGCTATCTGTGGGCCGACGACATGAGGTAAGCAGGTGCGTCAGATGGCATCTAGTGGCGTGAGGAGGTCAAATGGGGTCAATATTTGGACGTGGATAAGTACGGACCCAGCGTGGGTGTTTACTTGTGATAATTGTGTAAAAATGCCATCATATGAACTATATCTGGGGGCCACTTCACGTGGTGGTGGGATGCATTATTGGGAAAAGTTGACTGCCAGGTGTGCGGATGGATGCAGCAGGATGACAACTATGCACTTCGAGGCCACTTTTTGGCCTGTTCGGGGTCCGTTTGAGGTCAACTAAAAGGCCAACGGTGCCCAAGTGATAAAGATAAGTGCGGGAACTGAAAAACTGAGAGAAGACCATAAAAAAACATGGAGAAAAGAGGAAGAACAGTCGCAAGTGAGTTTTTGCTGTTTTTGGAGCTTGTTTTGGCCTTAAACTGCTCATTCGAGGTGGAATTTGAGCACTTTGACAATGTAGACTGAGGTTTTGGGCCATTTTGGACGTGATGGCGCTGTCCATTTTGCCAAATTCCTCACTATTTTTTTGTTGTTTTGACTGTGTAAGTTTCTCCTACGAGCGAAGCCTCTTCTCAAGTTTGTGATTGTATATGGCATATTTCATCAATACTGTGTGAGCTATTTGCCCCATCGGTGTTGGCCTAAGCTCAATCGTATCTAAACATAAAAAATTCTCCTCTTTTAAGCTTAGTTTTTTGGGTGTGTGTGTGTGTGTGTGCATGTGTGTGTCTGTGTTGAGTGGGCAAAAGGATAGTCTCTCTCCTCTCACTCCATCGGTGTGTTCCTTGTTTCGGCCAGGGGGGGTTGTGTAAGCCGAGTGATGCCCCATAGTGTGTGTGTGTGTGTGTGTGTATTATCCCAAGATTGTGTGTCGGGTGATTATAGAGGTGTTGTGTGTGTTTCCATCTTGCTCACATTCTTTTGGCTCCCCCACGGAGGATCTTCTTCGAGTATCTTCAACTTCGGGATTACAGGTTGCAGAATACAGCTTACAGGTTACAGGTACATCTACATGTGATTCACACAGGTACAGGTAACTGGAGTAGAGTGAAAAACTGGCAAGTGGGAGTCACTTGGAATTGCCGTGGGTATGCATCATTTGGTGCCTGTTTGAGCGCATTGTCTGGTATTGTATGTTACTTGTGGATACTGCCATTGTATGCCTTTGTGGAGCCATACTTGGTTTTTTTGGTAGTCCTAACCATTTCTGAGACTTGGTCTAGAAGATAGTCATTTCTGAGACTTGACTATCTGAGATTTGAATAAGCTTTCATGAGAGGGTCGATAGCGTGAGGTTTTATTGAGCTGGGGGATTCTCAAATGTGAGATCCTTTCGGTGATACAAGTGACTGGAGCACCCTTTTTGTGACCTCGCCATAGGCTATGGACTAGTGATTCCTACTTGATGCTTAGGTTCTGTTGTTTTCAGGTTATGCATACATATACAGTCTATATTCTAGGTTCTTACTGCTCTACTTCTTGGGAAACTCTGCCAAAATTTTTCCAAGTTGTGATGGCTGGTTTTTTGGTCTTTTGAGCCATTTATGTTGTTATGCTACTGAAATTCTGGCAAAATCAAAGGATAAGTCAGATGTGCCTTCTTGGGAGCTGCATGGTTGGCTTTAATGGATGATCAAAATGGACCTCAATTCACTCCCTTTCATTTAACACAAAGATTTCAAATAAAAGTTCATGTGTCTAGGAATATTTTTTTCCAGCAGCGCCTAGTCTTTATGTTTGGGCCAAGAAGATCAAGAGAGATACTGGAATTCCCTTTGCCTGTTGTAATTCCGATGATTAACTATGAAAACTCATTTGATGTGCATGTGTTTATCCTTATCTAAAGACAAGCTCCATTGAAGTTTCTAGGGATCGAGTCAGTCAAAAGTTTTGGGTTCTTGCACGTGTGTTCGAAGGGTTCTCAAAGCATTGAAACTTGGGTAGCCATGGCTTTCTCTTATCCAGAATTTCATGGAGGAAGTGATGAAGATGTGAAAGACTTTTTGGAAAAGATGGAGGTTGCCTGCATTAGCAACCAGATTCATGACCCAGCGCAAATGTTACGTCTTCTCCAGCTTTGTTTGAAGAGTGATGCACGAGATTGGCCCAAAGCATTTGAAGAGGAGTTGCATGTGGATGATCCACCTGTAAGATTAAGTTGGGATAATCTACGTCATGGATTGGAAGTGGAGTTTGTGAAGACAGAAGATCCTGACAAAGTGTGGCAAGAAGTACAAGGTTCGGTGCAAAAGAAAGGTGAGCCAGTAGATGCATACATACGTAAGTTTTTATTGGCATGGGAGCGGATGTGCAAGGCCTTAGCACCACAGGTACCCTCACCTGACATGATGAAGAAGGACAGGTTCTTGGTTGGTCTTTGGGAGAATATACGTTGGAGAGTCACAGCTAAAGAAGCCTAGGACATATGAAGATGCACTAGAGGTATCAAGGAACAAAGAGTGGAAGCTGAGAAAAATGAGCGAGCTAGGGGCGGAGTCTCTGCCTAGGAGGTCTGAGTTTCATCCTATGGATTTATTACAAGGTCGCATGCCAGCGGTTCATCATGAACCAGTGGTTTCTGTTACTCCTCAAGTTAGGCCAACAGTGTTCACTACAACAGTGCAAGATGATGGGCTAAGGCAAGACATGAGGCAAGGAATGAGGCAAGCGGTAGATTTAATGAAGAATATCATCCTAAACATGCTAGGTCAAGTGGGAAATACTCTAGATCGAGGGAGGTTTGCAAATCAGCTAGGAGGTGAAGAAAGACCTAGGAATGGTGTTGGACAAAGAAATGGTAGGTTCTGGAGGCAGATGCCCACATGTTGTAATTGCAAAGAGTTGGGCCACATCAGCCCGCAATGTGATAAGCCACCAAGGATTGGGGGAGACATGTATCCATTGCCAAGACAGGTGCTAACTTGGTTAATTGATTATGGCATCGAAATTAAGGGAGAAGAAGGAACCAGTGCATTAACCCCAGAGGAAAAGTGAAAGACAAAAGTGATAAGTGTAGTCACCTTGGAGAAGGCATCAAAGATAGAGGATACATTAGTGATGCCTATTGGGAAGAGGAACACAGAGGACAAGGAAGAAAGAAGTGCCCCAGGTCCTAGTAAGAAGAAAGGAAACAGCCATGAAGGCGAGGATGTCAAGGTCAAGAGGAAAAGAAGGGCTCGTCGCAAGTTTCATGTTTTAGATTTTCCACTAGGGGATGGGCAATTAAGCTATGACTTGAAGGAGGATCTGATGAGCAGGAAAGCCGATGTTACTTCTGGACAGCTTATAGAGATAGTGCCTAAGCTAAAGCGATAGTGGAAGAGGATGGTTAACCCAATGGAGAAAGAACCAGAGTGAGGTTCAGTGAAGGTATTGACCATGGATGAGCTACGAGTCATTTGTCCAATAGTAGATGTTTGGCACAAAAGAAAAAACCTGGGACAAGGGGGTCTTATAGTGACTGGGGTGTTAGGCTTTCGGATCATATTGGCAAACCATCAGAAAGTAAAATGTTTGGATGTTGTAAAGAGCTTAGAAGTGGACGTGTATGATGCAAAGGTAGTGGTTGATTTTCATGTGATGCCAGCAGGGTTGGGAGCATATCCTATTATACTGGGTAGACCATGGTTACGTGCAGTGGGAGCTCTTCAAGATTGGCGACGCGGTACAATTAGCCTCTATGGAAAGACAGATGCCAAGAAGCTATATAATATGGACACAAGGAAAGTATGGGAAGAACCTTATGAAGATGAGGATGAGTCTAGTGATGAAGACTATTCCACAGTGACTGATGAGGACAGTGATAGTACTACCAGCAGTGATGAGGATGTTGATGTTGCATTTCTTTTGGTGGACAAAGGAATCCAGGAGTCTGGTTTAGTCACATTTGCAAATGAGGTTGAAGATGAAAGTGAAGGCCTTATGAAGTGATTGAAGGGCTGATGCAAACCAAGGTTGAATTGTCAAAGAAGCAGGAATTGGTGACACAAATGATCAGTGGAGACCTCTCAGCTATGTAGAAGGAGATATATCTGCACATGCTGGCTAGTTTTCCTGATTTGTTCATTACTTCATATGAAGAGATTAGAGGGTTCAAAGGAGAAGAGATTCATATAGAGCTGAAAGAAGGTGCTAAGTCAATGAGACAAAGGCTAAGAAGGATGGGTCAAGAGAAAATGGAAGCCTTGCGGGAAGAGGTGGACAAGTAATTGAAGGCAGGGTTCATAGTCCCAGTGGAGACCACAGAATGGGTGAGTCCAGTAGTAGTCAGCCCAAAGAAGGATGGAAAGTGGAGGATTTGTATAGATTTTAAACCCTTAAATGCAGCCACTAAGAAGAACCCATATCCTCTTCCATTCATTGATCAGATCTTGGATTCAGTGGTAGGTTATGAGAGGTACAGTGTGTGTGATGGTTTTTCAGGCTATTTTGAATTCAAGATTGCTCTTAAAGACCGAACAAAGACATCTTTCATTACACCATGGGGCTGTTATTGCTACATGGTGTCAGGATTTTTTTGGAGCAAGCGATTGCGCATGTGTACATACCCATGCATGGTGCATTGAATAAAGAATTGCCCATTCTCCAGACAAAGGTGGTTACGTGGGGCCCACATGTGTACAGGTAGGACAACATGTACATAGTGCATCGATTTTCACTATTACCAGTACCAGTGTGTTTTTTCTACAATAATGAGGAGTTGGTAGCGCGTAAAAATTCTCGAGGAAGCTATCCGTGGGCCGACGACATGAGGTAAGCAGGTGCTTCAGATGGCATTTAGTGGCGTCAGGAGGTCGAATGGGGTCAACATTTGCACGTGGATGAGTACGGACACAACGTGGGTGTTTTCTTGTAATGATTATGCAGAAAGGTCATCATGAGGACCATCTATTAGGGTCCACTTCACGTGGTTGCGGATGCATTATTGGAAAAAGTTGAGTGCCAGGTGTGCGGATGGATGTAGTAGGGTGACAACTATGCACTGCGAGGTCAGTTTTTGGCCTCTTCAGGGTCCGTTTGAGGTCATCTAAAAGGCCAAGGGTGCTCAAATAATAAAGCTAAGTGTGGGAACTGAAAAACCAAAGAGAAGACCAGAAAAAACGTGGAGAAGAGAGGGGGAACAGTCGTAGGTGTGTTTTTGCTCATTTTGGAGCCTGTTTTGGCCGTAAACTGCTCATCCGAGGTCGGATTTGAGCACTTTGACATTGTACACTGGGGTTTTGGGCCGTTCCGGACGCGATGGCGCTATCCATTTTTCCAAATTCCTCACTGTTTTTCTGTTGTTTTGGATGTGTAAGTTTCTCCTATGAGCGAAGCTTCTGCTCCAATTTGTGATTGTATCTGGCTTATTTTACCCATACTGTGTGAGCTATTTACCCCATTGGTGTTGGCCCAAGCTCTATTGTATCTAAACATCAGAAATAATCCTCTTTTGATCTGATTTTTTTGGGTGTGTGTGTGTATCGCTCTCTGTGTGGAGTGGGTAAATAGATAGTCTCTCTCCTCTCACTCCATCTGTGTGTTCCCTGTCTCGGCCAAGTGGGTTGTGTAAGCCGAGTGGTGCCCCATAGTGTGTGTGTGTGTGTGTGTGTGTGTATCTTCCCAAGAGTGTGTGTTGGGTTGTTATAGAGGCGTTCTGTGTGTTTCCATCCCGCTCACATTCTTTTGGTGCCCCCACGGAGGATCTTCTTCGAGTACCTTCTGCTTCGAGCTTCAAGCTTCGAGATTCGGGATTACAAGTTGCAGACTACAGGTTACAAGTGACAGGGACAGGTACATGTACAGGTGACTCACACAGGTACAGGTAGATGGAGTACAGTGATATACTAGCAGTGGTGTCACATGCAGTTGTTGTGGGTATGCATCATTTGGCGACTGTTTGAGCGCATTCTCTGTTGGATTGTACGTTACTTGTGGAAACTGCCATTGTAAGCCTTTGTGGAGCCATATTTGGTTTTATTTGGCAGTCCCAACCATTTCTGAGACTTGGTCTGGAAGATAGTCATTTCTGAGACTTGACTATACGCGATTTGCATTAGCCTTCGTGTGAGGGTCGATAGCGTGAGGTTTTATTGAGCTGGGGGATTCTCAAATGTGGAGATCCTTTGGGTGATACATGTAGCTGGAGCACCCTTTTCGTGACCTCGCCATAAGCTATGTACTAGTGCTCAGGTTCTATTGTTGGCAGTTTATGCATACATATACACTCTATATTTTGGCTTCACAGTGCTCTACTTCTGGGGAAGCTCTGTCAAAATTTTTCCAAGTTATGATGGCTGGTTTTTTGGTATTTTAAGCCATTTATACTGTTATGCTGCTGAAATTCTGGCAAAATCAAAGGATAAGTCAAGTGTGCCTTCTTGGGAGCTTCATGGTTGACTTTAATGGATGATCAAAATGGCCCTCAATTCACTCCTTTTCATTTAACTCAAAGAATCTAGATAAATGTTCATGTGTCTAGGAAGATTTTTTTCCAGCAACGCATAGTCTTTATGTTCGGGCCAAGAAGATTACGAGAGATCTTGGAATGTCCTTTGCCTGTTGTAATTCCAATGATTAACTATGAAAACTCATTTGATGTGCACGTGTTTGTCCTTATCTAAAGACAAGCTCCATTGAAGTTTTTAGGGATTGAGTCAGTCAAAAGTTTTGGGTTCTTGCACGTGTGTTCAAAGGGGTTCTCAAAGCATTGTAGCTTGGGTAGCCATGACTTTCTCTTATCCGGAGTTTCATGCAAGAAGTGATGAAGATGTGGAAGACTTTTTGGAAAAGATGGAGGTTGCCTACATTAGAAACCAGATTCATGACCCGACACAGATGTTACGTCTTCTCCAAATTTGTTTAAAGAGTGATGCACGAGTTTGGTCCAAAGCATTTGAAGAGGAGTTGCGTGTGGTTGATCCACCTGTAAGATTGAGTTGGGACAATCTAAGGTATGTATTGGAAGTGGAGTTTGTGAAGATAGAAGATCCTGACAAAGTGTGGCAAGAAGTACAGGCTTTAGTGCAAAAGGAAGGTGAGCCGGTAGATGCGTACATAAGAAAGTTTTCATTGGCATGGGAGTGGATGTGCAAGGCCTTAGCACCACAGGTACCCCCGCCTGACGTTGGAGTGTGGAGCTAAAGAAGCCTAGGGCATACGAAGATGCATTGGAGGTAGTGTTACCATATACATGTGGTAGTGATGTGTGTGAACACACTAGGACCGCCGGGGCATTTTTTCCCTCTTTAGGAGGTTTTTTCCCCCGTGCATTGTATATACGCCCATCACTCTAGGGCTATCTATCTTTCCATTGCACACTAAGTAACACACTCTCTATTGTGTGCCTTGAGCTTCCTTCGTCTTCTCCAAGCTGTGTGTGTTTCTCTGCAACCCTAATTCCAACAATTGGTATCAGAGCAGGTCACGTCCTCCCGGGCTTAGTCGCCAGTTGCTCCAGCACACGCTTGCTCACTTTCTCCGTTTTCAGTGAGCTTTGGCGAGCGTTCGCAGGTCGACAAATATTCTGGGAGATCTCGAAGAGCTTGGTCTGCTCAGAATTTTGATTTGGGCTCATTTCGGCCTCTGTTTCCACTACAGGCAGTACTGCACAGGCTATTTCGTCATTTTGTGCAGATTTTCTGTCAGTGCCGTTTTCTGCATAACAGGTGCCTTATAGTCTTCTACGGTTTGTGCTATATAGCACAAGTTGTTCCCGCTCCATTTCTCCTATTTTCGGGCAGTTTTCACATCAGGTGCAACATTTACCATGGCTGACAACAACAACACAGATGTGTTCAAGATGTTTGCTGCTGAGGACAGGTTGGATGGGGATAACTACCCTATGTGGGCTTATATGATGCAACATGTTCTTGTGTCAAAAGGTGTCTGGAACATTGTGCAGGGCATTGATGTACATCCTGGTTCTGAAGATGTAGGCGATGTTGAGGATGTTGCAGGTCTTGCTGCAAGGATTGCAGCTGTTAGAGTTGTTTTGCCTACGGCAGAACAAGCTCGTTGGGATGTTAAGGATACGCAGGCTCATGCATTGATTGCGTTGTCTGTGAAGCGCACCATTATTCCTCACATCCGTTCAACAAAATCTGCAAAACAGGCTTGGGATATTCTAGCAGGTCTTTATGCAAGCCGCAATGAGGCTAAAATTGCTTTGCTGCGTAAAGAGCTAGAGTCGAAGATTATGCATGAGGAAGATGATATGGACACTTTCCTTGCTAGTGTCAAGGATATCAATGAGCAACTCATTTCTGCATGTGAAGTCATTTCGGACAGTTCCCTTGTGCAGACTGTTCTTGATGCCTTACCAGATTCCTACCAGACTTTTGCTCGTACTTGGAGACTGATGACCCAAGGAAATCCTGAAGTTGTCAAGTTTGATGCATTATGCACATTGCTGTTGCAAGAGTCACTTTCTAGAAAAAACAAGACTAGGCAACGTGCAGTTGAACAGGCTTTTATTGCTTCTCAAAGAAAGGGTGGTAACAGTAATGCAGCCACTTCTTATGGTTCTGCTGTGAGTGGCAAAAATTCTGTTCCTAATGCTTCTGGTGGCAGCACTTCGTCTGGTAGTTCTGGTGATAAGGGCAAAAAGAAGATGCATTGCCATTATTGTAAAGCCAATGATCACTTGATCAAGTCGTGTCCTAAGTTGAAGGCCAAAGAGGCTAAGAAGAAAGAGGGTGGTTCCACTGCAAATGCTGGTTCCACTACAAATGCAGCCATTGTTGAGTCTTCTGTGAAAGGAGATTGTGATGCTGATGTTGATGCAGAATGGGCTTTTAGCGCAGAGTGCACTTACAATCCTGCTGTCCATGATGCATGCTTGTCAGTTGCTGCAGATTCACATGTGTGGTATTTCGACAGTGGTGCTACAAAGCACATTACCTCACATCGTGAATTGTTTACCTCTCTCGAGTCAGTCCCTCATGGGAACTCAGTCACTTGTGCCAACAACGCCTCTTATCCAGTTCGGGGAGTTGGAAAGATTGTGCTCACTGCTGCTAATGGCAGTTCCTTCACACTTGTTGATGCACTTTATGTACCTGGGATCAAGAAGAATCTCTTGTCTGTATCCGCACTTGCTAGACTTGGACTTGTAGTCAAATTTGTGGATGACAGATGTACAGTTCATGATCTCAGTTTTGGTGATGAAATTGTTGCATCTGGGCTTTTGTGCCGTGGGCTGTATAAGCTCACTTTGTATGACAAGTGTGGATAAAATTTTGCAAATGCTGTTGCAGATTCAAGGGCTATTTCAGATGCAAAACTTTGGCATGCACGTTTTGGTCATCTGAATTTTGCCAGTTTGCTGCGTTTGCAGAAATCTGATATGGTTGCTTCTTTGCCGCCTCTTGAAGCACCTGTCAAACATGTTTGTGAAGGCTATATTCTGGGTAAAATGAAGCGTTCTAAGTTTCCAAAGGATGGTTCAGTTAGGGCCACATGCAGGTTGCAGCTTGTGCATAGTGATGTTTGTGGGCCCATGCAAACTCCGTCCTTGGGCAATTACCTGTACTTCGTGACTTTCATTGATGATTACTCCAGGCATGCATGGGTATTTCCGCTTAAAGCGAAGGCCGAAGTTTTTATGTGCTTCAAACAATTTTTGGCTATGGCTGAAAATGTCTCAAAATGTACTATGGGCACCCTCCGTTCCGATCGAGGGGGGGAGTATATGTCTCATGAATTTAATGCATTTCTGGCTAGTCGTGGGATAAAACACCAATGTACAGTGCCTTATACACCTCAGCAAAATGGTGTTGCTGAGAGGAAAAACAGGTCACTCACGGAAATGGCACGATGTATGGTCAAAAGTCAAGCTTTGCCGCATTCTTTTTGGCTTGAGGCCATCATGTGTGCCACTTATGTACTTAACAGGTGTCCTACGAAAGCTTTGCAGTCTATTACTCCATATGAAGCATGGCATGATAGAAAGCCTTCTATTGAGCACATGCGTGTTTTTGGCTGTTTGGCATATGCTTTGGTGCCACAAGTGCAGCGCAGAAAATTGGATGATAAGGCTGTCAAATGTATTTTTGTTGGTTACAGTGCTGAAAGCAAAGGTTACAGGTTGTATCATCCACAAACAAAATGTATTCTGGTTTCACGGGATGTAGTGTTTGTGGAAGATTCTGTTCAGCCCTTGCTGTCATGTACTAGAGACAGTAATGTAAGCTCACAGGACATTTATGACACTTTGTTGCCTCTTTTCAGTGGTGGAAATACGAATGTAAGTTCCAATGAGGCAAATGTACAGCCTATGGGGGTTTCTGAAAATGTTTTAGAACAACCTATTACTGATGCAGATGTACATGATGTACTTGATGAGGAAAGGGCTGAAAATGAGCAGGCTAGAGGTATGCCAAAATGGCTGATGCACACTTTGCATGACAGTAAATTGGATGCACCTTTATCTAGTCGTACTCGTTCAGGCTCTCGCCATGCATCTTATGCATCAGATTGTTATGCTTTGGCTGTGTCTAGTTTACATGATGTTGAGGAGCCTCTGTCTTTTGATGAAGCGCAGAATTCAGAAAATTGGATTGCTGCCATGAAATCAGAATATGATGCACTTATAGAGAATGACACATGGACTTTATATGATTTGCCTCCTGGCAAAAAGGCCATTGGTACGAAGTGGGTTTACAAGTTGAAACGCAAGCCGGATGGTGAGATCGATCGCCATAAGGCTCGACTTGTTGCAAAGGGTTATGCACAACAAAAAGGCATATATTATGAAGAGACTTTTGCTCCCACTTGTCGTATGACTACTGTGCGTTTTCTATGTGCATTGGCAGCTCATTTTGGTTGGGATGTACATCAATCAGACATTGTTACTGCTTTCTTGAATGGTGACATATTTGAGGAAGTTTATGTAACGCAGCCTCGCGGTTTTGTCATAAAAGGACAAGAGGACAAAGTGTGCAAATGTAAGAAGGCTTTGTATGGGTTGAAGCAATCTCCTCGTGCTTGGTATGAGAAAGCTGACACTCATTTGGTTAAACGAGGCTTTCGTAACAGTCCAACAGAAAGCACATTGTATGTAAAGCGTGAGGATGATGTATTTCTCATTGTGGTTCTTTATGTTGATGATTTGCTGATCACTGGACCAAATGAGAGACATATTGCTGAATTTAAGGCTGATTTGAATGCTACTTTCAAGATGAAAGATTTGGGGCTGTTGCATCATTACTTGGGTATACAGTTTAAGCAGTGTGATGGTGGTATTGCCTTGTGTCAGAAAAGTTACATAGAGACATTGCTATGTAAGTTTGGACTTGAGGATTGCAAACCTATTGCCACTCCCATGGAAACAGGTTTGAAGTTGAGTCTACATGATGCTGGCGATCCTGCTGATGTCACTCTTTACCAAACTGCTGTTGGCTGCCTCATTTATGTATGCAACACGAGGCCAGATATTCAGTTTGCAGTCTCGCAGGTCAGCAGATTTATGCATAGCCCAGGGTCTAAGCATTGGTAGGCTGTCAAGAGGATTTTCCGCTACCTTAGTGACACTTTACATCTTGGCTTGTTTTATCCCAAGGGGGGATCATTGCCGCCAGACTTACATGCTTTTTCGGACTCAGATTGGGCTGGTTGTTTTGACACGCGAGTGTCCACAAGTGGTTTTTGTTTCATGCCTGGCAGTTCATGTATATCATGGTTGAGCAAGAAGCAACCTACTGTGGCCACTTCGAGTTGTGAGGCTGAGTACAGGGCAGTCTTCACAGCTACGGTTGAGTGTGTATGGCTCAGACGCCTTATGGCTGACTTGGGTGTTGGACAGGACACTGCCAACACTATCTACACTGACAGTTAGAGCGCATTGGCAGTTGCGAGGAACCCAGTTTTTCATGCTCGCACAAAGCACATTGAGGTGCATTACCACTATGTCAGGGAGAGGCTCTCAGCAGGAGAGATCAGCTTGGCTTATGTGCCAACACAGGACAACCTTGCAGATCTTTTCACAAAGGCATTGTCTCGTGAGAAGCTTGAAGCTTTCCGCAAAGCTTTGGGCTTACTCCCCTTTGTGGACTGATCCTGTCCTCAGGGCATGGCACTTCCCTTTACTCATGTGCCAGCTCTCGTTCACCGCATCACTCCAGGGGGGATTTGTTACCATATACATGTGGTAGTGATGTGTGTGAACACACTAGGACCGCCGGGGCATTTTTTCCCTCTTTAGGAGGTTTTTTCCCCCGTGCATTGTATATACGCCCATCACTCTAGGGCTATCTATCTTTCCATTGCACACTAAGTAACACACTCTCTATTGTGTGCCTTGAGCTTCCTTCGTCTTCTCCAAGCTGTGTGTGTTTCTCTGCAACCCTAATTCCAACAGGTAGCAAGGAAGAAAGAGTGGAAGTTGAGAAAAATGAGCCAGTCAGGGGTGGAGTCTTTGCCCATGAGGTCTGAATTTCAGCCTATGGATTCTTCGCAAGGTCGTATGCCAGGGGTTCATCATGAACCAGTGGTTGTTGTTACTCCTCAGGTCATGCCAGCAGTGGTCACTACAGCAGTGCAAGATGATGGGCTAAGGCAAGACATGAGCCAAGTAGTAGATTTAATGAAGAATCTCAGCCTAAACATGCTAGGTCAAGTGGGAAATAATCAAGGTCAAGGAAGGTTTGAAAATCAGCAAGAAGGTGAAGAAAGACCCAGGAATGGTGTTGGACAAAGCAATGGTAGGTTCTGGAGGCAGACACCCACATGTTATAATTGTGGAGAGTCGGGTCACACCAGCCCGGAATGTGATAAGCCACCAAGGATGGGGGGAGATATGTATCCATTTCCAAGACAGGTGCTAACTAGGTCAAATGATTATGGCATCAAAATTAAGGGAGATGAAGGAACCAATGGATTAACCCAGGAGGAAAAGGGAAAGACAAAAGTGTTAAGTGTGGTTACCTTGGAGAAGGCATCAAAGCTAGAGGATACATTAGTGATGCCTATTGGGAAGAGGACCACAGAGGAAAAGGAAGGAAGAAGTGCCCCAGGTCTTAGTAAGAAGAAGGGAAAGAGTCATGAAGGCGAGGATGTCAAGGCCAAGAGGAAAAGGAGAGCTCATCGCAAATTTCATGTTTCAGATTTTCCACTAGGGGATGGGCAATTAAGCTATGACTTGAAGGAGAATCTGACGAGCAGGAAAGCCGATGTTACTTTTGGGCAGCTTATAGAGATGGTGCCTAAGGTAAAGTTAAGCGACAGTGGAAGAGGATGGTTAACCCAATGGAGAAAGAGCCAGAGAGAGGTTCAGTAAAGGTGTTGGCGATGGATGAGCTACCAGACATTTGTCCAATAGTAGATGTGTGGCATAAAAGAAAAAATATGGGACAAGGTTACATGGATGGTGGAGCCCAAATATGTGTTATAACACACTCATGTGTTGAGAAGATGGGTCTCACAGTGACTGGGGTGTCAGGCTTCCGGATTAGATTGGCAAACCATCAAAACGTAAAATGTTTGGGTGTTGTAAAGAGCTTAGAGGTGGAGGCATATGATGCAAAGGCAGTGGTTGATTTTCATGTGATGCCAGCGGGGTTGGGAGCATATCCTATTATATTGGGCAGACCATGGTTACGTGCAGTGGGAGCTCTTCAAGATTGGCGACGTGGTATGATTAGCCTCTATGGAAAGACTGGTGCCAAGAAGCTATATAATATGGACACAAGGAAACGAGTGGAGGAGCTTTATGAAGATGAGGATGAGTCTAGTGATGAAGACTATTCCACGGTGACACGTGAGGACAGTGATAGCACTACCAGCAGTGATGAGGATGCTGATGTTGCATTTATTTTGATGGATAAAGAAATCCAAGAGTCTGGTTTAGTTGCATTTGCGAATGAAGTTGAAGATGAAAGTGAAGGGCCTTATGAAGTGATTGAAGGGCCTTATGGGTATGAAGTGATGCAAACCAAGGTTGAATTGTCAAAGAAGCAGGAACTGATGACACAAATGATAAGTGAAGACCTCTCAATTATGGAGAAGGAGATATATTTGCAAATGCTGGCTAGTTTTCCTGATTTGTTCATTACTTCATATCAAGAGATCAGAGGGTTCAAGGGAGAAGAGATGCATATAGAGCTCAAAGAAGGTGCTAATCCAGTGCGGAAAAGGCTAAGAAGGATGGGTCAAGAGCAAATGGAAGCCTTGCGAGAAGAGGTGGACAAGTTATTGAAGGCAGGGTTCATAGTCCTTGTGGAGACCACAGAATGGGTGAGTCCAGTAGTAGTTAGTCCAAAGAAGGATGGGAAGTGGAGGATTTGTGTAGATGTTAAACCCTTAAATGCAGCCACTAAGAAGAACCCATATCCTCTTCCATTCATTGATCATATCTTGGAATCAGTGGCAAGTTATGAGAGGTACAGTGTGTGTGATGGTTTTTCGGGCAATTTTCAATTGAAGATTGCTCTTAAAGACCGCACAAAGACAACTTTTATTACGCCATGGGGCTGCTATTGCTACATAGTATTGCCATTTGGGTGGACAAATGGACCATCTTTCTATCAAGAGAGAGCAAATTGGGTATTGAAACCATTCACTGGTAGTTGTGTTAAAGCTTTTATGGACGTACGACTTTTGTGTCTATAGCAGTAGGGTACGTTGAACATCATGAGAAGCTACAGATGGTATTGGTTCGATATGATGAATGTGGAGGACAACTAAATCCCAAGAAATGTCATCTAGCACAACCAAGGGTGAAGTTATGGGGCCATATGGTGTCAAAAAATGGCATTGAGGCTGATCCAGATAAGGTTAAGTCTATTATTCTTCTTCCATCACCTACGAGTACGAAGCAATTGACAACCTTTATACACAAAGTGAAGTACATGGCGCGGTTTATTCCATTGTCTTTTCAGCTTCTTTATTCATTACAACAAGTGGCAAAGCATGATCCATTGCAATGGGATGACAAGTGTGAAGAAGTGTTTCAAGAGCTGAAAGAGGTGTTAGGGGGGTTGTCAGCCATGCACGCTCCTGATTGGGAGAAAGTGTTTTATGTAAATCCATCAGTAGGGGATGATGCCATTGGAGCCATGCTATTGCAAAAGGGGAAGGGTAGCCATTATATGAGGCCAGTGTATTGTGCAAGCAGATTGAAGTTGGTAGCAGAAAGAAAATTCTCGGAAGTAGAGCTAGTGATGGCCAGTGTAATTTTTGCTTGTCGAGGATTTCGTCATTACTTGCTACCACGACCTTTTGTTTTCTTGACGAGTTATGACTTTTTGCCACAGTTAATTAATGGTATTAACATGTCAAATGTGGTGAAGAAATAGGTAATTGAGCTGCAAGAGTTTGAGTTCTCTTTTTTAGTGGAAGACAGTACAAGAGCTACCCTAGCTGATTTGTTGACTTACAAGGAGAATCCCCTTCTTGGTAAGGAAGAGGTGGTGAGAAGGGTAGTCGAAGAAGTGCCACAGATCAGAAATGGACATGTGTTGTTCTTTGATGGCTCATACAGAAAGAGCCATGATGCAGCTTCAGGGGGTATAGCACTTTATGATTCAGAGGGGAAGCTAGTATGCAAGAGAGGGTTCAAATTGGATACGCATAGTAACAATGAGGCTGAATATGCTACTTTGGAAGCTGGATTACACATTTGTTTGAAGCATGGGGTTAGAAGGTTGAGCATAAAAGGTGATGCCTTGTTAGTTGTGAAGCAAGTGCTAGGTGTGTGGAAGAGCAAGAACACCTCATTGAAATAAATGTGCTTCAAAATTAAAGGCCTGTTAAAAAAGTTTGAGGCATGGAGCATCAGACACATTGAACGTTGGTGCACCCAATTTTGGTCGACCGAGGGTGAGCTCAAAAGTTTGTACATGACTACTTGCAGGCAGATTGCAAAGTGTTTCAGTGGCTATTTGATGCGAAGTATGGCCGGCATTTTCGGGAGGTGTATGTCACACGTGGCATTTATCATGACAAGGAGTGGCGGCTTGAGTTAATCGATGCTCGTGGCATGTTGTACTAATCTCGATCACGAGGCCATCCACCAACAACCATGGCCATTCATTTAATTCAAAAAGCAAAGGGAGCTCATAATGTTGCAACTCAAAGATTGCCAGGGTGTTCTTTTGGCATGAAGTGCCAGGGCAGCGGAAATTGAAGTCATGTAGTGCGTGTGCAAGGGGGCCAAGCTCAAAAGCTTTTTAAAGCTAAAAAAAAAAAAAAGAAAGCGGGTGGCTGCAGTCGACGAACAGTGCAAACAGTGAAGGGCCGCCACCTGTGTGGTTTTGCATGAGTAGAGGCCGCCAAGGGCGAGCATGCAGGGACAGATGTAAGGGAGGCGCTGTTGCAAGGCCAGTCGGAGCCTGCATGCGAGGAAGGAAGTGCCCGCCATGTACTGCAGGATGAGATGAGGAGGAAAAGGGGAGGCCAGTGGGCAGCCGAGAGAGGTTGAGAGCTGCACCAGTTGCATCAAAGAGGGTGGCTCGGCTGCAGGTCAGGGCCATGTGAGGAGTTGCAGCCCGTCAGAAAAGAAAGCTGCGCCACTTGGGAACAGGCAAGTGATGGCGCCATCGGTGGGGCGGATGTGGAGCCTGCCAGGGTGTTGAGCATGTAGGACAGGAGGGCCGTCATGGGCTGCTGTGGGCTACAGACGGAGGTGGCGCAGTGGAAGGGGTAAGCGAGGGTTGGAGTTGCAGGAGGCCGAGAGGTGCAAGCTGCATTTGGTAGTCCACCAAGGGGCTTGGCCTTTTGACAGAGCGGAAAAGCTGCAAAGTGAGGCCACGCTACCAAGAGGTCTGCAGGCGAAGCATAAGCCACAAGGGCTCGAGAAGGAGCTGACATGTCTCGGCAACCCAATTATTGCTTACTTGTATAAGGGGAATTCGCTGGATAATAAGCAGCCCGTGGAAGTTCATGAGTTTAAATAATGGAAGGTGTGCCGCCTCGAGCAAGACAGAGGCCATAAGCACGGATGTGAGAAAGTTTGGAACGAGATTGCCAGTGAGGAGAGGATCAAACGGCCCGAAACATTATGCTACGAAATCGGCAATCATCGAAGTCCCCATCCTTGTATTGATCGAGTTGATGTGATGCAGAGTTGGTTTTGTTTTTTTTTCTTTTTTGTCGAGTTTTTCTGTCAATATTTTTTATTTTTTGCCTCGGGTTCTTTGCCGTATGCCCGTGGTAGCGGTGGCTCCGGGATTGTGTGTCTATGAGCAGAGAGAGAGGTAGAGATATTGTGCAGACAGCCTTTATGAGTGGTCGAGGCGTGTGTCGCCTCCCTTTATGAGTACATTTATAGATTGAGGAGTTGTATGCATCCATTGGTGTCGGTTATGATGGTTTGTTGATGGATTTATTGTTGGAGTGCTCATGTGTGGCCGTGGGTAGTCATGATTTCTCGTAGGCGAGTCCAAGGTGCAAAGGTTGGTAGATAGTGTGCATGTATACGTGATTCTGTGTGGCTTGGGGTGCTGGATATCTGCTAGGTTATAGAGAGGCATTCATATAGTGTATCTGGTGTTGTATCCTTTTCCCCCATCACAACGTGCTCTAAATGGTGAGGCACATATATGAAGCAGCTCAAAGCATAATTCGGGAGCTATTTGTGTTGAGGACCAACTTACCTCTTTATCATGGCCGGGAAAGTTTGGCTCAAAAAGAGGAGTTTTTGCTAATAGGAATCATTCCAAAGGAGATTCAGAAGTCGAAGAAGTATGGTTTTGTGCGTAGAGCATACAGGTACAAATTGATTGGTGATGTCTTATACATGAAAGGGGCTGATCTCGTGTTGAGACGTGTACCTTGGCGGGAGGAGCTTTATAGAGTGTTGGAAGAGAATCATGAAGGTGCATGTAGCGGACATTTTTCCCTAAAGATCACTTTGCATAAGATCTTGCAAGAGGGGCATGTATGGCCTAGTTTGCACAAGGATGTTCACCATTGGTGTAGGTCTTGCAATAGGTGTCAAGCATTTGGGAAGAGAGTGTTAAAGCTAGAGTTACGAAAAACCATTATGGCATTTGATGTGTTTGAAAAGTGGGGGATTGATGCAATCGGCCCGTTACCTATCACAAGCAGGGGCAAAAGCTATATTTTAACTGCAGTGGACTATCTCTCTAGATGGGCAGAAGCTATAGCAGTAAAACAAATCACTGCAAAGGATGTGGCAAAATTTGTGTATGATGAAATATGTTGCAAGTTTGGGGTGCCATTGGAGCTACTTTCAGACAAGGGGCCAGATTTAGAGCTAAACTGCTAGATTTTTTATGCGCAAAGATGAAGATTAGGCACCACCATACCACTCCTTATTACCCGCAGTGTAATGGCTTGAATGAAAGGTTCAATGGTGAGTTGGTACAAATTCTTTCAAAAGTGACAGAGCACCAAGGAAAGAATTGGGATTTGGAATTGCCTAGTGCATTATGGGCTTACCGTACTTCGGTGAAGACAGGTATAGGGTTTACTCCATTTCATTTGGTATATGGAAAGGAAGCACTATTGCCTGTGGAGGTAGAGTTGCCTGCAGTAAAGATGCTAGAGAAGTTGCTTGGGCCGCTTAGTGATGCATTCAAAGAGAGGCTCTTAAAGTTACAAGAGGTTCAGTTGGATATGATGAGTGCATTGGAACATTATGGGCAGATGCAGGATACGGCTTTGGCAAAGATAAATGAAAGGTCAAAAGTAAGGGTATCAAGAAGCATGACTTGGTTTTGCGCAACAACAGTAAGCTAGACAACACCTTCCAAAAGAAGTTTCAGATTAAGTGGAAAGGTCTTTTCAAGGTAGTGGAGTGTTTTCCGAATGGTACTTATCAGTTGGCTAACCTGGATGGGATTCTTCATAAGTCAAGGGTAAATGGATTGCGTCTTAAATTATATCATGCCAGGTTAATGATGGTGGAGCAAGATGAGCTGTCTATGGATCAAGCAGTGTTGGTGAAGGATGAGGAAACTTGTGATGCGGCGAGTCTCATATCGCTTTTTGCGACTGCTGATCATGAATGATCTAGCAGGCTAGGGGATGGGAAAATTATGTCAGGATTTTTCTAGAGCAAGGGATTGCGCATATGTACATACCCATGCATGGTGCATCGAATAAAGAATTGCCCATTCTCTAGAGCAAGGTGGTTACGTGGGGCCCACATATGTACAGGTAGGACAACATGTACATAGTGCATCGATTTTCACTATTACCAGTACCAGTGTGTTTTTTCTACAATAATGAGGAGTTGGTAGCACATAAAACTTCTCGAGGAAGCTATTCGCGGGCCGACAACATGAGGTAAACAGGTGCGTCAGATGGCATCTAGTGGCGTCAGGAGGTCGAATGGGGTCAATATTTGCACGTGGATGAGTACGGACACAACGTGGGTGTTTTCTTGTGATGATTATGTAGAGATGTCATTATTAGGACCATGTTTTAGGGTCCACTTAAGTGGTTGCGGATGCATTATTGGAAAAAGTTGAGTGCCAAGTGTGTGGATGGATGCAACAAGTGACAACTATGCACTGCGAGGTCAGTTTTTGACCTGTTCGGGGTCCGTTTGAGGTCATCTAAAAGGCCAAGGGTGGCCAACTAATAAAGCTAAGTGTGGGAAGTAAAAAACCAAAGAGAATACCAGAAAAAACGTGGAGAAGAGAGGAGGTACAGCCGCAGGTGTGTTTTTGCTCATTTTGGAGTCTGTTTTGGCCGTAAACTGTTCATCGGAGGTCGGATTTAAGCACTTTGACATTGTAGACTAGGGTTTTGGGCCGTTCCGGACGCGATGGCGCTATCCATTTTGCCAAATTCCTCACTTTTTTTTTGCTATTTTGGTTGTGTAAGTTTCTCCTATGAGCGAAGCTTCTGCTCCAATCCCGGGGTCTTCACTAAGGATTACCGTATGGTGTCACGTGAGTGTACAATAGGGGGGGTTTATGAGGCCAAAAAGGTAGACTTTACAAAGGAGGGTACCGTATATAGGGGATAAAATGACAGTTTTGGTGCACGCAGGTGACGTCTTCCTAGTACTACTAGTTAATCCCCCGGGGCTCCAATTTGTGATTGTATTTGGCTTATTTTACCCATACTGTGTGAGCTATTTTCCCCATTGGTGTTGGACCAAGCTCTATTGTATCTAAACATCAGAAATACTCCTCTTTTGAGATGAGTTTTTTGGGTGTGTGTGCGTGTCGCTCTCTGTGTGGAGTGGGTAAATAGATAGTCTCTCTCCTCTCACTCCATCGGTGTGTTCCCTGTCTCAGCCAGGTGGGTTGTGTAAGCCGAGTGGTGCCCCATAGTGTGTGTGTGTATCTTCCCAAGAGTGTGTGTCGGGTCGTTATAGAGGCGTTCTGTGTGTTTCCATTTCACTCACAACGGTATTGTCATTTGGGTTGTCAAATGAACCATATTTCTATCAAGAGAGAGCAAATTGGGTATTGGAACCATTCATTGGTAGTTGTGTTAAAGATTTTATGGATGACTTCTGTGTCTACAGAGTAGTAGGCTTGAACACCATGAGAATCTGCAGATCGTATTGGCTCGATATGATGAATGTGGAGGACAACTAAATCCAAAGAAATGTCATTTAGCACAGCCAAGGGTGAAGTTATTGGGTCATATGGTGTCAGAAAATGGCATTGAGGCTGATCCAGACAAGGTTAAGTCTATTATTCTTCTTCCATCACCTACGAGTACAAAGCAATTGGCAACCTTTATACACAAAGTAAAGTACATGACACAGTTTATTCCATTGTCTTCACGACTCCTTTATCCATTACAACAAGTCGCAAAGCATGACCCATTGCAATGGGATGATAAATGTGAAGAAGTGTTTCAAGAGATCAAAGAGGTGTTAGGGGGGTTGTCAGTCATGCAGGCTCCTGATTGGGAGAAATTTTTTTATGTAAATCCATCAATAGGGAATGATTCCATTGGAGCCATGCTATTGCAAAAGGGGAAGGGCAGCCATTATATGAGGCCAGTGTATTGTGCAAGACGAGTGAAGTTGGTAGCAGAGAGAAAATTCTCGAAAGTACAGCTAGTTATGGCCAGTGTAATATTTGCTTATCGACGATTTTGTCATTACTTGCTACCACGACCATTTTTTTTCTTGACGAGTTACGCTTTTTTGCCTCAATTAATTAGTGGCACTAACATGTCAAATGTGGACAAGAAATGGGTAATTGAGCTGCAAGACTTTGAGTTCTCTTTTCTAGTGGAAGATAGTACAAGAGCTACCCTAGCTGATTTGTTGACTTACAAGGAGAATCCCCTTCTTGTTAAGGAAGAGGTGGTGAGAAGGGTAGTCGAAGAAGTGCCACAAATCAACAATGCACATGTATTGTTCTTTGATGGCTCATACAGAAAGAGCCATGATGCAGCTTCAGGGGGTATAGCACTTTATGATCCAAAGGGGAAGCTAGTATGCAAGAGAGGGTTCAAATTGGATACGCATAGTAACAATGAGGCTGAATATGCTACGTTGGAAGCCGGATTACACATTTGTTTGAAGCATGGGATTAGAATATTGAGCATAAAAGGTGATGCCTTGCTAGTTGTGAAGCAAGTGTTGGGTGTGTGGAAGAGCAAGAACACCCATTAGGAAAATTTTGAACTCATTTTTGGGCCTTTTAAGAGTGCCACATCATCAAAGTTGTACAAAAGAAAGCAACCCGGTAGACCCCTCTAAATATTGCTTAGAACCCCATGATATGACCTATCATTGGAAAGTTCTTGAAAAATGGATTCTAAAGAGCCAAGGTCCAAAAAGTTTGGATGACTTCTATGAAAGTTATGCCATTTTTTTTCAATCAGCCAGGTTTTGTTACCGTTACGGTAATCTAAAATCAACTTTTTCTAGATCTACATGAAGGCAATGTCCGATACATGCATGCTATATATCAATAGATAGCATTTGAAAAGTAGATTCTAAATATCCAACCTCCGATAAGTTTGGATCTTATTTGCAAAAAAATTACCGATCCCCACTTTTTGAAAGCTATGCCACATCAACAATTCTTACAAGGCCCATTTTTGAGTCCAAACTTTTCCTAATGTCATTGAAGGAAATGTGTTTCAGAATTAAAGTCTTGTTAAAAAAATTTTAAAACATGGAGCGTCAAACACATTGAACATGCTCTAAATAGAGAGGCACATGAAGCAGCTCAAAGCATGATTAGGAAGCTATTTGTGTTGAGGACCAATTTACCTCTTTATCATGACCGGGAAAGTTTGGCTCAAGAAGAGGAGTTTTTGCTAATAGGAATCATTCCGAAAGACATTCAAAAGTCTAAGAAGTATGGTTTTGTGCGTGGAGAATCCATGTACAAATTGATTGGTGATGTCTTATACATGAAAGGGGCTGATCTCGTGTTGAGACGTTGATAGACCTCTTTTGGCATGTACAAATTAGTGCGCATATGCATGGTCATATGTAATAAAGATGTAAATACATGCATTTGGGAGCTTTTCAAAGTGGTTTCAATTAGTTCGAAAAAAGATGCAACATGTACACATTGTGAATAGGCAGGTTCGCGTGCCAGCAGTCGAGCACATGTAATGCCTTGATAGGGTATCAGGGCCTTGGATATGGTTCTAGGTGGCTTATTTTGGCTCTAGAGAATGTTTTTGAGCTTTCTAGAATGTAAATAATTCAAGAGACAAGTGTGGCTACTCTCATCCCGCTCAAGAAGTTTGGGACATATAGTAATTGTCTATTTACGGTGCCTGATTTGCGGTGATGCGTGCAGCACGCTAGAGGTGGTAAAAAATAGAATGTGGGGATGTGTAAAAGTGATTTGGGTATCGAGGATCAAGCGTACAAAATATGGTGAATTTTGAAGTCCGTTTGAGGTTTTTCCCGTGAAAATTGCCCGCCAGGGGTCAAAATTGGCCAAAACTAGGCCAAAAAAAATCAAAAAATGATTTTAAAAAAAAGGTGTGAAATGGCTTCAAATTTCCACATTACTCACGGTGCCATGATGGTCCAGGCTGAGGAAGAACTTTTGAATAGAAATATCAACACTTTCACCCCTTTGTGTGTGGGAGGAAGCAAGGTTTCTACAGGTGGTCTAGTGCAGTCCCGTCTTGTCCACGTCCTGTTTTCAAGTATGTGGAGGAGTGAATGAGAGATTTATCTCTTCAATTTGCACTTGGGAGAGTCTATGGAAGTTCTAAGGTTTCCATGGATGTGTGTGTGCAAGTAATTGAGGGAAGAAGGCGCGGCTTTCTGCAAGACTATGTGACCCTGTATCGGTGCCATTAGGGTTTGCGCTACTCCAAAGAGTCCAACAGAGTCGAGTTTGGTGAAGGCTTTGCAATGGTTTGAGAGAGTCCATTTGTGGCCGGAGTTTTTGAACTTTTGATGGTTTCTTTTGTATATTTTGGTCACCATCGAGTGTGATTTTGAGTGTTGATCAACTCGACTCACCTTGTAGTGCAGGCAGGCAAGGGCTTGTAGGTCGAGGCGTTTGGAGTTTGAATTGAGCTTGTGGGTAGTATTTTTATTGAGATCTTGAGTGGTGGTAGGTGTGGGTTGGAATTCAAGTAAATTCCTTGTGTGGTGTTGAGTTGTGTGGGTGTGTGAGTGTGGAGACGGCATCTTTTACTCCATCATCCTTTGGCGATCCTGCTGGGGAGCGAAAATTTACCGCTTGTGCACCCAGGTGAAGCGGTTTTGCTGTGAAGTTTGAGCTTCATTACAGAAAAGTGGTGGTTTGGTTGAGGTGCAAGACTTCAACTTTTGTGGAGCTAGTCACGCAAGGGAGAAGCAACTCTAAAGAGATGGCTTATAGTCGGCCAGTGTTCACAAGGAAGGAGGATGTGAAGGACTGGATTGCAGACTTTGAGTGGCATACGCTTGGTATGCACATTGTGAATGATGAAGCAAAGCTTCATGTATTTCCTCTTGCGCTCAAAGGAGAAGCTTGAGAGTGGTTTGAAGGTTTAGAGGAAGACAAAAAGTAAACATGGGAGCAGGTAAAGCTAGCAATTTTTGACAGGTTTGGAAAGAAACTAACAGCAACAGAAGCGACAACAAAATTGAGAGGTTTGCAACAAGATGTTCATGCTAACTTTAAAGAGTTTTTGCAACACTTCAAAGGACTTTGGACTCAATTAGAGGTGGCATCCCAAGTACCTGCAGGGGATTTCTTTAAAGTGCGTCAATTTATGGATTGTCTCCATCCAAGTGTAAGGGAGAAGGTCGATCAAGATGAGCCTGCTCCATTTGAAAGAGCTGTGGAAACTGCCGAGGCCAAGAGCAAGAAGATCAAGAGAAGGTGGGAGCAACATGACACACGCTGAGCCAATTGTGGTGCAACCAATGGTCCTTGTGGCAACGGATGATAGAGTGGAGCGAGTGGTTCAAGGTCTAGATCCCGAGACGGCCCGGGTTTTGTATGATCTTTCCGGTCAGTTGCAAGAATTAAGAATAAACATAATGAATAGGAACCAAAGAGAGGAGCGGCCATCTGGGAGAGGTAGGGGATGAAGGCTACAAGGAAGATGCTACAATTGTGATGAAGAGGGTCACTATGCCCCTGATTGTTTTGAACCACCAAGAGAGAGAGGAGGGATATACCCCTTATATGGATGTGGTCGTGGGAGAATAAAAGAAAATCATCAAGAGCGGGCACTAGAAGCACCACCGCCGCAACAACAGCCACAACCGTTGCTTGGAAATGGAGAAGGTAGAGCTATTAACATCATTACCCTTGAGCATCAAGATGTGGATGTTTTGGCCAATAAGAGAGCTAGGCATGATAGGGAGAAAGAGACAGAAGAAGAGAGGCAAACAAGAGAAAGGAAAGGAAAGGCTAAGGTAGAAGACAAACCAGAGAGTAGCAAGAGGTGGCGAAGAAGGAAAATTGGTCCAAAGGACTACCTCCTTGGCCAAGGTGTTGAAGACTATGATATTGTTGACAACATACGAAATCAAAAGGCAAATATATCTTTTGGTCAGTTGGTGGCTTTGAACGCTAAATTGAGGAGGCAAAGGACCAAGTGTGTGAGTACGCGGCTTCCTTCCAAGAAGGAAAAGCATCAAATCATGGTGTCATCTTTGAGGGTTGGTCACCCGGTGGATATGGTGCCAATAGTTGAAACTATGTTGGGAAAGGAGACGGAAGTGCAAGCATATGTGGATGGTGGTGCGGAGGTGTGTGATATGACCAAGGCTATCATGAAGGAAGCAGGCATTAAGATGTCAGTGAATGCTTCGATCCGTATGAGGATGGCCAACCACAAAAAGGAAAGGTGTCTTGGGATAGGTGAAGATGTGAAGATAAAAGTCTTGGGGATTGAGTGCTTGGTTGATTGCTACATGATGCAAGTAGGTGAGAATGATTATCCAATTACTTTAGGGAGGCCATGGATTATAACCCTTGGTGCTAAGCGGGATTGGGGCACGGGCTTGATCACCATCCCCGACAAAGAGAAAGGAAGGACCATTGTCTACAACATGAAGACACATGAGAGCCGTACACAGCCCCTTTTGGAGATGCAAGATACAGATTCGACAGAAACTACGTCATACGATAGTGATGCTTTGTCTACATCATCAGAAGAAATTGTAGAGGAAGGCTTGATGCAACTATGTCCTGATCTTTTTGGGATAAGTGTTGAAAAGTAAGCATTGGTGCATGATGTGAAGGTCAAGGAGGAGAAGGATAGTCCAAAAATAGTTGAAGAGCCTGTCAAAGTGAACGCAAGGAGCATGCTAGGAGAGGACTTGACAGAGAAAGAAAAAAGGAGTATGAAGACATGTTCAAGAAATTTCCAAAGCTATTCGCCACTGAATATACAGAGTTGCAAGGAGCTAAAGGAGTCAAACATAGAATCAATCTAAAAGAAGGTGCCAAGCCAAAGGTTCAAAAGCTTAGGAGGTTGGGGGTCATTCATGAGAAGGCACTTCATGAAGAGGTGACAAAGCTTTTGGAAGCAGATTTCATCTTTCGAGTGGAGGAGTCCGAATGGGTCTCTCCAATTGTTATTGTACCCAAGAAGAACGGAATATTTAGGATATGTGTTGATTTCAAACATTTGAATGCTTCCACAAAAATAAATCAGTATCCACTACCCTTCCTAGATGAAATCCTCAATCAGGTTGCAGGTCATGAACGTTACTCAATCATGGATGGATTTTTTTGGCTACTTTCAGATCTTGATAGCGATTGAAGACGACCTTCATTACTCCTTAGGATTGTTTTGCCTACAAAAGAATGCCTTTTGGGCTGGTTAATGCATATGCTACCTTCCAAGGATGGAAGAATAGAGTGTTTGGTCCCTACTTGGGTAAGTTCATTCGTGTTTTCATGGATGACATTGGGTGTTATAGCTCAAGGTTCACACATTTGGATAAGTTTAGGTTGAGTTTTGAAAGGCTTCAACAAGAGAGTGGGCAACTCAACCCAAAGAAGTGTAATTTTTCTCATGCCAGATTCCATTTGCTAGGACATGTGGTTTCCCAAAATGGAATAGAAGCCGACCCAGAGAAAGTTAAGGCTTTATTGCTTATGGATCCACCTAGCGACACAAAGTATTTGGCATCATTTGTGCATAAGCTCAAGTACTTTTCACGTTTTTTTTGGATGCTATGTCAGTATGTGTATCCTCTCCAAAAATTGAATCAAAGAGTTCAAGGGTTTAAGTGGAATGAAGACATGCAACAAGCTTTTGATGGTATCAAGGAGGTATTGTGTGATTTACCAACAGTGATTCCTCCCAACTTGTAGTCGATTTTCTATGTATCTATTAGTGTGGGGTTAGTAGCTTTTGGGTCGGTTCTCTTACAAAAGCAAGGAAGGAACTTCACGCCAGTTTATTTTGAGAGCAAGATGAAGAATGTAAGTGAATTCTTCTACACAGAAATGGAACAGTGGGTATTCGCCTTGGTTCTTGCTTGTCGAAGGTCCAAAAGCTATCTGCTACCCCAAAAGTTATATGTGCTTACCACATCGAATCTTTTTCCTGATGTAGTACAACATTTGAAGCCTAGCAAGCGCATCTTAAAGTGGACTTTGGAGCTTCA
This sequence comes from Adiantum capillus-veneris, assembly GCF_014529385.1. Lineage (NCBI taxonomy): Eukaryota > Viridiplantae > Streptophyta > Polypodiopsida > Polypodiales > Pteridaceae > Adiantum > Adiantum capillus-veneris. The sequence goes on along the minus strand of NC_140942.1, from coordinate 61,981,111 downwards.
AGAGTATGAGTTTGATTTTAAAGTGGATCATTCTGTTAAAGCTCACTTGGCAGACATAGTGGTACATAAGGGAGGGGAGCTTCCATCTTACCCAAGGGTTGACAAGGATGATCATGAAGAGGAAGTAGATATTACAGATGCATATACAATGATTTTTGATGGTGCATACAGGAAAGTTCTTCAAAAGGCGAGTGGTGGGGTAGTCATTAAGAACCCAAAAAGAGATGTAATCTTTTCTAGAGCTTACGATCTTGATGAAGCTGAAAGTAACAATGAGGCCGAGTATCTCACGCTTTTAATTGGGTTGAAGCAATGTGTTGATTTTGGATTGAAGAGGGTCATTGCAAAAGGGGATACGTTGCTAGTCATGAATCAGTTGCTTGGTTTGTGGAATGTTAAGAAAGACAATTTGAAGAAGTGGTTCTATGGCATCAAGAAGATTTTGCATAAGCTTGAGAAGATACAGTATAAGCATGTTCCTCGTGAGCAGAATAAATAAGCTGATGAGTTGGCTAGGGACAAGTTGGATGCCTTGGTAGCTCCTTTAAAGGTCAAGGAAGCCTTGTATGCAGGAAGGGAATCATTGCAAGATGTTGAAGTATTTCTTGGTAAAGGGCAATGTCTAGAGGGCATGTCAAAGGTTCGGCGTAAGAGAATAGTTGCAAAAGCAAGAAACTACACATTGGTAGGTGAGGATCTCATGCTTTATGGCAAGGATAGCATTTTGAGAAAAGTGCCATACAAAGAAGAGATAGGCTTGATTTTGGAGCACTATCATGAAGAAGCAGGCCATCAAGGCAAGGATCAGGTTGTCTTTCGTATATTGAGAGCAGGCTACTATTGGCCCTCTATGATGAGAGATGCTTATTCTTGGTGCAAGTCATGCCATGAATGCCAAGTGTTTGCAAATCGGAAGCTTTTGGCTGAGCCTCAAAAAGCTATAATGTCGTTTGATGCATTTGCAAAATGAAATGCCAAGAACCAACAATGGAAAAAGGTATATCCTTGTGGCTGTGGACTATTTGACAAAATGGGTGGAGGCAAGAGCAATAAAAGATGTAACAGCAGGAGGAGTGGCCTCTTTTTTATATGAACAGATGCGTTGCAGGTTTGGAGCTCCTATGGTTATCACTTTTGATCGTGGACCAGGGTTTAGGGAAAAACTTGTTGATGCTCTCATGGAGAAATTGACAATTTAGCATAGGCATTCTTCTCCTTACTACCCACAATGCAATGGATTAGTTGAGAATTGCAATGGTCAAATTGTGAAGATGCTATCAAAGTATGCTAGAAAGCATCCTAAAGAGTGAGACTTGGACTTGGAAAAGTGCTTGTGGGCTTATAGAACTATGTATAGAGTGTCAACACAGTTTACACCATATGAACTTGTTTATGGAAAGGAAGCTCTTATGCCCATACAGGTACAGTTGGATGCCTTGAAGTTGTTGTGAAGACTGCAAGGTGAGCATAATGACAAGCTGCAAGAAAGAATTCTTTCTCTAGATTTTTTGCGAATGAATAGAGTGAAAGCCAGTGATTATTATCTTCAACAAGCAGAGACAAGGATGGAGAAAATGAATAAGAGGCTGCCAGAGAAAGAGATCAAAGAGGGAGATCTAGTGATGAAGTATGATTCTCGCTTGGATTTTATTTTCAAAAGAAGTTGAGAGACAACTGGTTGGGTCCATACAGAGTGAAGCATGTATTTTCTAATGGCACATATGAGTTGGAAAAATTGTCTGGTGAATGTTTGCGCTACAGAATAAATAGATTGAAGAAATATTTTGTGAGGGATGTGGTTCGAGATGCAAATAGTCTCTTGGTTGAGCATAAATGATCAACCTCGAGGGTGGGCAATGATGATAGACCTCTTTTGGCATGTACAAAGTAGTGCGTATATGCATGGTTATATGTATAAAAATATGTAAATACATGTGTTTGGGAGCTTTGCAAAGTGGTTTAAAGTTCAAAAAAAGATGCAATGTGTACACATTGTGTAAGACAAGGGGAAACTAGGGTCTGAGAGTCCACCACCCAACCACGCTTTTAATAGGCAAGCCCCTTGCATTTTGCCCTAGTTGGACTCCCCGTTCCACACCACCTAGCCTGGCCGTGCTCTTGTATAGCCCGGCCTTGCTGGTGTCCAAACATTACTCCCCCCTTAAGAAGAGTTTTCGTCCTCGAAAACAAAAGTGGAGACTTCTTCTTAAGAACACTAATGTTTTCTCAAGTGGCATCCTTCATGGATCCAACTGTTTGGTTGACCGGAACACGGTTCCGTAGGAGGTTCAATGAAACCAAGAGAAACAGCTTGGTTTATGACATTGTTGTCCATTAGCAACCAGCTTGTGTTACCGATTCCCACTTTTTCTATCATGCATACCATCACCTACATTAATTTTGATGTCCGTGGTCTTAGGGTAGGTTGAATCTTCCGGATGGTCCGTCTATAAGCTCACACACATACACATACACAAACTCCTAGTCTTTGGGATGACCCATGTGGTTGCACTTATGGAGCAAATCCTGCAATCAGGAGAGAGGCAATCGTTTCACATCTATCAAAAACTACCCTATGGTGCAAATTTGCAATCGGTGCATTGTAGCTCCGGCCAGGAATCTTTTCGAGAAGTTTTGGTGCTCTCTAAACTGCACCACATGCTTTCAAGATGGACGCGTACGTGTTTGCATCAGGAGAGAGGCCCTCTTTTTGCATCGGCTAAAAACAACCTTAATTTTTTTTCCCTACTCCTCTTGTGCATATCCCACAATTGATACACTCCAAGAGATGATGTTCCTGACAGGAAGCTCCTCAAGCACTTTCTATGCTTTCTGTAGTGCACCACATTTGGCATACATCCACAAAGGGTTGTACTACTTAGGTCTCACAAGCATTTTCAAGACGTTAAAAAAATCTACCTCCCTCTCCCTTTCTCTTAACCACCTGTTGAAAACGCCGTGCAACATAGAGTTGTAAGCTCTCTCTCTCACTCACTCACTCTCACTATATATATATATATATATATATATATATATATATACCCCTTTTGCACCTCCTCAAAATGGCGCAAAGCTTCTTGTCTGCTAGATTGCAGATTCTCCCCCCCCCCCCCCCCTCCTCTCTCTCTCTCTCTCTCTCTCTCTCTCTCTCTCTCTCTCTCTCTCTCTACGAGGGCGACCATAACATCGATAGAGTTTCGATTGGAGAATGAGGAGTACTCCTGCACGATATGGGAGATACCCAATACGACTATTTACAAAAGCAACCATCGAAGATTGCAGATTCTCCCCCTAACTTCTAAGCCTCTTCTTCTTCTTCATAGCCCTTTTGTGTTTTGGTTTAGTGCTTCACTTTATTTTTAAATTTTTTTTAACCCAAACATTAGCTTAGACAAGGATTGTATTAGTTAGGTCTCATCATAGGTCAATTTAACCTTTTGAAAACGTTTACTAATTACCAGTCTTGCTCTCTCTCTCTCTCTCTCTCTCTCTCTCTCTCTCTCTCTCTCATCCATTGAGTCTCGTCTCACCACAATGGAGAACTCCAACAAGGGAAAGACAGAACAAAAGGAAATCAAGCTCAACACGAAGGCAGAAATCACCCTCACCGAGAAGGTCAAGACTCAAGTGCAGGCTGCCATCTTTTGCAAAGTAGAAGATCGTGTAACGTCTACGCTATACGAACAACAACGACAAGATACTATTGCTCTCAATGTGTACATTGGCAGGCTCCCAAGCGATTGGCAAGGAAAGGAGGACCCCAAGTTCCACGAGTCTTTTGCTCACATCTGAACAACAACCCCAATGATACAATGGGATCCAACGACAATCACCACTCTCGCTCACGAGCATCGCACCAACCATGCAATTCTTACTTTCAAGACCAAAGACAATCAAGTCAAGGTCCTTGAGCAATCAAAGCTTCTCAACAAGGACACAAAAATCTGGTTTGCTGAAGATCTCACACCGACCCAACTCAAACAGAAAAAGACCGAACTCCAAAAGATGCGAGAAGCGTGCACAGCAGGGAAATGGGCAGTTTTTTGAGGAGGTAAAGCCATCATCCAAGAGTTTCGAACTCTCAAACCGGCTCTCCCCTTCTCACCTATCTCATCTTAGGTGTTTGTTCATCGCACCTTGTCTTTTTTCACCACTCGATGGACCCTCAGTCTTTAACTGATATGTACCAGATGGAATCCTTTGTATTGTTTTGTTTCTGGTCCCATAGGTCATATATGACCTCCATGGACGATAATTCAATCTCTCTCTCTCTCTCTCTCTCTCTCTCTCTCTCTCTCTCTCTCTCTCCGTCTCCGCACAATTCTCTCTCTCGGACCTGCAGTGAGCTAAAGCACACAGTCTATCTTTCTCTCGCCTGCAGTGAGCCCAGGAGAGTTCTGTGTGTGTGTGTGTGTGTGTGTGTGTGTGTGTGTGTGTGTGTGTGGCATGTAGTGAAAAAGAAGCGCACAGTAGCACACAGCTTCTATCATAGCAACAATTAAGAAGCTCTTCAACCTCAACTCAGACTTTCTCACCAAAAGAGATGCTTGGGCTGCCACCGTTGAAATTGTAAGGAGAGCTCTTCAACCTCAACTCAGACTTTCTCACCAAAAGAGATGCTTGGGCTGCCACCGTTGAAACTGTAATCTCCTTAAGAAGCACACCAAGGAAAGATTGCCCATGTACTCTCTCTCTCTCTCTCTCTCTCTCTCTCTCCAACTTCACAGTATCTCGCCTTTGATAGTTTCCTTCTGACAATAGCAAAGCCAAATAGGATGGAGGAAAGATGACTTGGAGAGTATCGTATAGTTCTCTCTCTCTCTCTCTCTCTCTCTCTCTCCCCTCTGGAGTGAGCCCAGGAAAGAAGGGAGATGATAGCGGATACACTTGCTACGTTACCACGACGTTCCATGCACTACTACATTGCATGCTCAATAGCAAGGTTCTCTACACTGCCCAAGGTGGACGCTCAGCACTCTTGCCGGCTGGACTGGTTGCTTCAGGCCATGCAGAGTTCACACTGGGCTCCTAAGACTTGTGATCCTAAGACTTCCACCGCCATGTTCACGGTTTTACGCGGCATTCTTCGAGCTACACACATCTGGCGCATGCAAGAAGTCAGCAGCGCTGGCTGATATGCGCTCATGATTTATCAAGAAATCTTTCTAGCTTCTCTGTAAATCTCGGCAGTCAATGCAGCCACTACGTCCAAAAGCAGTGCTCGCCGGAAGTAGTCAAAATAGCAAGATGCTGAATGAGATCTACCTGCACCTCAAGCAGGATTTTCTCTGCACGAACCAATCAAGGCTTTCTATGAATTCCAAGCTCGACGTAGAGCTTCCATGAGAACTCAAAGATGCCACCTCCCTCAGGCAGACCAATGAATCCCTCTTCGAATGCTAATTATATCAATAAGAAAAGCATGAGAATCATCATGGAAAGATTATATTACCCTGTGCTCTACAAGTGATGCGCCAATACCAAGTGCTGCGTCAATTGCTCTCTCTCTCTCTCTCTCTCTCTCTCTCTCTTTCTCTCTCTCATATTTAGCAGCTGAATCGCATGTGGCCACATGGCATAGCTAACCTTGCTCCTTTCACTAAATCGATCTTAGATAATCAAGGTAAAAAAAGTGAATAAAGTGAATTGACATGGTCAAGCAGCAATGGGTACATATATTTCTATACATATGTATATATGTATAGAAATATATGAGAGAGAGAGAGAGAGATTATGCCATGCTTTGTTCACTCTCCTCTCTCTCTCTCTCTCTCTCTCTCTCTCTCTCTCATATTTAGCAGCTGAATCGCATGTGGCCACATGGCATAGCTAACCTTGCTCCTTTCACTAAATCGATCTTAGATAATCAAGGTAAAAAAAGTGAATAAAGTGAATTGACATGGTCAATTAGCAGCAATGGGTACATATATTTCTATACATATGTATATATGAAAATGAGTTTTGATATTCTAGCTACATATAATCAATAAAAAGGTACTATAATTGCAGCAAGCGGCTTTTGCATTGATAAAATGAATAGCCTTTGAACCCAGAGATAATAGAACCTGGAATTCTTACCTACAATCATCATGCAAACAAAAAAATTCATTAACATTTTTTTTAAAGCATGGAATGGAGGTATAGAGCGGACATGACAATTGGCGTCCATGTTTCTATTATCTCCACATTCATGTTTATAAAAAAATCTTTGCCTTTTTTAGCTATGGGCCTGTTTACAATACCCTATTTTTAATAATAATGTGTCTTTTATAAGACATATTTTTTAGCTTGTAACTATCTTTGTCCTTGTTCAATGCCAAAATTATAAAAAATGTTGATATTGTTTTCACTTTTCAGGGTCCCGAAAGTCTAGAGAAATCACGGCCTTGTCCACTCGCGCACTGATGGGGAAGGGAATGATGTTAAGGACCCTGATGAAATGGATAAATTGATGTTTACATCAAATTATAGGCCAACCCAAGACCCGCTCTCGTGAAGTGAATGAAGCCCAGGACTACTCTTCTTTGGAAGTGTAAAAAAAATGATATCCCACTCGTACGCCTGCCTTCTAAAGAAGGCATTTACCGAGGAGGAACGCACTCTCGCACTTCAAGCATTAGGCAAGGAGAAGGCCCCTGGGTGGGACAAACTGACTACTGAGTTTTCTAAAAAAAATTTGGGATGATGTTGAGTCCCCAATCATGCGAATGGATAACCATGCCCTCGTCAATGGAGTGCTAGACTCAAGTATTAAAAGGGACTTGAGCAAACCCATCCCCAAGCAAATCTATCTCTCCCAATTGAAGCATTGGCATCCAATAACTATGATGTCAATGGCTTTAAAAATTATTGCCAAAACCATTTCCCATATGCTCTCTACTGTCATCTCAAAGTTATTACTCCCCACCAACATGGATATATCAAGGGAAAATCCATCTATGATAACATCTTGCACACGATGGTTGGAATTGAGTATGAAAGCTTCACTAAGCAAGAGTGCAATCTCTTGTAGTGAGACCTTGAAAAAGGTTATGAGAGGATCACATCGTCATTTATAGATGATGTGATGAAGTATTTAGGTTTTGGACCATGGATGTATCTATAGCTAGTCTAAACTACTGTTTAATGAAAGTATTATAGGGGCATTTGAGGTCAAAATATCAATCAAGTTAGGTTTACCGCTAGACCCACTATTTTTCGCCATTGTTTCTCATCCGCTAGTAGCTATGCTCAAAGATAGAGATGCAAGAGGGGATATTGAAGGGCTATCCCTACCGAATAATGACCAACTTCTTTCAAAGCTCTTTGTAGATGACCACTTACTCTTCCTCAAACCTTTCCCTCAAATGATTAGGAAGGCACTTGAGATTGTGCAAGTTTTTTCCTTAGCCTCATGTTCAAAGTTTAGGCTTATCTCACTAACAAAAAAAGACTCTTGGGGAGATAATATCCAAAGGGAAGGTTTTTAGGGACCTGGGAGCCCCTATTGTGGTGGACGTTGTGAGCGAGATGGAAACACAAACAATGCCTCTATAATCACCCAACACACACTCTTGGGACGATACACACACACACACACACACTATGGGGCACCACTCGGCTTACACAACCCCCCTGGCCGAGACAGGGAACAGACCGATGGAGTGAGAGGAGAGAGACTATCCCTTTGCCCACTCAACACAGACACATACACGCACACGCACACACCCAAAATACTCAGCTTAAAAGAGGAGAAGTTTTGATGTTTAGATACAATTGAGCTTAGGCCAACACCAATGGGGCAAATAGCTCACACAGTATTGATGAAATATGCCAGATACAATCACAAACTTGAGAAGAGGCTTCGCTCATAGGAGAAACTTACACAGTCGAAACAACAAAAAAAAAGTAAAAAATTTGGCAAAATGGACAGCGTCATCGCGTCCGGAACGCCCCAAGACCCTAGTCTACAATGTCAAAGTGCTCAAATCTGACCTCGGATGAGTTGTTTATGGCCAAAACAAGCTCCAAAAACAGCAAAAACTCACTTGCGACTGTTATTCCTCTTCTTTCCACATTTTTTTCTGGTCTTCTCTCAGGTTTTTGAGTTCCCACACTTAGCTTTATCACTCGGGCACCTTTGGCCTTTTAGTTGACCTCAAACGGACCCTGAACATGCCATAACGTGGCCTCGCAGTGCATAGTTGTCACCCTACTGCATCCATCCGCACACCTGGCACTCAACTTTTCCCAATAATGCATTCCGCAACCACGTGATGTAGCCCCTAGATACAGTTATTATGATGGTCTTTTTGCACAATTATCAGAAGAAAACACCCACGTTGTGTCCGTACTTATCCACGTCCAAATATTGACCCCATTCGACCTCCTCACGCCACTAGATGCCATCTGACGCACCTGCTTACCTCATGTCATCGGCTCGTGGATAGCTTCTTTGGGAAGTTTTATGTGCTACCAGATCCTCATTATTATAGAAAAATACAATGGTACTAGTGATAGTGAAAATCGATACAATATGTACATGCTGTCCTACCTGTACACATGTGGGCCCCACATAACCACGTGGCTCCAAAAAATGGGCGATCCTTTATTCGATGCACCATGCATGGGTATGTACATATGCACAATCACTCCTTCCAGAAAAATCCTAGAGTAGTTTGCCCATCCCCTAGCCTGCTAGATCATTCATGATCAGGAGCAGCAAAAAGAGATATGAGACTCGCCACGTCACAGGTCTCCTCATCCCTCACCAACATTACTTGCTCCACAGACAGCTCATCTTGCTCCACCATCACTAAGCTAGCATGATATAATTTAAGACGCAATCCATTTATCCTTGACTTATGTAGAATCCCAACCAGGTTAGCCAACTGATATGTACCATTTGGAAAACACTCCCCTTCCCACTTAATTTGAAAGTTGTAGCGCAAAACCAAGTCATGATTCTTGATACCCTTACTTTTGATCTTTTCATTTATCTTGCCTTATTCTACATCTGCCCATAATGTTGCAATGCACTCATCCTATCCAGCTGAACCTCTTGTAATTGTAAGAGCCTCTCTTTGAATGCATCACTAGGCGGCCCAAGCAACTTCTCTAGCCTCTTGACCGCACGCAACTCTACTTCCACGGGCAATAGTACTTCCTTTCCATACACCAAATGAAATGGAGTAAACCCTGTACCCGTCTTCATCGAAGTATGGTAAGCCCATAATGCACTAGGAAATTTCAAATCTCAATTCCTTCCTTGGTGCTCTGTCACTTTTGAAAGAATCTGTACCAACTCACCATTGAATCTTTCATTCAAGCCATTACACTACGGGTAATAAGGAGTGGTATGCTAGTGTCTAATCTTCATCTTCGCACATAAAAAGTATAGCAGTTTAGCTCTAAAGCCAGGCCCCTTATCTGAAAGTAGCTCCAGTGGCACCCCAAACTTGCAACATATTTCATCATACACAAATTTTGTCACATCCTTCGCAATGATTTGTTTTATTGCTATAGCCTCTGCCATCTAGAGAGATAGTCCACTGCACTCAAAATATAGCTTTTGCCCCTGCTTGTGATAGGTAGCGGGCCTATTGCATCAATCCCCCACTTTTCAAACACATCAAATGCCATAATGGTTTTTCGTAGCTCTGGCTTCAACACTCTCTTCCCAAATGCTTGACACCTATTGCAAGACCTACACCAATAGTGAACATCCTTGTGCAAACTAGGCCATACATACCCCTCTTGCAAGATCTTATGCAAGGTGATCTTTAGAGCAAAATGGCCGCCACATGCGCTTTCATGATTCTCTTACAACACTCTATAAATCTCCTCCCGCCAAGGTACACATTGATGGAGAAAAAGACGCCGTGTGCACACTCACACACCCAGACAACTCAACACCACACAATGAATTTACTTGAATTCCAACCCACACCTTCCACCACTCAAGAGCTCAATAAAAATACTACCCACAAGTTCAATTCAAACTCCCAACGCCTCGACCTACAAGCCCTTGCGTGCTAGCAAACACTACAAGGTGAGTCGAGTTTTGGAGGATGAGACCATGTAATTCATATTTTGGAATCAAATCAATATCTCCCTTTTTTCCAAACCCTTGATCATATTTTGGTTGGTTCTTCGAAACAACTTAGATTATTCTTCAAGATATAGATGACACTTTTGATATAATTTTTATGCGGATGTAATCAATCGTCATATTTATGGAATTCAAGCATCTCTAGTCAGTCAATTCTTTTGAGATTCAAATCGTCTATGGTGTTTTACAAGTCTAGCTATTATGATACGTGAAATATTTGATTACCAAGTGAAAGATGAGACAGTAAGCTATAGACAAAAGAGAAATAAGGATGGAGGAAATAAATTGGGTACACAAGGGAGGAGATATTGAAAGACTAATTGAAAGGTCAATATGAAATCCTTTAATTGTCAAAAACATGGTATCAGTTGGATGATATTAATAGTGAAATGAGTCAACGCTCAAAACGGAAAAAGTTAAAGTCTATATAGGTAAGAATGGTAAGATTTTTACAAAGCGTATTGAGGCTAGATAGAGAGCGAAGTGAAGAAATGATCTTCAGACCTCACAAGAGAAACACAATCCGGTCACACTAAAGGAAAAATACCTAGTTGAATAAGATCACACACAGTAACCCCAAGTCATTAAGACTTTTTAGTCAACGCTAAAAATACAAGAGAAATGTATTATTCAAGGTCCATACCAACTTCACTGTCCTTTAATCTAAATACCCTAAAGTTACTGACCATCTTCAATCATAAGTTGACTGAAGATCGAGTCTGACTATTCTCTAAAGCATGTCCCGAGCTGAGGACAACTCTTTCTTTTTGTTGGGGAGTTTGTAAGGTTCCTCCCTAAACCCTAGAGCCATTCAGAACTTTTTTCAGCCTAGAAAATAATTTTAAAAAAAGCAAGACCGACAAAGAAGTCATGCGGACAACAAGACTCTACTCCAGAATGAAAAGACAAAGATATTTTGGATAAGAAATTACATCATCCCTATATTTTTCCAAAAAGATTAAGATTATTTTTATACTTCTTCGTCAAAATCCGTGTGGAAACTGATCTAGATTGGGAACTGGGAGAAAAAGGGACTAACTTGATTGAAAGATAAAGTTAAGAGATAAGAACTAAGAAGAAAATTGGGGTCCAATAGCATTTGAGAAGAGAATTGGGGTTCAATAGGAATTAAGAAGAGAATTGGGGTCCAATAGCATTTGAGAAGAGAAATGGGTCCAATAGCAATTGAGAGGAGAATTGGGGTCCAATAGGATTTGAGAAGAGAATTGGGGTCCAATAGGAATTGAGAAAAGAATACCCACCATTTTCTATATAAGCACCCCCTCTCCTTTGTAATTTTATACACACATATTTCTGAGCTACTTGCATACTTGCCATGCTCAAGATTATGCTTCAGTAAATCAAGGTTTCCATTAAACCTTGCTCTTGCTCTTGCTCTCTCTCTCTCTTGAGGCCAAACCCTTGAGGGTTTTGTGAAGAAGCTCCTCTCTCCTTCCTCTTCATCATAAATCCCTTTCCTTCGTCCTTGAGCCTCACATCTCTTCAGGAAGGACTTCAACTTCACTTCCCTCTTGTTTAGAGAAGGTAATCTTCATTTCTAGTAGGATTAATTAATCCATGTGTTTTAATACTAGGAAGGTTTATGTGCATCATTTTAGGTTTAAGCTTTAATGGTAACCTTGGGATTAGGGTTAAGTATTAATGGTAGTTATGCATCATTAAGTTAAAATTCAAAGGTAGATTTGCACTCGTAAGCTAAGTTTTAATGGTAACTTTGCACTTAGATATAAGCTTTAGTGACTACCTTATATTTTTAGGTTTAAGCTTTAATGAAAACCTCGCAATTAGGGTCAAGTGATAAGAGTATCTATGCATCATAAAGCTAAGCTTCAAAGGTAGATTTTCTCTTCTAAGCTAAGCTTTAATGGTAACTTTTCACTTAGATGTAAGCTTTAATGACTACCTTGTATTTTAGGTTTAAGCTTTAATGGAAACCTCGCAATTCGATTTAAGTGCTAAGAGTATCTATGCATCATTAAGCTAAGCTTCCAAGGTAGATTTTCACTCTTAAACTAAGATTTAATGGTAACTTTGCTCTTAGGTGTAAGCTTTAGTTACTACTTTGTATTTTAGGTTTAAGCTTCAATGGAAACCTTGCAACTAGGGTTAAGTGCTAAGAGTATCTATGCATCATTAAGTTAAGTTTCAAAGGTAGATTTGCACTCTTAAGCTAAGCATTAATGGTAACTTTGTACTTAGGTGTAAGCTTTAGTGACTACCTTGTATTTTAGGTTTAAGCTTTCATGGAAATCTCAAAGACTCATAAATTATAGGACAGCGTAACCGGCAAGTTGTTATACCTAGGTCATTCATGCCCGAGGGATAAGGGATGAATGGGTTTGTTTTATTTTTGCCCGGCCGGGTGAAGTACCTGTGGTATCTTATTGGAAATCGTCCATAATCCGGATATGGCCTGATGCCAATAGTTGGATGAGAAGGTCATACTCAAGGAGGATGATGTGAATTTAATTAAGGAAATTTTTTCGACTTGGTTGCTTAAAAAGGAATTGGAAAGGCTAGGAATATAGGGACTATCCTGTGTATCTGTCACCAAATGGTGCTATACCTCTTGAAATAAAATCCTTAGGAAGGAATGATTAAATTACTTGATGAGCCTTTCCCAAACACTTAATTCTAGGAAATATTGTGAAGGTGTTTCCATTTTGTTGGCTTGTAACCGATTATCTTGGCCTGAATGGGGAGGCAAGATGAATTGGTTGAAACTAAATGTGTTGTATGATTAGCTAGGAAACTAGTTACAAGCTAATTATAGCATATTAAGGGAACAAAATGAATTAAAAGTTTTTAAATAAAGATCTAGTGGGAACAACAAGATGAATTTCCATGAACGAGGGTATGCAACAGATTGCATGCTGCTTGTTGTTTGATAATGTCCAATAGACTACTGTCTTCCTGATTTTGTAGTAGTTAAGTACTACCTCCGGAAGGGATTTTCATGAAATGGCTCGGTGGGTGGGTGGATCCAGAGGGTCAGATGGCCGGATATTCATTTAAAATTTTTATGTTAAACGCTAGGACGACGTGGAAAAAAAATGGGTAATCGGGGACATCGAGACCAGGTAGGATTGCAAGATCCCTCTTCTTAGGGGAAAGTGATAACTGTTGTGCCTGCTTGTTAGGAAAAAGGGGTTATCGCCATGAACCAAGGGAGAATAAGAAAGCAAGAGAAGATCCTCAAGTTAAAGATCAAGAGAACAAAGACTAAGGACCACAATTTTGGGGCTGAAAGCTTTCAAAGACAGATTGATTATGAGAAGCCGATAGAATCATTGAATGAAGGGATGTACCCCCTTGGGTTGACATTCAAGATAGGTTGGAGTCATGTTTGAGTGTCGGTCCCAAGTGGGAGGGATTCCTGTAGATAGATCTACGTCATTCCCTAGAACGGTCTGGAGGACTGAGGGAGGTGAGTAGGGTCGAGTTTGGGTACGGCCTTCACAAGTGGTATCAGGGCTTAATTTTGAATCTTGGACCTTGGAATTTTGAAATTTTGGATTTAAGATTAATGCATGAGAGAAAAACAACTCAGTCTAGCACCAAAATTTCAATTATACTACAAAGTGAAGTCTTGATGTTCCAATAAATTATTCAAAAAATTTCAAGATGGCTTGGGATCTTCCAGAAGAAATTCAGCTGATTATCGATGAGAGGATGAAGACTGCTATGCTAGAGGCAAGGCTCACTATGCTGGAACATTTTAGGGAGCTCTTATTTCTAGAAACCTATACTTGTCCCTGGGACTTAAGCAAGTGAGAAGTGTGAGTAAAGTTGGAAATAAACGATATAGAAATTTGTAAAAGAATAGGTAATGCACTTGTGCGAAGACGCATGGAAGTGACATAATGAATGAAGACGCATGCACTTGTGCGAAGACACATGAAAGTGGCATGGATGAAACTTTTATTGAGCTTTACTTGTCATTCTCCCTTAAGCTTAATAATAAGGAGCAAGATTGGGTAAGGTAGCTACCACATGAAGAATTAATTTTTGGGACACTAACTGGAAGATAATTTTGAGTAATAATGAAGAAATCCAAGAAGTTCTTGTGATTAGCCACAAATAAAGCTATAAGTATATATAGCAAGACTCGTTTTGAAATTACTGATGGCTTGGAATATTCAAGAAGAAGTATTTTATATGACAGTCTTGAAAGAATGGGGATAGCCGAACCAGAGAACACGTTAGTCATGTTGAGACACCTTATCGAACTTTTCTCTCCCAAGGAAAGTGCCATTTCTACTAAGAAATGGAGAGCATGTGGGCCGAATAGAGTTACACGGTTAACCCTATGGGAACACGTACAACTATTGAATAATTTACGGATTGCAATGATGAAAGAAAGCTGGGATTGGGACCAAAGAGATATGGTATGGTCCAATATTATTTTGAGATTTTGAAAGTAAACTTCTACTTATAGCATCTCAAGTTAAATAGAAAAGACAGTAAATGAGACGTGCTTAAAAACTCACAAGGAATCAAGATGGGAAAGTGCAATAGATAATCTCATAAATATTGCAGACATTTAAACTCCGAAAAAGAATAAGAAAACAAACTTATGAGTTAGCCAAGAACTCAAAAATTGGAATTTTTACTCAAGACTATCATAGACAGAAGACCCTTTGCTGAAAGCACTGAATAGAGATGTCCTTAAGAATTTAATTAAAGAGGAGAGACTGACATTTCAAGACAAAGATGTACGGAAAATACTCAAATTTTTCAAAAAAGGACTATTTATTACAAGGGAGACAGGAAGTAATTACAAGAGAGGCAAGAAAGTTTACAACTCATAAAGATCCTCTAATATATGGTCACATAACCAAGTATCTCAAGCGCCACACATGTTAGGACGCTCACCCTCTGGAATGCTTCTACAGGAAACAGCTTGAGCAATTTCTCGAGTATGAGCTGAGAAGAGAAAAGGACCTCTAAGAGGAAGACTCCAGATGGTATCGAGGCAAATCTTGGAATAGGAGATAAACTGACCAAGCAAGAACAACCTTGCGGAGAACCCAGGATCTCGTGTCCTTTTGACGCAATAGTATTGAGGGCCAAGTCCCAGAGCCTCTGTAACCATAGCAAGTCGGGTATTGTTGCGGAAATGGTCTCTACCCCAGAGAGTCACTCTTGTGAGATGTAGCCATGTCTTCCATATCGTCTGGCCGACACAAGAATTTGGCTGAGGAAAGAGGAGATCTCTGTATTGCTCTAAGAATTGTCTGTTAACTACCTCATCTGCACTCTACAAGAGAGAGATGCATACATGAAGAACCAAGTCTTCTTGCCAAGATGCCATCAGATAAGAAAATGACTAAGTTACAAGAGAGTGAAGATCGCAAAAATAAGAGGATAACAAGTGCTGAGAAAGAAGGGATTGCCAATAGCTTATAAAGAGGAAGTAGTGTATCGAAGAAGCCACAAATGCGATGAGTTATTCAAGAAGATAGCTTATTAAGAAACATTTCCCATGACTCCAACATTATATTAGCAGATTTTTTGGAGATGAAGAAGTGTAAGAGACAAGTCAAGTTGAAAGCATTAACAAGAAGTTAAGTTGCAAGACGTATCCAAGAAGCTTCATCAATTACGTATTTTATTCGAGTTGAGGACAACTCTTTTTTTTTGTTGGGGAGAGATATTGCCTTCAATATACTCAAAGACCTCTTGACCAGTAGTCCTGTCCTCATCAACTCTGACTAATTCACTCCTTAGTCCTTCTTTACCCGAGGAAGTTCAACAAGAAATTCAGGTTGACCCCTATTTTAGACCTCTTCTGCAAGAGATTCAAGCTTAGAGCCTGAGGGAACACTTAATTGACTACACCTTAGCAGATGGTCCTTCTTTACTACCTGGAGAGCTTTAATCCCTAGATATTCCTCAGATGAAGTGGTAATTTCTGAGTATGGACTTTTTCAATGGTCTTCCAAAGACAACTAGAAACTATAATTCTATTTTTGTCATAGTAGATAATCTCACTAAGGTGGCTCATCTAATTCCAATCAAGCAGACATCCACCACCATCGACATAGCCCAAATATTTGTCAAAGAGGTATTAAGATTACATGGAATCCCTACAAGAATCATCAGTGATCGGAATGCCAAATTTACTTCTAAGTTTTGGCAAGGCATGTTTCGATCTCTGGGTACCCAGCTGAATCTCAGCTCAGCATATCATCCGGAGATTGATGGTCAAACTAAGCGAGTGAATCAATTCATTAAAGATATGCTTTGAGCATACTGCAACCAACAGTCCCAGCAATGGATCAAGTTTCTTCCCCTAGTTGAGTTTTCTTACAACTCTTCTCACCATCGCAGCCTCGGAATATCACCCTTTAAGGCCTTGTATGGTCAGGAATGTTTAGTCCCTCTTTGATTAGCCGACTCACCTCTTCATGTTCCTGCCGCTAAGTCTACCCTGGATGAGATGGATCATCAACTTCTAGTCATTAGAGAAAACCTGAAGAGAACTAGTGATAGGCAGAAGAGCTACACTTATCTTCACTGCTCTACTAAAAGCTTTAGCGAAGGCAAACAAATTCTCCTCAGAGTCAAACCCAAACGCAGCTCCTTAATGCTAGGGAAATTCCGTAAGCTTGCATTCAGATATTGTGGACCTTTTTGGAATCCTTAGAAAGATAGGATAACAAGCCTATGAGTTAGCCTTACCGCCTCACATGCGCATTCATAATGTTTTTCATGTCAGCCTCCTTAAGAAATGTGTTGTTGACCCTCTACATGTTTTGAATCATGATGACACCATTCTCGTCAATCAGGAAGAATTTCAAATGGAACCAAAACAAGCTCTGGAAACTAAAGAGAAGCAACTGCGGCATAGGACAATTCGAGAAGTACTAATCAAGTGGAAGGGCTATCCTGTTGAAGATGCTTCCTGGGAGGACTTGGACCAGCTAATTATCCAATTTCCAAGTTTTGGAGGATGAGCCCATGTAATTCATCTTTTGGAATCAAATCACGGCTCCGTTTCACAAAATATTCACCAGTAGGCATTCCACGTCAGACGGGTGCTTGGACGGTCGAGGAGGTGTGAACGCGTTGAAGAAAAATATTTATTGGCTAATATGTGCAATAGAAAAGAAAATCACATGAAGTGACAAACAAAATACAGAAGACAAAATTGTTGTATGTTACTCTGGATATTACATCATGGCTGGTTGGTTTTCTTGTAAATTACATCTTTTTGTATAGGGCGAATGACCGACTTGACACCAAAAGTTTTGACAATATCCTCTGGTTTTGTCACCCCTTGACTAGGCTTAAGGCATAGTGGGAGAGGACTGACCCAGGGTGCTTTCCTGTAAAAGCATACAATGCGGCCCCTCGATCCACCAAGATACACTTGTGAGCATTAAGGGTAAAAGGGAATCTTCAACAAGGATGGCACTTAATGCCTTGCAATTGAGCAGCTCTACAGAACCATGCTTGGAGAACTCTGTGTGTGCAACTCGAAGAACGGATGGCCCCAAATGGCCAAGGTACTACCACAGGGAGCTATCTCTACCCATAGGATTTTTGCGTGAACCTCTAGTACGCATTGCAAACTTATCAACATGGTATGCAGTCTGCAAAACATTTTAAACAACTTTAACACTTGCTATAGGAAACAATTTACTATCGATAAAGTTAAAAAGTGGATACCTCAGTTTCCTCATCCATCTCTTCAAGAATCTTCCTTGTAAGGTCGATGCTAGAGCGATCTTCTCCACCCATAATGGTCAGCGGTTTGTGTGGAAGAAAAGCGCTTTTTGGGATGCTTTCATAAAATGAGGCACATGATTTGATTTCCATAAGTGTATTTGCCACGGTTTGTACCAAATTCTGTTCATTTTCACTAGGGAGGAATGAGAGGCTTGGTGGGAGACCTTGGTCTTCAAAGTCATTTTGAAAGTTGACCTTCTCTTGCCTTCCACTGGGATCTTTCATGCCTGCATAGATAGCGAGCACTGAGAGCGACTCATCTTCTCTGAGACCTAGTGTCTTTGCAATGTCATCAAGCAACAAGAAGTGACGACCATCCACCACCACTGCATGCTAAGTGAGAATTTGGAGGTCAGGAGCTTCTTCGAGCACCTCGTCTCCCTCTATCATCCCATCTTCCTCCTTAGTGGATCTAGGATCTTGCAAGAGGACAAGTGCCATAGAGGCTTTAGCCCGCTCATCAACCTCTTCAATAAATCCATTTGACTCCTCCACAATGGTTACAAGAGGTTTTTGGTCGGCCTTTTCCTTTGATTTCCCCTTCTCCATGCCCTCAAGCACAAGCAATACCAGAACCATGTCCCAAGAGATGAATTGGGTCCCTATCCACCCCATGCCCAAGTCTATGAGGTCATTCTCATTCTCTGTCCTATAGTCCCGCTCAGTAAACCCTTTTATAAACCTCAACAAGCGATAGCAAAAGTTTTTGTCAGCCGTATAGAGGTGTTTGAGAAAATCCACTGGCAACCACGCCATGTTGGATCCCTCGAAGACTATTGCATATTCTTCCATGTGCTCCATCATGTAGTAAAGAAAGCTCTAGAATCCCTGAAGGCTAGCAGTGGCATGCATGTCGATCGTCCCCTCAAACACATTGACTAGTTCGTGTGGGCAATTTGCAAGTCCTATCTTCTGTAATTGTGTGAGAAGTGCATCAAAAGATGTTGCCATGGGTCTGTTCGCGAAGAAGATGGGAAGAGAGCTGAAAGCTTGTGTTTTGTGAATGTGAGAAATGAAGTTTAAAACCTACAAAGTGACTTTTATACTCAATGTCACTTTTTTAAAGCACTTAAAATTAACATCAAATTAACTCAAAACTATAATTATAAAGAAAATCATGCGACAAGCATTGAAAGACACCAACATTGAAAGTCTTCATGCTCGAAACTAAAAAACTTGCATATTTCAAACTTAATCTTGAACAAATTAGAAATGAGACAGAGATTCAAAAGGCCATATGTATTAATGGGTAACGAAATCGTTTTAGTTGCAAGCTTTTACATTAATACATCGCGGAAAACCAATGTTTTCACACATAAATCTCTTCTCTTTTCTGGAACGAACAACCTTTTCATTGATTACAAAAACATATTGATTGGGCAAGGTATATCTAAGATTAAGATACTCGCAAAGGTGACTGAGATTCCAGTCGTTATTCACCGAGATGTCATGCACTGCATTATTGTGGAGGCATATTTACAGATCAATTGATTCTCTAGGAGCAACATCAGAGTCTAGTGCCTCCCATTCTCCCTTCGTCCGCTTCCATCTTCAGTAGGGAAAGACAATTGACAAGCTCTGGTTCGCAATATGGTATCTACACACCACATTCTCATCAACTACAGAGCAATAGATTGTATCTCTCAAGTGGTTGACCACCTTAGTCTGCCATCCAACTGCAAGGAAACTGTTGATTGCACTTTCCCCTTTGCAAGTCCACATTGTTGGTGTCCTGTGAACGCTCTGTAGTCGAAAGATAAACACGAACACATGAAGGGACATAAACCAAGTTAGGGAATCTTTATGGGAACCATATGTGCACTTCATTGCTGAATACATATCCGCCTCAATTCTTCTTTTTGTTGTTGTGATCAAGGCACTATCAGACTTAGGCCATTCCATACTCTGCAAGGTTGGTGGATGAACTGGAGAAAGATTACCATACCCAGTTTGCCTAGGTGTTACATAAGTATGGTTATAAAAAAAATGTCATGTGAGACAAGCTCCACGGATGGACGACCAGCATAGAGCAGCTTGCCAAGGTCAACGTGGATGGCCTCAAAAGTTCTTGGGAAGGACTCTATTGGCTCCCACTCTAAAAAATCAGATGGAAATACATCTGCAAATATGAACAAGCAATGAAAGCCTTATAGACATCAAAGAAATATATATACAACACAAATACAAAATATACAATCTAAAAATTTGACAAAGGAGTGAAATTACAGTTTGCAGGAAACCTTGATGGAGCCATTGTTGTCTCTAGCTTCGGTTGTGAAGCAACATACACCTTTGCAAGACGCTTGCCATCATGGGTTTGCTTGAACTCCATGATCCTTCCCTTCCAATGGTGTGCTCGAGAAGCCATGTGTCTCCTTGAGACCTTGTGTGCACCTCTTGAGCTGGGCTACATTGTCACCCACATCAATCGTTTGAACTCCATCGTCACCCAACATCCAACTGTCGTCTTGTACATTGCTGCATGAAATGGAGTCAATGACACTCCTAGGTCGTCGAGACCTGATGATGCCATGGGGAATAGTGGCACAACCTGTAGACACACACTTATGATTAGAGATTTCACATACATGTTCTTAGTTGTATAGAGCAATATTCTTGATGGTACATCAGATGCCACTTACTGCTATACTGCTCCACTTGCTTGTTGGCTTAATTGGGAAGATAATGTTGCAAAGCTTGAGAGGAAAATATATCCTCTCTAGAGAGAACAATGGAGAAGGAGTAGGAAACCTATTGAGGAAAGAAAGAGGGATGATCTAGCAGAAGAATATGCAGTAGATCTTCAACTTTAGGTAGAGTGAGGCTCATGGAGAAATGTAGAACTTCAGCTTGAGGAGAATGCAGTAAGCTTGAGGAGGGAAAGAAGGTTCAAACTTCTGCTACAGAGCTTTTGGGAGGGAAAACTGAAAGTGAAGAAGAGAAGTGAGAGATGGTACAGTAGAGAGAGAGGGAGGGAATGATCAGCACGTTTTTGGAGGGACCCCTTTTTAGGAGAGAGGGGGAAGAAACTGACAGCCACTAGAGAGAGAAAGTAATGGTTTTTACTCAACTATTTAGAGAAAAGTTCATTTTTTGAATTTGTAAGAGATTTTTTCTTTTTATTTTGTAAAAGATCACAAGTTTGACCACTTACTTTTAGGACCTACCATACCCACCATTGCAGTCCCCATGGCATCCACCCATTTGCCCCTTCCATAATCTCCTTTTTAATCCCATGGAAAATAAAGAGGCCCCCTTAGACCCAATTCCCTTCCTAATGATAGGATCTGCTAGATGAAGATCTAGCTTTACATGGTTGGGAGGGTGGGTTAAGTATGTCAAGTATGTCAGATCTACTCAGTGCGAGCAATGGTGCAAGTATGTTTTTGGATGGTGAGAAAAATGGTGATCCATTTGGTGTTCTTGGAGGTGCTTGGATGCGAGTGGGCAGTTTGCCGATGAGTGCTTGGAGTGGTAGAAGTATGATGCTGGCAGTTTGACTATGTAGTTGGTTATGTGCCTTGATGTGGCACTATGCAAAGTTGTTACAGGTGGACGGAGGAGACCAATGCAAGGTGTTTGATCTCGGAGGTTGACGATAGTTAAAGCAGGGGGTTGGGCAACCCGCATGAGCAAAGGTGGCGGGTGGCAGATGCCAGGTTTTGTACATATGTTAGGTGTTTTGCGGTGTTCAAAGAGTTTGTTTTTGGGGTGCAGTGTTTTAGTACAATAAGCCCATGTGTGGTTGAACATAAATGTTCAACGAGGGGGTGGGCAGTGATGGTGCAGCCAAGTTGATCTAAGCTAAAAATTGGTATGTGCCAGGCAAAGGCTGCACGCAAGTGCAGTGGAGAAGGTTAGGGCAAGTACCAAGGTCTTGGGCATCCCAGTGGCTATGGGAATGTATGCTCAAGGCAACTTTTTTCGGGCTTTTTTGTGCCGTTTGAAGCCTGCAAAGTGGAGCTCTCTGACAGAGGAGTGTGCCTATCAAAGCCCTTTGTATTTTCTCATAAAAATGGCCATGGTGATGGCGTTGTAAGCCTGTGTACATGTTTTGTGACGTGCAATCAAGCCACTGTTGCCCGACTTTGCTATTGTTTCCCCTTCCCCCCTTCTCTTTCTCTTGGTCTGGTGTTTCCCCTCGGTGCCGGCAGTGTGGAGATGTGTGGATCCCCTGATCGACGGTGTTTTGTGTGAGAGAGTGAGATTGAGCAGCTGTGTGCATGTGTAAGGGTGGAGACAGACCGTGGTAGTAGGTGTGCTTTGTGTGGTGGATTTGTGGAGTGTGTGCGCAGTGGAAATTGAGCAGGTGGGGGTCTGCTAGTGTAAAGTGGTTTTTTGAAGGTTTTTTCGGAGAGGATAGGGGTGTTGTGGATACCCTGAGATATAGAAAGGTCCTTGTGTTTGTGTCGGGTGTGTTACCCCATTCCCCCTCTCCAACGTCATGCAAAGGTTCCATACAAAAGTATGGTGGAGAGCTGGCATTGTGGTCTCTCCAAAAAATTATAAGAAACGGAAGCCATGTCCTGCCCCATGCCATTTATGTGTTGCGCCAAGCAAACGCGTGCACATGGGAAATTGGATGCAAACAATAGACATTGTAGTGTTGCTGAGTTGGAGACGTGCTTGCAATCACAACATCCAGTGTTGTGAATATATGTCCTCCATGTCATACACAAAACACACATTAAGACAAATACATAAGATGTAGGATATTGATTAAGCTAAAGGGGAAGCAGATGTAACTTTATGTTCTATGTCCTTTGATCAATATAAGCTCTCTCTCTCTCTCTCTCTCTCTCTCTCTCTCTCTCTCTCTCTCTCTCTCTCTCTCTCTCTCTCTCTCTCTCTCTCTCTCTCTGTTGTAAGCAACTTCCGTCATCAATTTTATCTTCTTACCTCCATGCTGACTAACCTGGGTTATGCATCCTCCTTTCTAATTGTCCATGATAATGGGCATCTTGAATTCAGTGTCCCCATAGTAGAAGGCACCATATTCACTTTGTTGCATGCACATCAAATTCACTACCCTTTGCTTTTGGCTTGGGCATGCAATTTAAACACCCCCTAAACTTTGATTGGGAGAAATTGGCTCAACCCGCCTAACTCGAATGGGTCCTCTAGCCAAGTTCTAATTATATTATATATATATATATATGTGTTAAAGGGATCGAAGCCGCTATTTTCTCACCACAACATTCAAGAGACAACCACATGCAATTCTACTAAAGTAATGAATGGCCTCCAGAGTCCAAAGCTTTTCAGGCACTGGCAGCATAGGTCACGGTGTTAGCGCCAAACACCCATCCCACCAATACCCCTCCTCCCTCGTCCACGTACAACTTTCCTTCCCACCTCTCTCTCTCTCTCTCTCTCTCTCTCTCTCTCTCTCTCTCTCTCTCTCTCTCTCTCTCTCTCTCTCTCTCGTCTCACTCGCCGCTTAGCCTCTCGCTCTCTTATGCAATTGCTTGCCCTTTTGCCCTCATCTTGGTGCATAAACTCACGCCAAGTTGTGGGTTTCACTACAAGAGGTACCTCACATTAGCGACACTCGTAGTGCGACGCTTAAAAGTGAAAATCCACAGCGTTGCTATTAGCATCGCTATGTTCTTTGTTGCATAGCGATGCTCATAGCGACACCGACAAGGATAAAAAATAAACCGAGAGCACCAGAAACTCAGATCGCAGATGTGAGTTTCGACGCTCAAGCGAAAGAGGTAAACGCTCTCTCTCTCTCTCTCTCTCTCTCTCTCTCTCTCTCTCTCTCTCTCTCTCTTCCACACACACACACACGAGGAGAGGAAGGAGATCTAGGTATGCTCCTTCCATCTCCTCTCTCTCATGTTCCCTTCCCCTCTTTCTCTCTCCCTCCCTCCCTCTCTCTCTCTCTCTCTCTCTCTCTCTCTCGCACACACACACACACACAAACACACATTGTCGCTTTGAGAGAGAGAGAGAGTGTGTACTCTCTCTCTCTCTCTCTCTCTCTCACACACACACACACACACACACACACATTGTCGCTTTGAGAGAGAGAGAGAGAGAGAGAGAGAGAGAGAGAGAGAGTACACACATGGATAAACAAAAAAACACATGCATAAACAAAGAATGCATACACACACACATTGAGAGAGGAAAAGAGAGAGAGAGAGAGAGAGAGAGAGAGAGAGAGAGAGAGAGAGAGAGAAAGTAAAGAGAGAGAATGAGAGAGAGAGAGAGATATATAAAGCAAAGAGAAAGAGAGAGAGAGAGAGAGAGAGAGAGAGAGAGAGAGAGAGAGAGAGAGAGAGAGAAACAAAAACCAAATAGAGAGAGAGGGAGAGAAGACATAAAGAGAGAGGTAAGGGGAGAAAACAAAGAGAGAGAGAGAGATATAGATAAAAAAAAGTAGAGAAAATATGAAATAAAATATCATATTAAGATTTAAGGTTAGGTTACATTTAATTAAAATTAAGTTAGATTCAGATCTAAGATCAAGCTAAATTACATTTAAATTATATTTAAAATTTATGCTAAATTTAAAATTAGGTTAGACTTAAGATTAGGTTAAGATTTAAATTAGATTTAAGATTATGTTAGATTACATTTAGATTTATGTTTATGTTGGGATTTAAGATTATGTTAGATTTAAAATTAGGGAAAGATTTAAAATTAGCTAGGTTAGATTTAAGTTAGATTACATTTAGGTTTAGATTAAAGATTGGATTAGATTTAGGTTTATGTTGAGTTTAAGATTAGAGTAGATTTAGATTTAAGATCAAGACAAGATTTAAAATTAAATTAGATTTAGATTTAAGTTAGATTACATTTAGGTTTAGATTAGATTTAGGATTAGATTAGATTAAGGTTTATGTTGAGTTTAAGATTACATTAGATCTAGATTTATTCTTGATTTAAGCTTAGATTAGATTTAGGTTAATTTTAGAGCATGTCAATGAAATCTTTGCCCAAAGAGCAAAGACTAGTTACACAACAATATGTATATTTCCATTAAAATCTAACACCTATTAACTCGCCCACTAACCATGTTCAATTAGCTTAGAATCACCATATGTTTAATTAGGTTAGATTTAAGATTAGATTTTGCATTTAGTTTTTATATTGAAGTCTACCTTCGGGATTACGTTGTGAGCGGGATGGAAACACACAGAACGCCTCTATAATGACCCGACACACACTCTTGGAAGGATATACACACACACTATGGGGCACCACTCGGCTTACACAACCCACCTGGCCGAGATAGGGAACACACCGATGGAGTGAGAGGAGAGAGACTATCCACTTGCCCACTCCACACAGAGACACACACACACCCAAAAAACTCAACTCAAAAGAGGAGAGGTTCTGATATTTAGATACAAATGAGCTTGGGCCAACACCAAGGGGGCAAATAGCTCACACAATATGGGTAAAATATGCCAGATACAATCACAAATTGGAGCAGAAGCTTCGCTCTAGGAGAAACTTACACAGCCAAAACAGCAGAAAACAGTGAGGAATTTTGCAAAATGAACAGCACCATGGCGTCCGAAACGGCCCAAAACCCCAATCTACAATGTCAAAGTGCTCAAATCCGACCTTGGATGAGCAGTTTACGGCCAAAATAGGCTCCAAAAACACAGTTGCGACTCTTCCTCCTCTTCTCTCCACTCTTTTTCTGGTCTTCTCTCTGTTTTTTTAGTTCCCACACTTAGCTTTATTAGTTGGGCACCCTTGGCCTTTTAGATGACCTCAAACGGACCCCGAACAGGCCAAAAACTGACGTCGCAGTGCATAGTTGTCACCCTTTTGCATCATCCGTACACCTGGCACTCAGATTTTTTCAATAATGCATCCCGCCACCACGTGAAGTGGCCCCAAAAGATGGTCCTCATGATGACC
Source organism: Adiantum capillus-veneris (assembly GCF_014529385.1). Lineage (NCBI taxonomy): Eukaryota > Viridiplantae > Streptophyta > Polypodiopsida > Polypodiales > Pteridaceae > Adiantum > Adiantum capillus-veneris. The sequence continues at coordinate 61,955,382 of NC_140942.1, read as the reverse complement.
TTTCTGCATAATTATCACAAGAAAACATCCACGTTGTGTCCGTACTTCTCCACGTGCAAGTATTGACCCCATTCGACCTCCTGACGCCACTAGATGCCATCTGACGCACCTGCTTACCTCATGTCGTCGACCCGCGGATAGCTTCCTCGAGAAGTTTTACACGCTATCAACTCCTCATTATTATAGAAAAAACACACTGGTACTGGTGATAGTGAAAATCGATGCACTATGTATATGTTGTCCTACCTGTACACATGTGCACCCCACGTAACCACCTGGCTATGGAAAATGGGCAATCCTTTATTCAATGCATCATGCATGTGTATGTACATATGCACAATCCATTGATCCAAAAAAATCCTGACATAATTTGCCCACCCCCTAGCCTGCTAGATCATTCATGATCAACAGAAGCAAAAAGAGATATGAGACTCGCCGCGTCACAGGTCTCCTCATCCCTCACACACATTACTTGCTCCACAGACAGCTCATCTTGCTCCACCATCATTAACGTGGCATGATATAATTTAAGAAGAAATCCATTTACCCTTGACTTATGTAGAATCCCTTCCAGGTTAGCCAGTTGATATGTACCATTCGGAAAACACTCCACTACCTTGAAAGGGCCTTCACTTAATGTGAAACTTCTTTTGGAAAGTGTTGTCCAGCTTACTGTTGTAGCGCAAAACCAAGTCATGCTTCTTGATACCCTTACTTTGGACCTTTTCATTTATCTTCGCCAAAGCCTTATCCTGCAGTAGCCCATAATTCTCCAATGCACTCATCCTATCTAGCTGAACCTCTTGTAACTACAAGAGCCTCTCTTTGAATGCATCACTAGGCTGCCCAAGCAACTTCTCGAACATCTTGACCTTAGGCAACTCTACTTCCACAGGAAATAGTGCTTCCTTTCCATATACAAAATGAAATGGAGTAAACCCTGTACCTGTCTTCACCGAAGTACGGTAAGCCCCTAATGCACTAGGCAATTCCAAATCCCAATTCTTTCCTTGGTGCTCTGTCACTTTTGAAAGAATCTGTACCAGCTCACCATTGAATCTTTCATTCAATCCATTACACTACGGGTAATAAGGAGTGGTATGCTGGTGCCTAATCTTCATCTTCGCGCATAAAAAGTCTAGCAGTTTAGCTCTAAATCCTGGCCCATTATCTCAAAGTAGCTCCAGTGGCACCCCAAACTTGCAACATATTTCATCGTACACAAATTTTGCCACATCCTTTGTAGTGATCTGTTTTACTGCTATAGCCTCTGACCATCTAGAGAGATAGTCCACTGCAGTCAAAATATAGCTTTTGCCCCTGCTTGTGATAGGTAACAGGCCTATTGCATCAATCCCCCACTTTTCAAACACATCAAATGCCATAATGGTTTTTCGTAGCTCTGGCTTCAAAACTCTCTTCCCAAATGCTTGACACCTATTGCAAGATCTACACCAATGGTGAACATCCTTGTGAAAACTAGGCCAGACATACCCCTCTTGCAAGATCTTATGCAAGGTGATCTTTAGAGCAAAATGGCTGCCACATGCGCCTTCAAGATTCTCTTCCAACACTCTATAAAGCTCCTCCCGCCAAGGTACACGTCTCAACACGAGATCAGCCCTTTCATGTATAAAAAATCACCAATCAATTTGTACCTGTATGCTCTACGCACAAAACCATACTTCTTAGACTTCTGAATCTCCTTTGGAATGATTCCTGTTAGCAAAAACTCCTCTTCTTGAGACAAACTTTCCCGACCATGATAAAGCGGTAAATTGGTCCTCAACACAAATAGCTCCCCAATCATGCTTTGAGCTTCTTCATGTGCATCTCCATTTAGAGCACGTTCAATGTCTCTGATGCTCCATGCTTCGAACTTTTTTAATAGGCCTTTTATTCTGAAGCACATTTCCTTCAATGAGGTGTTCTTGCTCTTCCACACACCCAACACTTGCTTCACAACTAACAAGGCATCACCTTTTATGCTCAACCTTCTAACCCCATGCTTCAAACAAATGTGTAATCCGGCTTCCAAAGTAGCATATTCAGCCTCATTGTTACTATGAGCATCCAATTTGAACCCTCTCTTGCATACTAGCTTCCCCTCTGGATCATAAAGTGCTATACCCCCTGAGGCCGCATCATGGCTCTTTCTGTATGAACCACCAAAGAACAACACATGTGCATTTGCTGATCTGTGACACTTCTTCAACTACCTTTCTCACCACCTCTTCCTTAACAAGGAGGTGATTCTCCTTGTAGGTCAACAAATCAGCTAGGGTAGCCCTTGTACTGTCTTCCACTAGGAAAGAGAACTCGAACTCTTGCAGCTCAATTACCCATTTCTTCACACATTTGACATGTTAGTGCCATTAATTAACTGTGGCAGAAAGGAATAACTCGTCAAGAAAACAAAAGGTCGTGGTAGCAAGTAATGACGAAATCATCGACAAGAAAATATTACACTAGCCATCACTAGCTCTACTTCTGAGAATTTTCTCTCTGCTACCAACTTCACTCGGCTTGCACAATACACTGGCCTCATATAATGGCTTCCCTTCCCCTTTTGCAATAGCATGGCCCCAATGGCATCATCCCCTACTGATGGATTTACATAAAACAGTTGCCCCCAATCAGGAGCCGGCATGGCTGACAACCCCCCTAACACCTCTTTCACCTCTTGAAACACCTCTTCACACTTGTCATCCCATTGCAATGGATCATGCTTTGCCACCTGTTGTAATGGATAAAGAAGCTGCGAAGACAGTGGAATGAACCGTGCCATGTACTTCAGTTTGTGTATAAAGGTTGCCAATTGCTTTGTACTCGTAGGTGATGGAAGAAGAATAATAGACTTAACCTTGTCTGGATCAGCCTCAATGCCATTTTCTGACACCATATGACCCAATAACTTCACCCTTGGCTGTGCTAGATGACATTTCTTGGTATTTAGTTGTCCTCCACATTCATCATATCGAACCAATACCATCTGTAACTTCTCATGGTGCTCAGCCCTACTGCTGTAGACACAGAAGTCGTCCATAAAAGCCTTAACACAACTACCAATGAATGGTTCCAATACCCAATTTTCTCTCTCTTGATAGAAAGATGGTCCATTTGACAACCCAAATGGAAATACAGTGTAGCAATAGCAACCCCATGGCATAATGAAAGTTGTTTTTGTGCGGTCTTTAAAAGCAATCTTCAATTGAAAATAGCCTGAAAAACCATCACACACACTGTACCTCTCATAACGAGCCCCACTGAATCCAAGCTCTAATCAATGAATGGAAGATGATATGGGTTCTTCTTAGTGGCTGCATTTAAGGGCTTAAAATCTACACAAATCCTCCACTTTCCATCCTTCTTTGGGCTTACTACTACTGGGCTCACCCATTCTGTGGTCTCCACTGGGACTATGAACCCTGCCTTCAATAACTTGTCCACCTCTTCCCGCAAGGCTTCCATCTACTCTTGGCCCATCCTTCTTAGCCTTTGCCACACTGGCTTAGCACCTTCTTTCAGCTCTATAGGCATCTCTTCTCCCTTGAACCCTCTGATCTCTTCATATGAAGTAATGAACAAATCAGGAAAACTAGCCAGCATGTGGAAATATATTTCCTTCTCCATAGTTGAGAGGTCTCTAATGATCATATGTGTCATCAATTCCTGCTTCTTTGACAATTCGACCTTGGTTTGCATCAGCCCTTCAATCACTTCATAAGGCCCTTCACTTTCATCTTGAACTTCATTTGCAAATGCGACTAAACCAGACTCCTAGATTTCTTTGTCCATCAAAAGAAATGCAACATCGACATCCTCATCACTGCTGGTAGTACTATCACTGTCCTCGTCAGACACTGTGGAATAGTCTTCATCACTAGACTCATCCTCATCTTCATAAAGCTCCTCCAATCGTTTCCTTGTGTCCATATTATATAGCTTCTTGGCACCTGTCTTTCCATAGAGGCTAATCGTACCACGTCGCCAATCTTGAACAGCTCCCACTGCACGTAACCATGGTCTACCAAGTATAATAGGATATGCTCCCAATCCCGCTGGCATCACATGAAAATCAACCACTACCTTTGCACCATATGCCTCCACTTCTAAGCTCTTTACAACACCCAAACATTTTGCTTTTTGATGGTTTGCCAATCTAATCTAGAAGCCTGACACCCCAGTCACTGTCAGACCCATCTTCTCAACACATGAGTGTATTATGACACATATTTGGGCTCCACTATCCACATAACCTTGTCCTAGATTTTTTATTTTGTGCCACACATCTACAATTGGGAAAATGTCTGCTAGCTCATCCATCGCCAACACCTTCACTGAACCTCTCTCTGGCTCTTTCTCCATTGGGTTAACCATCCTCTTCCATTGTCTCTTTAGCTTAGGCACCATTTCTATAAGCTGCCCAAAAGTAACATCTGCCTTCCTGCTTGTCAGATCCTCCTTCAGGTCATAGCTCAATTGCCCATCCCCTAGTGGAAAATCTGAAACATGAAACTTGCAACGAGCCCTCCTTTTCCTCTTGGCCTTGACATCCTCGCCTTCATGGCTCTTTCCCTTCTTCTTACTAGGACCTGGGGAACTTCTTCCTTCATTTTCCTCTGTGGTCCTCTTCCCAATAGGCATCACTAATGTATCCTCTAGCTTTGATGCCTTCTCCAAGGTGACTACACTTAGCAATTTTGTCTTTCCCTTTTCCTCCTGGGTTAATCCACTGGTTCCTTCATCTCCCTTAATTTTGATCCCATAATCATTTGACCTAGTTAGCACCTGTCTTGGCAATGGATACATGTCTCCCCCCATCCTTGATGGCTTATCACATTGGGGGCTCATGTCGCCCAACTCTCTACAATTATAACATGTGGGTGTCTGCCTCTAGAACCTACCATTTCTTTGTCCAACACCATTCCTAGGCCTTTCTTCACATCCTGGCTAATTTGAAAGCCTCCCTCGACCTCGATTATTTTCCACTTGACCTAGCAGGTTGAGGCTGAGATTCTTCATTAAATCTACCACTTGTCTCATGTCTTGCCTTAGCCCATCATCTTGGACTACTGTAGTGACCACTGCTGGCATAACCTGAGGAGTAACAGAAACCATTGGTTCATGATGAACCCCTGGCATGCGACCTAGCAAAGAATCCATAGGCTGAAATTCAGACCTCATGGGCAAAGACTCCACTCCTAACTGTCTCATTTTCCTCAGCTTCCACTCTTTGCTCCTTGCTACCTCTAGTGCATCTTCATATGTCCTAGGATTCTTTAGCTCCACTCTCCAACATATATTCTTCCAAAGACCAGCCAAGAACCTATCCTTTTTCATCATGTCAGGCGGGGGTACCTGTGGTGCTAAGGCCTTGCACATCCACTCCCATGCCAATGAACACTTTCGTATGTACGCATCTACCGGCTCACCCTCCTTTTGCACTAAAGCCTGTACTTCTTGCCACACTTTGTAACGATCTTCTATCTTCACAAACTCCACTTCCAATCAATGCCTTAGATTGTCTCAACTCAATCTTACAGGTTAAAGCCACACGCAACTCCTCTTCAAATGCTTTGGACCAAACTCGTGCATCACTCTTCAAACAAATTTGGAGAAGACGTAACATCTGTGCCGGGTCATGATTCTAGTTGCTAATGCAAGCAACCTCCATCTTTTCCAAAAAGTCTTCCACATCTTCATCACTTCTTCCATGAAACTCAGGATAAGAGAAAGCCATGGCTACCCAAGCTACAATGCTTTGAGAACCCCTTTGAACACACGTACAAGAACCCAAAACTTTTGACTGGCTCAATCCCTAAAAACTTCAATGGAGCTTGTCTTTAGATAAGGACAAACACATCCACATCAAATGAGTTTTCATAGTTAATCATTGGAATTACAAACAGGCAAAGGACATTCCAGGATCTCTCGTAATCTTCTTGGCCCGAACATAAAGACTATGCGTTTCTGGAAAAAAATCTTCCTGGACACAAGAACATTTATCTGCATTCTCTGAGTTAAATGAAAAGGAGTGAATTGAGGGCCATTTCGATCATGCATTAAAGTCAACCATGAAGCTCCCAAGAAGGCACACCTGACTTATCCTTTGATTTTGCCACAATTTCAGTAGCATAACAGTATAAATGGCTTAAAAGACCAAAAAAACAGCCATCATAACTTGGAAAATTTTTGATAGAGCTTCCCTAGAAGTAGAGCACTGTGAACCCAAAATATAGACTGTATATGTATGCATAAACTGCCAACAATAGAACCCGAGCATCAAGTAGGAATCACTAGTACATAGCCTATGGCGAGGTCACGAAAAGGGTGCTCCAGCTACCTGTATCACCGAAAGGATCTCCACATTTGAGAATCCCCCAGCTCAATAAAACCTCACGCTATCAACCCTCACACGAAGGCTAATGCAAATCGCGTATAGTCAAGTCTCAGAAATGACTATCTTCCAGAGCATGTCTCAGAAATGGCTGGGATTACCAAATAAAACCAAATATGGCTCCACAAAGGCGTACAATAGCAGTTTCCACAAGTAACGTACAATCCAACAGACAATGCGCTCAAAAGGCGCCAAATGATGCATACCCACAACAACTGCAAGTGACACCACTGCTAGTATATCACTGTACTCCAGCTACCTGTACCTGTGTGAATCACCTGTACCTCTATCTCTTCCTCTAACCTATAACCTGTAGTCTGCAACCTGTAATCCCGAATCTCGAAGCTTGAAGCTCGAAGCAGAAGGTACTCGAAGAAGATCCTCAGTGGGGGCACCAAAAGAATGTGAGCGGGATGGAAACACACCGAACGCCTCTATAATGACCCGACACACACTCTTGGGAAGATACACACACACACTATGGGGCACCACTCGGCTTACACAACCCACCTGGCCGAGACAGGTAACACACCGATGGAGTGAGAGGAGAGAGACTATGTATTTACCCACTCCACACAGAGAGCGACACGCACACACACACCCAAAAAACTCAGGTCAAAAGAGGAGGATTTCTGATGTTTAGATACAATAGAGCTTGGGCCAACACCAATGGGGCAAATACCTCACACAGTATGGGTAAAATAAGTCAGATACAATCACAAATGCGAGCAGAAGCTTCGCTCATAGGAGAAACTTACACAACCAAAATAGTAGAAAAACAGTGAGAAATTTGGCAAAATGGACAGCGTCATCGCGTTCGGAACGGCCCAGAACCCCAATCTACAATGTCAAAGTGCTCAAATCCGACCTCGGATGAGCAGTTTACGACCAAAACAGGTTCCAAAATGAGCAAAAACACACCTGCGGCTGTTCCTCCTCTCTTCTCTATGTTTTTTCTGGTCTTCTCTCTGGTTTTTCAGTTCCCACACTTAGCTGTATTATTTGGGCACCCTTGGCCTTCTAGATGACCTCAAACGGACCCCGAACAGGCCAAAAACTGACCTCGCAGTGCATAGTTGTCACCCTGCTGCATCCATCCGCACACCTGGCACTCAACTTTTTCCAATAATGCATCCGCAACCACGTGAAGTGGAACCTAAGAGATGGTCCTCATGATGATCTCTCTGCATAATCATCACAAGAAAACACCCACGTTGTGTCCGTACTCATCCATGTGCAAATATTGACCTCATTCGACCTCCTGACGCCACTAGATGCCATCTGACGCACCTGCTTACCTCATGTCGTTGGCCCGCGGATAGCTTCCTCGAGAAGTTTTATGCGCTACCAACTCCTCATTATTGTAGAAAAAACACACTGATACTGGTAATAGTGAAAATCGATGCACTATGTACATGTTGTCCTACACGTACACATGTGGGCTCCACGTAACCACCTGGCTCTGGAGAATGGGCAATTCTTTATTCGATGCACCATGCATGGGTATGTACATATGCGCAATCCCTTGCTCCAAAAAAATCCTGACAATGTAATCCCTCGAACAAAGATCTTCTGTGAAGAGATGTTAAGATGTTGTGAACTGCTACAGCTAGAGAAGATGCAAAGGGGTTTTGTCCACTACATGCACCATCATGTAGACGTGGGTGTGTAGATTTCTCCTACCCACAAATATAGGAATTGACCAATAAAGACGAGATTATAACCCGACGGTTCTGATCTCCGTGCACCTCTAGACCGAGGTGTGCGGGGATCGGACATGACTAGAAAATGTGAGGTAGTTTACAATGTGAACAGAGAGAGAGAGAGAGAGAGAGAGAGAGAGAGAGAGAGAGAGAGAGAGAGAGATGTGTAAAATACGGAGGATGCCAATAGAAGATTAAATTTATGTCTAGGTTATAAGGTTTTTACATTAATTATGAGTAGTGATGAGGATGTGGTGCCGTCCAGCCGAAACATCTATCTTTCAACAAGGATCTTATGTCCTTGTAATCAATGCAAGCATGCTGTGCGATGGACAAGACTCGTTTCTTTGCAGTAAGTTCGCAAATTTGGAGAGTTTGATCCATCTATTATAGACCGAGTTGTTGCCAATTATAACTCGTCGGACTCTGACGTTGGTCAACAGGCAGTAATCTTGCAACCCAATAGACGTGTTCGCAGGCCCTTTGGTGAAGCAGCATCCGTGAGGCCACAAGATGTAGCCTCTGACAGCTCGCAGGATGATCATGCAGACCACATTCCCAACCAGGCAATGTTTGAGCCCAAGATCAATGAAATGATCGAGACGATCATGGATTCAGAAAGGCTTATCTATGATGATATGAAAAGTGAAGCCGATACGCCATTGTATGATGGAGCACGTTGGAGAGGGGGAATAGGGAACACACCCGACACACAAACAACTGCCCCTATATAGCCCAGGGTATTCACAGCACCCCTGTCCTCTCGAAAACACCTTCAAAAAAGACGATTCACACTAGCAGGGCCTCGCCTGCACTTCGCCCAACGCACAAACACTCTGCACAATCCTCGGACAGCTACCACACCGATCTTGCTCGCTTACAGCTCTTCCACAACTCGACACCTCTCTCTCTTTCTCTCTCACACACACAAGGGGCCTGGGGGGGCACACACGCTCACACACACCGGCACCACACACCCTGGGGACGAGCAAAGAAGAAAGGGGGAAAGGGGGGAGAGACGACACCAAAACCCGACAATGATAACTTTCCTTGCAATGAAAAAACAGCATGTACAACATCCATGTCTGCTCTACGTCGCGCCATGGCCATCACCTACTTCATATAGAGGGGCACACCCCTCCCTCCAAGCTTGACTTCCTCGGCACACACATCGACAACAAAGCCACTATTGTCTTCGCTCATGTAATAGCTTCGCGTCTTGATAGCCCTCGCTAGCTGCCTTTTCTACAGAGCTTTCACCCTTCCGAGCCTCCTCGCAGACAACGCATGCCGGCCTCCGATCACGAGCGCACGAAGCTCTTTCTTTTTCCTTCTCTTCCAAGCCCAAGGGAAAAATGAAAAACTCCCCTTGTCGAAAACGCTACCTTCTCCTTCTCTTCTTTTTGCAAAACTTCTCTCCAAAGGACTCTCCAGCAGTAGCGCCCGGCTTCACTGCTCAAGGCTTTCCTTTTTTTTTTTTTTTTAACAAACTTGTGAGCTTTACCTTTTCTTTTTTCCTTCTTCCAAGTCTAGTCTTCCCTTTTCCCTTTCTTTTACCACTCACACCTAAAGAGGTTTTTAGTCTTCATTTCCCATGGAGTCATACAATCGGTGCTCCATGTGCTCGAGTTTGTTGAAGCCCCTTTTCGTCAAGCCACACCTCGGTCAACTCCAAACCTCGAAAATTTTGCTGCTTCCGATCAATTCACACTCTCGAAAATCAAGTCGCCAAAGTGGAGAAAAAAAAACTGATTCCCTTTATTCCCATTGTCCGCCAACCTAAATCGGGCGTACCATGATGCGTTCGACTCTGATCAACGAGCCATAAATTTTGGTTGACTCCCCATATCGCATGTGATTTTCCAGAATCCGAGCGAGCTCAAAAATATCTTTGTCAGCATGCCTATCGACGTGGCCTGATGAGCATGTACCCGACCCCCGGCAAATATTCCACAGGCCATAACTTGCCCGTCTGAGCTCCGAACGGCAAACCGAAAAGACCGGAATGATCGACAGCTTGAGCTTTACATGCGTATTAAATGATCCTAGTTTTGGCCACATGTCTGTACCTGCCCTATCCGTCGGAATCTGCGAAGCCTTCTAACTTCGGACTGGCATATCTTTCACACCGAAGCCCCGTTTGACGAGCCGTCTGGACCGGCTGCTAGCGAATCTCGAATACCACATTTGGGGGCACATTCCCACCATCTCGTACACTTTGACATGCTATCCCAATTAGCCCACTTTGGAGGCCCCCCCTGGCCTAAAAAACCACTTTAAGCATACATTTCCGCTGCCACTCTCCTGCCCAGGGTCTTCATACCTGCTTTAGCCCTTTGCCATGCGCATGCTAGCACGCTTTGCACTGCATAGCACACTTTATAGCGCGGACGAACTTTGGCTGCACCATCATTGCCCACCCCCTTGTTGAACATTCATGTTCAACCACAAACAGACTTATTGCAATAAAAGAAACTACCACACCAAAACAAACTCTCTACACACCGCAAAACCACCTAGCATATGTACAAAACCTGGCATCTGCTACCCGCTGCTTTTGTTCATGCGGGTTGCCCAACCCCCTGCTTTACCTGTCGTCAACCGCCTGGGTCAAACACCATGTATTGGTCTCTTCCGTCCACCTGTAACATCCTTGCATAATGCCATACTAGGTTACATAGCCAACTGCATACCCAAACCGCCAGTAGCATACTTCTATTATTCCATGCACCCCATGGTATACTTCCCGTTCGCAACAAAGCACCTCCAAGAACACCAAATACAGCACCATTGTGCTCAACCAACACTCTCGGCATATCTGCATCATCACTCGTATCAAACAGACCTAACATATTTGACCCGCCCTCCCATCCATGTAAAGCTAGATCCTCGTCTAGCAGATCATGTACCTGCGCAATAGCCCACTGCACAGCCACTTTTATTAGCATTCCCTTCAACTGCCACTCACAAATCCCTTTAGAAAGCTCGGACACAATCTAGGAATCCGCATCGCCAGCCACAGAGTGCACTGGCTGCATAGGAAGCACCTCTATCTTTGGCTCCACCCTTGCCTTCACACATGCCATGTACTCAACTCCAACATCATCAAGATCTCCCTCATCAATTGGCCCTTCAAGGTCGATAAGCACCACTTTCTTGTCGGCTTCCATCACCTACTCTTCACGCATCTCTTCTACTGCTGCATCATGCTCCATCAAGGAAGAGAGAAACTCACTCTCTATCGCATTATCCTCGTCCCCTCCCATAGGCAAGGTTCTTCCATCCTTCTTGGCAAAACTTTGCACGTATTGCACTACCATGGCATACTCCACTGCCACTTTCATCAGCATGGCCATTAACATGGAACCGCACATCACCTTCACCTGCATATCATCACCTGTAGGCTCGGGCTCCTCCACTTGGTCTCCATCGAACATAACGGTTTGCACTGCTCCTTGTTCCTCGCACACATTCACTGTATCTCCACCCACTTGCAAGAGATCAAACTCATCATATCGTGACTGAGACGACTCGGTCTCCCAACTTGTGTCAACATCCAAAGAGCTACTTTCACTTGACTCGACCTCGCCCTCTGTCTCAAGCTCGGGAATCTCCTCTAGCTTCACCGCTTCTACCTTGTCTACAAACCGCACCCTTTGACCTTTACCACCACTCGATGGAGCTTGAACCGCCATACCTTGACTTGGCAGCACATTCTTTGCCTGATCGGGAACTACCTGCACAACCTCCACAATTGGAACCGCTCTAGCCAGCATTTTCGGCATAGGAACCACCCTGTCTCTCTGTAGCCAAAGAACCCTTGGTTCTTCTCGCACATGCACTTCTCTTTGTACCATCCTTGGCTCGGCTACCACTACATCAACTTGCTTTGAGATCACAACACCTGGCAAATCCTGTCTAGCTTCACGCTTCTTGAGAATCTTCTTGGTTCGCCCTTTCGCTAGAGCCACCGCTTCTTCGTATGACACCGGGCCATCAATCTCCACCTTATCACGCACTTCCTCATGCAGGCACCACTACATCAACTTGCTTTGAGATCACAACACCTGGCAAATCCTGTCTATCTTCACGCTTCTTGAGAATCGTCTTGGTTTGCCCTTTCGCTAGAGCCACCGCTTCTTCGTATGACACCGGGCCATCAATCTCCACCTTATCACGCACTTCCTCATGCAGGCAATCCATGAATTTGCTCAACTTAAAAAACCCAACATTCTCAGCAATAGTTACCTTTATCAATTTCGTCCAAAGGACTTCAAACTCCCATAGGAACGCTTGAAAATCACCTTCCAATCCTTGCTTCAAATTGCCGAGCCTTCTCTTTACTTCATCCAACTGCGCATCTGCTACATATTTGCTTCAAAAAGCCGCTTCCAGTGCTTCATGATCCACCTTTTCCTCATTAGGCAGGCCATCAAACCATAGCCTCGCTTTACCACGAACCAGGAGCGGAAACACCTGTACCGCACCTTCTTCCCTCGACAAACCGCTTTCCAGCACGAACAACCCATAGTCTTGGAGCCAGGTTCCTGCATCTTCGACCCCAGTGAAAATGGAAAATCCCGTCCAAGCCATTACTTCTCTAGCAGCACCTGCTCTTCAAAGGCCGCACCTTTGGCATCACCAAAATCACCGCTTTGACTTCAACTAGGAGCATCAGTGCGCTCCTCAGTGGGGGCACCAGAAGATGGAGAGGGGGAATGGGAAACACACCCGACACACAAACAACTGCCCCTATATAGCCCAGGGTATTCACAGCACCCCTGTCCTCTCGAAAACACCTTCAAAAAAGACGATTCACACTAGCAAGGCCTCGCCTGCACTTCGCCCAGCACACAAACACTCAGCACAATCCTCGGACAGCTACCACACCGATCTTGCTCGCTTCCAGCTCTTCCACAACTCGACACCTCTCTCTCTTTTTCTCTCACACACACAGGGGGCCCGGGGGGGCACACACGCTCACACACACCGGCACCACACACCCTGGAGACGAGCAAAGAAGAAAGGGGGGAAGGGGGGAGAGACGACACCAAAACCCGACAATGATAACTTCCCTTGCAATGAAAAAACAGCATGTACAACATCCATGTCTGCTCTACGCCGCGCCATGGCCATCACCTACTTCATATAGAGGGGCACACCCCTCCCTCCAAGCTTGACTTCCTCGGCACACACATCGACAACAAAGCCACCGTTGTCTTCGCTCATGTAATAGCTTCGCGTCTTGATAGCCCTCGCTAGCTGCCTTTTCTACAGAGCTTTCACCCTTCCGAGCCTCCTCGCAGACAACGCATGCCGGCCTCCGATCTCGAGCGCACGAAGCTCTTTCTTTTTCCTTCTCTTCCAAGCCCAAGGGAAAAATGAAAAACTCCCCTTGTCGAAAACGCTATCTTCTCCTTCTCTTAAACTTCTCTCCAAAGGACTCTCTAGCAGTAGCGCGGCTTCACTGCTCAAGCTTTCCCTTTTTTTTTTTTTTTTACAAACTTGTGAGCTTTACCTTTTCTTTTTTCCTTCTTCCAAGTCCAGTATTCCCTTTGCCCTTTCTTTTACCACTCACACCTAAAGAGGTTTTTAGTCTTCATTTCCCATGCAGTCATACAATCGGTGCTCCATGTGCTCGAGTTTGTTGAAGCCCTTTTCGTCAAGCCACACATCGGCCAACTCCAAACCTCGAAAATTTTTCCGCTTCCGATCAATTCACACTCTCGAACATCAAGTCGCCAAAGTGGAGAAAAAAAAACTGATTCCCTTTATTCCCATTGTCCGCCAACCTAAATCGGGCGTACCATGATGCGTTCGACTCTGATCAACGAGCCATAAATTTCGGTTGACTTTCCATATCGCATGTGATTTTCTAGAACCCGAGCGAGCTCAAAAATATCTTTGTCAGCATGCCTATCGACGTGGCCTGATGAGCACGTACCCGACCCCCGGCAAATATTCCACAGGCCATAACTTGCCCGTCTGAGCTCCGAACGGCAAACCAAAAAGACCGGCATGATCGACAGCTTGAGCTTTACATGCGTATTAAATGATCCCAGTTTTGGCCACATGTCTGTACCTGCCCTATCCGTTGGGATTTGCGAAGCCTTCTAACTTCGGACTGGCATATCTTTCACACCGAAGCCCCGTTTGACGAGCCGTCTGGACCGGCTACTAGCGAATCTCGAATACCACATTTGGGGGCACATTCCCACCATCTCGTACACTTTGACATGCTATCCCAATTAGCCCACTTTGGAGGCCCCCCCTGGCCTAAAAAAACACTTTAAGCATACATTTTCGCTGCCACTCTCCTGCCCAGGTTCTTCATACCTGCTTTAGCCCTTTGCCATGCGCATGCTAGCACACTTTGCACTGCATAGCACACTTTATAGCGCGGACCAACTTTGGCTACACCAACGTGTGTCTAGATTGAAGGTGCTCCTGGTTCTTCTGGACATGCAGGCAAAGTTTGGATGGAGTGACACTAGCATCACAACTCTTTTCAATTGATCTATTACAATGTGTTTACTTCAATAAAAAACTCTAGATGTATAATGATCTGATAGATTACTTACACAAGTGTACCACATTGTTTTTTTTTGTAGATTACTCAAAGAGCACATACTACCAGCTGAAAATGTGATGCTAGATTCCAGAGAGGAATCAAGAAAGATCTTGCAAAACTTGGGGATGGATTACAATTTGATTCACGCTTGTCCTAACGATTGCATTCTTTTAAGAGGGGAATACATAGACACGAAGACGTGTCCGAAATGTGATTCCGAGAGATATCGAGTAGATCTCCACGGAACAAAAATTCCACAAAAGGTTTTGTGACATTTTTCTATGCTTCCTCGCATCAAGCATTTCTTTGAATGTAAGTCCATGGCCGCCTTAGCATCATGGCACTAGGAGAATAGATCTTCGGATGGTGTGCTACGGATTTCTGCAGATTGTGCAGTTTGGAAACATATAGACGATACATGGCCGGATTTTTCAAGGGAAGCTCAAAAGTTGCACATAGGCCTGGCTATGGATGGCGTAAATCCATTTGGTCAAGGATCAACATCTTACAGTGTATGAACCCGTTGTCATCGTCAACTACAACATTCCCCCGTGGTTGACTACCAAGAAGGGCACCTGTGGCTAAGCTTGATTGTGACAGGATGGTATAAAGTGAAGAATATGGATGTGTTTCTTTGTCACTATTGGAAGAGCTACAACAGTTGTGGATTGGTATAGAAGTGGTGAATATGAGCCGACACATAGTTCGATGGAATGCTTTAATCAGAGGCATTTTAATGTGGACCATGCATGATTATCCCGGAGTAACAGAATACTCAAGTGATTTACACTCAAATTCAAACACTGTAAATCTTGTTTTTTTTCAAGCTTATCTATTGTCATGTGTATACATGTAGGGCTTCAAACAAGCGGATACAGAGTATGTCTCACATGTGGACCTAGACTTAATGCACGTCGGGCGTCCTCATTGAAGAAACAAATCTACAAAGGTCATCAAGCGTATCTTCCAGAGAATCATGTGTTACGCGACGAATATTTGGAGAGAGAGCCACCGAGGATGTCTACACAAGCATGGTTAGAGAAGACGGAGATTTGTGATGACAGTTTGCTCTGAGGGATGAAGAGACTCTCTCTATGATACGAGTTACCATATTGGCCTAGACTCATGATCAATCACTTGCTTTATCCAATGCACATATTCAAGAATGTGGGTAATCTCCTAAGGGACCATCTGACCGGCAAGAAAGATACTCTGGGAGCCAGGGCTTAGAAATGTGGATCGTATGGAGAAATATTGGCTGCAAATAGCATCCGATGGATCGATAAAACTCCCTAAAGTGCCATGGATTTTGACAGGAGCCCAAGAATGCAAAGTAAAAGAGACCAGTCGATCTGTGCGGACCCCCACTGGCGTAATGCACGCGCTCTGAACGTGTTTTTGACACTAAAGAAGGAAAGCTTACTGATTTGAAGTCACACGACTGGCATAAAATGTGTGAGATATATTTGAAGTGGAATATATCATAGTGGGAATTGTGTAACAAATTCGTGTATGGACTTTAATATCATTGCTAGACGTGTTTTGCAGTTTATTTTACCAGTGGCCATTGAGGGATGTTTGTTTCCTGACGTCCGTAACACAATCTACAAACTTGCAAAGTTCATGCAATGGATCTCACAAAAGGAGATCAATGTAGACTCCATACCATTGGCCAAACTAAACGTTGTGGAGGTTGTGTGCATGTTTGAGAAACACTTTCCTACTACCATGCTAACCATTCAGGTGCATCTTCTTGTTCACATAGTTGATGAGGTGGAAATAGTTGGCACAGTACATTCCAAATGGATGTTCTTTTTAGAATTTGAATATGGAAAAATTGTGGAATCATGGCAAAATTTGAACAGTCTAAACGCCGACAGTCCTCTGATGCAGATCCTGTGGTGGCGGAACTCACTTACTTCGGCACGCTACAAGAGATTTTAAGGATCGATTATAGAGGATTTTTTGTCGACTTGTTCGACATGCAATGGTTCAAGATAATCATGGAGGGTCGCAACGCTACTGTGCATAGAGGAGAGTCTGGTTTCATTGAGGTGTATTCAACTAAGAAATGGACCGACCTAGGAGACACTTTCGTACTACCCGAGCATTGTGAACAAGTAAGTATGTAAATAGTTAACATCCAATTTTAGAAGTTATGTGCTTGGAAGCTCTCATATAAGTTATGTGGCTCTGGCAGGTGATATTTCATCCTACAAAGTCTGCATCAAACTCGTGATACGTCATAGAGGTAGCCCCTCGTAGTGCACGGACGTATGAGGGCTACCATGTGTCAATCACAGTGGCATCAATGGAGGAGATCGAAGAAGATGCTCAGTTAGAAGCTGTTGAGGTGGTGCCAGACGAGCATCAAGCTGCTACTCTCTATGGGGTGCATGCAGAGGATCTACAAAATGAAACAGAGGACATATGCCTGAACGGAGTGCTCTATATAGATATAGGAAGTTATGTTGAGCTATGCGAGGATGAGAGAGAGACCTCTTAAAGCCATAAACATTGTATTTGAACAATTTTTCTCTGTTTTATAAAATATATTGTATTCACGTGGCTTTTTGTCCATTTCTATCTATATGCGTTGTTGGGCGCATTTCTGACACCCCGTTTTTTTTTAATTTGTACATATGGACATGACACCCGATGTCAAAAGGGTGTGTGGGCTTTTTGCAAGCACATGTGCATGCACTGTAAGTTGCTAGTCTAGTGACCGTTGTTGGGCTACTCTAAGTACTCGTGAGTGAGTTTTTTGAAGTGAGACTTGTATATAACTTAAACTCATGTACAAACTTAAAGAAGACTTGTATACAAATGACATAGTCTTTTGGGTGGGCGGCAGCCAGTAAATTCCCAAGGGGACTACTCTTGCTGGACTTGTGGTGTTTCAAAGGGATTTTTCAAAGATTTTGGTGTCTTGTAGTTCTCTTTCAACGCTCTTGGGTGACATCGCTATAGAGGTGTTTGGGTTTGTTTGTTTCCCAACAGCGTCATTGCATCATTGTATTTAATCGTCATTACACCCACTCCAGGTCTATATGCTCCAACTTTCTTCTCACAAGCAGGGACGAAATCACTGCGCTCCGAGTGCGATGGAGACTAAGGCTACAATCGCGAAGTAGGTGATTTGTCTCTACTCATAGATGCTGCTCGTCCCTCCACTAGATCTAGTTGATCGGATGAAAGAGACGCTAAGAAGCACTACTACAATGGGACTTCAACAGATTCTCTCTACACAGGAATCCCTCCCTCTTTATGAGTTCTCTCTCTCTCTCTCTCTTTCTCTCTCTCTCTCTCTCTCTCTCTCTCTCTCTCTCTCTCTCTCTCTCTCTACTTGTCCATGTTTTCTTCTCCATTCATTCAATATTAAGATTAAATGTTCGCGTGTTTAATGCAGGTATGGATGATGATGAGTTTCTTTCTTCTTTGTCACCCCAGCAAACGGAGGTGGTACAAGGAGCATCACTGCTCTAGAGCACCATCACGTCGTTCTACTCCTTCAGCATCTCCCTCTGTTTCAGAGCATTCAGTGTGCTCCGAAGCTTCGGTGTCGACAAGACGATCTTTACACTTGTCTAGGTACCGACGCTCTAGTGATGACATCGGCGGTTGCTCTCCATGTGGGGATGCCGCCGCTGATGCCTCGACATAGTCTCATGTTCGACAAGGATCCTTACCTTTCTCTTCTTTTCCCGCCCCCACACCAGCCACGGCATCGCCATCTATGCCAGGTTTTGCACGGCTATCAGCCTATCTTGGGTACACACCACTAGCTACTCCTCCAAGAGTCACCCCAGTCAACACTCCTCGCTTCGGGGCCCAGACTCCAGTGGAGACACCTGACTCCATACCCCCTGTCGAAATGCCTCTAGAGACCCCTGCCGAGATACCCAAGTTTACGCATCACAGGCGAGAGGGCTTGACGTACTTGATCGACATCAGCGGCGGGGATGACAAAGGCAAGAAGGTGATCTCGTGCATGCGCGGTCTTTGCTCTCAGATGTTTAGACACTACATACTAAACACCTGGAGTGAAGTGCCAAGCGAATTAAAAGACAGAGTCATCAGCATGCTGCATGACGAGTTTCCCGTGTCAAGTCGGGTTGAGCACTTCAATGAAGACCTGATGAAGGTTCGAATGGGCGAATACTGCAAGCACAAGCGTTTTGAAGTAGAAAAATCAATAAAGCATGGGTGGAATAGACCAAATTGGCTGGCCAAAGAAGATTGAAAGAATGCGAAGCGAGCAGAACACAAGAATCTTGACAAGTGGAAGCAACAGAAGGAGGCAACCAAAGTGCGAAGCTCGCACCACTTGGGGAGCGGCGGGTGGGAATCATTTGAGGTCAATTTTGTAAGTGTTTTTCCATTTCTCTTTATGTTTGGTAGTTACGTCTATTTGTACTTTTAAATTCTAACATAATGGATTCTTTGTATGTTTTGAACAGTGGTCGATGACAAGACGTGACCCCACGCCCTGATGGACATTCTGAGTTCTCGCGGTGGCATGGTTAGTATTTCACTTTACTCTTTTACATTTGTTGTATTTTAATGATAAGCTAAGAAAATAGATTGTTTTGTAAATTATATGTTTATACTTACAAAAAGTCTTATTGCTCTTTTTTGCAGAATCTGATAGATACGCCGCTTGGACGCGATGAGACGTCTGATTAGACGATGTCAATCTAGTCGTAGCCAGATAGCATTAGTTTTCTTTTGTCATAGCATGTATAATGAGATGGCGTGTATACGTCTTTTTGTAACTATTGAAACACCATGTATTTTCTCAATAATAACAATGGTGTTGTAACTATTACATTTGCAAAGCTTAACAATCAAGTGATTTATCCTAGGATGTGTACAATTGTCATTGATTTACTTTTATCAATTTAATTTTGTCACTTTTGTATCTTTATTTTGCAAACAATACTATGCATGATGGAGTTAATGGTTATATTGTCCTGTTGAGTTAATGGTTATATTGTCCTGTTGGTGGCTACTTTGGTTCTATACCTTGCACTTTCTTTCAAAGGTGAATGTGGGCTTATTTTGGATTCATTTAGGTTTACTCTATTATTGAAACATTCAATATGGTTGATGGGTGGCAGCCACCCAAAAAATTTTACTCTCGGGCGTCGCTATATAAGGTTGTGCAACGTCGCTATGAGCGTTGCTATAGAAGGCCTGCAATCGTCGCTATATGTGTCACTATGACCGTCACTATATAGCGACAGTCATAGCGACGTAGATAGTGACGCCTATAGCAACGTTTCCGTAGCGATGGTCTTAGCGGCGCCAGGGAGTATAAAAACCCAATGTATTTTCGTCGCTAAAAACGTCACAAGTGCACACAACCTCTTGTAGTGTTTGTGCATTGAATCGAACTTAGAGGCCTCACATATGTTTAATACACACACTTTAAATTAATTAAATGAATTGAAAACTCTCTCTCACTCTCTCTGCCATAACTAGAACCCATGTAAAATAAAAGACTCGGATCACTTCTATTGAGCAAGGCCCTCAGCAAAGGGCAGAACATCCCTCCATACTAGAGAAGAGAGCTACTATCTCACATGGAAAATATGAAAGAATCCAAAACTCACATGTGAGATCATTAAATGACAAACAAAGACAAAATTAAATGAAAGAGCTAGCTCAATGGAAAAGGAGGACAAGAGCAAATAGCAAGGATACTACTGCAGCTTAGCCTCAAGGTCCAACCAAATCAGCGCCGTTGTTTCTAAGCGGTGAAGAAGACATATTGTTGTGTTGGAGACTTAAGGGCCGCAGATGGCGTTTGTTAGGAAATAAGACGTAGCTAAATAGATAATTGAGTAGATTACTTACTGGAGAGAGACAGATTTATATACACGAGATTATAGAGTAGAGAGAGAGAGAGAGTACACACGATATACATGGTTCACCCAATGTGGGCTACGTCCACGGGAAAGCAGCCACTCAATGGCTTTAGTACTTCAAAACAAGAAGTAGTTCACAAAGGGATTATACCCTTAATAGAGCTCCCGACTTGCTTCACTCTCACCACCTCACACTCACCTTGTTGCATCAACTTCACACTATGAAATGTGTGTAGAAACGGCCTCCTTTTATAGGCCAAAAGGGTTGCCCTCTCTTATGAGAGACAGCCATGTGTAGCCGCCCTTGTGCGAATAAGTCCAAATCGGACCCTCCAATCCGCCCATGTGTGGCCGCCCTTGAGAAGACAAGTCCGCTTTTGAATTCGGCCACCGGCCACCGGCCATTGACTTCCGACCACCGGCCATCGGCCATTGACTACCGGCCACCGGCCAACCGACCGGTTGTTTTCTGACCACTTTCCAGCCGCCGTCCGGCCATCATATTCCGGCGAAAAAGAATATTCCGGCAAAAAAAAAGTCTCGGGGGCCTCCGTCCCCGAGGCCTTTAAAGTTGCCCCTGATTCTTGTCCGTGAAAATTTTGGTTTCCGGTGAGTGATTTTCCTTCACGCACGATGGCTTCTCCTCATAATGGGGGCCTTACAAATGTGCGCTTTTACCACAGAAAATTACAAAGGGTAAATCAGGCTCCATACTTAACAATCTCCCACTTGGAGACTGATCTCCAAACCAAACCTGTGATTGCTTTCCATTCTGGCTTCTTATCCTTGAATGCCGATTGAAGATGAGCAAAAGCTCAACTTCTCCTTGTTGACCACCTTTGTAAACATGTCTGCAAGATTTTCACATGTATGCACCTTTCCTAGCTTTAGCTGTCCCTCTTCCAAAAGAGTGTGTATGAAGTGATATCTCACCTCAATGTGCTTCGTCCTTGAATGAAAGGCTGAGTTCTTCGCAAGATGGATAGCGCTTTGGCTATCACTGTACAAGACACAATTGTCTTGTTTGAATCCAAGCTCTTCTAAGAATCTGTGAAGCCACATAATTTCTTTGCTTGCCTCCATCATTGCTACATACTCTGCTTCCGTGGTAGAAAGTGAAACCACTTTCTGCAGCTTTGAAGCCCAGCTTACTGCTGTGCCTCCAACCGTGAACACATAGCCAGTAGTGCTCCTTCGAGTATCTTTGTCACCTGCCATATCTGCATCAGCATACCCTTCTAGAAAAATATCAGTTCCTCCAAAATACAAAGCATTTGTTGTTGTCCCTTTTAGATACACAAGTATCCACTTCACAGCTTGCCAATGCTCTTTACCTGGGTTGTCCATGAACCTACTCACAACTCCCACTGCATGTGCAATGTCTGGCCTTGTCCAGACCATAGCATACATTAGAGAACCTACCGCTGCAGCATATGGAACTCTAGACATATAGGCTATCTCCTCTTGTGTCTTTGGACACATATCATTCGTTAGTTTAAAATGACCAGCCAAAGGTGTAGAAACTGGTTTTGCATTTTGCATTGCAAACCTTTCTAGTACCTTCTTGATGTAATCTTATTGAGATAGCTTTATTGTCTTCTTCGTCCTGTCCCTTGATATTTTCATACCAAGTATCCTCTTTGCAGCACCTAAATCTTTCATTGAAAAAGATTTGGACAGCTCCTCTTTTAGGCCTTTGATGTCCTGCATGTTAGCACTTTCAATCAACATGTCATCAACATACAACATTAGGATGATGAATTTCCTATCTCCCAAATTCTCCGTGTAGACGCATTGATCCGAGTTGCATCTTATGAATCCATGATCCAACATCCATCGATCAAACTTCAAGTACCATTGTCTTGATGCTTGCTTTAAACCATACAAGCTCTTCTTTAATCTGCAAACCATTTTCTCCTTACCTTTTACTTCATACCCCTTTGGTTGAAGTATGTAGATTTCCTCCTCTAAGTCACCGTGAGGGAATGCCGTATTTACATCCATTTGCTCAAGATTTAGATCATGAGCAGCCAGAAGGCTTAAGACAAGCCTAATTGAGTTCATTTTTACAACAGGAGAAAATATTTCATTGAAGTCAATACCTTTCTTTTGAGAAAAACCTTTTACCACAAGCCTAGACTTGTACCTTTTCTTCTCACCTTCTTCTTCCTTTAGCTTGTACACCCATTTGTTTTGAAGTTCCCGCTTACCTTTAGGCAACTCAACCAACTCCCATGTTTGGTTGCGATGTAGTGAGTCCATCTCCACTTGCATGCTCTTCGTCCATTCTTCTTTGGATTCATGTTGCATAGCTTCTTCATATGATTCCGGCTCTCCATAATCTGAGATCAAGAGATGGTTGAAGGAAGGAACAAACCTTTCTGGAGGTCTACTTGCTCTTGTAGATCTTCGTGGAATAGGTTGAGGCTCCTCATTTGGTTGACGTTGTTGCACATTGTCACCGTTTGCAGTCCTTGAGTCTTCACCGTCCTCAAGCTCCATGTACTCATCACCTGTTTCTTTTGTTTGTTTTCTTTCCAAGTAATCTTTGTACATATTTTGTTCGTTAAAAATTACATCCCTACTCCTTAAGATTTTACCATCTTCAGGATTCCATAGGCGATACCCAAAGTCTCCTTCTCCATAGCCAATGAAGAAACACTTTTTGGACTTTGCATCTAACTTTGATCTTAGGCTTCTATCTATGTGCATGAAAGCCTCACACCCAAACACTTTGAGAAATGCATAATTCACCGGTTTACCTGTCCATGCCTCTTCTGGAACTCCCCCATCCAATGCCGTTGAGGGTGACCGATTGATTAAGTACACAGACGTACTTACAACTTCCGCCCAAAGCTCAAGCAGTAGGCCTGCATGTGGCCGCATGCTTCGTGCTCGTTCCATGATTGTCGTGTTCATCCTTTCCAAAATCCCATTTTGTTGAGGTGTCCTTGGGGTTGTCCTTTTCCTCCGAATGCCATTGCTAGCACAAAAGCTTGGCTGCAATATTCGCCTCCATTGTCGGATCTGATGCATTTAACCTTGGTAGCTGTTTCATTCTCCACAAAGGCTTTCCACCTTTGAAATATGGAAAATACATCGGATTTATTCTTCATGACATAAACCCATGTTTTTCTAGTCGCATCGTCTATGAATGTTACATAGTACAATGAGCCACCAAGTGATGGTGTACTTGCAGGACCCCAAACATCAGAATGAACCAACTCAAGTTTTTTATTTTTTCTTTCATTTCCTGATTTTTGAAATTTTAGCCTCTTTTGTTTACCATAAACACAATCTTCATAGAACTCTAAGTCCACTTCTTTCAAACCTGGTAGAAGCTTCTTTGTTTGAAGGATTTGCATTCCTTTGGCACTCATATGCCCAAGTCGGTAGTGCCACACCGCACTGCCAACTTCTGTAGTTGTTGCACAAGCTGAAGGTTGCGTGCTAGCAGTACACAAGTAAAGTGTACCGACTTTTTCACCCTTGGCAACCACCAAAGATCCCTTTGAGATCTTCCACCATTTGCTTCCGAATGCAATGTTGTGACTTTCATCGTCCAATTGTCCTGTAGAGATCAAATTTTTGCGAAGAAACTGTTAGCAGTTTTGACAGAAACTGTACCTTTGCCGACAATCTCACAAGCTTCATCATCTTGCAAGTATACATACCCAAAATTACCTTTGGTGTAGTCTTGGAAATGTGCTTGTGTGGTGTCGCATGGAATGAAGCCCCGGAATCTACTATCCAGGAATTAGACACATTGTCTAATGAGAGAATTAGAGCATCTTGCTCTACTTTACCTGCCACATTGGCCTCCGATGTTCGCTTGTTGTCTTGAGACTCTGTCTCCTTCTTCTTTTTGGACCAGCAATCCTTCTTGACGTGGCCCTTCTTACTGCAGTTCCAACATTCAAGAACTGACTTTGTGCGTGACTTGCTCCGCCTTGAGCGATCACGACCCTTTTGGTTTTTGAACCTCTCCTTAAGCCTTCCTCTTGTTTCCACTGATAGTACAGCACTTGATGATTCTCCTGTGCTTCTCCTTCGCATTTCCTCGCTTAGGAGAACACCCACAACATCATCAAACTTAAGAGTAGTTGTGCCAGAGATAGAATTACTTACAGCCATCGCAAGGCTGTCCCAACTATCCGGTAGAGATGATAGTATAAGGAGAGCTCGCACTTCGTCATCGAAATTGATTTTCATTGATCGAAGTTGACTTATGTTTGTGTTAAAGTCATTTAGGTGTTCTGCAACTGAACCATTCTCTGCCATCTTTAGATTGAACAAGCGCTTCATAAGAAATACCTTATTGGATGCCGATGGTTTTTCGTAGAAGTCGTCAAGTGACTTCATCAAGTCCTCCGTGGTCTTCATCTCCGAAACATTGAAGGCCACCGTTGACGCCAAGCTTAACCGGATTGTTCCCAGTGCCTTTCGATCAAGGACAATTCATGCTTCATCTGCCATTGTTGCGGGCTTCTTCGCAAGACCGCCTAGTGGCAAATAGAGGTCCTTCTGGTAGAGATAGTCTTCAATCTGCATCTTCCAATGTTTGTAGTTTTTGCCGTTGAACTTCTCAATCTTGAGCTTCCCTTCCTTCGCCATAACTCCCAATCAATTCAAGGAATCCTTTTCTTGAGATAATTTAGCTACGAGCAAACCTTGCTCTGATACCAGTTGTTAGGAAATAAGACGTAGCTAAATAGATAATTGAGTAGATTACCTAATGGAGAAAGACAGATTTATATACACGAGATTATAGAGTAGAGAGAGAGAGAGAGTGTGTACACACGATATACGTGGTTCACCCAATGTGGGCTACGTCCACGGGAAAGCAGCCACTCAATGGCTTTAGTACTTCAAAACAAGAAGTAGTTTACAAAGGGATTATACCCTTAATGGAGCTCCCGCCTTGCTTCACTCTCACCACCTCACACTCACCTTGTTGCATCAACTTCACACTATGAAATGTGTGTAGAAATGGTCTCCTTTTATAGGCCAAAAGAGTTGCCCTCTCTTATGAGAGACAGCCATGTGTAGCCGCCCTTGTGCGAATAAGTCCAAATCGGACCCTCCAATCCGCCCATGTGTGGCCGCCCTTGAGAAGACAAGTCCGCTTTTGAATTCGGCCACCGGCCACCGGCCATTGACTTCCGACCACCGGCCATCGGCCATTGACTACCGTCCACCAGCCAACCGACCGGTTGTTTTCCGACCACTTTCCGGCTACTGTCCGGCCATAATATTCCGGCCCCTGATTCTTGTCCGTGAAAATTTTTGTTCATGCATTGAAGCATTGGCGTCATCTTTTGCTTGGTGTAAAATTTGAATTGCGTAATGATCATCAAAGCTTGAAGTATATTTTCACTCAGCCATTGTTAAATAATAGACAAAGAAGATGGATTGAATTGTTGGCTGAGTATGACTTTGATTTGAAGTAGTTGTGTGGAAAAGAAAACAAAGTTGCAGATGCATTGAGTCATAGGCCCGTGTGTAATTTGTTGACTGTTGTGCGGTCTAATTTGATTGATGATATACATGTTGAAGTTGAAAATGATTCTTTTTATATGCCTATTTCGAAATTCTTGCGTGAAAATATTGGTGAGATGTATGAGAACAGATATCACTTGTATAAGGAAAATTTGTATTATTATGATCGCTTGTGTATTCCTGCAAATTCTGCTTTTAAGAGTCAAATTTTACATCAGTGTCATAATTCACCTTTTTCTGATCATCCTGGATTGTATAAAACATATGAAAAGATTAAAAGTTCATTCTTTTGGCCACGTATGAAATTGGATGTTATTATGTGCATGAATGCTTTCAATCTCAACCAGTTAAGATTGAACATAAGAGGATGCCTAGTGACCTTCAACCCTTAGACATTCCTTTACAGAAGTGGGAGTCTATATCCATGGACTTTATCATTAGACTTTCTACTACTCGTGGAGGGTATGATTCGATTTTTGTGGTGATAGATAGACTCACAAAACAAGCTCACTTCTTTCCTATAAAAATAACTGATACTGCATTGACCATTGCACGCTTGTTTTTGAAAGAGATATTTCGTTTGCATGGCATGCCCAAGAGCATAGTGTCTGACAGAGATTCTAAGTTCACTTCTCATTTATGGAGAGCGACTTTTGACTCTATAGGTACCCAGTTACGCATGCCTACTGCTTTTCATCCTCAAACAGATGGAGAAACATAGAGAGAGTGAATCGTATTTTAGAAGATATGTTACAAATGTATGTCAATGAAAACCAATCTAATTGGAATGAATATCTGCCTTTGGTTGAATTTACATATAACAGTTCATATCATTCATCTATTAGGATGACTCCGTTTGAGGCAATGTATGGCTACAATTGTCCCACACCTATTAATGTTCTTAACTCGAAGAATAAGGTAGAACTGTCACGTGAGATGCTTGAGAAAATGGATAGCGAGTTGGCCAAAATCAGGGGGAATATTAGAGAAGCTCAAAAGAGACATAAATTGTATTATGACAAGAAACATCGTGTTATGGAGTATGAAACTGGTGATATGGTTTTCTTAAAGGTCATTCCTGAGAAGTCTCATTTGATTCTTGAAAGGATAGAAGATTGTCTCCACGATTTGCTGGGCCATTTAAAAATTTGAAACGCATTGGTTCATTAGCTTACAAATTGGAATTGCCAAAGCTATCACTCAAATACCTGCAACCTGCATGCAAGAACAGAGAGTCCCCAAACCCAGCACCAAACACTTCCCAGCTGTATAACTGCCTGGGCTCAACTCAATGACCAAATACAAAGCTCGTAGATCTAGAGGCAGCTCATGGGCTCGCCATAAATGCATAACCAGCCTTAATAGCCCCACATGTCATGTACATAATCCCCACAACGAGAGGTCTCAGCCTCTACAACCAAAATGAATTACCATATCCCAAGCTGGGATCTCAATTGCAATACATTTACCCAATCTCACAAATCAGCCCTTTATAGATTCAAATTCACAACATCTGTAAGCTCTATCAACAAATGTCATAGAAAAGAGACTTAAAAGCCTCATATCAAATGAACCTTGCAAGATTGCATACAAGACCCAGGGATGTGCATAACCCGTACATCAAGTCTTCACACTATAGCACCTGTGAACTCCATATGGCAAATTTAAAAAAAGGGCTGATATGCATAGAAGGGAATTCAAGACAGAAAGGCTGCAAGATATGGCTATGGCGAGTTGATAAGAAGGCAAGCATCACAAAACATTTTGGAAGAGGAGAGCAGGATCTTCAAGAGGCGTAAACATAAACTTCCAGCAACAAGCTCCTGAATCTCGAATTACCTGTCGTGTCCCGCTCTTTGGAAGTGCTTGCACTTTTGCCTTTTGAAAATACCCTCTCTGGCATCTCTCCTTTTTCAGCTAGCAGTCCTTGGCTTTGCTCTCCCTCGTTTTTGCTGCTGCCAATATCGAGCCCCCCTTCACATGGCTCCCTCTCGGCCTCTTGATGCTCCCCTTCGATCGTTCTCCTCCTCCTCGACCTGGCCACCCGCTCTCAGACAGCGCCCTCTCGCTCGGCTGTGCTAGCTACGCCACCTCAGTGCCCCCATACCGCCTTCTATATCTAGCAACGACTTCTGAACTGTTTTTTCCATCCTCAGTTAGTCCTTACCTCTTCAATCGGTTGATCTACCAATGATTGACTCCCATGATAAATCAGTTGACCATGCTTCCCACGTGTACAACACAACTGTGATAGCTGCCAGCATGTATCACATTAATATGCACACCAAGCAACGAGCAAGAAACATTTAACTACATCTTGGGCTAGCACACTCAGTAAGCCACCAATGCACTGAGAAAAAGCATCCTGGACTCTTCCTTCAGCCTGGATGAACGAGAATGTACCCCCTGAGACCTCACATATGACATGCATGATAGAAGCATCATGATTAGATCCAAAGCCAAAAGCACGAAATGCTCCAACTGGTATCAAGCACGACAACGAGATTGATAGGGGCATGGGATTGAGGCCTTCGAGGACAAAAAGAGGGAGATGCATGCATACCACAACCACAAAGCATACCAACTGTCTGACCCAGAAACCCTTGCCATCGCATCTGCCCTCATTGACCAAGTCGAGACCGCCAACTGCAAACACACATAACTCATGAGATGATTTGACAAACATTCCGGCGCTAGAGCTTGGCTTTTTGCCCATTCCAAAAAACGCCTGACATAGCTTGCCAACCCCCCTAGCTTGCTAGAGCATTCATGCTCAGCAGTAGCAAATGACTGGACTCTCGGACTAAAACCAGACAGTACTCATATTTTTGTACATTATGTACATTGCTTATCGACAAGCTAGAGACTACTTCGTGCGTTTGTCACACAAACTGCCAGAACACTCTGATCCATCAGCCATTTTTCTTTGGCATAGGCATCTACCTCTCCTGCCAAGGCAATAAGTACAGCTTTCACACTTCCATGCCTGATTATTAAATCTGAACCCACCCCTTGCAAAACAAGCTTCAATTCAGCTACACCTGTCACTAACTCCTCAAGCATCTCAAGTGACCAACCACGAAGCAAGGCTGCAGCTAAGGAGAGGCCTACATGGTCATCAAGCCGCAGGTCCTTCTTAAACCAAAAAATAGCAACTTCCTTATTCTCTGATAGAGCTTCAAACGACGCATCAGCCAACACTGCCAAGACTCTGTAGCACTGCCTTCTTCTCTTTGGCCTACCCCTGCCAATGTGAGAGAAGAAATTCATTCTTCCCTGTAAACTAGCCACGGAGGGTACCCATTTATATCCAAAATGAAACCCGTGCTCAGAGTGTTCAACGCTCACATCATAGTGAAAACCCTCCTGTGCGATCCCCAAAACTATGGAGGACGCCTTCTTGTAGCTCTGATGATGAAGTGGGATTTCCATCTTGATCAAGTCATGCTGTACATATGCAGACATCAAAATAGACCATGAAAATGCATCCCTTTCTTCAACTTTGCTGAACATGTTCTTCACATCATGAAGGCCTCCTTAGCAAGCCCTTGCCCAATGTAGCTTCTAATAAGAACTGTCCAGGATATGTAATTCCAAAGAGGAAGCACATGAAAAGTCCTCTCTGCCTTAACAAGAGCCCCACACTTACTATAGAAGGCAACAAAAGCTGTTAAAAATATAATGTCCAGTGGTTCTGACCCATCTCCATTAAGCTGCACAGAAATAGTTGTACCTATTCATGCGAGGCAATCACTGGTCAATGAAAAAACTCAACTCAAACACCTCAATACAAACTTTGTACACTGTACAAACAAATTATTCAGGTATCATGGACCTCCTGGATCGAAAGGGAAGCTCAAAGCCTCTCGAAACAAATGCAGATTGCCACCAGGATCCCACACAGTGTAGCAAAACTTACCAATCAGCAAGACACAATTTCCCATTATATAGACTGAACACTTTACATCAAAACCAAGTAGAGGGACAACATCGTTCAAACTTCCATCAAATACATCGAAAGTAACTGAAGCTGTCCAGCTACCATGCATGGCATCAGCATGCTTCTCCATATTAGCATTCTCATTAGAAAGAGACCGACATTCCCGCATAACGGAAATCCGCTTTTGAGCTTTCTCCACATTAACAAGCAGTGATTCATCCATAACAACATCTGGCTCATCAAATCCCCAGTCATCCAGATCATCATCATTAGCTACACAAGTCCCATAATCATCTCTTTGGCTGCATGCTACCCTTTGATCACAATCAAGAGAATCACCTGTAGGCAACTTAGTGTCACAAACATGATCACTACCCAGATCAACATCCCAAATGGGCCCACACACCCACAAGTCATCTGGATACCAAGACAACACATCAGATGGAGGAAAGAAGACATCGTCCAAAATGTCAACATGCATGTCATCGACAGCACAACCAAAATCATCCAAAGGTAAATAACTCCAGTAGACAGAGCTCGACAAGCCCTCATCTTTACAATCAGCCAAACATGGATCCAAACTAACCACATCATTGCCCTCATTGCCATACATGCACGCAAGGCTTTCCTCTTTCATGCTAATGCTTGCACATGACTCCTCATGAAGGTTTACATCATCAAGAGAAAAAACCTCATCGTAAGTATCTGAGTCAACCTCACTAGCACTACTAAAATCATCATAAAGGAACAGAGGAGCTCTCATGTGTAGCCCACAAAGAAGCACAAGACTGATCTACATGCTTAACGCATCTGTTCTGCTTCAAGAAGTCAACAATGCTCTTCACACCCACCAAATCTATGCAACCAACCTCAATGCCAAAGAGCCCTGGAAAAGTGCCAATGAGCAAAAACATTTCCGTTTCCGCATCAAGGACTACATTCTCAAGCACTTCCATCTCCTGCTTCAGACTGTGAAACCTCCAATAATGCATATCCAGGTCTTTAAGATCTTGCAGCCGCAATTTTCCCATCCTATCATTCATTTTGATGAGCATGTCATCGAGGACAATCATCTTTGCAACTTTATTTGCTCACCACTTGCCAACTGAAGGTACTCGAATCAACAGATCCTCAGTGAGAGGCACCAAAAACATGACAGGAGGAAGCCAGAGCAAAACATAACACGTTGACAGGAGGAAGCCGGAGCAAAACCCCTCTATAGCTTGGCCTCCTTGCTAGTTCCGGATCACAAACATATCACTCAAATACCTACAACCTGCATGCAAGAACAGAGAGTCCCCAAACCCAGCACCAAACACTTCCCAGCTGTATAACTGCCTGGGCTCAACTCAATGACCAAATACAAAGCTCGTAGATCTAGAGGCAGCTCATGGGCTCGCCATAAATGCATAACCAGCCTTAATAGCCCCACATATCATGTACATAATCCCCACAACGAGAGATCTCAGCCTCAACAACCAAAATGAATTACCATATCCCAAGCTGGGATCTCAATTGCAATACATTTACCCAATCTCACAAATCAGCCCTTTATAGATTCAAATTCACAACATCTGTAAGCTCTATCGACAAATGTCATAGAAAAGAGACTTAAAAGCCTCATATCAAATCAACCTTGCAGGATTGCATACAAGACCCAGGGATGTGCATAACCCGTACATCAAGTCTTCACACTATAGCACCTGTGAACTCCATATGGCGGATTTGAAAAAAGGGCTGATATCCATAGAAGGGAATTCGAGACAGAAAGGCTGCAAGATATGGCTATGGCGAGTTGATAAGAAGGCAAGCATCACAAAACATTTTGGAAGAGGAGAGCAGAATCTTCAAGAGGCGTAAACATAAACTTCCAGCAACAAGCTCCTGAATCTCAAATTACCTGTTGTGTCCTGCTCTTCGGAAGTGCTTGCACTTTTTCCCTTTTGAAAATACCCTCTCTGGCATCTCTCCTTTTTCAGCTAGCAGTCCTTGGCTTTGCTCTCCCTCGTTTTTGCTGCTGCCAATATCGAGCCCCCCTTCACATGGCTCCCTCTCGGCCTCTTGATGCTCCCCTTCGATCGTTCTCCTCCTCCTCGACCTGGCCACCCGCTCTCAGACAGCGCCCTCTCGCTCGGCTGTGCTAGCTACGCCACCTCAGTGCCCCCATACGGCCTACTATATCTAGCAGCGACTTTTGAAGTGTTTTTACTGAGCCAAAGGCCCTTTTGCCCCTATCTGATCGCACAAGACACCACGTGTCATCTTCTCACTGGAAGATTTTACGCCTGCAAAAAGCTAAAAAAAACAAGTAAATAAATAAAAACGCCACAGCGTACATTACAGAGCAGTTTGTGCAGTTGCAGCTCGCGCAGAGCAGTGTGTGCAGTTGCAGCCGTTAGCAGTTTGTGCAGTTCGAAGGTTCTCGACAATCAGCAGGCGAGCAGCTCGCGCAGTTCGTAGGCAGAACAGCTTGTGCAGTTCGTAGGCAGAACAGTTTGTGCAGTTCGTAGGCAGAACAGTTCGCGCAGTTCGTGTAGTTTGCAGGTTCTTGACAATCAGCAGGCTGTTCTAGTTCACAGTTTCCCGACAATCAGCAAGCAGTTCGCAGGTTCCCAACAATCAGCAGCCGTTCACAGGCACCACAACTAGTTTGCAGGCTGTTCCAGTTTGCAGTTTCCCAGAAGCAACAGGTTTGGTGACTTGAGTTCAGATTATGCCAATTGATCATCGATTGAAATCTGATATCTTCTGTTTCAATAGCACTAGAGCAGACCTCTACCATGGCTTGATCGCATGAAATATCTGATCTTGATCCACAGTCTGGGTTGCTTGTCTATCGCTTGCCATTGATGTTAGATGCCATCATGAAAGAAGGCACTTACCCCGTTGCAAGCACAAAGAAAGGGGTGGATTACACAGCTGATTTTAGCATTTTCACGAGCCTCTGGCGACTGGAAGATTTGGCGATGGTGCGGAGGAAGAAAGACAAGCAATATGGAGGAGCCATCGCCACGGCTGATGCAAGAGTGAGGGTGCTGAAGGCGCTGGTGACGGGGAAGGGAGGAGAGAACCAACAATAGCCAACTGGAAAAGCATCAATGTCGAATACGTAGATCATGTCCTCTAGGCATTCTTTGCGCTTGGAACTTTCTTGGGTGTTGGTTTTGTCGGTAGCCTATCACGACGTGATGAAGACTCCAGATGAGAAACACAGTCATATTCATCTTTATGTGCACTCTATGTCCCTTATGGCAGAAGAAGAACCAAAGATCTGCAAAACAAGCTTGAGAATGAGGCTGACAAGTAACAAATTAAGCATTCAAACTCACTTTCCTTGGGCTTTCTGAGGGAGAATCAAAGATCTGCAAAATGAGGTTGGACATGAAGCTAAGTTGAAAGAAGAGGAACAAAACATATGTATTGGTGATGGTAGACATGATAATGTAAGTGAAGGCAAAATCGACACGATACAAAGCTATTGTAGGAGTTTAGTCCACAACAGCAGGTAGGATCTAAATATATACCAGCATGCCATGCGATATGAAAGTGAGTGTGACTAGCTCAACCGCTTACTTGTTTTTTACTTGGTAAGCCTAATCTGCTCTTGTGATTACTTGAGTCCACAAGCAGCCGCTTTGTATGACCAAAGCCATTTCGCTTGACCGTAATCAGACGGCTTCAAATAATAGGGCATGCTTTTATATTATCTAGCGTAAAATCAAACTGTCTCCTTTTCTTACCTCCTCCATGGATGACATTGTACGTATTACCCATACACGATCAAAGGACATAGAACATAAAGTTATATCTGCTTCTCTTTAAGCTTAATCAATATCCTACATCTTCTGTATTTGTCTTAATGTGTGTTTTGTGTATGGCAAAGAGGACATATATTCAGAGCACTGGATGTTGTGATTGCAAGCGCGTCTCCATCTCAACAACACTACAAGGTCCGTTATTTGCATCGAATTTCCCATGCGCATGCGTTTGCTTGGTGCAACACATAAAAGCTACGGGGCAGGGCACGTCTTCCATTTCTTATAATTTTTTGGAGAGACCACAGTGCCAGCTCTCCGCCATACTTTTGTATGGCACCTCTGCATGACGTGCACTGTATATTTTGCACTTTCAGTATGTGAGATTTCATTATAAGACAATATGTTTAACTATTCACATCGCTTTTTTTGTAGCTTGACTCAAATATCGAACTATAGATTCGACAATCCACGAAAATTACAAGTACAACATTGCAGGTCAGGAAAGCACCTCATTTCTTCTTGCAGTTCATAGATGCACTTAACTTTGTATCGTCCCATGAACACAATAACAATTTTAAAATGTGCGTGCTTCTCTTTAAAAATCAACTAACTCTCTTAAAAATCACCCTATAATCTCTATTAATTGATTCCACTTATTTATCTCTAACCAAAAAAATAATAACATTTTCTAAACGTATTTCCCTCTCAGTCCGTTGCCGAGTTAGAAACAATCTTGTTTCCTTTAGTGCTAGATGCTAAATGTCAATTTGCATATGTCCTGTTACATTTTATAGTTGTTATATAGCAAGGCCCACCAAGCAAGACTAGTTTACATCCTCAGTTAGTCCTTCTTACCTCTTCAATCGGTTGATCTCCCAATGATTGACTCCCATGATAAATCAGTTGACCTTGCTTCCCATGTGTACAATACAACTGTGATAGCTGCCAGCATGTATCACATTAATATGCACACCAAGCGACGAGCAAGAAATGTTTAACTCTACATCTTGGGCTAGCACACTCAGTAAGCCACCAATGCATTGAGAAAAAGCATCATGGACTCTTCCTTCAGCCTGGATGAACGAGAATGTACCCCCTGAGACCTCACATATGGCATGCATGATAGAAGCATCATGATTAGATCCAAAGCCAAAAGCACGAAAAGCTCCCATTGGTATCAAGCACGACAACGAGATTGATAGGGGGATGGGATTGAGGCCTTCGAGGACAAAAAGAGGGAGATGCATGCATACCACGACCACAAAGCATACCAGCTGTCTGACCCAAAAACCCTTGCCATCGCATCTGCCCTCATTGACCAAGTCGAGACCACCAACTGCAAGCACACATAACTCATGAGATGATTTGACAAACATTCCAACGCTAGATCTTGGCTTTTCGCCCATTTCAAAAAATGCCTGACAACGTATACTAACTATCATAACTAGAAATGGTAGCTAGCATAATTGGGTATGCTAATTAGCATATACATTATGCTAGCGAGAATACACACTATGCCAACTAGCATACAGACTATGCTATCAATCATACAAAGAACAACTAGCATAACTAGCTATGCTAGCCAGCATACAGACTATGTTGACTAGCATACATAGCATAATAAGCATGTGCGTTGATTGATATGTATGTTGAGTAGTATACATAGTAGAATAGATTCTAATAATCATAATTGGGCATGCTAACTACCATATAAACAATATTAACTAGCATACACAAAAGCATGTATGCTAACTAGCATAACTAGGTATGTTGGCCACCATAGCCAATATGCTAACTAGCATACATAACATAACTAGCATGTATGCTAAATAGCATACACAGTAGAATGTATGCTATCCAGCATAAGTAGGTATTCTAATAGTATACGTGGGTATGCTAACTAGCATACAGATTTTGCTAACTAGCATATAGAGTCTGTTAACTAGCATACATAGCATAATTAGGATATATGTTGACTAGAATACACAGAAGCTTGTCTGTTGACTAGAATACATAGAAGCATGTCTGCTAACTAGAATAACCAGGTATGCTAGCTAGCATACAAAGTACCATGTATGCTATCCAGCATAATTGGTTTTGTTAACTAGCAAACAGAGTACCATGTATGCTACCAAGCATAGTTGGGTATGTTAACTAGTATAATTGGGTATGCTAACTAGCATACACAATAGCATATATGCTTACTAGCAATGATAGTTGTGTATGCTAACTAGAATAATTAGGTATGCTAACTAGCATACAAAGTAGCATGTATTCTTACTAGGATAGCAGTGTATGCTAACTAGTATAACTGGGTATGTTATCTAGCATACATAATAGCATGTATGCTTACTATCATAATTGGGTTTGCTTACTATCATACACAGTAGCATGTACGCTTACTAGCATAATTGTGTATCCTAACTTGCCAAATTGGGTATGCTACCTAGCATAACTGTTATGCTAGCCACCATACCCACTATGCTAATTGGGTATGCTAACTAGCATACAAACTATACTAACCACCATGCCCGTTGTGATAGCTAGCATACAAAATATGCCTACTAGCATTTGAGTATGCTAACTAGCTAATTAACATGCTGCCATTTATGATTATATTACCAGAGATTGGTGTGATTGGATTTCCTTGCCCTATGAACTTGAAACACCATTCTGTTGGTATCCTCTGCTGGCAACTAGAAGCTCTACCCTTTATCCCCAGGGATCATGCAACAAAAAAGTAGATAAGATGATTAACTATATGCACAAGTCATCTTGACTATTGTAGTGATTTCATGTATATCTAGTGGTAGACCACAACCGATACAATGGTTGATCATCATCCCATCGCATACCCCTCCTATCCTTTCTATAAAAGTGTCCATAGGTAATTGATAGAGTGCAACCAGGAAGAAGGAGCCTGGTAGCATCTTGCTTGTATGCATGACTAGCTAGAATTCACTTTCATAGGCATCACACTTTTGCTTCCTGCACCTCTATATTAATCTACAATCCAAATAAAAGAGAAGCATGGTAAGTACATAGGATAGTTGTGCACATATTCCAAACATAAGGTGCAAGCACAAAAGTCATGGACACTAACATGATGACAAGTTATGCCAATTTTAGCGTCAATGGGAGTGTCCTCACTATGAGGAAACCCCAAGCCATCCAGTGTCTCTATCTACACTTTGAGCTCTATTTCCCTCTTTACATCCACACTGTGGCTTCTGTCTCATAGCAACCACAATTGGGAAAACCCTAGCGTTGCTTGCTTTTGAAACCCTCATAGCTTCAAACTCATGTCTTGCATTGGCAAGATGTTTTTTAGCATTCTGCAATTGTTTTGTGAGATGATCATTGGCAACCTTTATGTGGTGCAAATACTCAAGGCCAAAATATGACAATCTTTTTGCCTCTTGGTGAGTGTTGTGGTGAGAGAGGGATGTCACCTTGGTAGCTTTGACAATATGTGTAGCTACTCAGATCAGTAGTCCTCCTTCATTTCCCTAGACCCTTCCTTGGTGTTGTTTTGACATGAACAATGGGATTTACACATCCTCCACTTTTTGACGTGGGCATGTTAACTAAGCCGACGTCAGTTAACAAGAGTTGCTAAAGGCCCAAGCCTTACAAATAAACATGGAAGATGAATACGTAGAAGTAGTTGAAGATTGGGCTACAAATTTTTTAGACTTTCCCAAAATGTCCATGTTTTTAATTTATTTTAAGCAATTGTAATATTTGAAATGTGTTACAAGCTCAATGAGAGTTCCAAGCTATAAATAACAGGTCCGTTAGTATGCTTAGGTTGCAGATTTAGTAAGTTGTGGAGCCCTAAAGGCCTTGGGTGCATAGACATTGAATATTTTTCCCCTAGGTATATAAGGTAGTTTATATATGAAATTAGGGTTCTCAGTATCATTTGTGGAGACGCATTTTTGGTGAGATCTCATGAGATGTGTGGCTATGGAGTTATTGAGCTTCTATGTTAGTCATAAGGTGAGATCCCTATGTTAGTCACCAATGCTATGGAGTTATTGTTAGTCATTGGAACTATGCTATGATGGTACCCCCAACATTTGGCACCATTGCTGGGGAGAAATGGCCTACGCTAGTGTAGTTATGGCATTAAAGAATTGGTTTTCTCACTAATTTCACTTGTGTGTTAATGGTTTTGTGGATTTTGGATGTGTGTTCAACGTGAGGCACTGTGTTCAATTTCTCCTAATTTGATACCATATCTTGCTGATTGTGTGCCTACACAATTCAATTTCACACTAACCCCTTGCTAGTTTCACTAATTTTTGCTAACTTAAACACTAATTTTATACTAAAAATTGGAATATCATTTTGTGCTTATGCATTGATATTTGCGTAGCTAGAGGCTTGGCTTGCATTCTAGCAATGGTTGTTTGTGCTAATTGTTTAATGATTTGTTGATTTTGGAATGCAAGATTAGGGCTTTGGAGTATTGACGGAAGCGGCCTACACATTGTGTAATTGGCAATTCGATGGGGCCATTGTGACCTCAAATCTTGTGCGGTATGCTTAGCCATTATCAATTTGTGATATGGAACTTTTGATTATGTGCGTTTGCATGTCGTCCGAATGCCAAAATTTTCTTGGATTTAAATGTGCAAATTGATGGTTTCATGGCTAATGTGCAATGTTAATTTTCCTACTTGCATGCTTGAATGGTCAATTGCAATTGTGTGCATCAAAATCAAGTGTGTGTGCATCCTAATTGAGTGTGTGTACGCCTAATTTTAGATGTGTGTGCACTATTCTGCCCTTGTGTGCACACCTAAAAAACAATGTGTGCATAAAGATTTTTCTAATGTGATGATTGATTTGTGTTATGATCATGCCCAATTAGACATTTGTGAATTCAATTTGCACGTTTGACATGATTAACCCTCGTGTGTGCGCACTTAAAAATTGATAAAAATTACCAATTATTAGTGTGTGTGCCTAAAAAGTGCTTAATGTGCATGATTAATTCAATGTTTGATTAAAACATTGATGTGTGTAATGGTAAATTGATGCATTTTTGAGCTGAAAATAGGGATTTGCGCACTTGGATTGCGTCAATTTTTGACCTAAAATTGCTGGTTTAATTACCTAGTTTAGGATTTTTTGGATGGAATTAATTGGTAATTGAATCAATGTGACATTTGAGTTTTTATTTGGCTGCACTAATCCCCTATGTGTGGAGAATTTTTAAAAAAAACGGGTATTTTTTTTATAATTTTTACAAATTTTTGGCAATGCACCCCTGCTAATTTTTGTGTTGATTTCCGATTAATTCTGTAAAAAATTGATATCTTGTGATCTTGATGAGATGATTTGTATACATAATTACGACATGATCTTGAGCACTTTTGTGTCCTCATTGGTCAAGTTTTGTATGTTTTGCTATTTTTAGGGATCGGGTTGATGATTTTTGTTGTAGTTGTCATTTTCGACAAAAAAATGCTATTTTTGGTGTGTTTGAATGTGATTGCCAATGATTTTCTGAGATTTATGGTTTATTTTATTTTTTTGTGGTTTTTGAATATTTTTTTGCATTTTGGCTAATATTTGGGCTAAATATGGCATTTTTGGGCATTTAAAAAATAAAAATTGAAAATTTTGGTGATGATTGGCCGTGCCGACGGTTGATCACAAGCTTTGGCGAATGATCTGGCAAGTTTTTGATGGTTGTGCGGACTCGACAGTCAAATTCTGGACTTCGGACGGAAAAGCGACTTCGACGGATTGGTTTCATGCATAAGACCAAAAGCAAATTGAAACTTATTTATCTTAATCTGTCAATAAATCATACAATAATCTTGCAAGGTTCTCCACCACTTTTTGACCGCCCTACAATCAAGGAACAAGTGTCTCATAGACTCCAATTTATTACATTTGTTGCACATGCCATTCTTTACATTTTTCATGGCTAACAGTTCACTAATCGGTAAGGCTCGAGTCATTACCCTCCAAAAAAAGACTTTATGTTTAAATGTACAATGCATTTTCCATATACAATGTATTCTCTACATGCACCATTGCTGACTCTTGGCCATTCCCCATATTTTGTTACATCTGATATGTATTGAAGAAGCATGCAATAACATCTGATAGATTCAAAATCCCAAGGCCTCCCAAGTCAATAGGCAAGGCAACAGAATCCCAAGCAAGCTAGACTTTAGGAGAAGCTTCTCATAGAAATTTCATGAAAAAAGATTTGAGTCTGAACAGAGAATTATCCGACCACTCCAGCAAAGGCAAGAAATACAATACATAAGGAATCATGATTGATCGCATAATCCTCACTCTAACATGAAAAGGCTATTCATCATAGTGCCATTTAGCAACTTTACCATGAATTATTCCTTCTACCCATGGAGTGAGTTGTTTAGCAGATACATCCACACCAATAGGGGGAGTATCCTAGATGTGAAATATTGTGCCTCTGGCCACCCTTTGCCCTCTCCAAATGAGAGAGTTGAA
This sequence comes from Adiantum capillus-veneris, assembly GCF_014529385.1. Classification (NCBI taxonomy): domain Eukaryota; kingdom Viridiplantae; phylum Streptophyta; class Polypodiopsida; order Polypodiales; family Pteridaceae; genus Adiantum; species Adiantum capillus-veneris. The sequence continues at coordinate 61,915,143 of NC_140942.1, read as the reverse complement.
GTCCTCAGTAGAGATATCAATGAGATTAGATTTACCTCAGTCAATTTCAAGACTAGCAGCTAGTGAATACACACTCAAATAGTTCATACATTTACCAATGTTAGCATTTGTAGCCTGCAAAAAGCTTAGAGTGTCATCAACAAACCGAAGTACCACCACCTGCTCCTGACCCACTTCCATCCTTCTCAGATTACCAGCATTTAATTGAGCAAACAAGAAACAAAACAAGGGATGAATAGCTACTACAAACAATAAGGGGCTTAGAGGACAACCCTGTTTGACTGATCTGCCTATAGCCACTTTCATAGACAGTCTACCATTCACCAGAATGTTAGATGTGGAGACCACCCCCAATAACATAATGCAGGATGCATTTTTTCCCCAAATCCGAGTTTTGCCATAGCTTTACCTACAAAGTCCCTTAAAATGGAATCAAAGGCTTTTGCAAAATCCAACTACATCATAATTACCTTTTGATTTGTTTTCTGACAAGCCTCAATTTCCAACATCACTCTCAATATATTGTCAAAAATAGATCTACCCCAAATGAGCCCAATTTGTGCCTCATGTAGATGTTTCTTAAGAAAGGGAGAGATCCTAATGGCTATTGCCTTAGCCAACATTTTGTACATAATACCCATCATTTTTATGGGTCTTCAGTTTAAAAGACCCACAGGAAAAGTTTTCTTAGGCAAAAAGTTGATGAGCTTTTGTTTTAGCAATGGATCCATGCATTGAGTCTGTGAAATCTTATTGATGACTGCCATTATCAATGGGTTCAATTGTTCCTAGAATGCCAATATGAATTCCTTGGTAAGACCACACACCCTTGGTTTTTTGTCATTGCCCAATTTCTTGAGGGCCCATAGAATTTCCTTCACCTCAAAAGGTGCTTCCAATCTTTTGGAATTACATTCCTCAATGCATGGATCCACCACAGAAAGTAAGAGCTCAACAACCTATTGTCTTTCAAAAGACTTATCTGCTTGTTTGTTCAAAATCCCCTCAAAATATTTTGTACATTCCTCCATGATAAGAACTCGTTCTGATAGGGAGTTCCCATCCTCAGTGCTGAGTTTATGAATGCATTCCCTAGCATGCTTGGATTGCACTTTCTGAAAACGTTTGAGATGAACACTAAACATCCCTGAGCTCATGTTGTTTGCATAAAAACCTAGCCTTAGATGCTTCATACTATTTTAACACTTATCTGATATCCTTAAGCAAATCAATGTCCCTATCACTCAATTGATATACATCCCGAGCCATCATTAATTTTACATTTATTGCAGCCTGCCTTACATTCCTTTTTCCCCCCTGGAAACCCTCTTCCCAATGAGTCTAATACAGTGTTGCATCTCTACATAGAATATTATCCAAGTTTGCTATGGTTCTTTCATACCGTACAATAACAAAGATGTGTCTAAAGCTTGCAAAGTGCTTTTTAAAAGCTTGATTCAGAGGCCTACTAGAATCCACAATTTTAAAGGATTGCATATCAACATTATTCAAGCTTAGAACCAAAGGAAAATGATCAGAGAGAGACACTTGAATTTTGACATTCAACTGACTTGAAGCCGGTAACCAATCCATTTCAATAAAATAGAGTTGATTAAGTATGGACCATGAGGATGTGTGAGAATGAGAATGAAAAGTTCTACCATTATGAATATGCCCATGAGTTAGCCATGCATTATTCCAATTGCCAGAGGTTAATGCATCCCAGCTTGAGGCTTCTGATTGAGACATAACAATAGCATGAGAGGTAGTATCCCTGGTAGAGCACACCATATGAATCCTCCTTTAATAATACTTGGATGTAGGGGAACAAAATCCAACCAATCCCATAGGTCTTTCCTCGCGTTGATAGCCGTTTTTGGGCTATCCGGAATTTCCATAGTGAGCTACCTCACCCTATCAAAATCACTCAAACATTGTGGCTATCTTCACCCTTTCACTCTACATAGGCGTGTGTGAGTTAGGGGACTTTCCCCATATCTCCTTAAAACCCTCAGCTAGCTAGTAATTGGGCTAGTTCAACCAAAAAATTAGATAAAAACAAAAAATAAAGATATATTATGACTCATTTTTGTGTAAATTTTTCATTTTATTAGGGTCTAAATATAGCAATTTTTATTATATTTACTTTTGGTCTTCATTTCAATATTTTGACCTAGGTGGGCGTTATTTTCCTAAGTATGTTATACTCACATTGCCATATTTGTTTATTACCAGTGTGCATACTCTTTATTATATAGATAAATATTTTCATGCAAGCCTCTCCAAATCTTTGTGTGAAACCACTTTGAGAAAAAAACACAAAAATAAATTTTACCCAGTCATTCCCTTTTACTAAATTATCATTTTTTCTACATGCATTTTTCTTTACTTTTTGTAAATATTCCTAAATAAATAGAACAAATGAGAGACTCATCATTTGATTCCCTATATTTTAATATACTTCTTTTTTCCATTGTATATTTATATACATCTAACACTATTCTAGATTCCACGAATTGTTTATATACTAATTTGTTTTCTCCCATCATATCCATATATCATATTTGTGAATAATCCTAATCCATGCATCTTTCCAAACCCTCAAGAATCTATTAGGTCATGCACTCTCACGCAAGGGAGAGGCTCACTCTTCGAGGATTATGCAAATTTAACAAAAGGGGTCCACTGAAGACTTTTGTAGGAGGAAAAAAATGCATTTTGGTGGGACTTTTGGCGTCCACCTCCACTCCGAATTTGTGGAAGTTACCAAAATAAAACATTTAGCCCACAAGCTGAATAATCACCTCAAACGTTTTCATAATTTTTGAAGCTTCCACCGATGAGATATTATTTTTTTGGTGGATCCCAGTCTGCTCATTGTTTCTCACAAGTCACTCTCCCTAGTCTTCTCTCACCTCCATTCACTTCCACACACCCACACTAATTCCTCTCCATCCCTCACTCAAACCTACACCTTCCATGGTTTCTTTCACCCTCTTTACCATTAACCTCCCCTGTCACCTCCATTAGCTCTCATATAAACTCTACAAGTACATACATAATCTCTATGCGCCTCTCTATTACCTCTCAATCACAATTTCTTCTTACCTCTTCTCTTTATACATAAAATTTAGCATGTAAAACCATGCTTAATCTCTTCTAATTTAGGATTCTTGTCAACGAACATCGGCAGTTTCATCATGGCGATTCAACCTTGGCGTTGACAATGTAAGAAGAGAAGAAGAAGAAGAGGATCGGGAGTCATTTTTGAAAGCCTATACAGGTAAGTTTAAACTTCTTCAAAGCTTCACCATCACAAGGATTATCTCACTTCATTTACTCATCTTCCTTCAACCATCCACCTCATTCTACCCATTGTAAATGTATCACTAACTTTTTAGTGATTACTAACACTAACTACTAACATACTCACATAAAATAGCCTTTGACCTTACCATAAAAGGAATCTCACCTCAACACATGTGCATAGTAAAAAATCTCTCGATCTCCTTCCTTAAAACTCTACTTTCACACTTATCTACCATCAATAATGCTCTCTTTTGAGTCCACATCCATGACTCAAACAGACAAAGAAGGCCCGCAATGTTTTGATGTTCAAAATAAATCCTAATCTTGATTTGATTAGCTTGTAAATAAGGTAACTAATAACCTTAATGAGGGGTCTCTAGCCTATAAATAGGTCCCTGTGTTTATTGTAAATCATCCCCCAAGCTCTCACATAGCACCCTAACACTCTATACGCAAGGAGAGATTTAGGTGTATTCATCGCCTTGTGAGTTTCACCCTTGGTGTAAGAGAGGCTTTGATGCTACATATTGCAAAGTGAGAGTGTGAGTGCCCTACCTCAAAACACTATTGTACATTCTCTTTCTCTATCAACAATCGAGGTTTTGGTGCTTGAAAGGCGTGCTTGGCTTTCAGATCTTCATTATTCCACTTGTGTAAAGCTCTTTGGCAAATGCAAGGTGACTCGTGTCTTTTAAGTTGTATCATTTGAGCTTGTTTGAGAAAGTGCTTAGTGTGTTTTCATCACTAAATTTGTGTCCATTGTAAGAGGGGATTATGGTGAGAGGGCTCCGCTCCCACACCCTAAGACAATGTGTGTGTGTGTGTGTGTGTGTGTGTGTGTGTGTGTGTGTGTGTGTGTGTGTGTGTTGGCAATGTTTAGCATTCACTATGCATTGGATTAATTTTTGTACAAGCTTTATGGTAGCGTTGTAGCGAACCATCTCCATTTGCAAGCTATAAACAAGGTATTATGCAAGTTCCCTTTCTCCCTCTCTTCCCTTGCTCTAGCTCTCTCTTGCTCCATTTGGTGTTGGTCTTGGTGTGAGATCACTTGTGTGTGTTTTTGTTGTGTCTTTCTTGCTTGTGACAAAATCTCTCTTGCATCCTAGTTCGCATCCCATAACTAGGTGGTGCCCCTTCACTTGTTGGTTGTGGGTTTGTTGTTGTTGTTTCTTGCTTGTGGTTGTCCCAAGCCCAATTGAGCAGCACAGGAGTCTTGAGGGGTGTTTAGAGGTTGTCTCTCTTGTTGCTCGTCTCGGACCGCCCCAACGTTATGACAATTATCAACATAAATGTTTACTAAATCTTTATGCCCCCATTCAGTGTCAATCAAGAAGATTGAGCATCTACCACTAGGGTGGTCCATAACCCACTGGGGATTTAGAGATGCTTTAATGAATGTCAAAACACCCATCCTCTATAATGCAAAATTTTCCCATCCCTATTATGCATTTTATTCTCTTGAACAAAACAGACATCCAAATTTGAAGACAATATCCATTTATTGAACAAGTATAAATGGGTGGGGTCATTAAGCCCCTTCACATTGAAGATTGAAAACTTCATTGGGGAGTATGTACTACTTGGGTCTCCCCATCCTCACTTTCATTATCATGCAAAGAAACCTCTAGTTGAACACCTTGTCCTTCTTCAGAGTGTAATCTCGCTTTCTTACTGGAGTCATGGTTCTCAACTATGGTATCTATTATAGCCAATGTCTCTGGTGAAGGCATATCTTCCATGAGCACCTCATAAAAGTTATGTAAGGAGTAACCTAATGAAAACCCTTTAGATTTGAATTTTTTCCTAGAAGGAGTGAAGCCTTCTATGTCAACCACCCTTTTCCCTTTATCTAAATGTCTTGATCCATTGAAAAAGGAAGCTACATTACTACCCCCTGTATTTTGTTTGAATAAGGACCTTGGATTGGAGGCATCTCCCACCCTCGGTGTCCGAGCATAGGATGGAGTAGAGGGGGGACTACACTGGGAGTGCTATGAGGCCTAATTGGTCCCCTTTCCCAAGGGTTTTACCATATATCTGCTCCTTAGGCACCAAAGTCTTGCTTCCAGAATATGAGGGTATATCCACTATCTTATTTACCAGAGGACAATTTTTTGAGAAGTGCCCTAAATCCCCATAGTGAAACAGGCTCCTGTGAGTTTACCCCATTTAAGGTAGATGACAAAATTCCCAATAGTATCCAAGTCAATTTCCAAGTTTTAGGAAATTTCTGATCAATTTTCCATAGCAGCATGCTTTATTCCTATTAGGGCAATGGATGGTTAGTGAGAACAAGACCTTACCCAGTGATTCCGCTAGTTCTCTGATGCATGGCCACTAGAATTTTGGGAGATCCACGGACTCCACCCAAACCAGACATTTAGTTAACAGCTCATCCCTAATTACCTTTATCGATTTCCATGGGATGATATGGACAACTTGCCCACATAGCATCATAGTAGGAACACTCAACAAAGCTCTTTTTTCCCATAGCTTTAAAGAATAGAACCTCAAACAAGCTAGACCCCAAGAAGAAAATCTTATCAACCATAAGGCATTTAAAACTAGCATGAATCTCAGATGCAATGGCATCGAGATCAAGCTGACGATTGGTGAAAATAAGAACCAAAGCCCTATCTCGGAAAACAAAGAGCTGTGACCACACAATAGAGGAGTTCAAGCAAACCTTGTGTTCTCCCTTAACCTTGGGTTCCAGGGTGAGGGGCGAGGGCATCTTTCAAGAGATTATCCATGACTTGTGGATCATAGTCATCTGACCCTTTACCCAGCATAGAATGCCTTGCGGCAATACGAGGATCTAGTTGAAATCGGGGGGGGGGGACGCCACAGTTCTAGAGAGCAAGTATGGACCTGATAATGTACTCGAGGAGGATGGTGATGATCGCTACGATGTCACAAAGTTCCAAAACGCTAGTGTGATCACCATACAAAGAAGCACAAGGACCTTCAATAGAGCCTCCAATGAGAATAGCTATAGTCCTCAGTAGTGAAAATGGAGCAAGTGTCAGATGCAATGCTCTATTGGATAAAGAATCAAAGTGAAATATGGTTGCAGACAGCATTCGAAGGATCCTCTAGATCACATCAAGCAAAAAAGACAATAAAGAAATTCTAGGTAAGGCTACAAGTCAAGAAGAAATTGTTGCTACTCTTAGCATCCAGAAGCATGAAGAGCAGGTAAATTTTCACGTAAAACCTTCAAAATACCTGCTTGCAGATGTCATCCTTGGACATCAGTGGTTAGACCAGCACAAGTTCTACAAAGAAGATACAATGTTGATACTCTCTTTTCCAAGTGATAGCAAAAGCAACATCTACAGGTACCATTAATAATAAATTCAAAGTTGCAAATGTCACAAGAATCATCGACAAATCTTGTAGACAAAGGTAAAACTAAAGTGGACCTACAATTGACTAGCAAAAGAGGTGTGGCGTCATATGCCTCAACATCAAAGAACCCTCATGGATCAAATTCTTAAAGAAAATCAGGCTAAAGGAACTTCAATTCAATTGCTGAACCAAACAAAATCTCCAAGGAGCCACCCAAAAAAGAAAAATTATATAAGCCCAAGTACTCAAGGAAGCAAAGGAAAGTCAAGCAAGAAATTTATCTGAGCAGTCTAGTAAAATTTATCTGAGCAGTCTAGTAAAATTCAATGATCTAGAATGGATTGAAGACAACATATCAACATAGAAAGACAAACACATGGGATGGATAGCATCACAATGGAGTTTAAAGGAACAAGAGTACTATACAGGTAACAAGAAAATACGGGTACCAACTCTGCAAGTCAGGGCATATAAAGTGCATTTGAGACCCTCCCAGAGTAGAAGGCCCACTAGGTATCAACCTTGATAATATCTGAGGATACCAAAGAAGTGGTTAAACAACAAAACAACACCAAGAGATGATAAATTTCTACCACAACCCTCAAGAAGATACAAATAAAAAAGGAATCTTCCTCTTGAACAAAGGATCTACACAGGCTATACAAAGGTTTGACTACCAGTCAATCAAAGACCAACTGCAACTACAATAGCATGAAGATCTCAAGAGTTCAACAAGACCTAGTACCAGGAAAACTCATCAAGAAAGCTATAAAGGTGATGAAGAAATGTGGATTCCTATGTCTTCAAATGCTCCAAGTCAAAATCCAAATACTGACAATCAACAAAGACCTACAAGAACATCAAAGACTCCTCATAGCAGGCCTAACTGGACAACCCAACAACCAATGGATTCTTCACAATCAAAGAAGGATGACCATACCAACAAAGCTACATATTCAAAGGTGATTAAACATGTATGGAAAGAGAAACCTTCAGTGCCAACTTGATCCTTCACTAATCCACTTTTTTAAGATTCAAGCTTAATTTTACCAGATGAAATGTTTGTAGTAAGCTCAAGAATTTAAAAATTCAAGTCGCCATGGTGAAAAAAACATTCTTTGGCATAGTCAGATTTGGGTTGTTGAGCCACAAAATGAGCAAAGCGTTAGTCCCAAATCTTTAAGTCATATTAAACTATGTGCTAAGAGTTGTAGTTATTAGGCTTACACTCAATGTGGAAAAGTTGAGCATATCTTAGTCGTTTCGCTCATGTTGGATGTGATGAGCATAAGCGTCAAAGTCTACTAACTTAATCATGGTGGAGGGACGTAGAGTCCAACACTCATGCACAGTACACAGTAAGATGAGAACACTTATCCTAAACAACAAAAACCCTTCCTAAAGGGGTTCCATCTTGTAAAGACACCTCATAGGATATTGTAGTTACACCTTCTTTCTAAAGAACCCCTTTAAAATCTTTCTTACATAGCATATTGTTTTCAATGCATTTTTGCGTGTGCATATAGAATGTCCTATCATTGGACATATGCATTAGACACTCTTTTTTGCTTCCACCTATGCACCTTTAGTGAACTACAGTAGGCAAACCAATGTTCCATCATGTTACCCTATATATTTGATGCCCTCTTATTTCCATATCCAGCAGCAAAGAATCCCTTTAGGACTTTATCAATATTTCCCATTTAATATGTACTCCAATAATGTGTGTATCCCAAAGGCACTTTTTTCCCATTGGATTTTTTCCCTTTGTTCATTTAGGTATTATACCCTAATTTAGATCCTCACTTCTCTACTTACTTTGTATGTAATCCCAAGAAATAAAAAAATCCTCGCCATATGTTGCTACAACTGATAAAGGCGACATCATCTCTCACATCAGAGACAAACTTGGAATAATGAAGATGCTACAGTGGAATGAAAATCATCAACAAATTTAATGAAAAATGAAGACAACCCATCAACAATCAATCAAAAACCTTCCACTGCCTCCACTGACATTTTTCAACAGCACCCGAGGGGACTGGCATTAAAATTGAAAGGGGGGATGTTAACTGAGCTGATGTTAGTTAACAAAAACTGCTAGGTCCAAGCCTTATGAATGCACATCAAAGATAAATACGAATAAGCAGTTTAGATTGGGTTACACATTTTTTACAATTTCCCAAAATGGCCATGTATTGTAATCTCTCGATTTATTTCAAGTGATTGTAATGTTTAAAATGTGTTACGGATTCAATGAGAGCTCCAAGCTATAAATAACAGGTCAGTTATTGTTCTAGGTTACAGATTCAATAAGTTGTGGAGCCCTAAAGGCCTTGGACACCTAGACATTGCATATTTTTACTCTAGGTATATAAGGCAGTGTGTAAATGGAATTAGGGTTATGAGCCACATTTGTGGATAGCACTCTTTGGTGAGAGCTCATGTGGTGTGTGTCCATGGAGTTCTTGATTTTCCCCTTGATCATGTGACTTGACTAGCACTAATCAATGCTTAATTCTCTTTCACTATTCCTCTCTCATACTCTCTTATGTTTGCTAATGATGCTTGATTAGCTAGATCATAACTAGTTAGTGGTTAATCCCACTCTAATCTTGTGAGATTTCCCTCTATTCTTTGTGTGTGCATGTAGTTTGATTGAAGTGCATATGCTCAATGGATCTATGTGTTTGTGATTGTTATTAGTGTGTTGCATGATAGGATTAGTGATGTGTGCATCTTTGAAATCTTTTGTGTGTGCTTGAGTTGATTTGAGGTGAAGAGAAGTGGATGTGGAGATTACCAGACATCAGGGCTTAGCTCCTCCATATACTGAGAAGCTCACCTCATAGAGTCATCATTTGTGCTTCCATGATTATCTCACTAATTGGTAAGTGTTTCCATGTCCTGGCCAGATAGCTCATCCCTCTAGATTGAAGACTATTGTTGGTCATTGGAGCTATGCTATGATGGTACCTCCAACAGGGCCTCGTAGTATCGTTTTTCTCAAAGGTCCTACAAATTTTGGATAGCAAACACAATCCAATTGATCTCCATGTTGGTTGGGGCCTTTTGGTACACCCTGTAGTGTAGGTGCATCACTTGTTCTTACATATTGCTATGTATGTAACTGCATTTAATGCGATATCAACTATGATCCTTCGGCTCTCTAAATACACTCAACCACTCCACATTAGTGATTTTGTCCCACTTCACTAGTTTGGGGTCGACGCCACCATTAGCCTGCACATCCCCAATGTCACAAGATAATACGATGCAAGTCTATCCATGGCAAAGGGAAAACTTTCTATTTATTGGAAAATGATATGTATCTCACATTTCATGCATACACGAGATACACAAACACAGAGAAACAATTAACACCTTACAAAGATTCTTTAACCAACCCCATTAGAAAATAATTGCTCAGTTCACACACACACACACACACACACACATACACATAGGCCTGGTGTAATGTGAGTTGTAGTCGATGTCATTTGATGGCACAGAGAGAGAGAGAGAGAGAGAGAGAGAGAGAGAGAGAGCCTAAGGTGCTTTTCCCCTTCCTTGCAGGTATGTTCTTTATTATTGGGGATTCGTGAGATTCAAACAACTTCACCCTTTTGTAGGGTGGAGAAGAAGTAGCAGAATCTTTTGCCCTTGATTTCCTTCTTGGTGGAGTGTCAAGAGAGTCATCATTGGAGGTGGTTGGCTGTTGTGTCAAGATATTCTCCACCTTGGTAACATGGTGAGCTACGGTTGAGCTACGGTTGAGGGACGACGCGCAGCTCACAATCGCCTCCCCCCCTCTCTCCTACATATGGCCCCTGCGCGCTTCTTCTCTCCATGCATCATGACTCCACCATACCTTCAAAGTAACGTCTCAGCAAAAATTTTCAAGCTCATTTGAACTTCTGTCCAATTTTTACTTTGCGAGCATACATCCTTGTCCAAAAAGCTCCCTTCTCATGAACCCACATGGCAGCTCACATGCGACTTTTTTTATGGACGTGCACGGATCAACTCTATATTGTTAAAGAATTTATATTTTATTAGTTATTACAGCTGACAGGTGGAAGAGACTAGACCGAGCTAGGCCTATGTGATTGGAAATATATATATATTGTACATTTTATTATTCAAGTGCTCATTATGAGCTTTGGCCATTTATGATTGGCAGGCCAGTTTGTAATCATTTTGACCATTCAAGAAATCTATAAATGAAATACGTGCAAGAGGGAAATGGTCACTCTTGCACGGGGGGAGATTGCACTCAACGCCTGTGTCTATTCTTCTCCCTCTCCTCTCTTCTCTCTCGTCGTGCCGGTGTAGCACTCCACTCTAGGAGGTGCATCTGCACGTGCCCCCTCCCTCTCTCCTGCTCTCTGCTGCTACAAATGGAAGACGCGGTGTCCCTGCAAAATACGTAAAATAACACGTTACAGACAATAAAATGATAGATTTGCATACATGACACATCGCATAACCATAATCAAGATTTCCATGACAAAGAGAGACAGAGAGCGGGAGAGAGCGAGAGTGCACGTGCAGATGCACCTCCTAGAGTGGAGTGCTACATTGGCATGGTGAGAGAGAAGAGAGGAGAGAGAGAAGAATAGACACAGGTGCTGGGTGCAATTTCCGCACGTCCAAAAGTGACCATTTCCCTCTTGCACGTATTTCATTTATAGATTTCTTGAATGGTCAAAGTGATTACAAACTACCGGCCGGTCATAAATGGCCAAAGCTCATAAAGAGCACTTGAATAATAAAATGTACAATATATATATATTTCCATTTGCTTAGGCCTAGCTCGGTCTAGTCTTTTCCACCTATGAGCTGCAATAAATAATAAAATATCAATTCTATAACATACCTCTCCATTGGAAAGCAACTATCCTCAATTGCAAAGATAAAAATCTGCAAACAATACTTGTCAAAAACAATGATTAGAAATCTGTATCAAATAGTAAAAGAAAAATCCATAAAATTAGACAACATTGCTTATGCTTGTCGTCATCCACATACTACCTATTTTAGTGTCCCATACCACTAGAATAAGAAGTATATGTCATACCCTGATCAATGAGGATATCATTGGTCACACCCATCATTCAGTAATCAATTCTCATCAATCTCAAGTTCAACACTATCGCAATAGAAAATGATCATATATCCATTCCAAATCCAAATCCAAACATCTACCAACTTGTACCCATTTCAAATCCAAATCCAAATATCCTTCATTTAGTATACCCGAGGAACAAAATCATACCAGTTACAATGGTGGCCAACTGCAGCATGATTTTGTGATTGGTGTTGCCTAAATTGATGAATCTACACCAATAAGACGTGATTTGCACTAGAATGAGCATTTTACACACTACCTAAACCGGCAAATCTGTGTGCTTGTGACCAATGGACTAGACAAGACATAAAGGAGAAAATTATATTTTTTTTGTGATTGACACCATTATGCAGTATAACAAAGTACTTACAAGTTTGTTTTTTTTTTTGTTCAGTATCCCGGAGCACCTTAGCTCACATGATTAGCTACATAGCTTATTGACAAATCATCTCAATAAAAAGTTATTTCAATAAAGTAGAAGCCATGACCTTAGCAGTGTTTGAGTATTCAACTTAGAACACAATGAAGAGAAATGAAATATGAAAAGCGGAATGATGTATGTGATATACATACCATAAGGATATTTTGCGTCAAAATATGTACGTACCTGTGTGTGTGGCGAGCATGAGGCTCCAATCGTTAAGTTAAAAAAGAAATTAAGGCGGAACACAGATAAAAAGTTATCCCTTGCAAAAACGAAATGTGAGACAACTTAGCGAGAGTAAAAATTATGCAGTTCTAACTAAATAGCATAGATAGACTAAAGTCACAAACAAATAGAAAATGTAGGAACCCAAATCCGGTTTGATTGTATAGCTAAATTATATTGATTATTGAAAGACATTTACACTGATTAGCCTTGGAACGAGTAGAAAGGGAGAGAGTGAGAGGGCATGGGCAGATGCACCTCCTAGAGTGGAGTGCTACACCGGCACGGTGAGAGAGAAGAGATGAGAGGGAGAAGAATAGACACAGGCGCTGGGTGCAATCTCCCCCCATGCAAGAGTGACCATTTCCCTCTTGCACGTATTTCATTTATAGATTTCTTGACTGCTCAAAGTGATACAAACTGGCCGGCCGGTCATAAATGGCCAAAGCTCATAAAGAGCACTTGAATAATAAAATGTACAATATATATATATTTCCATTTGCATAGGCTAGCTCGATCTAGTCTTTTCCACGTGTCAGCTATGCAATAAATAATAAAATATCAATTCTATAACATATATAGTTCTCTATTTTATGACCCAACAAATCTCTCCAGCATTGCACAATCTGCTCCACTCCTCTCCTCATAGATACTGAAGGCTTTGTTGATCTTTTTCTTGCCAAAAGTCTATCAATCTCTTGAAATCTATTTTTGGAGAAGGGCACATAAAGGTCGCATCTGTGTACGTAAGCTTAAGGAGTGGATTTTGTAACTAGTTTGCAAAGATTGCCAATGTCTATGAGAGCATGAGCAAAAGGGAGCAAGCCATAATGCTCCTTTATACATTCTAGAGACTCTCACAGGGCATCATAGTGCAGTTGCAAGTATAGAAGGGAAAATGTATGCCAAATGTGGTGCGCTTGAGAAAGCATAGAAAGTGTTTCTTGTCCGGAATGTTGCCTCTTGGAACGCAACGATTGTGGGATGTGTGCAACATGAGCAGGGCTAGAAAGCTCTAGGCTGTTTTCAGCAAATGAAAATCGAAGTCATCTATCCAAATGCAATCGCCTACGCATGCATCTTGAAGGCATGTGGCTCTACGCAAGATGTTGATATGGGCATAAAAATTTAGGCTAATAGTGTTAATTAGGGGTTGTTGTTGAAAAAAGATGTTGTGCTTGGCAATTCCTTGGTCGATATGTATGCCAAATTTGGTTTGCTTGAGAAAGCACAAAAAATGCTTGAGGAGATTCTTGTTTGGAATGTTTCCTCTTAGAATGCACTGATTGCGAGATATGCACAACAAGAGCAAGGCCGGAAAGCTCTAGGATGTTTTAGTGGATGCAAAGAAAGTGTATATCTTCCTAGCTTTCGTATAGGCTGCATGCACGCATCATCTCTATATGGTTCTTTATTTACAAGTGCACACCAATGAATCCATCGGCATCTCCAAGATTGGACAATCTGCTCCACTCCACTCCTCATAGCAAGTGAAGGCTTTGTTCTTTTTCTTACCAAAAGTCTTTGAATCTCTTGAAATATATTTTTTTAAAAGGGCACATAAAGGTAAGGACATGGAAACATAGAGAGGCAAATACACATTGGGAGAATGCACTACAAGTATGGGCACCCAGAAGTGGATCTTGCAACCGGTTTGTAGAGATTACCTTTGTTTATGAGAGCACAAGGGAAAGGGAGCAAGCCATAATTCTCCTTTAGTGTGCTCTAGACATTCTAGAGAGTCTCCCTAGTCATCATAGTGCAGTTGCAAGTATAGAAGGGAAAATGTATGCCAAATGTGGTGCGCTTGAGAAAGCACAAAAAGTGTTGTTTGTCTAGAATGTCGCCTCTTGCAACGCACTGACTATGGGATGTGCACAATGAGAGAAGTTCTAAAAAGCTCTAGGCTATTTTTAGTAGATACAAAGCGAGGGTCTCTCCAGATGCAATCACCTACGCATGCATCTTGAAGGCATGTGGCTCTATGCAAGATGTAGATATGGGCACAAAACTTCACAATTAGTCAGAGGGTGTTGAAAAAAGATGTCGTGCTTGGAATTGTCTTGATCAATATACATGCCAAATGTGGTGCGCTTGAGAAAGCACAAAAATTTCTTGAGGAGCTTCCTGTCTAGAATGTCGCCTCTTGAAATGCACTAATTGCAGGACTATATTGTTAGTCGGATGCTGTTAAAAAAGATGTCATGCTTAGCATACATCCTCATTTTTAAATCTCGCTTCTCATGAATCCACGTGGAAGATCATGCCCAACTTTTTTTATGGACTGCGTGCCTCATCACTATATCACACGGGCATGGTCAATGGGATCAATGGTGGAGGAGGAAAAGGTGACATGCGTCAATTAGGACCGTCAGATCCGAGGTTGCTCCGAATTTACCAATTTTCCTGAATTTATAAATTTTCCCCGAATTTACTAATCGGCCCACATTTACAATATGACATACTCAAATTGCCTATTTTAACGTACGCATGAGGGTGTAGTGGTTAGTGCACATGGCTCGTGGTGGGGAGGTCGGGGGTTCGAGACATGGGGTGCGGATCGACCCGAATTTACCAAACACCCCGAATTTACCAAACGCGCATCCGACAACCCACATCACCTCAGTCGTTCATCCCATTTGAGCATGCCCATGCGAGATAGTGTGGAGGGACTGCATGCATGCATCAGCTCTATATAGTTCTCTTTTTTATGAATGCATGTTAGCAAATCCATTGGCATCTCGAGCATCGCACGATCTTCTCCCAACAAATCTCTCCAGAATCACACAATCCGCTCCACTCCTCTCCTCATAGCAACTGAAGGCTTTGTTCTCGTTCTTGCCAAAAGTCTTTGAATCTCTTGAAATTTGTTTTTGGATAAGTACATGTATAAATATGGCATTTGTGTACGTAAGCTTTGGAGAGCAGTATCTGTGGACAAGGAAACATAAAGAGGCAAAGACACATTGGGAGAATGCACTACAAATATGGGCACCCAAAACTAGAGCTTGCAACTGGTTTGATAGAAATTTCCTCTATCTATAAGAGCATGAGCAAAAGGGAGCAAGGCATAATGTTCCTTCAACATGCTCTAGACATTCTAGAGAGCCTCCCTGGGCATCGTAGTGTGGTTGCAGGTATAGAAGGGAAAATGTATGCCAAATGTGGTGCGCATGCGAAGCACAAAAAGTGCTTCCTGTCTGGAATTTTTCTTCTTGGAATGCTAGTGATTGCGATATGTGTGCAACAACAGCAGGGCCAGAAAGCTCTAGCCTATTTTTAGCACATGTGAAGCAAGGGCCTCTCCAGACACCCTACACATGCATCTTGAGGCATGTGGCTCTATGCAAGATGCTGCTATGGGCATAAAAATTCGGGCTGATATTGATATTTAGGGACTATTTTTGAAAAAAAGATGTTGTGCTTGGCATTGCCTTGGTTGATATGTATGCCAAATGTGGTGCGCTTGAGAAAGCATGAAAGATGGTGGAGGAGCTTCATGTCTAGAATGCATTGATTGCACGATTTGCACAATAAGAGTAGGCCCAAAAATCTCTAGGTTGTTTTTAGTGGATGCAAAACAAGTGTATGTCTCCAAATTCTATCACCTATAATTTTTTCTTGAAGGCATGTGGCTCTATGCAAGTGCTCAAGGAGCATTGTGTCCGCAGTGTGGACTCTTGGAATGCATTGATTGTAAGATTTTCCCAGGGCTAGAAAGCTCTAGTCTTTTTTTAGCAGATGAAAAGCGAGGGCCTCTCTCTAGGTTTTGTTTTTAAAAAGCAACATTGGCACAATAGGAGTAGGGCAAGAAAGCTCTAGGCTGTTTTTAGCTTCCTATCCACAGTGTGGCTCTTGGAATGCACTGATTGTTGGATTTGCCACAACAAAAATCTCTAGTATGTTTTTAGAAAATGCAATCACCTATGCATGCATCCTGAAGGCATGTGGCTCTACGCAAGATACTAACAGTTGGAATGCATTTTAGGAGAAGGATGGCATTCTTGTTGGTGCTTTGCTCGATATGTATGCCAAATGCAGTTCCCTCACAAAAGCACGAAAAGCTATTGAATGGAAGCTCCAGAATGCCGTCTCTTGGAGTGTGTTGATCTAGGGATATGTCCAACCTGACTATGGAAAGGAATCCCTAGGCTATTTTTACCAGCTATGAAGGGAAGGCCTTTCTCTAAAAATGCAATGACCATGCCATCATATGATCATCCTTTGGTTTGGTTATCTCTTTAAAAGCTTGCATCCTTAAACAAGACCTTCACATGGATGAGAATCCATGATGAGATTGCAAGATATACCAATTGGAGCAAGCAGGAAGCATGTCGGCAAGCTCACTCCCAAAGCTTTAGCCGACATCATCGTGTTGGTTAGGAGAATCAACAAATGAATGTCGAAACAGAATGTACGTAAAATACTTTGAATTCTCTACTCATTAATTAAGAACGCAGTGAAACGAACACATTAAAAATTGCATGTTGTCGTGAAAATGACATGTTTCATTGTATTATAAAAATTGGGGAGGACTATGCAAACTCCCCCATGCAAGGAGACTTGCATGTTTTCTTTTTTTTCCAAACATAGAAAAGGGGACAACGTCTAAAAGTGAACATATTTCAAACTATTTGTATAATCAATTTATATCAATTCTAACCTTTCTCATAGTTTTTTTGCGAAGTACACCAAATCAAAATTGGGGCATCACGATTGTAACATGTTAAGGAAGGTATCAATCAAAAAGCAAGGGAACATGTTTTGATGAAATTTATAAAGCTCTCTCTTTCTCTGTATCTCTCCCCATTTTCTTCTACAGGGATGTATTGTCTTATTCAATCTTCAAATGATACAACCACACTTACACAAATGACAATAATTCACACAATAATGTGAGATTGAATCAAAGAATCAATACAATCTAAAAGCTAAGGACAAATTTAGACATATCAAATTTGGGACATGTAGATCGTGTCGTTGTAAACACAGACCATGTCAACTTGAGGTATCAGGATTTGAGGATAACATATCACGAGCTCTCTCTCTCTCTCTCTCTCTCTCTCTCTCTCTCTCTCTCTCTCTCTCTCTCTCTCTCTCTCTCTCTCTCTCCCCCAAGCTTTTCTCTTCTAGAATCACTTCGATATTCAATACAAATGCGGCTAACGAAGCACTCTAGTTTAAAGTATTTATACACTTTATATAGCTCATTATAAAGGCGCACACACTTGAAAGACATCATTATTTGTATGCTTACAAGATATGTTTGCTGGTGCATGCTAACTAGCACAAAAAGCATGAAATGTTAACGTGCTTCCACCCATATACATTATTATCTCTCGTGCAACCACAATGGCTTGAATGCAAACTTGATCCTTAATCTGGTCAAAAAGAGTGAGAGTAATACAGGGGTTTTAGAGAGATGGTGGGGAAAGGGAAAATGACCAAGAGTGTAGCCTCACATGTGCACATTTCTTTGATCAAGAATGTCTATGCAAAGGGTTACCTAACAGGAGATCAGTTGCACTTGTTTTCGAAAGGGTACTTTGTGGCGCATTTCCTAGGGCCAAGGCATAAGCGACACTGCATATGCTAGGAAATGGAAAAAGATGATCATTTTGTGCTAATTATTGAGCTAATCCTTAGTCGATGCCCTAATTTGACCTCCTCCATAAGTGAAGTTATTGTTAACTATCGGCGGGCGAGTACTAACATATAGAGCTTGTAACAATCAACTCAAGCGCACACACACACACACACACACACACACAGAGTCCTAGCGAGTGAAGGTACGATACCAAATCATGATTATCTCTTCAGCCCACAAACCCGATGTTTTCTTGCAAGGCCTAGGAGGTGAAGGGTTCCTCACTTGTAGCACTTCAATTGTTGGTGTGAATCATGATATTGAGTCTGAGGTTGTCACATGGATTGATTCCACTATTATGCAATGGGGAAATTTCCCTCAATTGCATATCCTTGTGCTGCTTGGCACCATGCTCTATCTGCTTGTGTATGGTTTGAGCCTCGTCTAGTATGGCAAAAGATGTTGTTGTTGTAGGCCTTACCTCTCCATCAAGAATCTCCCCAATTTCTTGTTGTTGAATACTCAATCTAAGACTCCAAGCATTGCTCCAATCTTTCAAGTCGATGTTGTAACTTTGGGAAGTGGTGGGTTGTCGGTGATTGGGCTTCTGCCATTTCTTTGGTTGTATACATACTATTTTGGTTAGGTTGGATTCTGGGTGCTATGGAGAGTATGGAGAGCACATAACTTCCTCATGTTTCAAAAGATTCAAGTGGAGTATGTATCCTTCTTCAAAACTTCTCTTCAACAGTCTCTTTGAGTTGCCGGTGACTTGGATGAGGTCCCCTTTAGTCATTACGAGATCTACTTTGACTGTTTTTTATTTACTGCTTGTTATACTTTCTATGGGTTTTCCTCCTTTTGAGGTTTCCCCATTAATAATTCAATCTGACATTACTAAAAGAAAATGTGTGTGTGTGTGTGTGTGTGTGTGTGTGTGTGTGTGTGTGTGTGTGTGTGTGTGAGAGAGAGAGAGAGAGAGAGAGAGCACAATATACGTGGTTCACCCAATGTGGGCTACATCCACGGGAAAGCAGCCACTCAATGGCTTTGGTACTTCAAACAAGAAGTAGGTTACAAAGGGATTATACCCTTAATAGATCTCCCTCCTTGCTTCACTCTCACCACCTCACACCCACCTTGTTGCATCAACTTCACACTCCAAAATGTGTGTAGAAATGACCTCCTTTTATAGGCCGAAAGGGTTGCCCTCTCTCATGAGAGGCTACCGTATGTAGCCTTCCTTGTGTAGACAAGTCCAAATGGACTCTCCAATCCGCCCATGTGTGGTCGCCCTTGAGAAGACAAGTCTGCCTTTGAAATCGGCCATCAGCCATTGACTTCGGACCATCAGTCACCCGCCAACCGGCCAAACGATCTGCATTTTTCCGACCACATTCTAGCCGCCGTCCGATCATAATATTCCAGCAAAAAGGAATATTCCGACGAGTGATTTTCTTCACACACGATGGCTTCTCCTCATAACGGGGGCCTTACAAATGTGCATTTTTAATATAAAAAATTACAATGGGTAAATCAGGCTCCATACTTAACAATATCCCACTTGGAGACTGATCTCCACACCAAACCTATGACTGCTTTCCATCCTGGCTTCTTATCTTTAAATGTCGATTGAAGATGAGCAGAAGCTCAACTTCTCCTTGTTGACTACCTTTGTAAACATGTCTGCAAGATTTACACTTGTATACACCTTTCCTAGCTTTAGTTGTCCCTCTTCCAAAAGTGTGTGTATGAAGTGATATCTCACCTTAATGTGCTTTGTTATTGGATGAAAGGCTGAGTTCTTCGCAGATGGATAACACTTTTGCTATCACTGTACTATACAGGGATTTAATATTTACGTGATCACGTGAAATTTCTTGTGATCACAGTGTTTATTATCACATTTACATAATCACAATTAATGTGATCACAAAAAGGCCAATAAGTGGTGACATGGCAACCCACCAAAACCATGTCAGGGTTTGTGTTTTTCTCAAAGGGCCCATGAGGAAACTATAAGAATGTTAAACCAAGCCCACCAAGAAATGAAAAAACCCCAGTGGGAGTATTGAATTGGACAATTTCTATAGGTTAGAAGGAAGTCACATGAATATTTTACGTGATCATGTGCTTTGAAATGTAGCCACTCAATGTTATTAACGTAATCATGTATTTGTAATCACGTTAATGAAATCCCTCACTGTACAAGACACAATTGTCTTGTTTGAATCCAAGCTCTTCTAAGAATCTGTGAAGCCACATAATTTCTTTGCTTGCCTCCGTCATTGCTACATACTCTACTTCCGTGGTAGAAAGTGAAACCACTTTCTGCAGCTTTGAAGCCCAGCTTACTGCTGTGCCTCCAACCGTGAACACATAGCCAGTAGTGCTCCTTCGAGTATCTTTGTCACCTGCCATATCTGCATCAGCATACCCTTCTAGAAAAATATCAGTTCCTCCAAAATACAAAGCATTTGTTGTTGTCCCTTTTAGATACACAAGTATCCACTTCACAGCTTGCCAATGCTCTTTACCTAGTTTGTCCATGAACCTACTTACAACTCCCACTGCATGTGAAATGCCTCTGTCATTGCTACATACTCTGCTTCTGTGGTAGAAAGTGAGACCACTTTTTGCAGCTTTGAAGTTTAGCTTACTCTTGTGCCTCCAACCTTGAAGACATAGCCAGTAGTGCTCCTTCAAGTATCTTTGTCACCTACCATATCTGCATTAGCATACCCTTGAAGAAAAATATTAGTTCCTCCAAAATACAAAGCATTTGTTGTTGTCCCTTTCAAAATACGTAAGTATCCACTTCACAGCTTGCCACTGCTCTTTACCTAGTTTGTCCATGAACCTACTTACAACTCCCACTACATGTGAAATGCCTATCCTTGTCCAGACCATAGCATACATAAGAGAGCCTACCATTGCATCATATGAAACTTTAGACATATAGGCTATCTCCTCTTGTGTCTTTGGACACATGTCCTTGGTTAGCTTAGAGTGACCAACCAAAGGTGTAGAAACCGTTTTTGCATTTTGCATTGCAAACCTTTCTAGTACCTTCTTGATGTAATCCTCTTGAGATAGCTTTATTGTCTTCTTTGTCCTATCCCTTGATATCTTCATACCAAGTATCCTCTTTACAACACCTAAATCTTTCATTGAAAAAGATTTAAACAGCTCCTCTTTTAAGTCTTTGATGTCCTGCATGTTAGCACTTGCAATCAGCATGTCATCAACATACAAGATTAGGATGATGAACTTCCCATCTCCCAAATTCTTAGTACAGTGAAGATGCAATGAGCTGAGTTGCATCTTCTGAATCCATGATCTAGCATCCATCGATCGAACTTCAAGTACCATTGTCTTGATGCTTGCTTTAATCCATACAAGCTCTTCTTTAATCTACAAACCATTTTCTTCTTACCCCTTGAAGATCATTTTTACCAACAGGAGAAAATATTTCATTGAAGTCAATACCTTTCTTTTGATTAAACCCTTTTACCACAAGCCTAGACTTGTACCTTTTCTTCCCGCCTTCTTCTTCCTTCAGCTTGTACACCCATTTATTCTGAAGTTTCCACTTAGCTTTAGGAAACTCAACCAACTCCCATGTTTGGTTGCGATGTAATGAGTCCCTCTCCACTTGCATGCTCTTTATTCATTCTTCTTTGGATTCGTGCTGCATAGCTTCCTTGTATGATTTTGGCTCTCTAGAATCTGAGATCAAGAGATGATTGAAGGAAGGAATAAACCTTTTTGGAGGTCTTTTTGCTCTTGTAGATCTTCGGGGAATAGGTTGAGGCTCCTCATTTGGTTGACATTTTTGTACATTGTCACTGTTTTCACTCCTTGAGTCTTCACCGTCCTCAAGCTCCATGTACTCATCACCTGTTTCTTTTGTTTGTTTTCTTTCCAAGTAATCTTTGTACATATTTTGTTCATTGAAAATTACATCCCTACTTCTAAAGGTTTTGCCATCTTCAGGATTCCATAGGTGATACCCAAAGTCACCTTCTCCATAGCCAATGAAGAAACACTTTTTGGACTTTGCATCTAACTTTGATCTTAAGCTTCAACTCTATGTGCATGAAAGCCTCACACCCAAACACTTTGAGAAATGAATCATTCACCGGTTTATCTGTCTATGTCTTGTCTGGAACTCCCCCACCCAATCCCGTTGAGGGTGACTGGTTGATCAAATACACATACGTACTTATTTCTTCAGTCCAAAGCTTAAGCGGTAAGATTGCATGTAGCCGCATGCTTCGTGCTCGCACCATGATTGTTTTGTTTATCCTTTTAGAAATTCCATTTTGTTGAGGTCTCTTTGGGATTATCCTTTGCCTCTGAATGCCATTGCTAGCAAAAAATCTTTCAAAAGCTTGGTTGCAATATTTCCCTCCATTGTTGGATCTGAGGCATTTAACCTTGGTACCTACTTCATTCTCCACAAAGGCTTTCCACCTTTGAAATATGGAAAACACATTGGATTTGTTCTTCATGACATAAACCCATGTTTCTCTAGCTGCATCATCTATGAATGTTACATAGTACAATGAGCCACCAAGGAATGGTGTGCTTGCAGGACCCCAAACATCAAAATGAACCAATTCAAGTATTTTATTTTTTCTTTCATTTCTTGCTTTTAGGAATTTTACCATTTTTGTTTACCATAAACACAATCTTCATAGAACTCTAAGTCCACTTCTTTCAAACCTGGTAAAAGCTTCTTTGTTTGAAGGATTTGCATTCCTTTGGCATTCATATGCCCAAGCCGGTAGTGCCACATCGCACTGTCGACTTCTATAGTTGTTGCACAAGGTGAAGATTGCGAGCTGACATTACACAAGTAAAGTGTACCAACCTTTTCTTCTTTGGCAACCACCAAAGTTCCATTTGAGGTCTTCCACCATTTGTTTCCAAATGTAATGTTGTGACCTTCATCGTCTAATTGTAGAGATCAAATTCTTGCGAAGAGAAGGAACATTCCTAATATCTTTAAGCTTCCATTCATTTCCATTAGCAGTTTTGACACAAATTGTACCTTTGCCGACAATTTCACAAGCTTCATCGTCTCCCAGGTATACATACCCAAAATTATCTTTGGTGTAATCTTGGAAATGTTGCTTGTGTGGTATCTCATGGAATGAAGCCTCAGAATCTACTATCCAAGAATTAAACACATTGTCTAATGAGAGAATTTGAGCCTCTTGATCTACTTTCCCTGCCACATTGGCCTCCAATGTTGGCTTGTTGTCTTGAGACTTCGACTCCTCCTTCTTCTTCTTGGACCATCAATCCTTCTTGACGTGGCCCTTCTTGCTGCAGTTCCACCATTTAAGAACTGACTTTGTGCGTGACTTGCTCTGCGTTGAGCGATCACAACCCTTCTGGTTTTTGAACCTCCCTTTAGGCGTTCCTCTTGTTTCCACTGATAGTGCAGCACTTGATGATTTTCCTGTTCTTCTCCTTCGTATTTTCTCGCTTAGGAGAACATCCACAACATCATCAAACTTAAGAGTATTTGTGCCAGAGATAGAATTACTTGCAGCCATCACAAGGATGCCCCAACTATCTGGTAGAGACGATAGTATGAGGAGAGCTCGTACTTCGTCATCGAAATTGATTTTTTACCGATCGAAGTTAACTTATGTTGGTATTAAATTCATTTAGGTGTTGTGCAACTAAACCATTCTCTTCCATCTTCAGATTGAACAAGCTCCTCATGATGAGAAATACCTTATTGGATGCCGATGGTTTCTCGTAGAGGTCGTCAAGTGATTTCATCAAGTCCTCCGTGGTATTCATCTCCGAAACATTGAAGTCCACCATTGATGCCAACATTAGCCTGATTGTTCCTAATGCCGTTCGTTCAAGGGAAATCCATGCTTCATCTGCCATTGTTGCAGGCTTCTTTGCAAGACCGCCTAGTCGCAAATAAAGGTCCTTTTGGTAGAGATAGTTTTCAATCTGCATCTTCCAATGTTGGTAGTTTTTGCCATTGAACTTTTCGATCTTGAGCTTCCCTTACTCTGCCATTACTCCCACTCAATTCAAGGAATCCTTTCCTTGAGATACTTTAGCTACGAGCAAACCTTGCTCTGATACCAGTTGTTAGGAAATATGACGTAGCTAAGTAGATAATTGACTAGTTTACTTAATGAAGAGAGATAATTTTCACACATGAGATATTATAGAGTAGAGAGAGAGATAGAGAGCACACACAATATACCTACTTCACCTAATGTGGGATACATCCACGGAAAAGCAGCCACTCAATGGTTTTAGTACTTAAAACAAGAAGTAGGTTACAAAGGGATTATACTCTTAATAGAGCTCCCACCTTGCTTCGCTCTCACTACCTCACACCCACCTTGTTGCATCAACTTCACACTCCAAAATGTGTGTAGGAATGGCCTCCTTTTATAGGCCAAAAGGATTGCCCTCTCTCATGAGAGGCAGTCGTGTGAAGTCGTCCTTGTGTAGACAAGTCCAAATGGACTCTCCAATCGGCTCATGTGTGGCCGCCCTTAAGAAGACAAGCTTGCCTTTGAAATCGGTCACCGACCATTGAATTTGGCCACTAGCCATTGACTTCCGACCACTAGCCAACCGGCCAAATGATCGGCCGTTTTTCGACCACTTTCCGACCGTCGTCCGGTCATAATATTCCAACGAGTGATTTTCTTCACTCACGATGGCTTCTCCTCATAACGGGGGCCTTACAAATGTGTGTTTTTAATACAAAAATTTATAGGGGGTAAATCAGGCTCCATACTTATTGGCGGGGGGGGGGGGGGAAGAAATTCTTCTTACCACTAACATTCAAATGGTGAAATTGCTACCTCCATTTTTTTGGAGATAGGAGAGGACCAACTCTCCCTCCTTTCCTTGGAGAGGACGTGTGGTGGCCCGAAAAGGATTGTGAATATCATGTTGTTGCACTTGGTGTTTTACTAGGGTCGGTCTTGTTCAGGACATCTAATCGAGAGGCTCGGGCTCCAGATCAAAGGGGGTTTGCATGTGACAAATGGAGCTCTCCAAGTGGCACCTTTCGAGAGCATTGGGTTTCCTGGATGTTGGTGCATGGTGGCTACTTGATCCTGGTTGTCGGTGATGATGATCAGTTTGCACCCCAAAGTCTTCTAACGGGGCTTTGCTTGGTTGTGTCTAAGGTGGCGGACTATCCCCTTCCCTTGGGTTGTCTATTGTTTGTTGAGGACACTCTATGAGAGGTGGCAGGTCTTGCTAGGTGGTGGCATCCTTGGAAAACATATATAGGTTGTCTTTCTTTTTTATGTATGGTTCAAGCTCTGTATACAAGCCTAGTGACTCTTGAAATTGTGGTCTCATGGCATGTTGTATGCGTAAGAGGTGTAAAGTCCTAGGCTTTAATATGAGAATCTCACTTAATGTGAGCATTGCTATTAAAAAGAAAAGGCTTAAAAGAAACCTGTCAACGTCAACGGAAGTATCAGGATACTTGGAAGATGTAATGGCTCGGCATGTGCATGGAAAGAATCTGTAATTTATTGGTTATGATAATATGATCTACTCACCATTGTGGGTTTTTCCAAAAAAGGGAAAAAAAAAAGGCTTAAAAGAAACCTCAAAACTAATGTATCTCCTAGTCTTTGGCATATCTCACTCATGTGGGGCTTCAAAACATCAAAGATTAAAGAAAATCATTCCAGTGACAAAGGGAGTTAGGCATACATTTTACATCTTCTTTGATTTTTGTTAAAAAATACCCCCTTCATTTAGAAGGCTTACACGACATTTTTTTTAGTTTGTAAAATAATCCCTTCATTTAAGACCCTCGTATAATTATTTTTTCTCCCCTTTTTTTTGTTTTAGAATACCTATGTGAGTCTTTCAGAGTGCAAAAGTGCCATATGATGATGTAGTTTCGATGTATCACCTCCTGTCCAGACAGCTCTCGAGCCACTTACTACACAGGCTAGTACGAGTTTCGATCAGCCGCAGAGATCTCAAAGAGTCTCACATCCGTCAGAACGTTTTGTTCCAGGCGTGGATTTTGTTGTACTGACAGATAGTGGTGAGCCATTATGCTAGCCAATGATAAGGTTCAGTGGCAACATGCTATGAAGAGGGAGCTATCGAGTATTGCAAAGAAAAAAACATGGGAACTTGTTTCATGGCCAAAAGGTAGGAAAGCATTGCCTCGTAAATCGGTTTACAAGAAGAATATTGACAATTACAAAGCTCGTTTAGTGGCCAAAGGTTTCAAGCAAGAATATGGTGTCGATTTCCAGGAAATCTTTTGTCATAAAATCTAATATCTAACCAACCCAAATGATTTTCTCATATTAAATTGATCACTTAATGTGGGAGAATAAACGGGAACAAGTGTTAAGATATAGATATGTGCTTATAGATCTATCTCAACACGGGGCCAATAGTAAAGGGGCCCAAATGGGAGATGGTCTATCAAGAGCAAGGCTAACCAATGGAGCATAAGACCTTAGGTTTAGCTTCATTGAAGACCTCCAATAATGTGTGTAAAAGTCCTTTGACCTTAGGTAAGCTAGGGCTGAGCTTGAGGTGGGAACCCGGCCCAAGCTCGAGGTGCTTGACCTACTTGAGGTGCTTGTCGTGCTTGAGGTGTTTGTCCTGCTTGAGGTGCTTGATTAAGGTGCTTGAGGTGCTTGACTTACTCCATGCTTGAGGTGCTTGACTTGCCGCTTGATTAAGGTGCTTGAGGTGCCTTGACATGCTTGCCTGAGATGCTTGTGAGAATACCCTCTAGTCCAAGTGCCTTGTCATGCTTGATAACTAAGGTGCTTGAGCTCCTAAAGTCAAAAGCATCCCTACAAGAGGGGGGGCGAGCCCTTTTCCTAGGGATTAGAGAGA
This sequence comes from Adiantum capillus-veneris, assembly GCF_014529385.1. NCBI lineage: Eukaryota > Viridiplantae > Streptophyta > Polypodiopsida > Polypodiales > Pteridaceae > Adiantum > Adiantum capillus-veneris. Next base: position 61,888,227 of record NC_140942.1, on the reverse strand, counting down.
GAACACACATTCACACTCACAAGGGAAGCCCCAGCTTGAAGAGGCAGCAAGGACACATGTCAGGTCCCTACCCATGTTACCTTCATGTGTTGCTTGAAGCCTATTGGCTAGGCTTCAAAGGGGTCCAATGATAAATTACTTGAATTATCTAATTGTTTTTGCATTTATCAAGTCCTCTCTCTCAAAAGGGAAAGGGGGACACTTGTCCCAAGGCTACCCATGTTGCTTGTAATGGCTCCTGCTTGTGATTGGCTAGGCCTGGAGGGGTCCAATGAGCTTCAAGCATGAGCTACAAGGGGGGGTCGACCCAAGCAAGCTAGGGGGGTGCTTAGGGGGTATACTCACCCACACACACTCACAAACACTCTCATTGTGTACTATGCAAAGTGCAAGAACTCCCTCTCCTTCTCCAAGCAAGTAGAGGTTGAGAGCCTACACCAACACTCTTGGCTATGGAGTGCAAATCCATCCAAGAGCCATGCTTCAATGCTTGAGCTTGCCATCTAATTTCTTCTTCATTACTATGCTATTATGTATGCTAGCACAAGAGTTATGATAAGTGAGGAACTAACTCTTTCTCGTATGAAATGTTTCTTCTTCCTCTTCTCTACCCTCATTCCCTGCTAGCTCTCTCCACCTTCGAAGGTGTTTGAGGTCTTGGGACTGAGGCTTGGGATAGTTAAAGCTTTCTTCAAGTTTATGTTATGTTTGTGATGCATGAAGCCTTCCATCTTCATGGCATCACCTAGGTCACAAGGAACACAAAGACTGTATTGTAACAAGTCTCTCTTTATGGGAGAAATCATAATACAAATGCCTATTGGAGGGGGGACCGGATCCACATAAATCCGGCCCTCAACTGTTGTCACGTTCTCTAAATTCTCTCTCTTGCAAAAGTATTGTCTATGCCAAGTTAACTAATTGCTATGATTATGTTGCTATCTTCAATTATGTCAACCCGCTATGCTCACAAAATCATTTCTTGAAAGTACTCTCATTAAATTCCGCTACTCTCAAATTGAATAGGCAAATTCCATTACATATTTTCTCAAGTGATCAAGATGACCACACTGAGAATGTTGCTTGCTTTGGTTGCCACTAAAGATATGGAGCTTGATCAAATGGATGTTATTACAGCTTTCTTACATGGTGGTATCGAGGAAGAGATTTATATGCAGAAACCTGAAGGGTTTGTGCTAAAGGCCAAGGAACATTTGGTGTGTAAGCTTCTGAAAAGTCTCTATGGCTTGAAGCAATCATTCAGAGAATGGCATCAAAAGTTTGATGCATTTGTGTGTTCCCTAGGCTATAAGCGCAGTAATGAGGATCCATGTCTTTACGTGAAAAGACAACCCAATGGACAACTTATTGTACTTATCCTTTATGTACATGACATGCATATTGGTGGTCATTCCAAGAAGGACATTGCTGACTTGAAAACCAAGCTAAAAAGTCAATTTGACATGAAAGATTTGGTGAAGCCAATCACATTTTGGGTATGCGCATTACTCCTAACCATAAGAAGAGGTTTTTGTACCTTTTTCAAAAAGAGTATGTGCACAAGGTTCTTGATCATTTCAACATGCAAAAGGGGAAGGCTTTGAGTACTTCATTGCCTGCATATTTGAAACTTAGCAAGAACAAGTGTCCCAAATATGTTGAGGAAAAAGCTGCGATGGCTAAGGTTCCTTATGCTTCATCTTGTGGTAGCCTTATGTATGCCATGGTGGCTACAAGATCTGACATTGCACATGCAGTGGGAGTTGTCAGCAGATTTCTGTCTAACCCTAGTAAAAAGCATTGGATGCTGTCAAGTCGATTCTCACATACTTGAGTGGCACTGCAGATAGACAATTATGCTATGGTCATGGAGAGTCATCCATTCAGGGATTTGTAGACAGTGATTATGCAGGCTGTGTTGACAATCGTAAATCAACAACAGACTGGATTTACACATTTGATGATTCTGCGATTTCTTGGAGATCCATTCTTCAAAACTGTACATCCATTTCTACCATAGAGGCAGAGTATGTTGCTCTGAGTGAGGCATGCAAAGAAGCTATTTGGCTTGCTTGTGTAATGAAAGATCTTGGGTTGGAACAGTGTACACCAGTTCTTTATTGTGACAGTCAGAGTGCTATTGCCTTGGCTAACAATCCAGTGTTTCATTACAGAATGAAACACATTGATGTGTGTATTCATCTTCCTCTTCCGTTGCGGCTCCCGACTCCTACACTTGATCCCATTGATGTGCGTTATCACTTCAATCCTCATGAATGCCTGGAAAACAAGAGCCTTGATTTATCAAAGATTCCTATGTCAAAGAACACAGTGGATACACTCACTAAAAGTCTCTCCAGTCATTAGTTTCAGCACTGTCGTGAGCGATGGGTATTGGGTGAAGCGTGGTTCTCCTCCATTCTTATGGTCTCTCACATTGGCCATCAAGTGGGAGAATGTTAGGTTTAATGGCCATGTGACCGATCGCCCATCACTAACTGCTACTAACCCTAAGTGTACAGCTATACACTTGTGTGAGCCACTAACACAATACAATGTGTCTTGTGCCTAAGTGTATAAAATAGAGAAAAAAGAAACGGAATATATAAACCATGTTAAAGACCACCTTTGTATGTGACCTAAACCATAGTTGTGCTTCCACCCTTTGAGACAACAATTTTTAGTTCGCTAACATAAGATACACTCTCAATTGTGTACCTTCCTCTGTCCCCATGGCCCATTCTACGTTGTTAAATGAAATTAATAAGCGAGCGAAGATCGCAACGCAATTATGTACAAACATTTGTGAGACTTTGTTTGGTTAGTGAATGGGTTTATTCATTAAAGGACCTCATGTGATTATGATAGTATGAGGTAAAGGATGGGTAATATTGGTCTATGTCGGGCATATCAAACCAAGCAACTAATAGTTACCAAGGAGCCGATGTCATTGGATAAGACTTTCCTTACACAAACACAAATCGAGGCATAATTTACAAAGCTCAAAGTTGATAAGCTCACCATAGACCAACACTACCTCATTGTTACAGCATTTTGAGGAAATTCAAGATATTCTTCGTCATTGGCACCTTAGTGTGCATAATCAAAAGGTACTTTCTCTAGAAAAAGAAAAAAAATTATGTTGTCCTACACCTCTCACCAAATTTGGTTAACATCAATTCAATAGAGGGTCCTTGAATGAATAGATAAATACTTTTTTGAGCTACTCTCTTGACCATAACTACAGATGTTTTCCTATCTTACTTTGATGGATAATTCGAAATCAACACATCTTGCTAAAGGTGGTGGACATTGGACAATTATAAAAACCATCTCTGACTTAGTGTGCGACATGTCTAAAACTTATCCCCAACCACGTTCCTTGACATAATCATACTGCCCTTAAAATGACAGCATGCTCTCTTACATCTAGTCATGAACTCCTCAATCCAAAGCTTTTCCTCATCAGAATTGGTATCCTGGCTCAGAATGCTTGAACGGAGCACTTTGCACTCAATTCAAAGGAAGTTCAAAGAAGCTGACATGCAGTTATAAATCTTTTATTAGCTCAAAAAAAAAAAAAGATAGATTAGCTCTGCTGCCAAGGAACAAAAAGTTAAACTTTCTAGAGATCTTTACCAATTATCCTTGTTTTGAGATGTTAAATTTTTTTCTCTGATTGCCAATCAAAGATGCGCACTCCATGATGTGAGGCCCCATGAAGTGCATCAGCATATGGAGTTATAATTACGTCGTCGTGAGGAGTCACGAGCTCACACAATGTATCTCAAGTCCACATATAAGATGATACACAAAGATGTACAACCATAGTAATCCAAAAAGTCTGTAGAACTCAACTCAAAACAATTCTATGATGATATCACTTTGCCATCTGTGACAGGCAGTGGCACATTCCTTGTATGCACAACAGGATGTCATGTTTCCGTTGATATCACTTTGCCATATTCCCTGCATGTACAATAGGATGTCCTGTACCCTATATCATGTATAGAAACATAACAGCATGAAACAAACAAACAAGGTACCAATGTTTGCGGCAAAACAATTCACCCACATGTAACCTTTAACAATCATCATTAACACAAAGGCAAAATTACCAACACAAAAGAACCAACACAAATGCAAAAGTACTGCCCAGCATACCGAAACCACTTGCCATTAGAACCATCAAAAACGTACTTTTTCGCTATGAGGAGGTATCTCAAAATGGGCTAAAAGGTTAATGATGGTCTACCTATAGTCATTCAGAAGACTAGGGTCCTAACAAGACCAGGAGGCATTACAGCAGACCTTCCTCTACAATTTCCAGAATATTTGTCCTTGATAGTTTGATATGCTGAAGACGTGAGCAGGCTGTCTGAGCCCGCTTGATGGGCATTTCCCGAGATGCGCTTCACGCCCAGTATGTCGGAGAACTTTTGAAGCCCACATTTGAGATGAAAGCATGTAGTCTGCACAAGTCTAATGTCATAGACAGCACCGAAAAAATCTTGTACCTTTGCCTTGAACTCTGCATGCGTAACCGGCAGCAACTCCCCCGTCAAAAGCTTAAGCAGATAGGCAAAATCATAGTCCCCTTGGTAGCATATGTAGTGAATCTTCTTGTTGCGAACCAAATTGTACTTGACTAAGAGGCTACCAAATCTGCGCGAGTCAATGCCCTCCCGCCGATTTTTCTCAAAGTCAATGCCACTGGCTTTCAGCAGCTGGATGGATGTGTCCACATACAAGTCGGTGGTGATGTCGAAATCGCGGATGTTGAATTGCCAAACACAGTAAGCGCCATCAATCATGGGGAGCTCCCCGATGTCATTGGTGAGGGTGAGGCCGACCTGAATGAGCTTCATCTTGTCGACGTTGGCTCTGAGGGATTGGTAGATGCGTTCCTCTTCAGTGCTAGCGATGAGGTACACAGGGAAGGAGCCAGGGAACTCTGTATCGACGGAGATGTTGGGAAATTTACGCTTGAGTCTGTTGATGTGGACGAATTCCTTGCGCGCATCGCGATCCCAGACCTCGCGGATGCGGATGGTGGCGCCATCAGGGATAGACATGGCGGGGGCTGCAGAGAGGATTAGGGTTAGGGTTTTGTGATAGGATTAGGGTTTGCAGAGGAAGGTTGAAATCGGACGTGGATTTCTGCGCAAGGCAAGCATGGCAATCGAAAACGCCTTGCCTCTCTAGGGAGGGAAAAGCCCGCACGCGGTTATACAAACATAGAGAGACCGTCGGGGGAACTAAAGTAGGAGGCCAAGAAAAGCCTGCGCGCACACCTTGTGAAAAAGCTTGACTCCATCTTTTAAAACACGTTTCACACTCGGTTTGTGCTAAACGCGCCTCCTCTCAAATCTTTGTTGCATAGACAAATTTGGTTTGACTAGTCTTGGACTTCTTGCCGGGTTGCATGGTCAAGCCAAAAACTTACCTCAGACTCGCTCTTGGGCCCCATTGCTCTTTGTATCACAGGACACTCTCTCTGTGCATCCACAAGTGTCTGTCAATCACATATCTAGCCGCATTGCAATTGTTTGTGTCGCATATGTGTCAATTATGTATTAAATGGACTTGTGAACTGTTATAATTTGAACCTCAAGTCCATGAATAGCACAATCATAGCTCTTGCCACCCTCCAAAGCCCTCTCTAACTTGGTTGATCTTGATGCCGCAAAAATTGGCACACAACTTCAACTCAGAAGCTTGACATTCTTGTCCTTCGAGCCCTAGATATAAAGTTCTCTTTGAATTTGGTATATCATCTATGCTCACTCATGCAAAACATACGAACTATTCAACAACAATCACAATAGGTGATTTGTGTATTTCATCCATCCCACACTCCCAAAACAAACAAACACACACACACACACACCCTTGTAGCTTACAAAGAAATTGACACATCTATTTGTCTATAAACACAAGCGCACACACACACACACACACACCTTGTAGCCTACAAAGATATTGACACATCTATCTGCTTTCTCTCCTAAGGCTTGCTTAGTGAGACTCTTGGGTAGACTTGTACGCCTTTTCGCCTTCTCCTCTAATGCCTAATTTAGCAAACAAAAGAGCACAAATAAAAGTGTCTTTAGTTTTGGGCTTTTTAAAAGATACCTCAAAGGAAAAGAGAGTTAGCTTGAGATTTGAAATTTTATTAATTTCATTGATTTATTTTTTTTTCTGCCATGCTAAAGGCCTTAATATCTATAGGGGTGAAGGCCATTCAATTCTAATTCTAAGTGAAGTGTTTTGACATATGACCCTCAAAAGAGCCCAAAAGTTTTGAAAAGAAGAAAGAAAAAAAAAAAAGTCATATCCTTTCCAATGCTATTTCCCAATAGTACATTCATTTATTTGTTTTTAGTATGCCTATAACTGATTTAGAGAACAAAATAGTAAAGATTATATTCATAAAAGTTTGATCCATATATAGACTTTTTTTATTTAAGAATTTCACAAAAGATTTATTTTATTTTTTTAAAATAAAGACATTAAAATAATTTTTGTTTTAGTTTTTCAATATGTTTTTATTTTATTTTATTTACAGATGATAGTGTGCAATGTACTCCTTTCATCTTATTATTTAAATGCTAATATATAAACCACTCGTGATTAATAAATATATAATGAATAGTATATTATATATTTTTATTTTATTTTTTATTTTTTTTCAAATAATAATGTGCAATGTACATCTATCATTTTATTATTAAAATGAGACTTTTCATAATAAATAAACCGTTTGTGTATAGTGAATAATATAATTTTATATTAAAAACAATAAAAATTATGTGTAATTATTAAAAGCACTTATTTAAACTTACTCTCTATAAATCTCATCCCCTTTAACTTAACGGACCTTGGTGCCTCCTAACGTCGTTATAATCTTTGTCAAGTGATGGGTCTTTTCATAACTTGACTTTTCTTTCGTTTCATTTTATTCTTTTAAAATGCCACTGTGAACCTTAACTTTGTTAACAATAGTTTATTGTACAAACAATCAACAATTTCCAATGAGACTGTAAAATTTTGCAAGAATTTCATAATTTCGTGTAAGGAAAATTTCATTAAGAGCAGTTTAGCATGATTCATGAACTTCATGCATGATTTCAAGCTTTTCTTTTTTCCATGCTCACGATTGTGAGTGTAAATGTTATATCAAGTCGCAAAAGAATGTACAATAAACATCAAAGCATTCCATGTGGATGAGGGGACAATATTCCCAAAAAAAAAAAGAGCCTTACAATTATAAAGTAGATGATCTTATTTTTTTTCTACTATTTGTTTTTATAGCAAAACTCACATTCGTGAGTGAATTGTATGAAGCATAGCATAAAATTACAAAACCAACATCAAGCTCGTATCAAGCCTTGAAGTGCTTAAGATTACAAGTTGTATGCTTCATGTCTCTTCTCGAGGCCTAACACCATAGTATGTAATCTCTCTCTCTCTCTCTCTCTCTCTCTCTCTCTCTCTCTCTCGTGTTGTGTGAACGGGGACTACAGGGCACACAAGCTAGATCAAGCAGCTCACTCCATGTGTCATGCACCCAGAAGGGCCACACTTAGACAACAAGGTGAAAGGGTGAAAGACCAATTGACAAAATAAAACAAGAATATTTTAATACTTTGTCAAAAAAAGATAGGTCTAATAATAAGCATAGGAAAGCTTAAAACAATTTAATGAAATGTACCTGTATGAGACCCTTGAATGAAAAGGCTCTTTTAAAAAGTAAAATATTAAGAAAACTTTGAATAAGTCAAACTCTATAATGGACTTCTTAATCTGGCCATTATTATGGTAATCAATTTTTTTTTTTTGTGTGTGTGTGTGTGTGTGTGTGTGTTTTTTTGTTTTTTGGGGGGCACTATCCCATGGAAATTGGAAGCAATAGTTCATTCGGTAGCACCCCACTTTCAGCTTTCACGTGAGAGGGTTGAGTTGGTGCTAAGTCATCACATAAGTCTAATGTGGGTGGACTCATGCTTCATTTTGGAGGTGCTTCACATCCAAGCATAGAGTCAAATTGACAATTCCACCTACAATGTAATCAACTTCCATGAGCCTTTACACTTCAATCACCATCATGTTTGCCACCCACCTCTCTCCCTCCCTCCCTCTCTCTCTCTCTCTCTCTCTCTCTCTCACTCTCTCTCTCTCACACACACACAAGACAACGTGTTGGACAAAATGCTTGTTGTGCATACACTTACATGTGCATATAGGAGCCGTTTAGGAAGTGCTTTCTAGAAGGATACGACATCCATTTTCATAAAGTGCATTTCAATGCATACAAGTAGATTACCATAGTCAATTGCAATCAAGAACCTCATTCTTCAAAATGTCTTCTTTGACAATTCCATGCAGCACACACAAACCATGGGACCTTCAAATTTGACTTGTGAAAGAGGGACATGACCCCTTGCGATTAACCTTTTGGCTGCATCATCTGAACCCAACCTATCTAAGTGTGTTAAGACCTGCCAAAACTAATAGCTTGGTTGTATAGCTGTATTTTCTTCAATCAGAGTGGTTCAGTTTTGAATGCCCAATATCTTGCAAAAGGCTTCTTCTCAATAGAATTCATTGACGAGGCGACTATGACTAAAATCTTAGCCAAAAGCCCATTGTACTTCAATTAGGTGCTTAATTTAAGTGTAAAAAATTCAGACACTTTGCAAGGTCCTGTCCCATTGCCTCAGCCATGGCAGTTGGCCCATTTTGGGAAAATTTAAAAAGTGTGTAACTCTAATCTTCAATGCTTCTTCATATTCATCTTCGATGTGCATTCATAAGGCTTTGGTCTTTAGAAACTCCTATTAATTGACGTCGACTCAAAGATAGAAAGAGAGGCCCATTTTCTTGCACGGTGGAAATCAGAGTAGAGGAGAGAGAGAGAGAGAGAGAGAGAGAGTAAATGTTTGCGATGGTGGTCCCAGGAACAACGAGCAAAGAGAGATAAGATGGGCACGTGCGAGGAGGGGAAGAGAGAGAATGAGAGATTACGAGCCACATGGTGTTGCTTTTGGCGATTGTAGACTTGGTGTGCATAGTATGAAAAGAAAGCAAGATAGGAGAGCGAGAGTTAGAGAGAGAAGGAGTGAGAGAGATAGTGTGGGTGTGTGGAAACGATGCCAGCCACCAAGAGCATGATAGAGAAAGGTCGGTAGTAGCTGGTGAGAAGAGGGACAGGAAAAAAAAGAAAATTGTGTGCGTGTGTTTTCTCTTATTCCACAACCTCTAAAGGCCTAATTTTAAGTGTGTGTGGGGGTGGTAGAGCACACATAATAAGTTTGTGCAATCGAAGAGAGAGAAAGAGGGTATAGTTGAGAGAGAGTTATTGAGCGTTATTTTTTTCTCAAGGGAGGAGAGAAAGAAGAAGAGAGAGATTGGAGAGGAGTGAAGGGATAATAAGCAAAGCTTATTTATTGGGGGAGTTTTTTTTTTAAATTAAAACCTTAATCACAATAAGAGAAAGTTCTCATCGAAACGACTCGTTGAAATCGATTTTTTGCCAAACCCCAAAGTTTCACCCTCAAATTCATATTGAGCATCGAAGTGTCGTTGGAGCGTGGTTGAGAAGCTTGTGAAAAATCATCGGCTTAAGCCGAGATCAATTTTTTCAACTTTATTTTTTAAAATCCTCAAAAATTAGTCAAAACTCAAAAATTCTAAAAACCTCAAAAAATCAGCGACAATCACATTCAAACACTTTCAACATGTCAATTATGACAAAATCACCAAACCGGTCCTCGAAAATAGCAAAATGCACAAAACATGACCAATGAGGGCACAAAAGTGCTCGAAATCATGCCGTAATAACACATCCAAAGCATCTCATCAAGATTGCAGATTAACAATTTTTTTATGGAATGAATTGAAAATTAATGCAAAAATTAGCCAAAATTGCCAAAAAAAAATACAAACAATATCTGAAAAACTTTTGACACATATCGATGAATTGTGCATTTAAATAAAATTACAATTAACATCTCAATGTAATTGCCAATTCATGTTGCCAATAAAAATCACAACTATGCAATTAAACCGACAAAATTAGGTCAAAATTTGACGTAATGGGAGTGTGTAAACCCTGTTTTGAGCTCAAGAACGTAGAAATTAGTGATTACACACATCAATTTTGCACTCAAACATAAAATTAATCATGCACATTAGCCAATTGTTATGCGTACACCCGCATACTAATAATTGACAGTTTTTATCAATTTCTAGGTGATGAACCACGTGTTAATCATGTCCAAATTGCAAATTGAACACACAAATGTCTAATTGGGCATGGCCACATCAGATTTGAAAAATCACTAAGCACACATTGATTTTTTGGCGGAACACACAAGGGCAAATTAGTGCATACACCTAAAATTAGTCATACAAACACTCAATTAGAGTACTCGCACACACACTTGATCGTAGTGCACACAATTGCAATTTACCATTCAAGCATGCAATTAGCAAATAAACAATGAAAATTAGTACATGAAACCATCAATTTATGCACATTTGATTCTAGAAAACTTTTGGCATTGCTACAGCATGCAAAAGCACACATCCAAAATCCAAAATCATAAAATCAACAATGGCTACGCATACCGTATAAGTTTTAAATTCAATGGCACCATCCAATTGCCGATTTCTCAATGTGTAGGCCAATTTCGTCCATGCTCCAAGCCCTAATCTTGCATTCCAAAATCAACAAATGGTTTTGTGATGATCAGCACAAATCGACATTGTTAGAATGCAGTCCAAGCCTCTAATTAGGACAATATCAAAGCATGTTAGTTCAATTAGTAGAAAATTAGTGTGTAATCTAGCACAATTAATGAAAGTATCAAGACAGTAGCGAGAAACTAGAGCGTGTAGGCACACAATTAGCAAGAATTGGTATCAAATCAGGGAAAATTGAACACAATTCCATATGCACACACATTCAAAATCCACAAAACAACAAACACACAATTTGAAATTCGTGAAAATTTTAATGAGAAAACCAATTTGATTATGCCATAATTACACTAATGTAGGCCATCAATCCCCAACAATGGCGCCAAATGTTGCGGGTACCATCGTAGCATAGCTCCAATGACCAACAATAAATCTCAATCCAAAGAAAGTTACTAGTATTTTTTGCAAATTATTAGTATTTTTTTGCTAATTTATTGCCCAAAATTTTTAATTTTTATCCAAAAACGACAAAAAGAAAATATTTTGATGCAAAATATAAATCCAAACTGTGTGTTCCGTACCGATGAGTTTTCATTGACTTTTTGGCTTTTTTGGGTATTTTTGCGTAATTTTTGAATTTCGAACAAATTTTTTAACTTTTTTCATTGTTTTCTTTTTTTTTAAAACAATAATAAGGAAATTTTTCAGCTAGTGCATGGAGGCATGGAGTCAAGAGAAATTCAAGAAGAGGATCCTAATCAAGAGACAAGAATAAGGGAATGTAATGCTAATAGTGAATGCTACTCAATGTCTACTCTCTACTCTACTCTAATCTCACAAATAAGGTGGACAATAGTGCACACTCTCATTAATCACTCACACACATAGATAAATAGCTCAAATAGCTCACAAATCAAGTGAAAGAGAAGAGCCATGAGAGCGGGAAGCAACAATTAGAGACTAATTAGCACTTAACTACACACCATTAATACAAATGACAAAGAGATAGAAAAGTAAGAGCACGCCATAGGAAGAGTGGAATCACAAAAGGAAGCTCCACTACAAGCATCACCATCTCCACATTCCTCACAAGCTTTCCATGAAAGCTCTACTTTTGAGAGGATAAGTAAAAAAATGACCTAACTTTCACTTTTATACCTAGGGCATAAAAAATATGTTTGGCCTCCCATGAGATGCATAGAATTGTGTGCATCTCTACAACTCCTCCTAGGCATCATGGTAGCATCAAATATACAATCTAGAACTCATATAGAGCCCGTAAATACATCAAAAGTGTATATACAAATGATATGTCTGTCAGAAATGAAGCATTGTATGCTTAAAATAGCATCACTAAAGGTCTTTTGTTGCTTCATGTTGTCACTGCTAATAGAATCCCTCAATGCCAACTTTTTCCTTCAATAATCCTCTCTTTGAGGATTCAAAATTACTTATACCAGACAAAATGTTTGTAGTAAGAACAAGAATGTAAAAAGTCAAGTTGCTAGGGTGCAAAAAACACTCTTTGTCATAGTGAGAGTTGGGTTGTTGACCCAAAAAATGAGCAAAGCATTAGTCCCAAAGCTTCAAGTCTTATTAAACTATGTGCTAAGAGTCGTGGTTATTAGGCTTACGCTCAAGCTAGAGAGTTTCAAATAGCTAAGTCGTGTCGCTCATGTTGGAAGAGATGAGCATACGAGTCGAAGTTTATTAATTTAATCATGGTGGAGTGAGTCTATCATTCATGCAAAATGCACAATAAGATAAGAGCACCTATAATAGACAACAAAAACCCTTCCTAAAAGAGTGCTAGCTTGTAAATCCATGTCATATGATTTTATAGCTACACTTTCTTTCTAAAGAACCCCTCAAAAATCTTTCTTGCACAGCATATCATTTTCCATGCATTTCTATGTATTCATATAGGATGTCCCATCATTGGACATATGCATTAAACACTCTTTTTTGCTTCCACCTATGCACTTGAGGGACTACAATAGGCAAACTAGCTTCCCATATTGCTACCCTCATATTTATTGCTCTCTTATTTCTATATCCATCAGCAAATAGTCCCTTCAGTTCTATATTAATATTTCCCATGCTAATAAGCACTTTAATAATGCATGTATTCCAAAGGTACTTTTTTCCACTAGTTTTTTTTCGCTTTGGTCATCCAAGTATTAGAACCTAATTTAGATCCTCACCATTCTACTTCCTTTGCACATACTCTTATAAACAAACAAAATTCTCGCCATTATGCTACTACAATAGACAATGCGACATCATCTCTCACATTAGAGACAAATTTGGACATTCAAAATGCTACAAAAAAATGAACCTCATCAGAAAATTCATTGACCAATGATGAAAATATAGCCCATCGACAATCAATCAACAACCTTCCAACTTGCTCAAACGCTTCTCAACAATGCCCAAGGGCAGGCACTAAAATTAGAAGGAGGAAATGTTAAATGTGGTGACGTGAGTTAAGAGGAGTTGCTAAAAGGCCCAACCTTGCAAGTTCACATCAAAGACAAATACGAAAAAGCAGTAAAGATTGGAGTTACAAATTTTCTCAATGCCCTAATTAAAAAGAGAGGTGCAAAAACTACAAGATATAGTAAAAAAGAAAGTTTGTTGCAATGTGGCACTAATACGCAAGGAATTTTGTTGCAATGTGGGACTAATGGCTCACAATTGCACCCAAAATGCAACCCTTTCCTAAGAAGGGAAGTTTTTTTAAGGCCTTCAAAATGAAAAGTAGAGTCAAACTTCAAATTTGAGGGTTGATTGGCATTTTGAAAAAATAAAATAAAAAGGAAGAACAATAAAAGAAATAAAATGAAGTAAACCATTGACAAATAAAAAAAATTCAATGTTTTTATAAGAAAAGACAGTTTAGTAAGCATAGAAAATAATAAAACAATTCAATGAGATGGACCTTTATGAAGCTTTTTCTCTTCCAAACTCACAATTGTGAGTGGAGATGTTACATTAAATCAACAAAGAAATGTAAAAATTACCTCAAGCACAGCTTGTGCCTTGAGGGAACATCCCTACCAAAGAAGGATAGACACAAGAGAGCTACTAAGATAGATACAATGAAGGGTACCAACCACGAGATGGTTTTGAGAGATTTCTTCTGGTCTTTAAATTCTTGAGTTACCCATGGTGATGAGCACATCCATATTTTCTCATACAATCGCTGAGAAGACAATTGTCGAGAGGTCTATTCTAGAGATGCAACAATACTGATCTTCCAAAAATGCAGAAGAAGCCATTTTGGGTGCAGAGGTTGGCCAGGCTGGGATGGAATCTAGTCATTGCAATCGTCTTTCATGGTGCCAACTAGCCAAGAGCGAGATGGCTTGCACCGTTTGAACCCACTCACCAAAGCTCCTCCTACTTTTTCCAATAGAAATTATCACATCCTTGCTTTGTTGGACAATCAGATTGTTGAAGAATTAGGACAAGACACTTTTAGGCTGAAGGATGTGTTTGGAACTCCCGTATTGAAGCCGATGAATAAATTTTGACTAAAAAAGTGTTATGGGAAGATCCCTTATATCCCTCATTGGATGGTGAGTAAAGTTGAGGAGATAGCAGTTAAACGGGTAGAGGTTGTACCACAGGCCACAAAGGAAGCCTCAATGGATTTTGTTGGTTGTCAAGTGATCAATCATGATTCATGGCTGCGGATTTATTGAATGTGGAATGCGGAAAGGTACATAGAAAGGTCACATTGCGAAATTAATGAGCAGATTTGTCATATGAGAGATCATCTTTTGGGGGTCCTTAATATCTCAATGGGATGTTCAAGTGTGCCATATGTGAGGAGGCTTAAGTCAAGTGCGCCTTTTGAGGATACTCATTACTCATGCAACTTGCATAATAAGGAGAAGTTGAATGATAAAAGCATAAGGGAGCATACGATTTTGCTTGTACATGCATTTAAATCCCTTGTATGTGAGTGTTTGCTATCACATATCACCATGTTTTACACAATTTGAAGAAGCAGTAGTTGGCTGACAGGCAAGAGCTCACAAAGTGAATCAATGACACAAACATGCTCCATGACCACTACGATGGAGGAGCTCCTGCACCCAAGGCGAGCCATCTTAACTATTGTTGATAAAAGCGAGGAAGCTGAGTCTGGTGGAGATAATTTAGCAAAGGAGATTGATGTAGATGAGGGCTTGGATGTGCATGATAAGGAAACTCACGTTTGGTTGCGGCGAATTGGTCTTTATGGCTATGCATGTTTGCCATGGGGGCTTTGGGAGAAGAATGATTTTGTAGAAAAGCAGTTATGCCATCTTAGGGAGAGCTCGGGCTACATTTGTGGATGATAAGGAGGTTATGCCTCAATTAATTGCATAAGTTTTCAAATTGCATCATAATCAGGGGAAAAAATTGAAGAAGATTATTGATGTCACCCCATGAGGGTAGAAGTTGGAGCACTAGAAGGGAGTAGGTCATACTACATGTTTCGGAATTGCGGAAAACTCTACAGTGTGCATTTGTTTTGGTACTTGGATGAGCTGTGTTTGTTGGCGAAGTCATCGTATATGTCCAAAGAGACTTTTGCACCCTTGTATCATGCAGTGAGGGGAGTAACAGTAGACTGGGCTACATTCATCTTTGATCGGATGTAGTTGATGGAGCCTCAAGACAAGAGGAGGCCTCCATCTCTTGCAAAGGTATCACCTTATCTGGTGGCAATCTTTTCTCATGTGTTACAGGTGTCACTAGGTACGTCGGTATCACCGGCACGTTTTATCAGATGACTAGATCAAGGTATTTTGAGTGAGATCAAGAAGAGGAAATTTGAATGGGAGCCACAGTCACTTGGAAAGTCAAAGAGTGGAATGCGGCTAGCTGTGAAGAATCTGGAAGGGAGCCCCAATAAGGAAAAGGATGCAATGAAGATACTCTATTTCCTCAGCTACATGTGGTGCCTAGATCGGATTGTTGGACAACGACCATCACCTTGTTACTTCATAAGCATAAAGACAGATTCAAAACTTTGGCCTCTCAGTATTCCATGTGGCAGCACTTTTCAAACAATTAGTTGTCTAATATAGCTCCTATGGTTTTAGACTCTTGTACAATGTAAATCAGCTTGGCGTTTGCTTCTTCTTCTGCAAGGCTTTCCAACAGCTGAAGTTGCACATGTGTAGCATCTGGAGCCATTTTTGCAAGTGTTTCCTGTGTGTCTTCTTTGTCATCATCAAGATACATCTTCTTCTAAAGATCTTCTTGCTCTGCTGTAGACCCCTTGGAGCACCTCGATAGCTTCTTGCATGACGTTTTGAATTCAAGGAATCAAATTACAATGTTAAGGCTAGAGCTAGAGGTTGCGAGGTTTGTGAAGAGTCCGAAGCAGCAACGATTGATTTTGAATCCAATGTCTCTTCATCGTGTTGCCCAACACTATCCATGGCACTAGACAACAATATTCCACCATCTCCATCACAAATTCTTTTGGTGAAAACTCTAGAAACTAGAGTGCTAAAGCTAGCAGGTATACCTGTTGATTTCATATTTGACTCAAACCCGCATCATCGCCACCTGGGAAGCTTGCGATTAGGCAAAGAACAAGGGCGAGTTCCATTGGCAACAATGATTAGACTACTTCAGGAAGGATGACCCCGATCAAATCTGATGGACAAATACAACAAAGCTAGGGCACACATCTTTAGCAATATTAGTGATATATTATTATAAAGAGCGATGAGTGCCTTAATGATGCAACAAGCAGTAGTGGATCTGAAAAAGATGAATATGACAAGTTAAGGCAGTGAGCCAGTGGCAGTCTTTAGAGATAGAGATAAGGATATGAAAAAACCTGCAAGGTTCTAACACAAAAAATAGGTTGCGAACAAGCAAAAAATAAAGGTCGCTACATTTGGGCTTGGTGGTATTGGGAGGGGTATGTATGACTATTGCGGACTCTTAGCAGCAGGCCATCGTGGACCCAACAAGGGGGCCACAAGATGTGCACCGTTAAGAAAGTTCAGGGAGCAGATCCAACACAGCAGGGCATTAGCCCCTCACTCTCATATATTTTGAGCTTTGGTGCCTGCAAAGGATTGTGGTACCAATCCCTCTCCTTGAGGGTCAAGTTGACATTGATCCTGGGAGAGCTATCATGTAGCATGGCTGATTATTGTAGGGTTTAATAAGTAGGTTGTTGAACAAGCCGTGAAGAAAGGCCTTTCCTTCACACTTGATGGGCATCCTTTTTTCGATGTCTCTTCGGGCGCGTTGATTGTAGGAAATTCCCAACATGGTTGTGAGAGGACCGAATGAGAAGAAAATACCTCTTTATATAGGCAAATACTTTGAAAGCATCACCCTTCCTAAGATGTTGACAAGGGTGAGAGAATTCATGATGAGAGTGCTAGAAAGATATCATTCTTTGGAGCAAATGCCTCTCTCTAAATGAAATCTCCTTTGCTTGCACCTCTCACCTTCTGCAAGATCTTCACATGGGGAAGAGAATTCATGATGATATTCCTACATAGAGGATGTTGGAGAAACATGTGCTTGGCAATGCTTTGGTGAACATGTATGTCAAATGTGAGGTCCTTATGAAAGCGCATAAAGTTCTTGATGATATTTGGAATGGGAGTTGGTCTCTTTAGACAGCTATTCCAGTGTTAGAGTTCAGAGCTACTGATTATCTAGGTGGTTCAATTATTAAGGACTGGAATTAAGTGCTGGACTGAAACAGAGAGCTGAACTGAAAAATTGTAATGAAATGGGAGACACAAACTGAAAGACTGGGAATGGTATTATAAGTTCAGATCGGTAGTACAAAAATAATCAGTATAGTGTACACTATCTGATTCTTAGATGGAACTACCCAGTATCCTTCCACTGAACCTGCTTTCTCTTGCCCTTCTTCTTTGTTGGTGCCTCAGAAGTCCCAGTGCCAACATTGTCCTTTTGAATAAGTCTGTAAATGGCCCCATGCTCAAGCTGATCTCGCCTTTCTATGGTTATCTCGATTTTCCCCTCCTTTTCCACATTTAGTTTTTTATCTCCACCAAATTTGGTAGGTATACTTTTCATAGTGTCTATATGTCACCCATTCACTTGTACTTTGAAATTGATATGTTGGGCAAGGTGTAAGTTAGTTTCAATCACTTGACCAAGTAGGAAATTGATGAGGATAATCTCTATAGCTCCAATGAGTGTGAAACCTTGTGGGTAGGGCTTGATAATTTAGGGTATCACATATATAGCTTCAAAACAATCTTTGATGTCATGAAAATCACGATTTTCTCCTTGTTTTTCAAATTTGACTTCTAAATTGAGTGATACTTGGTCAGCACCTTGTACTTGATTCTTTAAGATAGTTGGTCACCTTGCACTTGATTTGGACTACTTTCACTAGTTTGGGACTAGTTTCAGGCCTTAATTTTGAGGGAATTTTGTCATAGGTCATGGTGACTTCCATTTCATAGGGTCTCTTCTTAAAACTAGTTTCTAGCCTAAAGTGGATATTAAGCATAGTAAATCAACTCCATATTATCCGAGGTGCAATGGTCAAGCAGAGAGAAGTAATAAAGCCATCAAGAATATTCTGGCTAAGATTGTTCAAAAAGAGCCACACCGGTGGGATATCAAGCTCCAAGCTGCTCTATGGGCCTACAGAACAACTTATAAAGTCACCACTAGAATGACACCTTTCAGAATGATGTATGTATTGAAGCTGTAGTGCCTATTGAATTTGTAATTCCTAGTCTCAGAATGGCAATTGAATATGGATTAGATTTTAATCATAATCTCAAATAGTCTGGAGGAATTATTGCAACTTGATGAGTTACAATAAAT
Source organism: Adiantum capillus-veneris (assembly GCF_014529385.1). NCBI lineage: Eukaryota > Viridiplantae > Streptophyta > Polypodiopsida > Polypodiales > Pteridaceae > Adiantum > Adiantum capillus-veneris. The sequence continues at coordinate 61,869,681 of NC_140942.1, read as the reverse complement.
AGCCATGCTGGAACAAGAGATTGTTCCTCAACGCAGAAAGCAATGGCATGACAAAAGGATAAAGGTTAAGGAGTTTCAAAAGGGTGACTTGGTTTTGCTATATCAATCCAAAATGGGTCCTAAGAAACCAAATTTAAAGATAGCTTGGGCTGGTCCATTTGAAGTTGATTGGGTATTTTCAAATGGCACAGTGAGGCTGAACAACTTATCTAAATTACTGTTGCCAGGTGTTTATAATGGAGCCAAGATCAATTTATATTATTCTAATGACAAGGATACTTCCGGAGGTGATCATATTGGTATTCCAGGAACTAATGACCAGGGATTGTCCGATTCCGCTATTTTAAATCTTTTCCATGTCAATCCACCAGTAAAGTCTTAGTATGACAAACCAGTACCAGTAACAAAGCGAGTGGAGTTTCAAAATCAGTACCAGTTTCTATGGGAAAAAGGGCCAATTGGAATAATTATGGTAATCATGAAGGCGATTATGGAACAGCATGGCCAATGCATGTGTGCCACGTCGCCACCAGCGTACATAACTCTAGGAATGGTAAGTAGTGGAGCTTTTATGGCACGTATACGTATAAAAGTGAGGTGTGTGGGCACTCTTCCTCACATGTATCTTGCACGACAACTACCTGCTATCACGGACTCGCCATCGCCAAGCTCCAAGAATTATTCGCTCCAACCTGAAACCTCCTTGTCGACAACTTTTGTTGGTCCCTATCCGACAGTACCTGATACACCTCGCTGCGGGTTAGCATACACAAGTAAGTCTTCTTCCTCTACAACTTCGCAGTCATGGCAGGATATGGGTCCCAAGAAAGTGTTAGAGAAGATGCAGGACACAATGGGTGAGACTGCAACAGTCATCGCTTCTATTCAGGCCTCCCTACCACTCATTCCACATCGCAAGATACACAAATATGTGTTTAATGAACAGACAGAATCACCGCTCTGCAACTATGGGGTTTGCATGTGGTAGTACAGTCTAGGAGGTTTGACTTTGATGCAGATGTTATTAAACATTTCCTCGATTCTTTTGATGCTGATGAAGGTAGTGCCACTATCAACGGAATCAAAATAACAATGACACCTAAAGCTGTTGCTTATGCCTTCAGATCACCTAATGAGGAAAAGCCCAACACAACATCTGCAGAACAAATCAGTCATGCTCTTGAGGAAGATGAGGCCACCAAGAAGAAAAGGAAGGCTGGTGGGCAAGGGATTCCAGCAGTTGCACTGGATGTTCCCTCAACCTACAGATTTTTTGCAGAAGCTGTTAGCTTGAAAAACAACCCAACATATGTGTCTGAGAAATTGTTTGCAATAATGTTGGCAAAAAGGCTAGATGATAAAGCCAAAATCAATCTCTGCCAGATTTCATCTCACGATGTTTTACAGCAAACTGCCAAACTGAAGTCACAAAGTGTACTCAAAGCTTGGTATGTTTGGTAGTTTTTGTACTGGGCTACTGCTCCAGAGGCCTTTCCCTAGGTAAAGCGGGCTTGGAGTCCTAGGCCTATTCCATTATAATGGACAATTTGGAGTTATCTTCAGATGAAGAGGACCAAGGAAATCAACTGGCCGTCACTGGGCCAAAAGAGGAAGGCTGCACCACTGGCCGAGGCCAGTAGTTCAAAGAAACCCAAGATACTGTTTGAAAAGAGTACTGCTCTACTGAAGCAACTTCAAAGTCACGTCCAGTCCCTGCCCACTGGGAAATCTGCTAAAGACCAGACTTCAACAATGCCTAAAGGGCAAACTTAAATAGTAGTCAGCACTGACACAAGCCAACAAAAAGCAAGCATTGAGCAAGTGGCAGCTAATACTAGCAAAGGAAAGGGCCCAACACTTGCCATCCCAGTCACCAAAACTCTTTTCAGTGAACTGGATTTATCAGTAGCCAAGAAGAATCGGTTACAACAATTGTAAAACAACCATTTAAGGGCAGATTGGTCCTTCAAAAACCAGATTTGGCAGCATTACCATATGTAGCTCTAGTCATGGTTTATGAGCTAGTTGAATCTGATGTAGCTACAGTAGTTGATGGCTGCTTAGCGATCATCCAAGCATCATGAAACACTATTGTACATTTTCTAGGACATATGATGGATGTATCAGCTTCCATTGTAGAAGTGGCTAGACTGAAAGAAGAACTGGAAAGCAGCCAACATCAGGCTCATGAACTTCAACAAAAAATGGCTAATTAGTCTCTCAAGCATGCTATTGTTGAGAATCAGTCAACATGAACAATTAAGGAGTTGCAAACAAAGATGCTGAAGCTCAAAGCCTAAAATCGATGACTGAATGAAGAAAAGGAAGCTACCTGAGATGCTGACAGATTTCAAACCATGTTACGAATGAAGCGTGCAGAGTTCAAAGAACTGCTCAACAACCACAATGTGTTAAAGGATTCCATTGTTGAGAGATACATATGCAATAACCTTGCTGATATATTGAATCCTCAGGGGAATAATGAATATGGATAATTTGAAGGCACTCCTTGAGCCTATTCAGAGTCATCTGGAAGATAAGAGCACTGAATATAATACAGCCATGGTAAATCAGGCTCTTATGGATTATATTAGCAAGCAAGATGATCCTGACGAGGAGTATGAGCAGGAAGAAGAGCACGAGAAAGAAGAGGATGACAAGTCGGACGACAAACCTCATATTGATAACTCTCCTCCTTCCCCACCCTTAGGCTTTGGAGCTAGAGGATTAGCTGCAACTGGGGGCAGTGGACCCAACAAAGGCAATACGGGTACTGCTCAGGACCAGCAAACCCAGCAGACGGATGATCAACAGTAGCAAGGCAGTGACCAGCACCATAAGGGAAATGTTGGAGAACCTCCAATACACCAGCCACATCATATTTCAGACAGCAAAGGAAAAGCCAAAGCTGTGACTGGATCTTTTAAAGCTGATATACAACACTCCTTGCACCTCATCACACTGAATAAGAGATTAAGGCATCAACAAGCTCATATTACTAGACAGTATTTTGAGGATGACACTCTGGTCTCTGATTTGGAATGCTTACAAAGGATGTATGTAGGAGACAGGGAGATGGTTCAGCATTGGAAGTTGGCTGCTTTTCATGATCAAGAGCTGTGCCAACGACGTGTTCATCCCAACAGTATTCAACTACTGGAAAGGGTGCTTGAGTGGACATTGACTTCTGATGATATGATAGTCAACTCACATTGGCAGAGACAATCTAATGCAAATTGCCACTCCATAGCTATTGAATTGGATTTGCTGCTAGGAAACAGACCTACATACAGATGTATGAAAGAGGTCAGAAGTCAATTAAAAGAACTCTTGCTCCAGATGCAGATTGCCAGAGGTGCAGACCACCATTGAAGATCAGCCTTCTAGCAGTAAAGGACCTAGAACTCAAATGCTAGTAGGAGAATAGGCAATTGCTCTTCGAAAAAATCTTTTAGTTGGTCCGGATTACTAGGAAGATGATGCAGCAAGAGAACCAAGCTGTTGTCAATTTTTTGGAGTTTGTACCTGATTCTTCAGTACTCTTGTATGCTTTACCTGCCAAGGAGGTGGAATTGCTAAGATTCTTTGCAACCTTGTATCCTCAACATCCGGAACCAGTAGATCGGCTCACTTATCTCAGTATCATTGATGGACTCCGTGACTGGTATGAGCGGGTCACTATGGAATGGAAAGCCTGGCAATCACTTATCAATAATGCCCTCAAAATGGACACAATCATGGATCTACAGGGAGAAATAAAAAAGTTCAACCTCTGTATGGGTCAGTGGAAGATCCAACTCCGTGGATTAATGAAGATCACAAATCAATTACTTCAATTGACTGTGAAGTCCTCCAAGATTCCTGAAAAGGATATCACTACCAAACTAGGACTGGGACCACAATACAGAGAAATGTGGAGATTCTCTTCAAAGCTAGAATGAAGACGAATCAACCACTCCCGCAAGGATGGATTCACAAAGCCTTGCATTGTCATACACTGGCCAAAACCCGTATGATTAAGGGCAAACGTAGTTTATATGATCCCGACACCAAAACTTACAACGCTCTCACGACTTATCTATCACCTGAAACAGCTTTGCATCTATTGGCTCATCCCTCAAGGATACTTCGGAGTAGCCTTCAATACTTTTAGAGAGAAAATCAGCACCACAATGAGATCTACCAGGCTTGTGGAATGTGCAAAACTCAAACTCCATCAGGAACATCATCCATCTGATTAATCTTCCTTGGATAATAACTTTGTTGATCAGAAATAGTAGTGCCTGATGATCCACATAAAAATGAGATAATTTGCCTAGTAGGTAATGTTGAAACTTGGTGGCACTGAAAACCATACCCAGTGCTTCTCTCTTTGTGTAGTATATCCTTGTTCAACTAGAGTAAATCTTCGACTGGCAAAATAAATTGGATAATCCGTCCTTCCATCTGGTTGAGCCAAAATTGCCCCCACTGCCACCCCCAAAGCATTGACATGCACATGGAATATAACATTCCAGTCTAGTTGTCGGAGTACTGGCCTACTGATAATGGCATTTTTAAGACATTGAAAACTTTCTTCACATTCAAAAGTTCAAATGAACTTATTGGTTTTCTTGGTAAGTTCATATAGAGGTAATGTCTTTGTAGCAAACATATGAACAAAATCTTTTGTAAACATTGACATGCCCCAAGAATGAACTCAATTCAGATGCTGTGCGGGGTGCCTTGGCATACACTGGACTTTATCATTGGCCATCTCTATGCCATTTCTAGACACTATATGCCCCAGTAATTGTCCCTTCCAGACCAAAAAGACAGACTTGAATGGATTCAAGCAGATTCTCTTCTCCTGACATCGCTGAAAAACCATTTCCAAAAATAGTAGATACTTCTCCTTGGTTGAGAATACAGTGAAGTCATCCATGAATATAGCTAGAAATATATGCAAGAATTCACTAAATATATCCATCATGCAACGTTGGAATGTTGCTAGAGCATTGTAGAGACCAAATGGCATGAGTAAATACATGAATGCACCCCATTTAGTAATAAAAGTGGTTTTTCTCCTATCTTCAAGATCAATCTTTAACTGGTTGTAACCGCTGTAGCCATCCATAAAACTATAATATCATGGCATGCAATCTCATCAAGAAGCATATCAGTAAAGGGTAATGGAAAAGGATCTTTGATAGTCTGAGCATTCAATTTTCGGTAGTCCACACAGACTCTGAGTTTCCCATTCTTCTTTGGTACAACCACTATAGGGAATAGCCAATCACTGATGGCGACTTCTGTTATGAATCCGGCTTTCAGAAGGTTGTCAATTTTCTCTTTGACCTTCTTAGAATAATTTGGATTTATTATCTACCTCTACGCACATACTGCTCTGGAATCTGGCTTTAGAGGTATTCTATGTTGGCAAACCTCTGGATCTACACCTTTCAAATCAACGTGTTCCCATGCAAATACATCTTTGTATTTCTGGAACATAAGTCTAGCTTTTTCCTTCATTTTTGGGTTCAGATGCTTATTCACCTTGATTAATTGAGGACTCTCTTCAGAACCCAAATTCCATTCTTCGGTCTCTTGATCATCTAGAAGCAGACAATTCAGACCACCTCCTTTTCTTTTGGTTGACTCCGCAGCATAATCCCAAGACGGATTTGTTAGTTTTGAATTCTCATTATGGACTCTAGTGACCTCTTTAGTCTGCACTGGTGTATTGGGATCTGAATACCCCTCTTTGGAGTCAGATGGTTCCTCTAACCGTCCAGTTAACTGAACTGGTCTCTCTCCAGGATTCAGTTCAGTGAACTGATCTGGAAACTACTTTCTCTATTTCTCAGCTTGAGCCTTGTCAAATATTACTGCATTCAAATTGATTTCAGCTAATGGAAAAATGTTCATGGTGGCTGCAAGCATCCGTTCAATCTTCTTGACCCCATATTTTTGGCAAAGTTCCTCCGGTCGAAGTGCTTTCTTCTAGCTTCTGGTGTTATTTGTCTGGAGCTGGATTCTCCTACTGGCTCCCTAAACAGTTAAGGTCTGATTCGCATAATCACGAACAGCTTGCGACATTTGAAGCCTACCATATGCTCCTTGAACATCCAATACGATAAAGCTGGTTTTGAATTTCTCTTTTCCCACCCAAATTTGCATATTCTCAATCATACTAGTTGCCTGAACAACTCTATGATCAGCCATTCTAAACTTAAAGGGTGCTATCTTTAAATCAGTGATACCAAGACGTTGTTGAAGATGTGCCCCCAAAATATTCACACCGGCCCCTCCATCCAGTATAACACTAGATAGCAGCTCCCATTGTTTCTTGACCTTGTAATCCACCTGGATTAGTGGCACCTCATCATCTCTGACAGTCGACAAATCAACTGCTTTGGCATCTGCTTCAGCTTTTCTTTGTTGTTTGATAAACTTTGCTGCTTCAGGTAAAGTCTTCCTGATATCCTCTAATTTGATTGTCAATTTTTGAATTCGTTCACATATTTTGACATGGATCTCTTCTCTCTTCTGGTCAGAATTATCATCAGAACTCAAGGAATGAGGACTATCTTCACATTGCCAATCCTCTGTTCTGGTGTCTGTGCTGATCCTTGATTGACACTGAGAAAGACACCATGCTTTCCCAAGTTCAGTATTTTCTATTGCATTCAAATCTAATTTGACCTTCCCTAGATCATCTACCAGTCCTTGCACTGCAGAAAGCAAGCATGGTCTCAGAGATTCCAAATCCTGACTGATCTGGGTTCCCTTTTGTCAAAAGAGTGGGCTACTATCTTCTAAATAACACAAGCATTAGAACTCTCCCTGGCTGTTTTGGTAGCTTCTTAGCTAGATCCTCTATGATCCTAGCTACGAGCTCTCGTTGCTTTTGCCATTCATCGACTACCTTCTCCTTATCCTTAGCCTTCCAGACTACCCTCTGCTAAGTCCGTTTAATTGGTTTCAGGACTAACCGGTTTCATAGGCTTGTTTGGGATTTCTTCAATAATCACCCCTTTACTACGAGCGATTGCCCGTACTAGAACTAGTTTCGGCACTTTTGCCTGAGTAGCCGCAGTACTGGGTGCTTCTAGACACTAAGCTGCAAAGTGCCCATATTTCCCACAAGTATAACAATTAAGACTTTGGTTCTGAAAATTTCCACAACCTTAGCCTCGGCCAGTACCCCTTGGTATCTGCCGCGACCAATACCAGTCCCACTGGTACCTAAATTTTATTCTTTGGCTCCACTGGTCATCTATACCTTAACTCATTCGGCATTTGTAAATGCAATAAGAGACAAATCCTTACCTTTCTTGAAATGATGGATTTGAATGCCACAGTTATTCCACAGATGGCCATACGCTTTGCAGTACGTGCACTATGGGCATTCGTTGGAAACATGATCTCTGGATTTGCATTTGGAACACCAAGTTTCCATATTCTTGACTGGTTGTTTGGTCTGGCTGATTTCAGCAATTTGCCTGGCCATTTCGTCAATTTTTCGAGACCAAGACCTTTTCTTAGCCTTGTCCTTGCTCTTTTCATCTGAACTACTATCAAAACTTCTGGAAGTCTCACTGGAGTTAGAATTCTCCGTAGAAGAGTTGCTACTACTAGACCTCCACTTTTTATGGCTTCACTCCTTCTTGGCTTGCTTCTCAAGCTTTAGAGCTCTCTGTACCAAGTCATTAAACTTCTTTGTAGGTGCAGGTACCTCTTGCTCTCTCAGTTTCTTGCTGCAAAACCCATTTGTCCGAGTACTCAAGTCTGAAAGCTTTGATCAATTTATCGTAAGACTTGAGCTAACAAGTTGGATATTGGTAATACCATTTCCTTGCCGCATATTCTCCCCATTCATCTTCATCAATATGCTTTAATTAATCATCTTGCTCAAAGGATTGAATGTGGACATCAAGATCGTCTTTTTTCCCACCTTTGAACACTAGAAAAGAGATCTTTAATGAAGCAGTGTAATCAGGCCTGTCTGTATCAACACTGGTTCCTCTAATCTTGGTAGCTTGAATGCGTCTAAATGACTTCTTGTAATGATCAGTGTCGGTATCCCAATGACCTTCTATTTTAGTTTCAACCTTAGTCTCTTCCTTGGCCTTCCTGCTTGTACTATGACGACTTGTGTTCCTCACGCTCAACCCTTCTCCTCCTTGAGTGACTGGAATGCTGAGAGTCTTGGGCCTCTTCAGCATTACTCTGCTCCTCCTGAGCCTCAGTCTCAGTCTCGGGGTTCTTCTCAGTATTTCATTCTCTTTCTAACACTTCTGGAATAGGGTCAACTCGCGTGGAATCAATGCGCGATCGGGTTGACAATTTTGGACCACGACTGACTCTGGGCGGCATGCTTGTAGCCAAGAATTCTAACTGGGAGACAAAGCTCGCTGGTCCAAGAGCACTCCTCTCTAACCCCTATGATCGCCAAAATGGAATGGGATATGGTCTCTTTAGATAGCTATTCCAGGGTTAGAGTTTAGATCTATTGATTATCTAGGCAATTCAGTTACTAAGGACCGAAATCAAGTACTGGACTGGAAAATTGTACTAAAATGGGAGACACAAACTCGAAGACTGGGAATGGTATTATAAGTTCAGATCAGTAGTACAAAGATAATGAGTACAGTGTACAACAGGCTTAAACTCAGATGAAGTCTGAGAATTGATTATAGGAGTAAGTGATTACAAAGTTGAAAGCCAAAAGCTTATGAAGCTAAAAGTCTAGAAGCAAGAGCTCGTAAGCCAAAAGTTAAAGAACCCCCAAAAGCCAAAAAGTCTGGAGACACTATAGCGGGTCCTATTTATAGGCTTACAAAGTTACTACAGTAACTACTGTAACTACTACTGAATTACTATTGATGTAGCAATTCTTGCTGGTCAGCCTTCTAAGGAGCACTTCTTGCCTAGTGGGACTGTCCTTGCCTTCTACAAGATTTTTGTCCAAAATGTCAAATTTTGGAATGTATTTGTTGCAAGATATGCATGGCTATGGCAAGGAAGCATTAAGATGTTTTCACCAGATGTGAAGGAAAGGCCTTTCTTCACGGCTAAGATTTTCTTACCAAATATGTGCAACATGGGTATGGAAAGGAAGCACTGAGATGTTTTCACCAGATGCAGAGGAAAGGCCTTTCTTCAAATGCAATTACCTATCCAGTTAGGATCTGCGAGGAGTCTGTTGGAGAAAACTATTGTGTGTGGCAATGTGTTGGTCGATATGTATGCCAAATGTGGTGCCCTTATGAAAGTGCAAAAAGGACTTTCTTGATGGGATTTCTGTCTGAAATGTCCTCTCTCCTTAATGAGCTTCAGAGTCAGCTTCAGAGTTGTATAGATGAACGTGATCACTAAACTAGAGAAGCACTTCAAAAGTTCATATTATTACAAAATGATCTGGCAACAAATATTACATTGGCAAACTCCTTGATTTGCATGCATGTTTGCTTTGGGGATCTTGCCCAAGCTAAATGTGGTGCCCTTATGAAAGTGCGAAAAGGACTTTCTTGATGGGATTTCTGTCTGAAATGTCCTCTCTCCTTAATGAGCTTCAGAGTCAGCTTCAGAGTTGTATAGATGAACGTGACCACTCAACTAGAGAAGCACTTCAAAAGTTCATATTATTACAAAATGATCTGGCAACAAATATTACATTGGCAAACTCCTTGATTTGCATGCATGTTTGCTTTGGGGATCTTGCCCAAGCTAATCAATTTTCAAAGTTTTAACCTAGTGCTTCTACCTAGGGTGTCATTAATTCGGCCCATGCTAGGCTATTGCTCTTTATCATGAGATTCTCAACTCAGGAGTATTGGCAGATGGTCTTTCTATGTAACAGCTCTTAAAGCATGCTCTACTGTTGGAATCCCTTTAAAGACTGGCATATAGGTGCAGGCTCATACTGTCACAAATGGTGAGTCAGATGGTCTTGTTGGCGGTATGTTGGTTGACATGTATCTGAAGGCCCGAAAGCTTGATATTGCCCAAGTGCTCTTTGAAAGAGTGCCACACAAAAATGTTGTAAAATGGACTACATTGATCACAAGGTACATATATCATGGTCAAGCAGAGGAAGCACTTTATTGTGCAAAGCAAATGGAGTGGGAGGGTCTTCAACCGAACAAAGTCAACTTCCCTGCGCTTCTCAAATCATGCTCTAGCATTGCAACTAAAGAACAGGGCAAATGGGTACACGGCCAAGCTATTGAAAGGGCCTAGATATGGACCCATTTAATGGAAATTCCCTTGTTGATATGCATGAAAGTGCAACAACATGGAGGAGGCTTGACACAAGGGAGGGGAGATTCCATCTTATCTAAGGGTTGGCAAGGATGATCATGAAGAGGAGGTAGATATTAGAGATGCATATACAATGATGCTTGATGGTGCATACAAGAAAGTTCTTCAAAAGGAAAGTGGTGGGGTAGTCATTAAGAACCCAAAAGGCGATGTAGTCTTTTCTAGATTTTACAAACTTGATGAAGCTGAAAGTAACAATGAGGCCGAGTATCCCACGCTTCTCCTTGGGTTGAAGCAGTGTGATGAGTTTGGATTGAAGAGGGCAATTGCAAAAGGGGATGTGTTGCTAGTCATGAATTAGTAGTCTATAAGCTAAGGACACATTTAAACATATCAAAATTGGGATATAAAAATCATGCATTGTAAACACAGGATTATGTCAATCTCTCTCTCTCTCTCTCTCTCTCTCTGTCCTCTCTCTCTCTCTCTCTCTCTCTCTCTCTCTCTCTCTCTCTCTCTCTCTCTCTCTCTCTCTCTCTCTCTCTCTCTCTCTCTCTCTCTCCAGGATTTTCTCTTCTAGGTTCTTGTTATCTCTTATCCTCGGACTCACTTAAATTGAATACAAATGTGGCTAACAAAGCACTCTAGTAAGGAAAGTGAGGGAGAGCTATGGGGAACAGAATCCGATTACACACGCAGTCAGAGAGAGACTCCATCTCCATTTTCAAAGGGTCATAGTCGGTAGGTAACCGGGATATTCTCTGTGCAAGATACAGTGCAGAGTATGTCGGAATTGAATCATTCATATGTAATCATGAGGCTATGATATTAACTTTGGAGACACAGAAGTTGTACGAGAAAAGATTGACATGTTGGAAAGTGAGGTTAGAAGATTGCAGGAGCAGATGGCTCATGCATGAGCCAAAATGAAAAAAAATCTATGCATAATTGATCATTGTAGTGCATGAATTTGAATGAGTTGAAGGAGGCCACTGAGAAGCAATTCCATGAAGTGTAAGATAAGATCACATATTTTATTTCTCATAACAATTTTTTGATGAGCAGACTGACACCTTTGGTGGAGTTGGAGAAGGCCACATTAGATGGGCAAGGAGTCATTGTAGTGCTGCTAGCTGAAGTGGATGCAGATTTAATGAGGAGGGAGGTGTTTGATTACACCAAGGAGATTTGGAACCAGTCTACAGGACTGTTTCAAGAGCATTTGGCATGCCCATTGACAAATACAAAGCATGGTTTAAGGTTGCAGGAGAGCATGATGTCAAGGTGGAAAATGTTAAGTTAAAGGAAAGGGTTGTAGGATTGGAAATGCAGGTGGAAGCAGCAAGGAAGGAAGGGATGATGCACAGGACCAAATTGTTGACTGATGGATACCAACTTGTGCCTACTCTAGATGCCATAGTTCCCATAGTCCCACCTCATAAGAGAACCGTATGGCCTTTGCATGCCGGCCTTGCCTTGCATTGCAACACTATCTTGGTCCACTCTTTCTTAGGGTACTATGTATCTACCCCTCATCCAAGTCTTGCCATTGGCTTGTTCGCCCCTCCTCTGTAGGAGCTTGTTTGTTATTGCCCTACTACACTAGCAATGCCCAAAACTATAGAATTTCATGAATAGTTGCACAATGCATTCTTTCCCTCCTCCCATGATTTGCTTCCACCACACATACGTGCATTCACCTGTATCCTACTCCGTTTCTTTTGATTTGGAATTCCTTTCCCTCCGTTGCCGATTGTAGACCTTGAGTAGCCTATCCCCCTTCGACTTCAAGCATGCTCTTGCCGCGTCCATACCCTTCACCCGGGAGCATTACAGAACTTCCATGCACTCGCCATACCTCTCACCTATTGTCACCCACCACTTCAATCCTCTTCTGCCTTGGATTTGCCTTACTGATTAACTCTAGTCCCCACGCCCTCCACACATCCACTCGACACCCTCAAGGCCCATTACCTTCATTGTGGCCACCATCATAGCCCTACTCACCTTTCGTCCTCCATTGTTTTCTACTTGTTGGTGTGCCCCTTTTCACCTTTCCAAGGCCGTGCCCCTTGGATTTATCAGTAGCAAACATGTCATTTTTGCCTTGCTATCTTAGCTATAATCTTTCCATAACGCTCGCCTGCTCTCTAAGACCATGCCCACCATTGCCAACTACATTGATTGCTTATCTCTACTAAGCATGTTGCCATTGACATAACATTGTCACCCATGGAATTTTCCCTGTTGCTCTAGCCATTCTAGATATGCCTCGTGGCGTGCAACGCCTTGTTGATGCTCTCTACACATGCTGTTGATCGACTCAAAACCCATTATTTGTGTACAAGTGTTGTCATTACCTTCTCCACCTTGCCGCCTTAAGCACCATGGGGCTCCCAACCTAATGCCAATTTCAAAATGTCTACCCAAACAAGCCAAAATAAACAACTGCAAGAAGAGAAAATAGCAATGAGAAAATAAAAATAAAAATAGAATGAGTCTCCCTTCCATGATTCACTTGCAATATATTTTATTGCCTTTGTAATGGGTAGATCTCCTATCTCTTGCAACTAATAAAAAATTGTGCATCTTATTAGAACTAACCTCCCCTTTTTCATCAACAAAAAGGGCGGCATCTTGTTAGAACTAACCTCCCCTTTTTCATCAACAAAAAGGGAGGCATCGTTAAGTCCTTACCCCTTTGGGATAGGCCAAAACAAAGGTGTGAGAGGCTCAAAAAGACTTTGTGTGGCCTAATACACAATTCCCTAATTAAAGAGAGAGGTACACAAATTACAGGATATAGTAAACAAGGAAGTTGTAATGTGGCACTAGTAGGTCTGCACTCATGTCTGATTGAGAGGAATCTCACAAGATACCTCTCTTTGAGAAAGGAAAAAGAATAAGTCTAATCATAACTAAGCTTAGTACATCTTTCCACGTGCAGGGAGGCAGCAGTGCCATCTAGAAATTTCTCTCTCTTGTTACCAAAATACCCTTCTAATTTGTGGAAATTCTCAAAACACCCCTCCAATTTCAAAATTCCCAAAATACCCTTATATTTATTGTGGTTGGATTTTTAATCTTTTATTCCTTTTTGACAATTGAGATCTGCGTTTCGCATGTAATTTGTCTAAGTATAATGAAGCAATTTATCTGCTAAGCCTGCATAACCAGCTCAATTTCTCAAATTTGAAAATTTGGAAGGACATTTTGGGAATTTCTGCTCGGATTCAGAGAAATTTTTTGGAAGGGGTACGTGGAGCAGAGAGAGAGAGAGAGAGAGAGAGAGAGAGAGAGAGAGAGAGATGCCAGTTGTGTTCGTAAAGGCACTAAAGGCAGATGTGGACGGAGAGAGAGAGAGAGAGAGAGAGAGAGAGAGAGAGAGAGAGAGAGAGAGAGAGAGAAATTGCGAGCTGGGACAGCAAGGGTGATCAAGGCTTCATCAAACACTGTCCGAGAGAGGAAAAGGAAAGCATGGTTATCTCTCTCTCTCTTGCGAGAAGCAGTGGGAAGTAGAACAATGCAATTTTGTTCTCTACTTAATATAACGCTCTCACGCCCTTTATGAAAAAAAAAAAAAACATATAGACAAACAATTTTAAGCTCAAGAAGTGTCGATTTTATAAGGCGAATCACACAGTCTTGACTCACTGCCTGGGAGATTACAATAGTCCTAATTGTGACAAGCTACAAGAGGTTCTCATGAATGGGTCTTACGACAGAGTCAAACAAAAAATGATTGATGCTAGAGTAGTAGATGTTAAGATGGTTGGACAAATTGCTGATGTTGAGAGACTCATCACTCATATTGATGATGCTATTCATGCCTTTCCTTGAGGTGCTTTTGATCCCGTCTATGAACAGTTTTGTATATTTTTGTATGGAGCTATGTGGCGTGGGAATGTACCCTCAATTCTTCGGATATTGTAATATTTTGATATGTCTCTCTTAATATAAATTCTTATATTTTTTTTGGGAAAAAGAAATCATCTAGGCCGTTTTCTTGCAAACATGTCACCATCTCCACTTATAGGCCGCTAAGGGTCAGGCACACGATTACTGTCCAATAACAAGTCAACTACTTGGAAAGGACAAGGAAGTCAAGTGACACAACGAGCAAGTCGATTGCACCACAAGGATAGCAAAGCTAAACAATAAATTTCACACCTTTTGACGGTTAAAACGTTCATTATGGTGAATTGGAGACGCCTTAAAGACTGGCCGCCAATGAAGAAGACCGGACAGTAAGTGGGAGCGCTAATCCACGCGACCAAGCTCTTGAAAAAGTAGATTCCTTTGAAATGTGAAACTTTAGAATACGCTTTTATAAAATTCGGAAGTTCTAAAACGCGTGTGGGGCTTCTCTTTTCATAAGTGGACTGTGGCTATCTACAAAGAATGTGCTCTTTAGACAAGGAATGGGAAGAGAGTGCGTCTTTTCCAATGTCTACGACTCAGGGTCCATTCAACTTGATGCAAGTGTCCAATATTCCCACAGAAAGATCGCACGTACGCAATCTGTTCTTGTTGTACATGAGAGAAATATATTCAACACACGAGCACAAAGGAACCAGGATACACGTATACGGTATGGATTTTCCCCTGTGCAATGATATGGTTAGCTCACATGTGACGTTAAAGCTCTATATGCAATCCCTAGTGACTAAATGGCAAGAGGCCTTGAATGAAGACGTCGCCATGGGATTGTCGATGGTGGACGACCGAAGGTGGGGATCTCGAGGAGATTCGATTGCAAAAAGAAACAATGGTGCGTTCCCCCCGGATTTCAACCTTGACGGGCGCTGTGATAGCTCAATGTGCTAACTGTGTGCGTAGGTTGATTTCGTTGAAATGGGTGTGTGTTTAAACTTACTTATGCTTGTCTGAGTTTACTCTCTATATATTCGAGTTTACAAAATTTGTCCAAGTTTACTTTTTAAAAATTGAACGGTGCCGCATGCCTTTGCTGTTCTGCCTAGAGTTCTCCTCCGTGGATCCCATGATGGGGTCTTCATTCAAGACCCCGTGTTCTTTAGTCATGAGGGTTGCAATCCATAGAAATTGTGTTGTAGAGTGTAAGGAAAACAAGAACCAAAAGGACGAAGGAATCCATATATCCAGAATGCCGCACTGTAGATTGTGTACAATGAGTTTCTCTTAGTAAGAGTCAACCCGCAGTGCGCACTAAGGGCTAGCAGAAGGAAGTGGCCACAAAATTTTCCTTTTTTGATAGATTGTCCTCCTAAAAATGAAGGGGTTTTGCTATTATGTAGGCGAAGCAAAATTGACTATGGTTTGTCTACCCATTTTAACCAATCAACTTGTTGAAGCTTCCGTAGCCTTTTTGCATATCTCAGCACTATTCTCCTCCCAACAGTGCAGGGGTAGTGGGGAGAAGAGTTAACCATGGGCGCAGTGCTGGGAGTAGAGTAACATTGTAATAATTCTGTCGAAAAGTTGAAGAAGCTTCAACAAGTTGATTGATTGAAATGGGTAGATGAACCACTGTCAATTTTGCTTCGCCTTAATGATAGTTAGCCCCTTCATTCTTAGGAGAACTAGTGGGGCGATTGCAATGCTGTTAGGAAGTAGAAAATCTACCCAAAAAAAGAAAATTTTGTGGTCAATTTCCCTTGCTAGCACTGAGTGCCAACTGAATCTTAGACTCGAGTCCCGCTTTGCTCTGGTAAGATTCATGAGATCAAAATCATTTGCTTCCTACTTCAGAGAGCCAAGGGACTTGTGTGTTATGGAAAGAAATAGACCAATTGGCTACCCAATTTCACCTCAATGGTACTGAAAGAGTGCCAGTTAACAAAGTTTTTGAAGGGCTAGACAACATCTTGATGCCTATCAACGAGTCTAAATTCGAATGGAAAGCTTGTTGGTGGCCCAAGAGTAGACATCTATATCTATATACTACATTAAAAAGATAGCCTTGAAGCTCCACGTGGCTACATTTGCATGCACCCACAGCCTAAAGGTCTGCCAAAGGCTTCTGCCATGTGGGCATGAGATTGCCAAAGGCTTCTATATTATATTATTATCGGCAAGGGTGGATAGCAACGTGGTAGCAAATAGATGCAAGGCCTGTCTATTTCCCTCCACCTTTGTTGCCACGTTGGAGAAATACCAAACTCACCCATGTGGATCTCCCTTTACTTGCACTCACTCGCCTTGAGCTGCGGGTTTTCTTTCCTTGACCTGCGGGCCTGGCTTTGATCTGCGGGTTTAGTGGGTTGTGTTTATTGTTAAACACCTACCCCTCTTTAGCAGTCCCTGCTTCCACCTTCAACACCCACGCGTTGGCCTTGCACACATTCTTCTCCCCCTGCCCTCTGCTAGCGCACACAAGCTCAGCCAAGCCCTGTCATTTTGCTACCATGCGGGACATGGCACGCCTTTCCTCATTGAGTTGCCTGAAGGAAAGTCCCCTTCAAGCCCTACGCCTCCAGCATACTAGCCTCTGGACCCAGCTTGGCGTGGAGGTCAGCGGCACAACCGAAAGCCTGGCTGATTACTTGCTCTCCCTCTTTGCTCCCTGCTCTGGTTGGAATGCAGATCAAGACATTTATTTGACGAGAGCCAAGAGTGGGAGCTCGCCCAGTCCTTGATCCACAACTTCTCGCTATGCACGTTGGTGCTCCCTGAATAGCAAAATCCTGCAGCAAAGGCCAAAGCCATGTCCATCATGCGTCGAAATTCCATCTACAGGTCTGGCCAACTCCTGCAAGAGCCTCAGGTGAAGCCATCTGTGGCCAAGCTCTTTCTTTGTGGCCATGGAGAAGCCAATCATTATTGGCACCCTTATGAATTCCAGCATATTGTGGTTTGCTTCGCAAGCCAATCAACCGGTCACGAGGTATGGATAGTGGGTGGTTTTGCAATAAATTCATAGGCAATCTCTTGGCAGCCTATATGACACAAGAAGCATCTAGGAATACTTCAAGTGTGGAAGATCTGTCAGTGCTATAAGTTCATATGCAATCTCTTCGCAACCGACTATCCAGAAGAAAAGAGCATCTGGGGATACTTCAAGAGTGCATGATCGGTCACTATGGAGGATAGAGAGATCAGAGATTTACTGAGAAAGCAAGAATGCAAGGACGAGTACCATCTTGAAGAGATGGTGCTTTTCTTAATTAAGGAGAGAACAAGCACAACACATGATGCTCACGCCTCACAGATGTTGCTTTTCCCCGCATTGGTAAAGCAAAAGCAGGTTGTATATCCAAAAGTGGTACCCGATTTAATACCTCACAGCATGAAGCCTTCTTTGGGAGGAGACTGAAATGTCAGGAAACTTCAATGCATCTGATACCATCTGGACTTTTTACCAGGCTGTAAGTGAGGCTACGCACCCCTTTGCGATGATTATTAATGCTACCACCTTGGCTATTGCTGGACATCCTTCTTGAAAGGCAATGTTGGTGTTGTGGTGCGCTTTGGAGGGGATGTCACTGAACCATGGGAGAACAAAGCATGGATTGATCTTCTGGATTTTTACCCCACTATAAGCGGCTCCGACATCAGTCAACTGCAAGAAGTTGAGAACTCCAGGTCCGGCCTAACTGCTCCAGAAGATCTGATGACCCATATAAAAAAGTCTTATTTATGAGATATGCCAGTCAATTGATTCTTGGGAATTCCAACAGTGGTACTAGAAGAGTGGGTTCTGCATGGCACCCTATGCCTCTACATTTGCCATCATAAGAAAACTAAGAGGCTTGAAGGATGCTATGAATTGGGGATATGTCAAAATACCTCCAACACCGGTAGTCGAGGTTCTCCTATCAACGGAGCTCGAAGAACATGTTACAGATAGGCAACTCATCCCTCTTGCAACAATCACAGCTGAATTCTCTTTGAGCACAATTGATGGCGAATTCCCAAAACACTCACATGGAAAGGAACATGTTGACAATATTGTGGTGCTATTAGAGCAGCCCCAAGATGATAGTCTGAGTAGAGCGACACATGAATCTCCACTAGATTCATTGTTTAAACGGATCCAACGGGAGCTGCAATGCTATGATCTACGGCAAGAGTCAAGGTTTAGGACCTTATATCCGAGTGTACAAATGCTTAGAACACATATTGATGCATTGGGAAAGTGCTTACGCTGAGCTGAGAGGGACATCATCTTCAACTGGTCCACCCATCTTCTGAGATATGAGCTTACAAGAGACCATGCCACGATAAAGGGAGAGAGGCCGCCGAAGGCGGCCGGCTGTACTAGTTTCTATAAATCACAAACCAAGGATACCTACCACACTCTAATGATCAAGGCCGATTGGTTCCCCCCCTTAACAAGCAGTGGGGTAAGCAATAGCCTGAATCAGGATGGGTGGAGATAGCAAAAAACATCTAGAGTCCTCAGTGGACTCTTTCGATGAAGATTGTTTTGTGGAAGGTGCTATGGGGGCCTATGCCACCAATAAGCATCAAGAGTCAAGATCGAGGTATCGGCTCAGATAGGTGCTCATGGTGCTCGACTATGGCCTTGGGGGACTATGCCACCAATAGGCATCGGAGATTCAAGCTCGAGGTATTGGCTCAGAAGGGTGCTCACGGTGCCCGACTATGGCCTTGGGGAAAGATTTGCAAATGGATTTAAAAGACCTCAAAAATTGGGTTTCAAGAACGATTTATGTCTAGGAGGGAAGGTGGTGAAAATCCAAGCACTTTTCATCTGTATCTGTATGTAAGTTGTTAAATTTTTCTACTTTTAGCAAGTCTGGAAGGCTAGAAATCGTCGTCACTATATGGAACGGCTCTGGCCAGGGGGGATCTAGGGCCCAAATTTGGGGGCATCAGGCGGCTTTAATCTTGGCCGTCGAATCACGGGGTGAACTCGGGGCAAAAATGGCGCCCCAAGTTCACTCCTAGTTCACCCCCCTAGTTCACCCGCCTCGCGGGGTGTGGGTCGAACCTGGGACGTCTCGGTTGCCACACGAATGCCCTACCACCACGCTAGCGCGTATCGTTGTCCATGTTGGCATGGCACATGATCATACCCTAGTTTAGGCGCCCCTAGTTCACCCCAGTTCACCCACCCCTAGCTTACCCGCCCCTAGTTCACCCTCAGTTCACCCCTAGTTCACCCCCAGTTCACCCCTAGTTCACCGCTAGTTCACTTTGTGATTCGACGGTGGAGATTAAAGCCGCCTTGCGCCCCAAATTTGGGCCCTAGATCCCCTCTGGCCCAGAGCCGTGCCATATAGTGACGAGGGGGGGGGGGGGGGATGCAAGTGCGCAAAGGCATGAGAGCAACAATGAGAAAAAGATACAAAGAGGGAGAGAGAGAGAGAGTGCATTGCTAGCTAGCCTTTCAGCTTGCCAATAGAAAATTTCTAAGTAGTAATTATGGGCAAAAGAATTTACGATCATATTTTTAGTTGGGGACTCTTGAAAGAAAACATCGAGCTTGGCAATGCCTTGGTTGAGATGCATGCCAGAGGTCGCCTACTTCATAAAACCTAAAAAGTGCTTGAAGAGCTACCCATCCCGGATGCCCTCTCTTGGCGATTTTTGATTGCAAGATATGTCCAACAGGGGCAGCCTTAGAGGATGTGAAGCGAGGGCATCTCTCCATAGGCAATTAACTACTCTTGCATTATGAAGGCATGTGACTCTGATATGGGCGAAGTCACGATGAAATTGTTAGTTAGGGGCAATTGAAAGAAAATGGCGTGCTTGGAAATGCCTTGCTTGACACGTATGTCAAATGTGGTGCACTTCAAAAAGCACCAAAGTTGCTTGAGGAGATACTTATCCCAAATGTTGTCTCTTGGAATTCATTGATGGCGAGGTATGCCAAAAAATGGGGCAAGGCCACGAAGCTCTAAGCTGTTTTCAGCAAATGCAAAGCGAGGGCATCTCTCCACATGTAACCACTTATGCTTGCATCTTTAAGGCCAAGAAGCTCTCGGTTGTTTTCAACGGATTCAAAGCAAGGGCATCTCTCGACATGCAATCACTTACACCTGCATTTTGAAGGCATGTGGCACCACTCAAGATGTTGATTCGAGCAAAAGAATTCACGACATTATTGTTAGTCAGGGACTGCCCAAAGAGAACACAATTAAAATCACATACCCTTTTGTCTTGCACGCATATGGCACTATGCAATACACTAATATGGGCAAAAGAATTAATGATCATAATGTTAGTTAGGAGCTATTGAATGAAAACATCGTGATTTGCAATGGCATGGTCAACATATATGCCAAATGTTGTCTACTTCAAAAATCACAGAAACTGCTCGAGGAGTTGCATGTCCTATATGCCCTCTCTTGAAGTGTTCTGATTGTGGGATATACCCAACAGGGACATAGGCAAGGAAGCTCTATGTTGTATTTAGAGGATGCAAACTGAGGTCATTTCTCCATATGCAATCAACTATGCTTGCATTTTGAAGGCATGTGGCCGTGCGCAAGACAATGATATGGGCAAAAGAATTGACGAATGATATTGTTAGTTAGGAGGTGTGGAAGAAACATGTTCTTGATAATTCCTAGGTCGACATGTATGGAAAATGTGGTCTACTTCAGAATGCATAGAAAGTGCTTGAGGATTTGCTTGTCATGTATGCCCTCTTTTGGGGGTGTTATGATTGTGGGATATGCCCAACAGGGACAATGCTAGGAAGCTTTGGGCTACTTTTAGAGGATGCGAAGTGAGGCCTTCTCTCCATATGCAATTACCTACACTTGCATTTTGAAGGCATGATGCACTACACAAGACACTGATATGGACAATAGAATTCACGATGATATTGTTATTCAAGGGACATCGTGCTTGGCAAAGCATAGAAAGTGCTTCAGGAGCTACATGTCCAGGATGTTGTCTCTTGGAATTCAATCATTGCAGGATATGCTCATCAAGGCCAAGGTCATGAATCTCTAGGCTGTTTTCAATGGATGCCGAGCGATGGCATCTCTCCACATGCAATCACTGATGCTTGCATCTTCAAGGCAAGTCACATCACTCAAGGTGTTGATCCAGGCAAGAGATATCACAATGATTTTGTGATATCTCTATATGTGAGAGAAAACGTCTTGCTTGCCAATGCCTTAGTTAACCTATATGCCAAATGTGGTGTACTCTAGAAAGCATAGAACGTGTTGGAGGAGCAACTGTCATGCATTATGATGCTCCACTGCTAACAAGTGCTCGGATCAGGCGCAATTCAGCCCTGTGTTTTCATATTTCATCCATCTCCTTCACTTGAGAACCCCGGATCTGTCACTCCTAGCGTTTCCATTGCAGCCCGACGACCTTCAACAGCCCATTGAGCCTCTCCTCGGCCATCTCTCCTCGGACATTTCCTCACCACATCGAGTGCGGGGATTTTTTTTCTGCGAGCTTTCAAACCTTGATTTTACAAAAATTATATCAAGTATCATTGTGTAGCAGAAAAGCTCAAAACCTCACAGTAAAATCATTCAACTACCAAACACTTTGTAGAAATATGGAAGCACAACAATGCTTATGCAAAATGAAATTTTACAAAAAGCACCATTTGTGTGTGTTTTTGAGCCTGCACATAAAACTTGATTTGAAATTTTTTTGCCAGAGTCTCCTTTGTATGGAGACCTCTTCTATTAAAAAACTGTACACCCTTGGGATTTCCTTAACATAAACTCTTATTTACACTACTTAAATGATTTGTTATCTCACACAAATCAACACACAAGCCAATGGTGCCAACATAATACAACTACATAGGAAAGCACAATCAAATTCATCTCCACATCATGTGGCCATCATGTACCAAACAAACACAAAAGAAACATCCAAATGAAATGTATGGAGCACACCAAAACGCCATGTCAATGTCATATGGCTACCATGTACATTTAAATATTAATAAAAAAATGAAGATGTCTACTGTTAGAACAGTGTTTCCCCAATCAAGTGTGCATCCGCAATCAACATTTCACAGGTCCACATGCAATGTCTGTCAAAAAATCTTTCGTAGAGCGTATCATCTAGCTCTAGACACATGCAATGCCTCATATATTTTGCAGAAGCTTGGCCCAAACCACCACACCCTGCAAAAAAGTCCAAAACATAGTCCTGAGGCTCAGTAAACGTTGCCCAGCAACCACCTAACCATATAAACAGTAAATTAGAAACATATTGCAAGCACATATATACCATAACATTCACAAGTATCATAATTTGGACTAATCTTACCAAAAGAACAAAGTAGACCGCTCTGCCCCACCTCTAAGAATGACACCATCAATCTCAATGGGGAAGACTACATCATCTATCATGTAGCTACAATCTACTGGAAACAATCTTTCGGCAATTTTCTCCCCTGCCTCTCTATCATAGTGTGGCACAGGATGGCCAACACGATACCAAGACACATGGTAAGTCAAGTACCAGCATTAAAAATAACTCAAATAATTTCTTAGCTTTAAAATTTTTAGTTAGGACATAAAACTATGAAGCTAAGTTTGTTATCTCACCCCCTCTCTAGTGAGTGGATGCCGATATGCCTTCTTGGTACACATGAGGGTCCATGTACGTAACATCACAAATCCTACCCTAGTAGCATCTGCAATAAAATATCCAATATGCTCGGCCATGCACATGGTGACTAAAAACCCCTCATTTGCCAAAAACTCACGAGCTACATCCATGCACCCTATCACTAGATCCCTGGAAAATGTGTTCCACTTGGGAACACTCATGCCCTCATCAAAAGTGAATGTAGTTATGTAAGCATACAACCATAGTTAGCTGTAGGTATTACCCCAAAGAAAAGTTACTTACCCAATGGAATAGGTCCTAGACCATCCACAAGTAAACTTGTAGGAAAATCCGCAAAGATAAGCCTAGCCACCTCACGACAAGGCACACTATCTTTGCTATATAAATTGGTATTTTGTGTAATTGTTGATGCTACAGGAAAACCAAACATGAATCATGTTCAAAATCATAGAACAATGAAAGAAGAAAATGCAAAGAAGTAAGCATTATAGAAATCCACCTATCAAGGGCAAAATTATCAATTTGTGATATATCCACAAGCAAAACATCTACAATGGTTTGGTAATGGAACCCTACAAGCATTAATCAAATTAGATTTTAATTAGGAACTATGAAAGACAGATTTGCTTACAATTTTATTAAACTTACCCGCAGATCGTGTAATCGGTTTTCTCTCCCAAGCCTCTCGCCCAAGTGAGGACTTCTCAACATACGAAGTTGTGTGTGCTAATGAGGATGTAGTGGGCACATTAGAAGAGGGTGTCATATGGGGTATAGTGTTCACCAACAAAGAGGACATGCCGAGCTGAGTAGATGGCACAATGGGAGGCATCGAAGGGGGAGTAGTTAATCTTGTTGTACTTGGAGGCTCCACGGTCTCTTTACCCTTCTTGAGTACATTGCTTGCTAGTGGAGTACCTTGAGAGCCACTCAACGGTGTTTGGAGTAACTCCAAGTGACACGGGAGGGAGAGACTCTTCTTGTGTCTCCTCTAAGTACTCATCACTCTCTTTTTGAAACCCTTTAGTCAACAAGCATACATCACAATATCACATAGATTAGCACTAAAGTAAGACATACAATCTCAAAAGAAAATAGTGACAAGTGTATAGGTACTTACTTGCCCGTAATTCCAACTCTTGCTTTGGAATAACTCCCAGTAGATAATCCAACCACCAAGGACAAACATTGGCTTCCCATGTTGTCAAATTCCTTTCAATCAAAAAGGGAGAGAACATTGTATTCTCATCACGCACATTAATCCACTCTCTAGTGAATAATGGGGCTTTATTCAATTCATGTGTCTCAACGCATTGTATAACCCATCTACAAAGTTTTAGGGCATCATCAACTTTGAAAACCACATACACACAATACTATAACAAATGACACATAACCCCAAAAAAAACGCCAGAGTCTCCTTTGTATGGAGTACATTTTTTCAAAATAAACCATAAACCCTGTCTTGGGCTCCCACAAGGGATTTAAGTGTTTTCAACATTGGATTTTACACGCCGTTTTGTCAAAAAAAAAACCATCCACTCCATATTGGGCTTCCATAGGGAATTTAAGGATTTTTTGTAAACAGAAAATGATATGTCACCAATCTCAATATAGCCCACTATCACCTAACTATGGCAAACAAATGAAATGATCTTATTTTGCAAAGAGTGCAAGTGGAAGATGCAAACCTGTAGATCACTCTATTAGCCGAAAACACAAGCTCCGGCATCTTCTCACTAGAGTCGGAAGATTTCACCGCATCCATTAGAAAAAAAAAAAACTGCACACATAGTAAAAATAAAAAAGCATACTCATCTTGATCTTGTGTAAATTAAAACATGGCTATATTCTATTAAAATAAATGGTGAAATATCTACCTGCAAAATATGATTTTTCATGCTAATCTTGTAGAATAGATCAAAAGAATTTGGAAGTGGTGGACCTTCTACTTGCATCCTTTCAATCATAAGTGTAGCTTCCCCATGCAAGTGAGCCCAATAAGTCTCCTTTTTCATGTAGCTTCTAAATAGCTTGCAAGCACCAAATTGAAGATATTGTGGATCCTTAGACTTAGTGAGGCTCATTAGGTGCAAAATTATCTTCTTTCTACGAGTAGAAAAGACAAAATATCACTCAATCATATAGAAAATCAAAATGGATCAAACACAATTACAAATGAGAAACTAATAGCTAGAATACCCCTCAGAAGTGATTTTAGAGCTTGTCAAACAATAGAGCTTATCTCTAGTGATCTTTAGCATTCTAGGTTCATCCCACTTAATGCTTAAAAAAAACTTGAAGAACTCATCACCATTAAGAGGATTAGCGATTGATAGGTAGTTGTAGCCCCTATCTTTCAACCGTTCCTCTTCTACCTTTGTGGCCTTGTCAAGTCTCTTCTTCTTCTCAATATCATTTAGTCCAAGAGCATCTAGCTTTGCTCTTTCTTTGGACATAAAGGCAGTAAAATCATCCTAATACAAAACACTGTATTGAAACCACAATAAAATTTAGCAGTAATTACCCAACATGTAGAGTAGGTATCACCTTCCACACAAGTTGTGATATCAATCCACATGGAGTATTGTACCATGGTGCTGCACCATGGTAATACTGTGCCTCAATAGTCATCTCCACTCTAGCCCATTCTCTCATATCGGGTGCCAATTTTTGAAGGATAGACTCTTTATTTGCCATGCCGAATCTTTGAAACATGTACACTTCATGAGTGATGTTTGGCATGACATGTGCCCTAGAAATGCTGCAGCAAAATATAAAACAAATAGTTAAACACAAACATTGTTAGCACAAAGAGAGAGCCGAAATACAACTAACAAACTTACGCATTGGAAGTGTCAAGTGCAAGAAGCAACTCTACTTCTTTTTCTATAGACAACTCAAGGAATTGGCAACAAACACTAACATGGTATAGACCATTGTTCGAATACTCTACCACAAAAACAATAATCGCAATTTTAAAAATAAAGCTTTGGAACAAAAGAGTGAAAAGGCAAAAGGTCTCACTTTCTTTGATTCTTTTCCACCATGTTTTGAGCCTGTGGTTGCTATCCCATACCAGAAATTTCTTTCCTTTGAGCTCCTGCCACTCTCTACCAAGTGCTCTCTCAAGCTCAACATTTCTTTCCCGCCAAAGTGGTCCCCATTCCTCCATATCCGCCGCGGTCACGGGAATGGTATTTCCTCTAGAATCCCTGACGGACACAAGAAAATGCCCCATAGTTTCTAAATACCTAGTAGAATCAAAAGAGGAAATGAGCCATTCTACATCATCTCTAGAAAACCTAACAGCCTCATGCACCATGAGACGACAAAGTGGAACAGGAGGAGGCAATGTCTTCTTCTTGACATAAAACTGACTTAGAACATCTTCATCAAGCCAAGTAAAATTTACCTGCCTAGGTGTTTGGAATGTTTATTCTCATCATCCCCTTCATGATCACTATCTTCTTCATTGTCATGAGGTTCTTCAATGTGAACATTGGTCTCTACATAAATAAAACACACAAACATTTAATTGTCCAAAAACATATACAAATAGGATTAGATAATCCAAGGTATTTAAATTACAAAAAAATTTGCCGGAGTCTCCTTTGCAGAGAGAAAAATTTTTCAAGAAAATATCGCACACCCTAAATAGGGCTGTCACATGAGATTTAAGGATCTTTTCTCAAACATAAACAAAAATAGTATTTAATATTTTCTCAGCAACTATCAATGGTATGTATACAAAAAATTATTCACCCTTTCTTAATCATATACATTGTTGAGCACAACCAAACTTTCTCAACAAAAATCAAACGTCCATAGAATTTAACCATCTATCATTGCAATTAAAATTATAACATATAGCCATAATTTACGTGTGATCTCTATGTCATCTTCGACATTGTTGGAGTCTTCATCAACCTGAGCCTCATCGTCAATAAAAACACACCTTTTAAGAATCCCGTTCTTTTTACTGGGGGGAGAGTCTAACTGCCGGACTCGTGATGAAGCCTCTTGATCGATAGTTCCCTTTGGTATACAACCGGATCTAAGCTTCATGCTCACTTGACGGTTGCTAAAAGGCGAGACTACAGGTTTTCTTTTCTTGCAATCCCTCTTTGGTGCCATTATCTACAAAAAATATACTATAATGTTTTTAGTTCATATATAATATCTACTCTACGAAGTAATCTATCTTAGAACTATATTAGATATATATCTATGTTATATAGATTATCTACTATACACTCTTTATTATATACTCTATATACTATAAATTTACAATATACTAGGTATTCTACATACTTTATATTATATGTATACTTATAATATTGTATACCCATTATTATCTATTGTACACTATATATATTATATAATTTTTATGTTATATATAATATCTACTCTACAAAGTAATCTATCGTAGAACTATATTAGATATATATCTATGTTAAATATATTATCTACTATACACTCTGTATACTATATATTTACAATATACTAGGTATTCTACATACTTTATACTATACGTATACTTATAATATTGTATACTCTATATATTATATACTCTCTATACTATATATTTACAATATACTATGTATTCTATATATATATATATATAATATCTAGTATATACACTATATATTATATATATTACATAATATATAATGTATTAATAATATATAATCTATACCACAATTGAAAAATTAAAAAAAAGGGGGGGAGACAGAGCTCCCCCCTTTTGTTTTATGTTTTCAGTTGTGATGTATCCCATAATATAAGTGTTACCTAATTGGTTTCAAGTAAAATGGTTGTAATAAAACACATATTACCAATTATTTCCTTCAATAGGCTCATTGATTTGACAAAAAAAGGGGGAGGCAAAGCTCCCCATCATCCGCGCGCATGGAGATGATGGGGGAGCTTTGCCTCCCCTTTTTATGTCGAATCAATGAGCCCAGTGAAGGAAATAATTGGTAATATGCCTAAATACAAATATGTATTGCTCATTACATTGATAAACATCACTTCTCAATCCATAAAAAGCAAAAAAAGGGGGGGACACAGCCCCCCATCATCCATGCGCACGCGGATGATGGGGGGCTTTGTCCCCCCCCCCCCCCCCCCCTTTTTTTTTTTGGATTGAGAATGATGCTTATCAACATAATTAACATTAATCCTTAAGGAGTTTTCCGCTTGTAGCTTATGAATAGTCTGCCCCCACAGCACGTTTTTGCAAAAAAACAAGGGGGGGGAGGGGGGGGCAGAGCCCCCCCATCATCCGCGCATGGATGATGGGGGGGCTCTGTCCCCCCCTTTTTTTTGCAAGAACGTCAATTGAGAGTAGATGCGTGTTAACATAATGAGCAATAATCAATGTAAAATCTCAAGATTAGGATTGATAATCCGTTTGGATGCCGTGGCTTGCATCCTCTAAACAGTCCCCCCCCCCTTTTTTTTTGCATAAACGGGATGTGGTGGACTATGTAGAGGATGCAAGCGACAGAATTTGAGAGACAAGATTTGTGCTAGATAGCAAGGGAAGGTACTTGTTGTGTATACGTAGATGGACCAAGGACGTCGTAGGGAAGATCAAGAGAGATGAGCTTAAGAACATGAACACAAACACTGCAATACAAAAAATTGCATTGCCCTAGGTTAGAGCCATTTCATATTATGCCCGGACAAAAACTACACTAACTAAACTTTCTATATATTAATATACTATATCTTATAGTAATTATAGGATTTATATGTAGTATATAATATATAACTATGCTAGGTATATTAATATATATGGTATTTATATGTCTATATATAGTATATAGTATAATATACATTTATTAGTTAATATATAGTATACATACATTAATATATAGTAAGTAATATATAAATCTTTTATATTATATAGTTTAAAATATAGTATAGGTATATTAGGTAAGTATATCATTATATGAAGAAGTTATAAAATTTTAGGATACGATAATAATATTAAATAGTATATACAATATATGATAGTATTATATAATTACAAAATACATTATATGCTAGGTATAATATGATATAATAACATATAATATTATACACGAATTATATATTACGAACATAGTAATATTTTATTAGTATAATGTATGCTATATTATAGATACATATAAATAGATATAATAAGCATTCAATGTACATTTATAATATATTCTTATATAATATGTGTATGTTATATAGTTATAATATAATATATAATATTTAGGTTTATAATATTAATATAATATATAATAAAAATTAGCACATTATATATATAATAATATTACAATATACATTAATTTTATATAATAATATAGTATGTATAGTTAAAATTTTAATAATATAAGTCTAATATGTACAGTCTAATTAGGATACTATATTAAATAAGTATATAAATATAACTATAGCTATAGGTAATAGTGTTATAACTATAGCTATATATTATACTTATGGTTATATTTTATAGTGTTATACCTATATTTATACTTATAAAGTTATACTTATTGTTATTATATTCATACTATTACATTAAGCAATTATATCTAAAACTATAAGTTTGTGTATAGGAATAAGTATACTATGTAATAGCTAATAAGTATATCATAAGTTAATAATTAGTTAAAGCTAATAAGTATATTATAACTATAAGTATAGCTCTATATATATGATCTACTATGATTCTATATTAAGTACGTACTATTAAGTACGTTCTATAAGTATAGCTCTATATATATTATCTTCTATGATTCTATATTAAGTACGTCTATTATATATGTAATTATAGCTATAGTAAATAATTATAATATTAATGATATATTATATCATTATAGTTTAAATATAAACTAAACGTATAATATGTGTAATATGCAATATACCAATATATTGTATACTACAATAAGATATATTATTTTAGTGTAGCTCTATATACTATATACTTAAATACCATATATTCTATATATACTATGTCTATTTTGATTTTCAAGGGTTTAATTGGTGCTATATAAATTATACACTACACAATATATATATACTCTATATTCTATTCAATATATAATTTTATAACATCGCATATTTTATATTTTTTTAATGAGAAGATTTTGACAACTCTAAAAATTAACAGATGGATTTGATGAAATGCTGATTCAAATGTATCTTAAAGGCTATGATTGTTCAAATCTTAAAGACTGAATATTCCAAATCTACTTAGAACAGTTTTCAATGAATGCATTTATTTCTTTCAGATGCATGCTTTTATTCTTTCTTTATACCAAATACACATTCTCTTCCTTCTCTTTTCGTGATTCTATTTACCTCAAGTATTATTCTTTCATGTTTGTCTCTAACATGACATCTACTACTACAACTATGATTTCTTGGACGATTAATGGTGCTCAAATGGATTACAGAGTCTCATTACGAAATGGAGAGCTTTTGCTTAGTAAATACACTACAAGAGGTTGTGTGCTCTTGTGACGTTGTTAGCGACGGAAATACACTGGGTTTTTATAACCCCCGGCGTCGCTACAACCGTCGCTAATAGCGTCGCTACGAGAGCGTCGCTATATGCGTCGCTATATAAAGACGCTCATAGTGACGGTTATAGCGACGCTCTCACAGAAGTCTATAGCGACGCTCCAGAGCCATAAATAGCGACGGTTATAGCGACGCCCGAGAGAAATTTGTTTTGGTGACAGGGCATTGAATGCCCTGCCACCCATCAACCATATTGTACTTGATTCACTTTTTAAAAAAAGTGCAAGGGTAGATAATAGACCCAAAATAGTCACCCACAAGACACATTGTTTGCAAAATTGATAAGCGTAAAATTGACAATTGTACACATCATAGGCAAAATGAATTGATTGGCAAATGTAATAATGACAATTGTACAACATCATAGGCATAAAGAATTGATTGGCAAAATGAAGTGCGGTGACAAATATAATAATATATATGGTTCAAAAAGACGTATAAAATCCGTCTCATGATACATAAGCTATGAGAAACCCTAAACTAATGCTATCTAGCTACGGCTAAACTGACTTCGTCTAGTCAGACGTCTCATCGCGTCCAAGCGGCGTATCTGTTGGATTCTGCAAAAAAAGACAATAAGACAGCTTTCAGTAATTATAAACATATAACGACATTTATAAAACAATACAAAAAATAGAAAAGAGTAAACCCTAATACTAACCATGCCGCCGCGAGAACTGAGAATGTCCATCAAAGCGTTTAAGCCCTTCCTGCCTGCGTACTCGCGCTCGTACGGTGTGGGATCACGTCCTGTCATCGACCACTGTCAAAACATACAAAGATTTCATTATGTTAGAATTAAAAAACTCATAAACCCTAAACTATCGAACATAAAGAGCAATGCAAAAACACTTACAAAATCGGCCTCAAATGATGCCCATCCACCGCTCCCCAAGTGGTGCGAGCTCCCTGCCTCTACTCGCGCTCTGGCTGCATCCTTTTGTTGCTTCCACTTGTTGGGATTCTCGCGCGCTGCTTTCTTCGCATTCTTCCAATCTTCTTTGGCCAGCAAAATCTGGCCTGTTCCACCCATGCTTGATTGCTTTTTGCACTTCGGAACGCTTGTGTTTGCAGTATTCGCGCATTCGAATCTTCATCAGGTCTTCATTGAAGCGCTGATCCCGTGTTGGAACGGGAAACTCATCATGAAGTATGCTGATGACTCTGTTTTTTAAATCACTTGGTACTTCACTCCATTTGTTTAGTATGTAGTGTCTAAACAGCTGAGAGCAAAGACCACGCATGCGCGAGATCACCTTCTTGCCGTCATCATCCATGATGATGCCGCCGCTGAAGTCGACGGAGTAAGGCAAGCCCTCTGGCCGGTGACGCGTGAACCTGGGTGTCCCGGCAGGGGTCTCTAGCGGCGTGTCGATGGGGGTACGGACGTCAGGTGTCTCCACCGGCGTCTGGGCCCCGAAGCGAGGAGTGTGGAGTGGGGTGGCTCCTGGCGGAGTAGGTAGAGGTGTGTAGCTACTAGGAACAGTCAACCGCGCAAAACCTGGCGTAGATGGCGATGCTGTGGCTGGTGTGGGGGCAGGCAAAGAAGGGGAGGGTAAAGAGCCTCGTCGAACACGAGGCGGTGTGGAGGCATCGGCGGTGGAATCCCCACAACAACCGCCACCACCACCACTCGAGCGCCGGTGTCTAGATGAGTGTGAAGATCGTCTCGTTGACGCCGAAGCTTCGGAGCGCGCCGAATGCTCCGAAAGAGAGGGAGATGCGGATGGAGTAGGAACGTGCGATGATGCGCCAGAGCGATGACACTCCACGTACCACTGTCTCTGCTACGGTGACAAAGAAGAAAGAAACTCCTCATCATCCATACCTGCATTAAACACACGAATATTTAAACTTAATATTGAATGAATAGAGTAGACAATGACGCAAAGACCATTAAATACAATGACGTAATGACGCATATAAATACAATGACGCAATGAATTGAGTGATAGAAGAGGCAAGTCAAAAACTCAGAATTTTCAATCAAAAGATGTGAGCGCGAGTAGAAAAGAGCGTTATACACCATGGAAGGTACTTAGAGAGCCAGAGCTAATTTTACAACACAGAGCAAAATTGTTCAAATACAATATTTGTGGCTTTAACACTAGGTTGGTAACCTAACAGGACATAAAAGTGTCCTTTCAGGGTTTTGAAAAAAACCTCCAAAACCATAGTAGATCCATTCATTTTGTAAAATCCTTTCATGAGGTTATAGTTCAAGGCCTACTACACATGGAAAAAATAAGAAACTTGTAAAATTTCTCATCTTTTGGTCACACCAAGCCTCCAAAGTTGATGGACCAGTACATTTTCATGAAAACAGTCATTTCTTACGTTTTGTTGCATAAAAATAAGATTAGGGATTTTTGTAGGACTTGAGATAAATTCCCTAGTTAACTTCATTGGGTTGGTGATCAGAACATATGATTGCTTCTCACTCACTATTTTTTGTTTTGCCAAAAGAAATAGGTACAAAAAAGTTGAATTTTAACCATTCTGCAAACCTATCATCAAAGTTTCTATAGCCACGCTCAATACAAATAATATATGCATGTTTTCTTAGTTCCCTATTATCCTTTAGGTTCATAAGGAGCCATGGATCATGTCAAAAGAATAATACATCTCTTACCAAGGGGAACCTTGGGGACAAATATGAAGTGCTAAATACAACAAACATGAAAAAACTGGGTTCAACATTATGGGTTGTGGAATCCCATATAAACTATTCAATATCTAGCCAAATTTGATCCTCATGACTAGATATGGTTACTACCTACAAAATGCATGTAGTTGTCACAAGAAACTAACAATATTGAAAAAGCTATACTTGATATAGTAGAATGTTTCATTTTCTTCTATAATTGAAAAAATCAACCATCGTTGTCTACTATGCAAAATAGGGTATTAGGTGCCCTAAAACTTAAGGAATATTAGCTTTATATTACAATATGCGACATAGAAAATCAAAACTGCATTTGGATATTATGAAAGCCACCAAAAAAATCATAGAAGAGCTAAAATTGGCTAAAAAACAGGATTTGACAATGTTTGTAATTTGGTCATAACTTACAACTTTAACATTTATTTCTCCCTAGAAGCATCAGGACATGTTGAGGACTACTAAAGATAGTTCTCTAGCATTATAGACCTCACAAACATGAATTCTAGAGTGGTATAGTTGCAAAAAGTTGAAAAAAGCCAAAAACAGGACCCGTTTTTTCACACAGTTTAGGTTGTGAAATGTTGTGCAAGGACAAGGTTAAAGATGGAATTGATATGCCAAAAAAATGTCGAGTTTTTTTCAGCTCATGAGACAACTTTCTAGATAGATAGCACCTCAAAATCCATTTTGAAACTCTTGATATAATTCAAGGAAAATGGTCACTTAACAGGACATAAAAGTGTCCCATTACCAACCTAGTGTTAAGAGATCTCTCTCTCATCCTCGCATAACTCAGCATAACTTCCTATATCTATATAGAGCTCTCCGTTTAAACACATATGCTCTGTTTCATTTTGTAGCTCCTCTGCATGCACCCCATATAGAGTAGTAGCATCTTGATGCTCGTCTGGCACCACCGTAGTGGCTTCTGATTGAGCATCTTCTCTGATCTCCTCCATTGATGGCGTTGTGATTGGCACATGGTAGCCTTCATACGTCCTTGCACTACGAGGGGCTACCTCTATGACGTACCACCAGTTTGATGTAGACTTTGTAGGATGAAATATTACCTGCCAGAGCCACATAACTTACGTGAGAGCTTTCAAGCACATAACTTGTAAAAGGGGGATGTTAACTATTTACATACTTACTTGTTCACAATGCTCCGGTAGTACGAAAGTGTCTCTTAGGTCAGTCCATTTCTTAGTAGAATCCACCTCAAGAAAACCAGACTCTCCTCTACGCACAGCAGCGTTGCGACCCTCCATGATTATCTTGAACCATTGCACGTCGAACAAGTCGACAAAAAATCCTCTGTAATCGATCCTCAAAATCTCTTGCAGCGTGCCGAAGTAAGTGAGTTCCGCCACCACAGGATCTGCATGAGAGGAACGTCGTCGAGTAGACTGTTCAAATTTTGCCATGATTCCACAATCTTGAGTAAAACGCTTTTTGTCGATCCGTTCCACCCTAAAATGTTGACCTTTACACCATGCTGCTGTGTATGACTTATACTACAACGAACAAAGATTATGAGTGGCCGTTCAAACGTTTAGAAATAAAGTCACTAGCTAGTCGTACATTGCAAACTTACCTTGGTCGCGCAACCCCGAGAGTACTCCCACTCTTCCTCAGTCACTTCGTCACCGCATTGTTGTGCGCTTTTCAATTGGTTGTGCAACTATCTTAAGCTCATGAATGTTGGTAGGCTCTCCAGAACCGTCGGATAGTGCATCGGTGGTCGTCTTCCCCGTCTCCACTCGATTCATGCCCTTTGTCGCTCTTGCTTTGCATCCTCATATTGTGAAATCCACTTTTGCATCACTGGATTGTGAAGCATGCAAAATCGGTTGATTTTAGCCTCTAGATCTTCCGTCATCTTCTTCTCAACACCGAGATTGCACATGACAATCCCAGATATGCGCTCATCATCTATGGTTCGCCATAGCATGTCTCAGGCTTTATCAAATCCGTCTAGCCACTCTCCAATGTACACTAGGGACTCTGATACCAACCAACCTTCTGCCATGCTACCCTCCGGACGTGCCTTTTGACGCACATGTCCCTTAAGCGTTTTCATGAAACGTTCTAAGAAGGACATCCATCTCGAATGAACTGTGCCAGCTATTTCCACCTCATCAACTATGTGAACAAGAAGATGCACCTGAATGGTTAGCATGGTAGTAGGAAAATGTTTCTCAAACATGCACACAAGCTCCGCAGCATTTAGTTTGGCGAATGGTATGGAGTCTACGTTGATCTCCTTTTGTGAGATCCATTGCACCAGCTTTGCAAGTTTGTAGATTGTGTTACGGATGTCGAGAGACAAACATCCCTCAATGGCAACCGGTAAAATAAACTGTAAAGTATGAGCAGCAATGATATTAAAGTCCACATTTTATGCAATGATATTAAAGTCCACTATGAACGTACCTGACACATTTTATGCCAATTGTGTGACTTCAAACCGGTAAGCTTTCCTTCTTTAGTAAAACACGTTCGGAGCGAGTGCATTATGCCAGTGGCGGTCCGCAAAGATCAAATGGTCTGTTTTACTTTGCGTTCTTGGGCTCCTGTGAAAATCCATGGTGCTTTAGGGAGTTTTATCGATCCATCAGACGCTGTTTGCGGCCAATATTGCTCCATACGATCCACATTTCTAAGGTCAACTCTGGCTCCCAAAGTATCTTTCTTGCCGGTCAGATGGTCCCATAGTAGATTACCCACATTCTTGAATATGTGCATTGGATCGAGCAAGTGATTGATCATGAGTCGGGGCAAGTATGGTAACTCGTACCATAGAGATAGTCTCTTCATCCCTGGAGGCAATCCGTCATCGCACATCTCCTTCTGCTCTAACCATGCTTGTGCAGACATCCTTGGTGGCTCTCTTCCCAAAAAGCCGTCGCGTAACACATGATTCTCTGGAAGATACGCTTGATGACCTTTGTAGATTTGCTTCTTCAGTGAGGGCGCCCTACGTGCATTCAGTCTAGGTCCACATGTGACACATGCTCTGTATCCGCTTGTTTGAAGCCCTGCATGTATCCACATGATAATAGATCAACTATGGGAAAAAACAAGATTTACAGTGTCTGAGTGAGGAGTGTCAATAGATCACCTGAGCATTCTGTTAGCCCGGGATAGTCATGCATGGTCCACATTAGAATGCCTCTGATCAAAGCATTCCGTCGTCTTGTGTGTCGGCTCATATCCACCACCTCTATGCCAATCCACAATTGTTGTAGCTCTTCCAATAGTGGACGAAGATACACATCCATATTCTCCACTTTATATCTCCCTGGCACAATCAAGCTTAGCCATAGGTGCCCCTTCTTCGTAGTCAACCACGGGGGAATGTTGTAGTTGACGATGACAACGGGCCATACACTGTAAGATGTTGATCTTTGACCAAATGGATTTATGCCATCCATAGCCAGGCCTAAGCGCAAATTTCGAGCTTCCCTGGCAAAATCCGACCATGTTCCATCTATATGTTTCCAGGCTGCGCAATCTGCAGGAATTCGTAGCACACCATCCGAAGATTTATTCTCCTCATGCCATGATGCTAGGGCGGCCATGGACTTACATTCGAAGAAATGCTTGATGCGAGGAAGCAGAGGAAAATGTCGCAAAACCTTTTGTGGAATTTTTGTCCCGTGGAGATCTACTCGATATCTTTCGGAATCACATTTCGGACACTTTTCCATGTCTATGTATTCCCCTCTGAAAAGAATGCAGTCATTAGGACAAGCGTGGATAGAATTGTAATCGATCCCCAAGTTTCACAAAATCTTTTTTGCTTCATCTCGGGAATCTGGCATCACATTGTCAGCTGGTAGTATGTGCTCTTTAAGCAATCTACACAACATAAAAATACGATACAGTCGTGTAAAAATCTATCAGATCGTTATACATTTAGAGTTTTATTAAAGTAAACTAATTGTAATAGATCACTTGAAAAGCGTTGTGATGCTAGTGTCACTCCATCCAAACTTTGCCTGCATGTTGAGAAGAACCAGGAGTGCTTTCAATCTAGACATACGTGCTCCATTATACAATGGCGTATCGGCTTCACTTTTCATATCATCATAGATAAGCCTTTCTGAATCCATGATCGTCTCGATCATTTCATCAATCTCGGGCTCAAACATTGCCTCGTTGGGAATGTGCTCTACATGATCATCCCCCGAGCTGTCAGAGGTTACATCTTGTGGCCTCACATATGCTGCTTGACCAAAGTGCCTGCGAACACATCTATTGGGTTGCAAGATTGCTGCTTGTTGGCCAGCGTCAGAGTCCGACGAGTTATAATTGGCAACAACTCGATCTATAATAGATGGATCGAACTCGCCAAATTCGTGAACGTGCTGCAAAGAAACACGTCTTGTCCGTCGCAGAGCATGCTTGCATTGATTACAAGGACATAAGACCCTTGTTGAGAGATAGGTGTTTCGGTTGGACGGTCCCACATCCTCGTCACTACTCATAATGAGGATAAAAATCTTATAACCTGGACAACAAATTGAATATTGTATTGGCATTCTTCGTCTTATCTCTCTCTCTCTCTCTCTCTCTCTCTCTCTCTACCTCACATTCTCTAGTCATGTCCAATCCCCGCACACCTCAGTCTAGAGGTGCATGGAGATCAGAACCACCGGGTTATAATCTCATCTTTATTGGTCAATACCTATATTTGTGGGTACAAGAAATCTACAGACCCACGTCTACATGATACTACATGTAGTGGACAAAACCCCTTTGCCTCTTCTCTAGCTGTAGCACTTCACAGCATCTTAACATCTTTTCACAGTAGATCTTTTCATTGTTCGTCTAACTCTAAACCCTAAACCGTAAGTAATTCTTGCGTGGACTCGATCTAACGTAAATAAGCATAAATCTAAATAAACATAAATCTAACTAAAAATAAACCTAAATCTAATTTAACGTAAGTCTACATCTAACCTAATCTTTAACGTCTTTTGGGATAGTTTCCTACGACGTTAAAACTCTCTTCTTCTTGTGTGTGTGTGTGTGTGTGTAAACCTAAATAAACCTAAGTCTAATCTAATATAACATAAATCTAAATCTAACGTAAATTATGTTATATTAAAAACAAAGAACTAAACTAACAGGGATTATAAGAACCTTAAAACTGATTTAACACATAATTTTTCACATAACTCGGCAAGAGTTGGCATTCTCATCACTAAAGATGTGAGAGTTTACTTCCGGCGGTGACGCTGCCTCATCTCCATCCACATCTGACGACAGCAATTGGCCCTTTGGACCGTTCTTGCTCTTGTTACTAACTTTGAAGTTGCCGTTGAATGACTAGAGGTTGTCTAGATGGTCATTGTCGGGGATGTAGTGACTCTTTCCGCCCTGAAGATCCACCTTCTTCCCTATCTTCTGAAGACATTTCACCAGTACTTTTGGATCGACGGAGCCCACCATGAGTGAAGGCAGCAATACCCTATATTCCATTGAGGGCTTTCTTCACCCGCTTCATGCAGGCATCGTAGTCTATGGAGACCTAAATCTAATATAATATAACGTAAATCTAAATCTAGCGTAAATAAACGTAAATCTAACTAAAAATAAACCTAAATCTAATCTAATTTAACTTAAATAAACCTAAATCTAATTTAACGTAAGTCTACATCTAACCTAATCTTTAACGTCTTTTAGGATAGTTTCCTACGACGTTATAACTCTCTTCTTCTTGTGTGTGTGCGCGTGTGTGGATGTGTGTGCCAATAAAAAGAGATAAATGGTATAACCTTTCTATCATCCATGCCAAGTATGATAGATTGGTTATGCCATTTCCCTCTTGAATAATAGGTCTTGAGTTCAACTCCTCGTCAGTTAGATCTTTAGGTCTTTTAATTTTAATTAGTTTCCTACGACGTTGTCAGGAGTTTTTTGGAGCAAGGGATTGCGCATATGTTCATACCCATGCATGGTGCATCAAATAAAGTATTGCCCATTTTCCAGAGCCAGGTGGTTACGTGGGGCCCACATGTGTACAGGTAGGACAGGGTGTACATAGTGCATCGATTTTCACTATCACCAGTACCAGTATGTTTTTTCTACAATAATGAGGAGTTTATAGCGCGTAAAACTTCTCGAGGAAGCTATCCGCGGGCCGACGACGTGAGGTCAACAGGTGCGTCAGATGGCATCTAGTGGCGTCAGGAGGGCGAACGGGGTCAGTACTTGCACGTGGATAAGTACAGATACAACGTGGGTGTTTTCTTGTGAGAGTTATGCAGAAAGGTCATCATTAGGATCACTTTTTGGGGCCACTTCACGTGGTTGCGAGACGCATTATTGGAAAAAGCTGAGTGCCAGGTGTGCGGATGATGCAAAAAGGTGACAACTATGCACTGCGAGGTCAGTTTTTGGCCTGTTCGGGGTCCGTTTGAGGTCATCTAAAAGGCCAAGGGTGCCCAACTAATAAAGCTAAGTGTGGGAACTGAAAAAAGAGAGAGAAGACCAAAAAAAACGTGGAGAAGAGAGGAGGAACAGCCGCAGCTGTGTTTTTGCTCATTTTGGAGCCTGTTTTGGCCGTA
Organism: Adiantum capillus-veneris; assembly: GCF_014529385.1. Taxonomy (NCBI): domain Eukaryota; kingdom Viridiplantae; phylum Streptophyta; class Polypodiopsida; order Polypodiales; family Pteridaceae; genus Adiantum; species Adiantum capillus-veneris. The sequence goes on along the minus strand of NC_140942.1, from coordinate 61,830,126 downwards.
AACTGCTCATCCGAGGTCGGATTTGAGCACTTTGACATTGTAGACTGGGGTTTTGGGCCGTTCTGGACGCGATGGCGCTGTCCATTTTGCCAAATTCCGCACTCTTTTCCTGCTGTTTTTCTGTGTAAGTTTCTCCTATGAGCGAAGTTTCTGCTCTATTTTGTGATTGTATCTGGCTTATTTTACCCATATTGTGTGAGCTATTTGCCCCATTGGTGTTGGCCCAAGCTCAATTGTATCTAAACATCAGAAATTCTCCTCTTTTGAGCTGAGTTTTTTGGGTGTGTGTGTGTGTGTGTATGTGTGTGTGTGTCTGTGTGGAGTGGGCAAGTGGATAGTCTCTCTCCTCTCACTCCAGAGGTGTGTTCCCTGTCTCGGCCAGGTGTGTTGTGTAAGCCGAGTGGTGCCCCATAGTGTGTATGTGTATCTTCCAAAGAGTGTGTGTCGGGTCGTTATAGAGGCGTTGTGTGTGTTTTCATCCCGCTCACATTCTTTTGGCGCCCCCACGGAGGATCTTCTTCGAGTACCTTCTGCTTCGAGCTTCAAGGTTCGAGATTCGGGATTACAGGTTACAGGTTACAGGTTACAGGAACAGGTACAGGTACAAGTGATTCACACAGGTACAGGTAGCTGGAGTACAGTGATATACTAGCAGTGATGTCACTTGCAGTTGTTGTGGGTATGCATCACTTGGCGCCTATTTGAGCGCATTGTCTGCTGGATTGTACGTTACTTGTGGAAACTGCCATTGTACTCATTTGTGGAGCCATACTTGGTTGTATTTGGCAGTCCCAGCCATTTCTGAGACTTGGTCTGGAAGATAGTCATTTCTGAGACTTGACTATACGCGATTTGCATTAGCCTTCGTGTGAGGGTCGATAGCGTGAGGTTTTTATTGAGCTGGGGGATTCTCAAATGTGGAGATCCTTTCGGTGATACAGGTAGCTGGAGCACCCTTTTTGTGACCTCGCCATAGGCTATGTACTAGTGAGTCCTACTTGATGCTCGGGTTCTATTGTTGACAGTTTATGCATACATAGACAGTCTATATTTTGGGTTCCTACTGCTCTACTTCTGGGGAAACTCTGTCGAAATTTTCCCAAGTTATGATGGCTGGTTTTTTGGTATTTTGAGCCATTTATGCTGTTATGCTGCTGAAATTTTGGCAAAATCAGAGGTTGAGTCAGGTGTGCCTTCTTGGGAGCTTCATGGTTGGCTTTAATGGATGATCAAAATGGCCCTCAGTTCACTCCTTTTCATTTAACTCAAAGAATTCAGATTAATGTTCATGTGTCCAGGAAGATCTTTTTCCAGCAGCGCATAGTCTTTATGTTTGGGCCAAGAAGATTGAGAGAGATCCTGGAATGTCCTTTGCCTGTTGTAATTCCGATGATCAACTATGAAAACTCATTTGATGTGCATGTGTTTGTTCTCATCTAAAGCTGAGCTCCATTGAGGTTTCTGGGGATTGGGTAGTAAAAAGTTTTGGGTTCTTGTACGTGTGTTCAAAGGGGTTCTCAAAGCATTTTAACTTGGGTAGCCATGCCTTTCTCTTATCCGGAGTTTCATGGAAGAAGTGATGAAGATGTGGAAGAATTTTTGGAAAAGATGGAGGTTGCCTGCATTAGCAACCAGATTCATGACCCTGCGCAGATGTTACGCCTTCTCCAAATTTGTTTGAAGAATGATGCACGAGTTTGGTCTAAAGCATTTGAAGAGGAGTGGCGTGTGGCTGATCCACCTGTAAGGTTGAGTTGGGACAATCTACGAGCAGGGTTGGAAGTGGAGTTTGTGAAGATAGAAGATCCTGACAAGGTGTGGCAAGAAGTATAGGCTTTGGTGCAGAAGGAAGGTGAGCCAGTAGATGCGTACATACGTAAGTTTTCATTGGCATGGGAGCGAATGTGCAAGGCTTTAGCACCACAGGTACCCCCGCCTGACATGATGAAGAAGGACAGGTTCTTGGCTGGTCTTTGGGAGAATATACGTTGGAGAGTGGAGCTAAAGAAGCCTAGGACATATGAGGATGCACTAGAGGTAGCAAGGAACAAAGAGTGGAAGCTGAGGAAAATGAGCCAGTTAGGGGTGGAGTCTTTGCCAATGAGGTCTGAATTTTAGCCTATAGAGTCTTTACAAGGGCGCATGTCAGGGGTTCATCATGAACCAGTGGTTCCTGTTACTACTCAGGTTATGCCAACAGTGGTCACTACAGCAGTGCAAGATGATGGGCTAAGGCAAGACATGAGGCAAATGGTAGATTTGATGAAGAATCTCAGCCTAAACATGCTAGGTCAAGTGGGAAATAATCGAGGTCGAGGAAGGTATGCAAATCAACCAGGAGGTGAAGAAAGACCTAGGAATGGTGTTGGACAAAGCAATGGTAGGTTTTGGAGGCAGACGCCCACCTGTTACAATTGTGGAGAGTTGGGTCACATCAGCCCGCAATGTGATAAGCCACCAAGGATGGGGGGAGACATGTATCCATTGCCAAAACAGGTGCTAACTAGGTCAAATGATTATGGCATCGAAATTAAGGGAGATGAAGGAACCAGTGGACTGACCCAGGAGGAAAAGGGAAAGACAAAAGTGCTAAGTGTAGTCACCTTGGAGAAGGCATCAAAGCTAGAGGATACATTAGTGATGCCTATTGGGAAGAGGACCACAGAGGATAAGGAAGGAAGAAGTGTCCCAGGTCCTAGTAAGAAGAAAGGAAAGAGCCATGAAGGCGAGGATGTCAAGGCCAAGAGGAAAAGGAGAGCTCGTCGAAAGTTTCATGTTTCAGATTTTCCACTAGGGGATGGGCAATTAAGCTATGACTTGAAGGAGGATCTGACGAGCAGGAAGGCAGATGTTACTTTTGGACAGCTTATAGAGATGGTGCCTAAGTTAAAGCGACAGTGGAAGATGATGGTTAACCCAATGGAGAAAGAGCCAGAGAGAGGTTCAGTAAAGGTGTTGGCAATGGATGAGCTACCAGACATTTGTCCAATAGTAGATGTGTGGCATAAAAGGAAAAATTTGGGACAAGGTTATGTGGATGGCGGAGCCCAAATATGCGTCATAACACACTCATGCGTTGAGAAGATGGGTCTCACAGTGGCTGGGGTGTCTGGGTTTCGGATCAGATTGGCAAACCATCAAAAAGTAAAATGCTTGGGTGTTGTAAAGAGCTTAGAAGTGGAAGCATATGATGCAAAGGCAGTGGTTGATTTTCATGTGATGCCAGCAGGGTTGGGAGCATATCCTATTATACTGGGCAGACCATGGTTACGTGCAGTGGGAGCTGTTCAAGATTGGAGACATGGTACGATTAGCCTCTATGGAAAGACAGGTACCAAGAAGCTTTATAATATAGACACAAGGAAACGATTAGAGGAGCTTTATGAAGATGAGGATGAGTCTAGTGATGAAGACTCTTCCACGGTGACAGATGAGGACAGTGATAGCAATACTAGCAGTGATGAGGATGCTGATGTTGCATTTCTTTTGATGGATAAAGAAATCCAGGAGTGTGGTTTAGTCGCATTTGCGAAGGAAGTTGAAGAGAAAGTGAAGGGCCTTATGAAGTGATTGAAGGGCTGATGCAAACCAAGATTGAGTTGTCAAAGAAGCAGGAATTAATGACACAAATGATTAGTGGAGACCTCTCAGCTATGGAGAAGGATATATATTTGCACATGCTGGCTAGTTTTCCTGATTTGTTCATTACTTCATATGAAGAGATCAGAGGGTTCAAGGGCGAAGAGATGCATATAGAGCTGAAAGAAGGTGCTAAGCCAGTGCGGCAAAGGCTAAGAAGGATGGGTCAAGAGCAAATGGAAGCCTTGCGGGTAGAGGTGGACAAGTTATTGAAGGCAGAGTTCATAGTCCCTGTGGAGACCACAGAATGGGTGAGTCCAATAGTAGTCAGTCCAAAGAAGGATGGGAAGTGGAGGATTTGTGTAGATTTTAAACCCTTAAATGCAGCCACTAAGAAGAACCAATATCCTCTTCCATTCATCGATCAGATCTTGGATTCAGTGGCAGGTCATGAGAGGTACAGTGTGTGTGATGGTTTTTCAGGCTATTTTCAATTGAAGATTGCTCTTAAAGACCACACAAAGACAAGTTTTATTACGCCATGGGGCTGCTATTGCTACACAGTATTGCCATTTGGGTAGCGGAGAGAAAGTTATCGGAAGTAGAGCTAGTGATGGCCAGTGTAATATTTGCTTGTTGACGATTTCGTCATTACTTGCTACCACGGCCTTTTGTTTTCTTGACGAGTTATGCCTTTTTGCCACAATTAATTAATGGTATTAACATGTCAAATGTGGTGAAGAAATGGGTAATTGAGCTGCAAGAGTTTGAGTTCTCTTTTCTAGTGGAAGATAGTACAAGGGCTACCCTAGCTGATTTGTTGATCTACAAGGAGAATCCCCTTATTGTTAAGGAAGAGGTGGTGAGAAAGGTAGTTGAAGAAGTGCCACAGATCAGCAATGCACATGTGTTGTTCTTTGATGGTTCATACAGAAAGAGCCATGATGCAGCTTCAGGGGGTATAGCACTTTATGATCCAGAGGGGAAGCTAGTATGCAAGAGAGGGTTCAAATTGGATGCGCATAGTAACAATGAGGCTGAATATTCTACATTGGAAGCCGGATTACACATTTGCTTGAAGCATGGGGTTCGAAGGTTGAGCATAAAAGGTGATGCCTTGTTAGTGGTGAAGCAAGTGCTGGGTGTGTGGAAGAGCAAGAACACCTCATTGAAGGAAATGTGCTTCAGAATTAAAGGCCTGTTAAAAAAGTTTGAAGCATGGAGCATCAGACACATTGAACGTGCTCTAAATGGAGAGGCACATGAAGCAGCTCAAGGCATGATTGGGGAGCTATTCGTGTTGAGGACCAATTTACCTCTTTATCATGGCCGGGAAAGTTTGGCTCAAGAAGAGGAGTTTTTGCTAACAGGATTCATTCCAAAGGAGATTCAGAAGTCTAAGAAGTATGGCTTTGTGCGTAGAGCATATAGGTACAAATTGATTGGTGATGTCTTATACATGAAAGGGGCTGATCTCGTGTTGAGACGTGTACCTTGGCGGGAGGAGCTTTACAGAGTGTTGGAAGAGAATCATGAAGGCGCATGTGGTGGCCATTTTGCTCTAAAGATCACCTTGCATAAGATTTTGCAAGAGGGGTATGTATGGCCTAGTTTGCACAAGGATGTTCACCATTGGTGTAGGTCTTGCAATAGGTGTCAAGCATTTGGGAAGAGAGTGTTGAAGCCAGAGCTACGAAAAACCATTATGGCGTTTGATGTGTTTGAAAAGTGGGGGATTGATGCAATAGGCCCGTTACCTATCACAAGCAGGGGCAAAAGCTATATCTTGACGGCAGTGGACTATCTCTCTAGATGGGCAGAGGCTATAGCAGTAAAACAGATCACTGCAAAGGATGTGGCAAAATTTGTGTATGATGAAATATGTTGCAAGTTTGGGGTGCCATTAGAGCTACTTTCAGATAAGGGGCCAGGATTTAGAGCTAAACTGCTAGACTTCTTATGCACAAAGATGAAGATTAGGCACCAGCATACCACTCCTTATTACCCACAGTGTAATGGCTTAAATGAAAGATTCAATGGTGAGTTGGTACAGATTCTTTCGAAAGTGACAGAGCACCAAGGAAAGAATTGGGATTTGGAATTGCCTAGTGCATTATGGGCTTACCGTACTTCGGTGAAGACAGGTACAGGGTTTACTCCATTTCATTTGGTGTATGGAAAAGAAGCACTATTGCCTGTGGAAGTAGAGTTGCCTGCGGTCAAGATGTTAGAGAAGTTGCTTGGGCCGCCTAGTGATGCATTCAAAGAGAGGCTCTTGCAGTTACAAGAGGTCCAATTGGATAGGATGAGCGCATTGGAGCATTATGGGCAGATGTAGGATAAGGCTTTGGCAAAGATAAATGAAAAGGTCAAAAGTAAGGGTATCAAGAAACATGACTTGGTTTTGCGCTACAACAGTAAGCTGGACAGCACCTTCCAAAAGAAGTTTCAAATTAAGTGGGAAGGCCCTTTCAAGGTAGTAGAGTGTTTTCCAAATGGCACATATCAGCTGGCTAACCTGGATGGTGTTCTACATAAGTCAAGGGTAAATGGGTTGCGTCTTAAGTTGTATCATGCCAGGTTGATGATGGTGGAGCAAGATGAGTTTTCTGAAGAGCGAGTGATGTCTGTGAGGGATGAGGAGACCTGTGATGCGGCGAATCTCATATCTCTCTTTGCTGCTGCTGATCATGAATGATCTAGCAGGCTAGGGGGTGGGCAAATTATGTCAGGAGTTTTTTGGAGCAAGGGATTGCGCATATGTTCATACCCATGCATGGTGCATCAAATAAAGTATTGCCCATTTTCCAGAGCGAGGTGGTTACGTGGGGCCCACATGTGTACAGGTAGGACAGGGTATACATAGTGCATCGATTTTCACTATCACCAGTACCAGTATGTTTTTTCTACAATAATGAGGAGTTTATAGCACGTAAAACTTCTCGAGGAAGCTATCCACGGGCCGACGACGTGAGGTCAACAGGTGCGTCAGATGGCATCTAGTGGCGTCAGGAGGGCGAACGGGGTCAGTACTTGCACGTGGATAAGTACAGATACAACATGGGTGTTTTCTTGTGAGAGTTATGCAGAAAGGTCATCATTAGGATCACTTTTTGGGGCCACTTCACGTGGTTGCGAGACGTATTATTGGAAAAAGCTGAGTGCCAGGTGTGCGGATGATGCAAAAAGGTGACAACTATGCACTGCGAGGTCAGTTTTTGGCCTGTTCGGGGTCCGTTTGAGGTCATCTAAAAGGCCAAGGGTGACCAACTAATAAAGCTAAGTGTGGGAACTGAAAAAAGAGAGAGAAGACCAGAAAAAACGTGGAGAAGAGAGGAGGAACAGCCGCAGCTGTGTTTTTGCTCATTTTGGAGCCTGTTTTGGCCGTAAACTGCTCATCCGAGGTCAGATTTGAGCACTTTGACATTGTAGACTGGGGTTTTGGGCCGTTCTGGACACGATGGCGCTGTCCATTTTGCCAAATTCCCCACTCTTTTCCTGCTGTTTTTTTGTGTAAGTTTCTCCTATGAGCGAAGTTTCTGCTCTATTTTGTGATTGTATCTAGCTTATTTTACCCATATTGTGTGAGCTATTTGCCCCATTGGTGTTGGCCCAAGCTCAATTGTATCTAAACATCAGAAATTCTCCTCTTTTGAGCTGAGTTTTTTGGGTGTGTGTGTGTGTGTGTGTGTGTGTCTGTGTGGAGTGGGCAAGTGGATAGTCTCTCTCCTCTCACTCCAGAGGTGTGTTCCCTGTCTCGGCCAGGTGTGTTGTGTAAGCCGAGTGGTGCCCCATAGTGTGTATGTGTATCTTCCCAAGAGTGTGTGTCGGGTCGTTATAGAGGCGTTGTGTGTGTTTTCATCCCGCTCACAACGTTAAATTAGTTTCTCTCTCTTTCTCTCTCAATGTGTGTGCGTTTTTTGTTTATGCATGTTTTCTCTCTCTTTTTCTCTCTAAATGTGTGCGTTTTTTGTTTATGCATGTTCTCTCTCTCTCTTTTCCTCTCAATGTGTGCGTTTTTTGTTTATGCATGCTCTCTCTCTCTTTTCCTCTCTCAATGTGTGTGTGCATTCTTTGTTTATGTATGTGTGTGTGCGTTTTTGTTTATGTTTGTACTCTTTCTCTCTCTCTCTCTCTCTCTCTCTCTCTCTCTCAAAAACACTATGTGTGTGTGTGTGTGTGTATGTGTGTGTGAGAGAGAGAGAGAGAGGGAGAGAGAAAGAGGGGAAGGGAACATGAGAGTGAGGAGAGGGAAGGAGCATACCTGGCTCTCCTTCCTCTCCTCGTGTGTGTGTGTGTGTGTGGAGAAGAAAGAGAGAGAGAGAGAGAGAGAGAGAGAGAGAGAGAGAGAGAGGGAGAGGGAGAGCGTTACCTGCTCCTTGCTTGAGGGCGCCGAAAAACTCAGATATGAGATCTGAGTTTTTGGGCGCTCTTTGTTATTTTTTTTAGCCTAGCCGGCGTCGCTATGAGCGTCGCAAATTTACAAGTAAATTTGCGACGCTCATAGCGACGCCGAGATTATTTTTTTTTGAGCGTCGCTGTGTGAGCGTTGCTAATATGAATAGCCTCTTGTAGTGATATTTTCTTCAAAGTTTGTTGCCTCCTTCAATTAAGTTTGAAAGCTTGCAGGCAGTTCATACAGGGGGTCACGGTCTAGGGTCAAAGTTTTGCCAAGATGGGATCATGAAGATCAAAAACATTACCTTCTTGAACATACTCTATCCTTCTCTTACCACATTCTTTATTCAAATGACTTTGTTTATGTAGCTAATAGTTTGGAAACAAGTGAAGAAGTCGGTGATCCTTTTGTGCTTGCTACACCATGTAACAAAAGATGAGGGGACATACGCAGTTGTTTTAGACAATGTAAAACTAACCAGGTCAAAAGAGTCCTTTCAAGACACACAAGATGGGGTGGAGCATACAAGGCAGGATACATCCATCATTTCATGGATGGCATAGAGAGGTAAAGTGTGCAGACTGTCTAAACTTTTAGAGCCTCCGAAAAAGGTTGATGAACTCCCAAATTTTTATGTTGGCAATGTCTGTTTCGAGCTTCCTCCAGTTCAAAACAATAAAAGGATTCTCGATATGGAGCAGAAGTATGACGGTCACCTTTGGTCTCGCCCAGCATCGACCAACATGGCCATAGATTGCACTGTGCATTTGAGTTATTGTCTTGGAATCCTTCAATGTTGCAGAGTGACATGCCCTTTTTACCGTGGTGAAAGGACATACAATGATGCCTTCTTTCATGGAGATTTGGACAGACAAATCAACATGGGCTATCCGGAAATCTGGAATAACCTGCCAATGTTGTGACTGAACGCTCACTTGTTTGAATGTTTGCAAGTGTATGATCTATTATGTGATGCCAAAGGAAAAAACAATAACACGTTTGGTGATCCATTTGGGAGTGCATGACCAGAATGTAAATCCAACAACTAGAAGGGCAGCTCTTGAAAAGTTACATAATCTTCTTAAGATAGTTTGAAAGATCGAGAAGGGGGGTCCTAGAAAATTACAAATGTTAGTTGCTCGCCAGATGCTATTTCAATCTTTGACTAGAGAAGATGATGTAGAAGCCACTGATGTAGAGCTTAACCATTTCCTTGAGGAAATGATGCCCCTTGTACAGAATAGGGGCTTGAAAAGTATTGTGTCAAATGAGAAAGCTAAACAGGGTCAAGTTGTCGGTGATGGATATGACAATGTACTAATGCTACAAAAACGTGTGTTTTTGACTTCTTTCATGGAAGCCATTTTCCAAGCCAGGGTGGGCCTGGCGATAAATGCTACGTATTCAAAATGTCCACTAAAGGACCAGCTTCTGGAGTTGAGTTAGTGAATAGAATGAGGTGAGGAGGGACATGAGATTTGAGTAGAGCTTGGGTGCACTTCAACCATACTCATCGGATTGAAGGATGGGCAACTATTTCCTGGTTGGTTTATGATCTTGGGTAAGTGAATTTATAAAAATATGATATATAGAATGTTTTGTTATAAGATAACTTTTTTTGAAAATTTGTTCTATGTGTACAGCATGAGAGCATTGCAGGTGATAGCAATATGTGAATGTAAAGAAGAAGATGAAGATACACAATCTTGTTTTGGAGAAATTGAAACTCAGTTATGGAGAGGTGTGGGCATGAACCAACTGACTTTGCTGGGTTTATGTCTGATGAAGCCGGGGCTAATTGGCTAGCAATACAAGATGTATACAATGGAGGACGGCATAATGTAATGGAGGGGAGGAAGCACTTGTGTCTTTTCCAATGGGAACAGAGTCTACACAAACACACAAAAAAACATGTCGCTATGGATAGACAAATGCATCACATTGAAATGTGTGAAGCATGGTTCTTAGCAAAGAGGAAATCCATACACCAAGCGGAGAAAACCGAGCATCACTACAAGAGGCTATTCATATTAGCGACGCTCACACAGCGACGCTCAAAAAAAAAATTCCCGGCGTCGCTATGAGCATCGCTATAAGCGTCGCTATGAGCGTCGCTATGAGCGTCGCAAATTTACAAAGAAATTTGCGATGCTCATAGCGACGCTTTTAGCGACGCTCATAGCGACGCCGGCTGGGGTAAAAAAATAACCGAGCGCGCCCAAAAACTCAGATCTCAGATCTGAGTTTTTCGGCGCCCTCAAGCAAGGAGCAGGTAACGCTCTCCCTCACTCTCTCTCTCTCTCTTTTTCTTCTCCACACACACACACACACACACACGAGGAGAGGAAGGAGAGCCAGGTATGCTCCTTCCCTCTCCTCATTCTCATGTTCCCTTCCCCTCTTTCTCTCTCCCTCTCTCTCTCTCTCTCTCTCACACACATAGTGTTTTTGAGAGAGAGAGAGAGAGAGAGAGAGAGAGAGAGAGAGTACAAACAAAAACAAAAACGCACACACACATACATAAACAAAGAATGCACACACACATTGAGAGAGAAAAAGAGAGAGAGAGCATGCATAAACAAAAAACGCACGCATTGAGAGAGGAAAAGAGAGAGAGAACATGCATAAACAAAAAACGCACACATTGAGAGAGGAAAAGAGAGAGAAAACATGCATACGATCCAAAAAAACGCACACACATTGAGAGAGAAAGAGAGAGAAACTAATTTAACGTCGTAGGAAACTAATTAAAATTAAAAGACCTAAAGATCTAGCCGACGAGGAGTTGAACTCAAGACCTATTATTCAAGAGGGAAATGGCATAATCAATCTATCATACTTGGCATGGGTGATAGAAAGGTTATACCATTTATCTCTTTTTATTGGCACACACATCCACACACGCGCACACACACAAGAAGAAGAGAGATAACGTCGTAGGAAACTATCTTAAAAGACGTTAAAGATTAGGTTATATGTAGACTTACATTAAATTAGATTTAGGTTTATTTTTAACTAGATTTATGTTTATTTAAACTAGATTTAGATTTACGTTATATTAGATTAGATTTAGGTCTCCATAGACTGCGATGCCTGCATGAAGCGGGTGAAGAAAGCCCTCAATGGAATATAGGGTATTGCTGCCTTCACTCATGGTGGGCTCCGTCGATCCAAAAGTACTGGTGAAATGTCTTCACAAGATAGGGAAGAAGGTGGATCTTCAAGGCGGCAAGAGTCACTACATCCCCGACACAATGACCATCTAGACAACCTCTAGTCATTAGACTTACGCTAAATTAGATTTAGCTTTATTTTTAGTTAGATTTACGTTTATTTAGATTTACGCTTATTTACGTTAGATCGAGTCCACGCAAGAATTACTTACGGTTTAGGGTTTAGAGTTAGACGAACAGTGAAAAGATCTACTGTGAAAAGATGTTAAGATGAAGTGAAGTGCTACAGCTAGAGAAGAGGCAAAGGGGTTTTGTCCACTACATGCAGTATCATGTAGACGTGGGTGTGTAGATTTCTTGTACCCACAAATATAGGTATTGACCAATAAAGACGAGATTATAACCCGGTGGTTCTGATCTCCGTGCACCTCTAGACCGAGGTGTGCGGGGATTGGACATGACTAGAGAATGTGAGGTAGAGAGAGAGAGAGAGAGAGAGAGAGAGAGAGAGAGAGAGAGAGAGAGAGAGAGAGAGAGAGAGAGAGAGAGAGAGAGATAAGACGAAGAATGCCAATACAATATTCAATTTGTTGTCCAGGTTATAAGTTTTTTATCCTCATTATGAGTAGCGACGAGGATGTGGGACCGTCCAACCAAAACACCTATCTCTCAACGAGGGTCTTATGTCCTTGTAATCAATGCAAGCATGCTGTGCGACGGACAAGACGTGTTTCTTTGCAGCACGTTCGCGAATTTGGCGAGTTCGATCCATCTATTATAGATCGAGTTGTTGCCAATTATAACTCGTCAGACTCTGACGCTGGCCAACAAGCAGCAATCTTGCAACCCAATAGACGTGTTCGCAGGCGCTTTGGTCAAGCAGCATATGTGAGGCCACAAGATGTAGCCTCTGACAGCTCGGGGGATGATCATGCAGAGCACATTCCCAACGAGGCAATGTTTGAGCCCGAGATTGATGAAATGATCGAGACGATCATGGATTCAGAAAGGCTTATCTATGATGATATGAAAAGTGAAGCCGATACGCCATTGTATAATGGAGCACGTATGTCTAGATTGAAAGCACTCCTGGTTCTTCTCAACATGCAGGCAAAGTTTGGATGGAGTGACACTAGCGCCACAGCGCTTTTCAGGTGATCTATTACAATTAGGTTACTTTAATAGAACTCTAAATGTATAACGATCTGATAGATTTTTACACGACTGTATAATATTTTTATGTTGTGTAGATTGCTGAAAGAGCACATACTACCAGCTGACAATGTGATGCCAGATTCCCGAGATGAAGCAAGAAAGATTTTGCGAAACTTGGGGATGGATTACAATTCTATCCACGCTTGTCCTAATGACTGCATTCTTTTCAGAGGGGAATACATAGACATGGAGAAGTGTCCGAAATGTGATTCCGAAAGATATCGAGTAGATCTCCACGGGACAAAAATTCCACAAAAGGTTTTGCGACATTTCCCTCTGCTTCCTCGCATCAAGCATTTCTTCGAATGTAAGTCCATGGCCGCCCTAGCATCATGGCATGAGGAGAATAAATCTTCGGATGGTGTGCTACGAATTCCTGCAGATTGTGTAGCGTGGAAACATATAGATGGAACATGGTCGGATTTTGCCAGGGAAGCTCGAAATTTGTGCTTAGGCCTGGCTATGGATGGCATAAATCCATTTGGTCAAAGATCAACATCTTACAGTGTATGGCCCGTTGTCATCGTCAACTACAACATTCCCCCATGGTTGACTACGAAGAAGGGGCACCTATGGCTAAGCTTGATTGTGCCAGGGCGATATAAAGTGGGGAATATGGATGTGTATCTTAGTCCACTATTGGAAGAGCTACAACAATTGTGGATTGGCATAGAGGTGGTGGATATGAGCCGACACACAGGACGACGGAATGCTTTGATCAGAGGCATTCTAATGTGGACTATGCATGACTATCCCGGGCTAACAGAATGCTCAGGTGATCTATTGACACTCCTCACTCAGACACTGTAAATCTTGTTTTTTCCCATAGTTGATCTATTATCATGTGTATACATGCAGGGCTTCAAACAAGCGGATACAGAGCATGTGTCACATGTGGACCTAGACTGAATGCACGTAGGGCACCCTCTCTGAAGAAGCAAATCTACGAAGGTCATCAAGCGTATCTTTCAGAGAATCATGTGTTACGCGACGGCTTTTTGGGAAGAGAGCCACCAAGGATGTCTGCACAAGCATGGTTAGAGCAGAAGGAGATGTGCGATGACGGATTGCCTCCAAGGATGAAGAGACTATCTCTATGGTACGAGTTACCATACTGGCCCCGACTCATGATCAATCACTTGCTCGATCCAATGCACATATTCGAGAATGTGGCTAATCTACTATGGGACCATTTGACCGGCAAGAAACATACTTTGGGAGCCAGAGTTGACCTTAGAAATGTGGATCGTATGGATCAATATTGGCCGCAAATAGCGTCTGATGGATCGATAAAAATCCCTAAAGCACCATGGATTTTCACAGGAGCCCAAGAACGCAAAGTAAAAGAGACCATTCGATCTTTGCGGACCCCCACTGGCGTAATGCACTCGCTCCGAACGTGTTTTACTAAAGAAGGAAAGCTTACCGGTTTGAAGTCACACGATTGGCATAAAATGTGTCAGGTACGTTCATAGTGGACTTTAATATCATTGCATAAAATGTGGACTTTAATATCATTGCTGCACATACTTTACAGTTTATTTTACCGGTTGCCATTGAGGGATGTTTGTCTCTCGACATCCGTAACACAATCTACAAACTTGCAAAGCTGGTGCAATGGATCTCACAAAAGGAGATCAACGTAGACTCCATACCATTCGCCAAACTAAATGCTGCGGAGCTTGTGTGCATGTTTGAGAAACATTTTCCAACTACAATGCTAACCATTCAGGTGCATCTTCTTGTTCACATAGTTGATGAGGTGGAAATAGCTGGCACAGTTCATTCCAGATGGATGTTCTTCTTAGAGCGTTTCATGAAAACGCTTAAGGGATATGTGCGTCAAAAGGCACGTCCGGAGGGTAGCATGGCAGAAGGTTGGTTGGTATCAGAGTCCCTAGTGTACATTGGAGAGTGGCTAGACGGATTTGATAAATCCCGGGACACGCTATGGCGAACCATAGATGATGAGCGCATATCTGGGATTGTCATGTGCAATCTCGGTGTTGAGAAGAAGATGACGGAAGATCTAGAGGCTAAAATCAACCGATTTTGCATGCTTCACAATCCAGTGATGCAAAAGTGGATTTCACAATATGAGGATGCAAATCAAGAGCGACAAAGGGCACGAATCGAGTGGAGACGGGGAAGACGACCACCGATGCACTATCCAACGGTTCTGGAGAGCCTACCAACCTTCATGAGCTTAAGATGGTTGCACAACCAATTGAAAAGCGCACAACAATGCGGTGACGAAGTGACTGAAGAAGAGTGGGAGTACTCTCGGGGTTGCGCGACCAAGGTAAGTTTGCAATGTACGACTAGCAAGTAGCTTTATTTATAAACGTTTGAACGGCCACTCATAATCTTTGTTCGTTGTAGTATAAGTCATACACAGCAGCATGGTGTAAAGGTCGACATTTTAGGGTGGAACGAATCGACAAAAAGCGTTTTACTCAAGATTGTGGAATCATGGCAAAATTTGAACAGTTTAGTCGATGACGTTCCTCTGATGCAGATCCTGTGGTGGCGGAACTCACTTACTTCCGCACGCTGCAAGAGATTTTGAGGATCGATTACAGAGGATTTTTTGTCGACTTGTTCGACGTGCAATGGTTCAAGATAATCATGGAGGGTCGCAACGCTACTGTGCGTAGAGGAGAGTCTGGTTTTCTTGAGGTGGATTCTACTAAGAAATGGACTGAGCTAAGAGACACTTTCGTACTACCCAAGCATTGTGAACAAGTAAGTATGTAAATAGTTAACATCCCCCTTTTACAAGTTATGTGCTTGAAAGCTCTCATGTAAGTTATGTGGCTCTGGCAGGTAATATTTCATCCTACAAAGTCTACATCAAACTGGTGGTACGTCATAGAGGTAGCCCTCGTAGTGCAAGGACGTATGAAGGCTACCATGTGCCAATCACAACGACATTATTGGAGGAGATCAGAGAAGATGCTCAATCAGAAGCCGCTGCGGTGGTGCCAGACGAGCATCAAGATGCTACTACTCTATATGGGGTGCATGCAGAGGAGCTACAAAATGAAACAGAGGATATGTGTTTAAACGGAGAGCTCTATATAGATATAGGAAGTTATGCTGAGTTATGCGAGGATGAGAGAGAGATCTCTTAAAGCCAGAAATATTGTATTTGAACAATTTTGCTCCGTGTTGTAAAAGCTCTGGCTCTCTAAGTACCTTCCATGGTGTATAACGCTCTTTTCTACTCGCACTTACATCTTTTGATTGAAAATTCTGAGTTTTCGACTTGCCTCTTCTATCACTCAATTCATTGCGTCATTGTATTTATATGCATCATTACGTCATTGTATTTTATGGTCTTTGCGTCATTGTCTACTCTATTTATTCAATATTAAGTTTAAATATTTGTGTGTTTAATGCAGGTATGGATGATGAGGAGTTTCTTTCTTCTTTGTCACCGCAGCAGAGACAGTGGTACGTGGAGCGTCATCGCTCTGGCGCATCATCGCGCGTTCCTACTCCATCCGCATCTGCCTCTCTTTCGGAGCATTCGGCGCGCTCCGAAGCTTCGGCATCGACGAGACGAGCTTCACACTCGTCTAGACACTGGCGCTCTAGTGGTGCCGGTGGCGGTTGTTGTGGGGATTCCGCCACCGATGCCTCCACACCGCCTCGTGTTCGACGAGGCTCTTTACCCTCCCCTTCTTTGCCCGCCCCCACACCAGCCACAGCATCGCCATCTACGCCAGGTTTTGCACGGCTGACTGTTCCTAGAAGCTACACACCTCTACCTACTCCGCCAGGAGCCACCCCACTCGACACTCCTCGCTTCGGGGCCCAGACGCCGGTGGAGACACTGACGTCCGTACCCCCATCGACACGCCGCTAGAGACCCCTGCCGGTACACCCAGGTTCATGCGTCACCGGCCAGAGGGCTTGTCTTACTTCGTCGACATCAGCGGCGGCATCATCATGGATGATGACGGCAAGAAGGTGATCTCGCGCATGCGTGGTCTTTGCTCTCAGCTGTTTAGACACTACATACTAAACAAATGGAGTGAAGTACCAAGTGATTTAAAAAACAGAGTCATCAGCATACTTTATGATGAGTTTCCCGTTCCAACACGGGATCAGCGCTTCAATGAAGACCTGATGAAGATTCGAATGCGCGAATACTGCAAACACAAGCGTTCCGAAGTGCAAAAAGCAATCAAGAATGGGTGAAACAGGCCAGATTGGCTGGCCAAAGAAGATTGGAAGAATGCGAAGAAAGCAGCGCGCGAGAATCCCAACAAGTGGAAGCAACAAAAGGATGCAGCCAGAGCGCGAGTAGAGGCAGGGAGCTCGCACCACTTGGGGAGCGGTGGATGGGTATCATTTGAGGCCGATTTTGTAAGTGTTTTCACGTTGCTCTTTATGTTCGATAGTTTAGGGTTTATGAGTTTTTTAGTTCTAACATAATGAAATCTTTGTATGTTTTGACAATGGTCGATGACAGAATGTGATCCCACACCGTACGAGCGCGAGTACGCAGGCAGGAAGGGCTTAAACGCCCTGATGGACATTCTCAGTTCTCGCGGCGGCATGGTTAGTATTAGGGTTTACTCTTTTTTATTTTTTGTATTGTTTTATAAATGTCGTTATATGTTTATACTTACTGAAAGCTGTCTTATTGTCTTTTTTTGCAGAATCCGACAGATACGCCGCTTGGACGCGATGAGACGTCTGACTAGACGACGTCAGTTTAGCCGTAGCTAGATAGCATTAGTTTAGGGTTTCTCATAGCTTATGTATCATGAGACGGATTTTATACGTCTTTTTGAACCATGTATATTATTACATTTGTCACCGCAGTTCCTTTTGCCAATCAATTCTTTATGTCTATGATGTTGTACAATTGTCATTATTAAATTTGCCAATCAATTCATTTTGCCTATGATGTGTACAATTGTCAATTTTGCAAACAATGCGTCTTGTGGGTGCTATTTTGGGTCTATTATCTACCCTTGCACTTTTTTTAAAAAGTGAATCAAGTACAATATGGTTGATGGGTGGCAGGGCATTGAACCATATGGGTGGCAGGGCATTCAATGCCCTGCCACCAAAAAAAATTCTCTCGGGCGTCGCTATAAGCGTCGCTATTTATGGCTCTGTAGCGTTGCTATGAGCGTCGCTATAGTCTTCTGTGTAAACGTCGCTATATGCGTCGCTATAGGCGTCGCTATATGTGTCGCTATACGCGTTGCTATATAGCGACGCTCATAGCGACGCATATAGCGACGCCTATAGCGACGCATATAGCGACGCCTATAGCGACGCTCGTAGCGACGGTTTTAGCGACGCCGGGGGTTATAAAAACCCAGTGTATTTCCGTCGCTAACAGCGTCACAAGAGCACACAACCTCTTGTAGTGCATATCATTTTTTCGAGCAAAAGTAAAGACAATTGTAACACAAAATTCCTTTTTGTATATAAGCCTAGGTACCATAATGTCAATTGTAGGAAGTCCAACAAAATGGTCAATCCATAGAAGGTGAATACCTGTAAAGCTCTACTTATGTTAGTGCAACCTAATGCACAGACTCATGAGCTAAAGAATCCAACTCAAGGACACAAAAATACACAAAGTACATGTGTTTTCAAGGTACTTGCTATCTCTTTTTTGGAAATCCTCACAAGTACATCAAGGGAATTCTGCAATGGTCATAGCATAAGTCACCCCTTTTTAAACCGAGCCAGGAGTGCTAACATGAAAAACATGCGATGCATTAGGTACCAATATAAACTATTTCATTAGTTGGGCTTGCATGTTTCTACCCAATGATATCATCTCATTCAAGTATTTGGTTAATATTGCATTCCATCTAGCATGCTTTCCATCTTTGAATTTAGCATGGAAAGTACTAGGATGTGTTCCAATTTTCCCACTTGTCCAGTTGTTCTATTGTGTTGCCGCATTGTCACCTTGCAGCACAAATCCATTGTCACTGTGTCGAGATTGTCTAAGGCACCTTCTTTTCCAGGCATAGACTTGAAGCGGCAAAAGTATTTGCTTGCTTTGTGGTACATTGTATATTGGTGTAGTGATAGTAAAACATTGTCTATAAAATATGGCAGGTTTCTTCAAGAGTTTCATCGAGGTCAATAAAGATTGACCCAATTTTTGTATACTCTTTTCCCGTATCTATCTCTATTCATCTCTGGACTTAGTACTTGCATTTCAAGAATTGCTAATTGAGCTACATCAATAGGTTTTCTATTTGGTGCACATAATGATTGAATGCTCATAAATCTGGTTTCCATGTCTACCATTCTTGTCCTATGGATGATTGCATATTTTGATGTGCATGTAATCATTTGTAATAGAGTATTTTATGCTCATCTTGAAATGAGGAATTTATACAATTAACAGTGTGCTTAACCATGCGTTGCTCCCAATGAAAAACACACGATCTCTCTTTCTCAGGCATCTTTTTTTTGGCTCCACCAAAGTAGATTGGTCAAAAATTGGGGCCATAAAGGTTTCAAGTGCATAAGTGAATTTTCTCCCCAAACAAGTTATCTTCCTCAACTTTATTCAAATTCACCTCGCTGCCTACGCACATGTGCCAGACTACGAGTGGAGGGACACATGCCCTTTATAGTTTTAAAAGTTAAGGTGTCCGCCGCGATGGAGGGTGTAGATCACCTCCACTTACATGTATACAAGCAGGACAATATTTAACCACAACCCCCTCTATGACCACCTTGGATGCCTCTTGCCTCCATACTCCTGCAACCACTGACACCTCCACGCTTAATTGTCACCCTACTCATCGGATCTCAATACAATAGCTATCCGAAGTTAACGAAAATTCACAAGTGCTCTCTCTCTCTCTCTCTCTCTCTCTCTCTCTCTCTCTCTCTCTCTCTCTCCTTTTTTTTTTGCCAAAACAATTATTATTGCAATAATCAGTAACACAAAGAGAGAAGCACCCGAATAGGTATATGGAAATAACTATTCTTTAAAGTAAGGCTTCAAGATTATCTGGAGACAACCTAAACCACAAACAAGAACTACAAACCTTCCACAATGAGCCTACACCTGAAGCCTTTTTCCACGTACACTCATGCAAATTGATCGAGTTGCTCTTCCTCTATAAAAATATACTTTGTTACACTTTGGTATTTAAATAATCAGCATCAAAATGATGCACACATACATAACCATCTTAGGCTCCACTTCAGAAACCTTTGCCATCGAGATTAATCAAAGCGAGAGCATTGATTGGACCAAAATGCCTTTCTCTCTCTCTCTCTCTCTCTCTCTCACACACACACACACACACACACACACACACACACACACACACACACACAGACACACACACACACACACACACACACACACACACACACACACACACACACACACACACACACACACACACACACACACACACACACACACACACACACAATCCAATGAGCACTTGCAAAAAAAGCAAGGGTAGGTATGTGTACCAAAATTTGAAAGTCGATAAATAATCTTGCCTAGGAGCTGAGCATTAAGGGATTTACGGTACGAAGTATGGTGTCGAGCACTCCCCACCCTAGTGATCTCCAAAATTAAAATCTAGGACATGCTTGTGCTTCTTGGGCTAGACTTCTACTAGACCGATTGTACCACATATGACTCTCTTTATAAGATGCCCTACTGCTAAAGCCGACATAATCAGTGACAATTCTCGTGCCAAAACGGCCCCATCAACTATCCTTGCAAGCTTTTGTGCGTTAGCACCCGTTAACTCAGCATTTTCACCTTTTACTCCTAGAAGGTTTAAACATGCATCTTGCGATGGAAGCCGTGTACCACCTCTTATCGCTCCAACCTCCAAAGATGGCATAGTGATGGAAACATGTAGGTCAGGCCCGGCTTTTGTGGGCTCCATCATTATAATACACTACGTGCTCTCAACATTTTGAGCAAGGTCTTGACCTATTGCGATGAAACGAAGTACTACTAAGAATGTTTGCAACGTGGGTGTTAAAACCTCCAAGTGCATCGTATCTCTCTTTCTCTCTAAGATCATCCTCGGTGACCTTACATTGAATGGATTTCTCAGCCAGGCCGCTGTACCTTTACAACACCTCACCGAGACATTACCCTAAAGTATCCCGCGCCGACGCGGGAGTAGTTAGAGAAATGTCCAACTTGTTGTACAGATGTAAGGCAATAAAATTTTAAGCATGGGGTGTGTGCGCCTACATGGTCGGCGGACTCACTTTGGAGTCATGCCAGGTTCTGTCGATAAGCTGAAATCGCTTCGCAGACTTGTTCAGATTACATGCTTGGCCGCTGCCGATTAGGATTAAGGAGGGAAATGGAGTTCACAAAACCGAGGCATGCAGTAACAGAGGCAGGAGACAGGTTTTCGGCTGAGCCACCCTAGGATATAGGTGCATGCAGAGATGGCTTGCACTACAGTTGGGCAAGTATAGCGTAATCAGGAGTGGGGCATTAGACTTTTCGGGAGAGGATATGGCCGAGAGTCTCACTTAACTGACTCCTTCCGCGTGGACGCGATATGATTTAGGGTCGTGCCCCGGATTGAGAGGAGAAGCAAAGGTGTGCATGCAGCCCCTCCAGAAACTACAAAATCAAGTGCAGGGCTTTGTAGGAAAGTACCGAGGATCATGCCATAACTCCTTACGCATCAACGCGGGATGATTTAGGGCTGATACGAGAAGCAAAGGTGTCCCTCCAACAACTGCAAAATCAAGTGTAGACTTTGTAGGAAAGTACCTAGGATTGAGAAGAGCAACAGTGTAGGGTTCTAAGCACATGAAAGCACGCTCCTTTGGGACTTTTTAGGCTAATACCTTCAGGGCCGAACAACAGGATATGGTTTAGGAGTGTGCTTGGAATAGAGAAGAGCAAGCTCCTTTGGGACACTTTTCTAATACCTTCCATGCCAATGCGGTATGGTTTAGGAGTGTTCTTTGAGTCCCTCAATTGCCTACCATGGTTCTGAAGGATCACATTTTTTTTGCGCACATAGTAATGTTTTGTTGCCTACTACTAGGGCACCATGCGGGTGCTCATGCAAAGCATGACTAAAGCCATGCAGAAAAGGATGGATGCAGGGTTGAAGATGGGTTTGGGAAGCATGGGTTCCTTACACATAAGTTAGGAATTTAGAAGCCAAATAACGTGGGAGTGGCTGCTTGCATTGAGGAGGGGCCATGACGGATCTACACAAAAGTGACCAAGACCTAGCTGAACTAAGAGTGTGTTTTTTGCTGTTGCAGCATGTGGGGGAGTGCAACAATGTGCAAAGTCTATCTCTCACTCTCTTTCTTTTGTCGATTTCCGCCATTGCTAGATGCAGCAGTAGGGGCCCTTGAGTTCGTACTCAAAGGGCCATTACCCTAAAAGTGGCCAGACAGTTAGACAATTGTTCCCACTCATGCACTTTGTGGCAAGTCTTCAATGCTTGGCAAGGCCTTCAAGCCCTATACTATCCCACCAACCGGCAGTTGGGGCCCTTGAGCTCATACTCAAAGGGCCACTACCCTAAAAGTGGCCAGGAAATTAGGCAGCTGTTCCCACTCATGCACTTTGTGGCAAGTCTCCAATGCTTGTCAACGCCATCCAGCCCTACACCTGTACTGGTTGAGACCCATATCCCACTATCCAGTAAAAAGACAAAAATAAAAATAAAAATCTAGCAACGTTGTAAATTTTGAGGCCTGACTCAACAATATTCAAAGCATGTCTTTGTAAACACGATGTTTCGACAGTGCGGCCATAGGGATGATGATACAAAGAGGGCTTAGGAAAGGAAAAAAGCAGCACATTGTGATCACTAAATCAATTTGCAACATTCAATAAATTAAGAGAATTAAATTAGGTAATTCCATTAGTTATCGATCTCATCGATCCCGGAGCAAGGCTTTTTTGACTAGATTTTCATACAATACTAGGGCCACATCTTCTAATAAAACTATGGTGGCGGATACAATTCCACATTAGATGGCAAGCAAGGTTACCTAGAAATATGGCAAGTTAAATACTGCAAGCATCGGAAATGTTCGGAAAAGGGTCTTCTGAATTCGAGAAACTCCTACAAGTGCAAGGCATCATGCAGAGCAGACTACCAAACAAGGACCATAAGATTGACAAATTTTACAATTATGTGACTTTTTTTACTTCATATATGAGTGAATATTGCAAGAAGCCTCCAAAAGGTTTCCAAAGTAAATTTTGGTTGCAAAGACAAGGCATGTTGCTAAAATGGAAAATAGGGCAAAGAAGTTTGGCACAATTGACTCTTTGTTGGCTAGATATAGCTTTCTCTGTCATGCCTATGCTTGACAATGGAGGAAAACATGATCGGCCTATCCATATATTTGTTCCAATTCACGAATCCGAAAAGGGTCTCTCTTTCTTCATCTCCAAGTTTTGGGGTTTGAAGATTTACTAGGACATGTTTCCTAGGCAAAGTGTTTTTGCACTTGAGCCGATCAATTGTCATCATTCACATTCTGATGCCAAGGGTGGAGATTACAGAAAATTAGCAAGTACACTAAATTTTTGCTTTGGTCAAGTAGAGTTTGACATTAGGTGAAGTTTGATAGCTACATTTCCAAGCCTTGCCAGGCGGTGGCTAAAAGGATGGTGCAAAATCCATGGTACAATGTTCAAACCTATGTCAAACCATGTGTGTAAAAGACATGCCTTCATCAATGACGAGTGTGATTTATACTAAAGTATCATATTTTGTCCTTGATGAGACCAAATGTGGGAATTACTTTATTGTTAAAAAATGATGTTAGTTAGTGTTCACTAGAGTGTTACTCTTGACTTGGAAATGGTAGCAAATGAATCCTTCTTCTATGGTCGCTCTCTCTCTCTCTCTCTCTCTCTCTCTCTCTCTCTCTCTCTCTCTCTCTCTCTCTCTCGTGAATTTCGCTCGGTTTTTGTGTTCGCTCGGTGCTTGGTAAGACTCCCTAGCAAAGACTACAAATGAGGCCTCCTGTATAGCTTCCACAATACAAGAATGGTGGGTGCAAAATGTAACAGGGGATAATAAAAGGCTTTAGAGATATGGTTTAATTGGTGGGAACAACGTATTGCTCATTGGAGAAGCTCTGAGACAATGGTATATCAACGATATTTTTGGTTCTTATTAAATACATGAAAATAGAGATTTACATGTTTATGGTTTTACACGTTTGTATTTATAGGTTGGTAAGAGTCCATGGGAGAAAGCTCGATTATCGAGCATAAACTTGTCAGAGAGCATCCATGCTAGTTGGCTTGCAGGTGAAGGTGGTAAACGTAAAATATCACTTTATGATGCATGTGTCAGCAGTGACTTTTTGAATGCATATATTCAATGCACCAAAAGATTGGGATACACCACAGGCAGATACATCGGAAGTGGTCCTTCCATAGAAGCAATGATGGCCAGCTCCAAACGCAGAGAATCTCCAAATCCAACTCACTTTGCGAGTACCTTAAAAGGCTTGGTTGCTGGTAGTCCTTTGTATGAGGAGCCTATGATGGAAGGTGCCAAAGAGACCATATAATGGAGGACGAAAAATAGTGTAGTCGGTACAAGCTCACACATAAACCTGGATATGTAATGGAAGCAAGACAACGAAAAACCAGAGGGAGACCACGGAGTATACATTTTGATAGAGAGGATAATGAAGAAGTATATGTTGTCACTGTCAGTGAAGCACGAGAGAGCATTCCAGTGCAGCCTGGGGAGAACTCAACAAGGTGTATTCAAGAGGTCAAAGTTGCCCACAAAGAGTGGGCTTTACAACGAATGCTAGCCAATTGCATGAGGAAATGTTTCAGAATGGCAGGGAAGAAAAGTTGTGGTAACAAATTACAGAGCCGTCAAGTGGGAATGGTTGCTCCCTGTTTTTGGTATGAGAGAACTTTTAAAGACAAGACAGTCCCACAGCGGATATGGTTTTGCAATTTGAAGCTGGCCACACACAAAAGTACAGACGCAAGTTAAATTCTCACCAGACATTTCTACTTTCTGGCAAGTGGATATTGGAACAAACTTATCAAAGGAAGAGACTGACAATTTGGTACAAAGTGGATTTCAATTTGCAAATTTTTCAACACCACTATGATGCATGAACAACACAAATGCTTCCCTTACACAAGGAAGCTCCAGTAGTAGCAGGAAGCGCAAGTGGAGACATGGTATTTCCAAAGAATCACAAAAGAGATTGGAGTCAGCAGTATGGTTCCAACGTTTTGGGACGAGAAACTAGAAAGCGACCAACACATAGTTTTTCGGGTATTGACAGAGAGTTGTTATGATGTACACATTAAGGTAGAGCCTAGTTGCACCTGTCTAGATTTTTAGAAGAGAGAATCTTCACATAAAGCATTTTTGGCATGTAAGCACATGTACTATGCGTATGTGCATATTCTAGGGCTTCTACCAAAAGAGAACATGGTCATTCATCAGCGTGCACTAACTCCCACAGACCTAGAATTTGTATTAGGAAAAACATGCAAGATAAAGTCTGTGGTGTAGTGAACCTAAATCTTGGAGAATGTCATGTACAGGTATGCAGTGAGGGAGACTTCTCTATGTATTCGATGTGGAGTGGCTTTTGTAGACCAATGAGACTTTATTTGAATTCCTTTTTGAAAGAGAAGCATGCTTGGTGGTATCTATCTAGACAATTGTACAAGCTCAAAAATATGGCTTTTGGAAACTTGGACATGTTTTGGTGTGTATTGTTGAAAGAGACTCAAAATCTTTAACCAATTGCTGCAAGATGATAGATGTTTTTTGTTGTGTATAATATTCTGATCTCTGTGTTTAGAGTTAATTTTTTGTGTCTTTAGAAAAGGCTCTGAATCTAAAATCAAGAAGCTCGCAAAACTAGTTTCGATTGCAAAAGCTCGAAATTGGAAGCTTGCAAATAAACCACACTCATGAAATAGGAAAATCAAAATTTTCATCTCCTGGTTTAGCCAATATACATCCAATGGAAAAATTGGAAGCATCAACATGTATATGGAATATCTTATTCCAATCTAGTGCTTTCAATATTGGGGCTGAAGTGAGAGCTTGCTTAAGCTTCATGAAGGATTCTTCACATTCATCAGTCCATATAAAGAGTGTAATCAGGCTATACATGGCCCTTTGCGATTATAACATACATGTAAATGAATTGTCTGTAATATCCACAATGTCCCATGAAAGATGTATTGAAAATGAAATTGCTTGATTGATTAGAATGAGAGAAAGAAATTACAAGCTAAGCATGTTGGACTTACATAGACTCAATGGTGGAAAGTGGAGATTAAGGCAAGAGGATATGACCCATAGGTGAAAAGGGGGAAAATAGCATGTGGGCTAGAACATGTAGCGTGTGGCTTGAAAGTGTAGCATATGTGGATGAAATGAGAAGCATGTGTTAGGGATTCCTTTGTAGGAGGTTGTATGCATGCACATAAGGGTGCATGCAAGTATTCTTGGCTTTAGGGATTGTTCATGCATTGAATGTAAGCTAAAAGGATTACCTCAACAAATGCCCCTGTAAGCTAAATCTTACAAAAAAACGCACGGATTCTTATCAAGAAGTCTAATATAGGCTACTTAGGGTAACTACATGGGGATCATAAAGAAGGAATATGTGATGCAAGGAAAATAGTGTAGGTATTATCTCCAAGCTATATGGTTTGGGGTAGTGTCTAAATACTTACAATTAGAGGTCATCATTTTATTTTGGGAACTTTGTTAAGGCATCATCTCCAAGGCATTAATTTCCTTACTTTATGAATTTGGAGGATTCTAATGATGGTGCACATGTGGGTGCACATAGTTTGATCCATGCTAGGTGCATATACACCATGGAGGCACATTTTGGGTATATTCATGATAATATTGGTGCTTTGATTATGGAGTGGTCTTACCAAATTACATTGGAAATGTCTATAACCACTTACAAATATCAAGATTAGGTATGCCATGCATAGCATAAATAGCTGCACTTTTCTATAGGGGATTTGATGACTCAAGTTTTGCATACATCGCAATTATTAACAGATCTTGAATGTATCAATGCTTGAATTCTTGAAAGATGTGATTACTTTGCTACCTTGAATGTGTTTTGGACACCCTTTAGATACCCTTGTTAAATTTCATTCGTTACAACCGGTTTACTGCTTGAAGCTTCTTGTACTGCTAAGTGTTGAATGCCTGAGTGCTTAGGATTTGTGATAATGCAAACCCATGCTTGCAATTGCGTAATAGTGTGCTATCGTGGGAATACTTGCTTCAAAAAATTTGATTTTTTAGAAGATTAGAAAAAATTCAAATGAGAGCACATCGTATCCGGAATAATTTCAGTGGCCTAAACATGGCAGATACCTAGTAGTACTTGTTAAGTTTACAAGTACAATTAAACAACTTTAACGGATGGTTGTTTACATATGCAGCAAAGTTATGTTCTGTTAGTGAACTAGTTCACCTGGTACCTAGATGTGATGGATTTTCACATTCTATTATGGTCCAACTATGCTAGCATAATTTTCATATGCAAAGTATTTAGTTCTTTCCCCGTGAATTGTGAGCATAACATTAATCATAATGCTAACTGTGTATGTTAGCTCCAAGCAATCCAATTGAAAATTCTATCCCTCTAGTGGAGTTTGATTACCATGAGGCAAAGCATGTTGCAAGACTAAGTTTAGTCCCTTCATGTTTACATCACGATCTCAATCTTGATCAATATTTACAATGGGGTTGTTGATGAAGAATGATATTAAGTAAAGGAATTATCCTTTTCTGATGAGTTACATCAGCCAATTACTTCCATGGAAAGTGAAAAGTCTAGTACTCTTTTACATACATCTTCCTTGTGATAAATCGTTTAGCATACTCACAGTGAGTTCTAAATGGAGTCTATATGCTATGTTGGCAGACATGGGCTTGTTACACAAGACAGTTGCAAAGGGACAACAATGTGGAAAATCAAGATGCTCTTCTTGATTTCCTTGAATCTTTTACTGAACCATGTTTTGATCAAATGGACAGCTCGATCCATGAAGGATGCCACATAAAAAAACATTAGTCTTCTTATGAAGATGTCACCACTTTTGATTTTGAGGAAAAAATGCTTCTCCAAGGGGGGAGTGATGTCATGCCTAGGATAAGACTGGGTAGGCCAAGTCCAGGACAGACATGTGGTCAAGGGGTGCTATATTTTATTAGGCTATGAGTCTATATATAGTGAGGTTAGATGGAGAGTTGCATGGTCTAGTCCCCTCTAGTATCATACTCAAAATTCAAAATAGGGGCTAAAATGCACCCGAAATTGAAATGTAGTTTCACAATTGTAGTCCAAAGGAATGTACACATCTCCAAAAATAATTATTTTAATCAAACGTTGTTTGAAGATGTCTCTAGGGAATCTTCCCACGACTTCTTTTGTTGTTCTTGCTTGCTTCTCCAAGCTCCTCATACACAACTAGGCTCTAGTTCCATGTTAAGAGATATAGAAGGAGAGAGGCTGAGCTCTTTCAAGCGTGCCTGCTTACACACACACACACAAAGAATCAAAATATTCCACTTATTTGTAATAGGACTAAATTTTGAAGTTCTGAAGGTCGAAAAGAATGTAGTAGGCCATATCTTTCGTTTAGCACGATTTGAAAGATTGTTGAATAGTCTATTAAATAGAGCTTATATGAATGAGTTTAAGATATTAAGAGAGAAAATATATTCTTTTATTTTAAATAATACACTCACTACAACACTACATGGAGATATCGACGCGTGTATATCGACGAAATTAGCAGGCGTCGATATACGCGTCGATATACGTGTCGCAATGTGCGTCGATGTACACGTGGAAAGGCTTTCTTTCCCACGCGTATATCGACGCGTATAGCGACGCGTATAGCGACACGTATATTGACGCGTATAGCGACGCAAAAACATTTGGGGGAAAAAAGTGAAACCCGCGAGTAGCAGGGGCCATTTTCGCCTGCGCTCTGCTCAAATCTTGGCCTCCACCTGCTGCGCAGGTATTATGCCCCCCCCAACCCCTCTCTCTCTCTCTACATCGTGTGTGTGTGTGTAGGAGAGAGAGAGAGAGAGAGAGAGAGAGAGAGAGAGAGAGAGAGAGAGAGAGAGAGAGAGAGAGAGAGAGAGAGAGAGAGAGAGAGAGCGGTGTGTGTGTGTGTAGGAAAGAGAGAGAGAGAGGTGTGTGTGTGTGTGTGTGTAGGAAATAGAGAGAGAGAGAGAGAGAGAGAGAGAGAGAGAGAGAGAGAGAGAGAGAGAGAGAGAGAGAGAGAGAGAAGTGTGTGTGTGTGTGTGTAGGTAATCAAAGAGAGAGAGAGAGAGAGAGAGAGAGAGAGAGAGAGAGAGAGAGAGAGAATTAATGTATGATTAGGAAATTAAAATTAAAGAAAAATAATTAAAGAGAGAAATGAAATGAAATGTTATATTAACGTCTTCGAAAGGCCAAAGTGACCTATGAGACATGAGACAAGAAAGTTACAATGTGATGGATTTGATACAAAGTCAGAGTAAGAAGATGACAAAATAAAATATTATGGAATCCTAAACTGCTGGGTATGGACTAAACGGCTAAACCAGCTAGCTGGTGTAGGTAGATCATAGGAGATCCAACAGCTGTCGCTAGCGGATCTCATCAATCTCCTCCATGGTCAGTAGTTTGACCGGGCGTTATGCATGTCGAGCCAAAGTGACCTAGCTAGATCCTCTGATGCAGCCTCTGTCAATGTTGTGTAGTCCTCCACAGTCGTGGACGTCTAGATCTCCCTAGCTCAGTCGCTCGTTCGATCAGTAGAGAGATAGGGAAGTAGAGAGCGAGAGAGAGAGAGAGAGGTAAGTAGAGAGAGAGAGAGATAGGAAATAGCTAGAGAGATAGAGAAAGAGAGTTATATATATATATATATATATATATAGAGAGAGAGAGAGAGAGAGAGAGAGAGAGATATAGGAAATAGAGAGATAGAGAAAGAGAGTTATATATATATATATATATATATATATATATATATATATATATATATATATATATATATATATATATATAGAGAGAGAGAGAGAGAGAGAGAGAGAGAGAGAGGGAGGGAGGGAAGTGAAGAGCGAGGCAGAGATAGAGATAGGAAAATAAGGAAATAGAGAGATAACGAGAGTGAGATCGAGAGAGAGAGAAAGAGAGATAGCGAGAGTGAGATCGAGAGAGAAAGAGAGATCGAGATCGCTTTTTTGAGCAAGCACCATGCAAGGCTTCTGAATCTTTCTCAAGTTGCTCATCCATCTCCACATTATCTTATGGCTTGGACATGGAGGCCCCGTCCGGTTTACAATCAGTTAGAAAACTTTCATTGGGCTGAGAACTTCCATGGCTTGTGCATGTGGTGAAAAAAACACCAGGACGGGCATAATATCCTTGGAAAAACCTGTGCAAAAAATTGCAAACAGACGGAACATTACAAAAATGGTCATGCTTTAATATATGATTCATCAAGTGCGGCATTGGAAAGCTTTCTCTGACAGGCTACCTCGGAATGGAGGCTGGTGGGTTCGTAGACAGAGAAGAAACTATGGAACTAAAAGAGGCAAAGGGGTTTTGCCTGCTACATGCATTGCCATGTACACCTGGGAGTACACGTATGTGTCTACCCATATAGGATTTGACCAATAAAGACGAGATTTTGACCCGGTGGTCCTGATCTCCGTACACCTCTGGACTGAGGTGTACGGAGATTGGGCAAGACTAGAGAATGCGAGGTAGTTTACATTGTGAGGAGTATATATATATATTATAAAACAACATTCATAATCATTGTAGATGGCAACGTCATCAACTAACATGGAGGAAAAGATTGCATGCTCGTGCACGCTCTGCAAGTATCAAATCCTTCGCAAGCGTAGGATATGTAATGAGCATGTGCACAAGTACGGAGAGTTTGCTAGAGAAACCGTACAGAATCTGCGATACGACTCCTACGGAACGGGCATTGATTTCCGCGACATAGCACCTACATCTGAGAGAGAGAGAAAAAAGATTATGGGTGAAGGTCTGACCAATATAGAGCCACGGATGGAAGCAGAAAAGGGCTTACAGACAGAAGACGACGGCATGGAGGAGATGCTGGATGCCTTCTTTCAGACAAGCGAGGAGAACGCGAACGAAGTAGCACCAGAAGCCGTGCGCCTATCTCCTGAAGACATGTTGAGGAAGTTGGCACGTCAACCAATCTATGAAGGCGCCAAAATATCTGTGCTTCGTACTTGTCTGGCATTTTTGAATCTTCAGTCAGTGTACGGGTGGTCAGATGCAAGCGTCACTGCTTTGTTTAGGTACGTAATTTACAAAAGAGATTTTTCGATTGCAACGGTGATGTGCTCGGAGAGATTTTTAATTTAATGTGGCTTAAACAGGTTATTGCGGGAGCAACTTCTCCCGGCTGGCAATGAAATGCCCCCCTCCAGGCCAGACGCAAAGCAAATTTTGACCTCAGTTAACTTGGACTACAACAAGATTCATGCATGTCCAAATGATTGCATTCTTTTTCGTAATGAATTCGCAGATTGTCTGTCGTGTCCTAAGTGCGGAGCAATGCGCTACAAACAAGATGCAGTTGGTGAGACAGTGCCATCTAAAGTGTTGCGGCATTTTCCTATTATTCCTAGGATAAAAAGCATGTTTCGTTGTGGTTCCATTGCAAAGTTGATGCGGTGGCATTCTACGAATAGATCCACTGACGCAATATTTAGGGTGCCCGCTGATTCGAAGGCTTGGAGGCACATTGAAGATACCTGGCCACATTTTAAGAGTGAACCACGCAATTTGCGTTGGGGCATGGAAATGGATGGAGTCAATCCATTTGGCTTGAGAAGCTCGTCATGGAGCACTTGGCCTGTGTGCCTTATCAATTACAACCTCCCGCCGTGGCTTGCTATCAAGAAGGGTCATTTGATTTTAAGCTTGATTGTACCTGGTAAGTTCAAGGCAAAAAACATGGATGTTTATCTAGCTCCACTAGTTGACGAGCTCCAGAGTTATGGCATGGGATCGACATAGCAGATGCGGTTGAACCAGTAGGACAACAACATGCAAGGATCCATGGACTTCTTATGTGGACTATGCATGATTGGCCAGGATACAGAGAAGCTTCTGGTAATGGTTATTGATTTACAAAATTCTCACTATTCGCAAGCCCTTTGCCTTGGCCTGATTCATGCTTTGATATATGCAGGACTAACAACTTCGGGATACAATGCATGTCCAATTTGCGGGCAGTCTTTGGATGTGCACTATTCTACCTCTCTTCGAAAGACAATTTATCAAGGCCACCACCGTTATCTTCCAGATGGCCATCACTTGCGTGAAGGCCAGCTTGGTCGTGTCAAATGTCGTCCTATGCATGTGCAAGAGTGGCGTCGCCGATGGGAGCAACATGAGGGGAAACCTGTTCCAGGAATGAAACGTTTGTCCATTCTCCATATGTTGCCGTGCTGGGGTGATCTGCTAATTAACCATTTGCTGGATCCAATGCATATATTCAAGAATGTGGGAGAGCTCCTCTGAAAGACAATCATGGGAATGAAAGACAATTGAGCTTCACGAGATGATTTGCAGTCGGTTGGAAAGATGCCAGAGCTGTGGCCTTTCACCAATGCAGCTGGTCAAACAAAACTTCCAAGAGCGCCATGGGTATTGCTAAAAAACGAAGAGCGACAAGTGAAAAGGGTGATTTCAGAGTTCAGGACGCCAACAAGATATATGCGATGTCTCAAGACAGCATTCACCCGTGACGATCAACTGTCAGGGTTGGAATCGCACGACTTGCATAAGTTCTTGCAATTCATTCTTCCAATTGCGATCAAGGGGTGTTTAACGGAGGAAGTGCAGACCTGCATATACAAGATTTCAGAGCTAGTGCGAAATATCTCTTCCAAGGAGATACGGGAGGAATCTATTGCAGTCGCAAGGGCTAACTCCATTGAGGCAGTTTGCATGATTGAGAAGTATCTATCCATGAGCTGCCTAACTATCCAAATGCACTTGCTTGTCCATGTAGTAGATGAGGTTGCAGTGGCAGGTACAGTCCACAGTCGTTGGATGTTCTTTCTAGAGCGGTTCATGAAAACACTTAAGGGTTTTGTTCGCCAAAAAGCGCGTCCAGAGGGGAGTATGGCAGAAGGATGGCTGGTGCAAGAGTCTCTTGTATTGACGACCGAATTTCTATCCGTTTTTGACCCAGAAATTCCTCGACTGTGGAGAGATGAGGAGGATGCAACACAGGTGGGAGAGGAGCCGCAAGGGCAAGGGGTGCCGAAGAAAATGAACCTGGTCATGCGAGAAAAGATCATGAAGTTCTGTATACTAAATTCAGCGCCGATGCAAAAATGGCTTGAAAGGTACGAAGAAGAGAAAGAGAGACGCAATCTAGAGCGACAGGATTTCAGGCGAAGTCAAACGGCTAGAGGCTTACCCTTGCCAGACTATCTCGGTCCTCTACCTGAATTCCCTACAATGGCATGGTTGGACAAGACAGTGAGAGCAGCTCGACAGATCGGAGAACCCATATCTCTAGAAGAGGAAGAGCTGGCTATTGGATGTGACTGGAAGTATCATACATACATGGCACTGTGGTTGCATGGAAATCATTTCAGAACACAACAAATTGACAGCAGAAGAAACATGTTTGACAGTGGGTTAATGGTTAGTTTCATGCAAAAGAGTAGGGCCAATGCTAGAGACACGAGTGAGAGCACTAGCAACCTGGATTACTGTGGTCTCGTGTCAGATATCCCGAAAGTAAGCCTCAGGCGGTTTGAGATGTTTTTGTTGGATGTGAAGTGGTTCAAGGTGATTACTTCTGGTCGCAATGCAATGGTACGTAGAGATGGAAACAAACTTGTGCAAATAGATTCTACAAAGACTTGGACAGATGCGAGCGACACATTTTCTCTCCCCGAACATTGCGAGGAAGTGGTCTTTGTACCGGACCCTCGAGAGCGACAATGGTGGTTTATGGTTCAGGCTGCTCCAAGAAATAAACAAGTATTTGAAGGGCAAGATCTCCTGGAGGGAAGTCAGTCAGACGACGTCCATACTATTGTGACATTAGATGAGATGGACGAAGGTATGGCAGAGGAAGCTGACAGATATACGAGGGATGACACAGACGAGCTAGAATTGACACTTGTAGATGAAGATGCAATGGATGAAGACAATCTGCCAGGACGAGTTGGGGCAGAGTTATGTTTGCAATTAGAGATAGACGATGATACGGTGCAAGATCTTATCGATGATGCCTCACTCGTCGAGGCCTAGGCCTGTAATTGTTTGTGTGAAGACTTTGATTTAAAATTAAGCTTAAAGTTAATTTAAACAACTGTGTTCTAACGCTTTATTTTACTTTCTTTGTGCAGGACTTTAGTATGGCAGACGAGATTCCAGATCCCGCTTCCATGAGTGCAGATGCATTCATGGGCTTCGTTACACGGATGACGCCTGCTCAGATGGCAGAGGCTTCTCAGTACTGGGTAGCCACAGGCACGGGTACTACGCCTCCGGGCTTCACACCCGAGGGACCGACGCCTAGGGGGGGGACGCCTTCGGGGTTCAGGATGCCTATGGGTATGACGCCTTCTTCTCCCATCACGGCCGCTTCGACACCTAGGGGTGGGGCAGAGGCAGGTAGGTCCTCATCTCTGCAGCACAGGCGCACTCACCGATCTCGACGATTGTCAGGTGGAGGTGGTGGTTGCTGTGGAGGAGGGTCCACAGATGCTTCGACCCCTCCTCGCTCACGACCCCCGTCTTACCCAGGCACACCTCTCGACACACCTCTTGGTACACCTTGGACACCTTGGGGGGCACACGATCCTAGTGCCTCCAAGCTCTATACTGTACGGGGAGACGGTTTTGTTGACATGGATAGACTCGGGACTGAGATGCGACAGCGGATTCGCCAGCTTGTGGAGCTGCAGTTTTCGACCAGCATTTTGACGTCTTGGGATCAGCAAGAAAAGAAAAAAGTCACTTACATAGTGGAGACTATCCTAAAAGAGTACCAGCATGCTCCGGGTTCTTCCTTTGTTTCGGCGCGGTGGATCAAGGGTGTTGCATGGGACACCATCAAACATCGACGAGATGCAGCTCGGAAGGCTTTCAAGAGCGGCTCGCCGAAGCCTTCGGGCATCCCACACGAGACGTGGCTGCAGATCAGGGAGGATGAGCGAACAGCGGCCACGCGGTTCAGACAGCAGCGTGATGCCGCACATGTACGACAGATGACTAGGGGGACATCTCATCTTGGCAGCGGAGGCTTCGACACCTTTCGCTATGAGTTTGTGAGTTTCTAATCTAATCTTAACTATGGTGTTTTTTAAAACGCGATGAATCATGTATTCTTATTACTTTGATTTTTGTATAAACACAGAATCTTGCGATGCATCGAGCTCCATCATGCGAAGAGGAGTCAGATGGATATCGCAGAGGTATCTATGAAGTACTGAATGATCTTGAAGCTTCAGGAGAGCCTGTAGACTGGGAGGCCTTACAGTCTCGCTGATCGCTTGAGGTGAGACGTTAATATGTGTGAGTTGATTTAATTAAGTCAGTATATGTGAAGTAATATCAATACTAATTTTGTGAGTTGTCCTATGTGCAGGTTGCGACGCCTAGTCATTAGTGGACCAGATTTCATCTATATGCTTTGTGAGACACAGACACGCTTCTGTGTCTCTTTTTTGTACAAACAGTTAGTGTTCAGACAGTTATTGTTTCCCTTATGGTTATGATTATCGTCATTGTCATTGTATAGACAATTATTGTTTCTCTTTCTGGTTATGCTTATGGTTATTGTTAATTTTGTTTATGGTTATGGTTATCTGCATTATGGTTTTGATCAAAGTGATTATAGCCGGTTATGGTTTTAAGTTATGGTTATGGTTCATTATGGTTATGCTTTTAAGTTATGGTTATGGTTCGTTATGGTTATGCTTTTCAGTTGGTACGGTTGTCTTTCATTGGCCTTAAATCTCATGTGAGATCCTACATGGATAGCATGTAGGAGGCGTATACATGATATGGTTTTTTTTTGAAAAGTTTATGTAAAAACAAAGGGAACTCTGCCGAAATTTCTGCGCGCGGGAGCATGGTTGATATTTTGGTGCTGCTCGCATTCTTGGGCAGAGGGCAGGAAGTCTGGCTGTGGTTGTGTCCATCTTTTAACTGGGCACAGGCCAGGCTACTTGCCCTCTGCCCAAGAACTTTTTTTTCTGCTATGGTCGTCGCTATATGCGTCGCTATACGCGTCGCTATCAGCGTCGCTAATAGCGACTGGTTTCACAGCGACGGGCAACGTCGATACATGCGTCGATAACAACTTCTTTTATTGTAGTGACTAAAGATATATTTGATAAACATTAATGAATAACAGATAGTTTGTCTATGAACAATATAATAAAAACGTACTTAAAATTGAGGTTTTTATTATTATCAATGTTTTATATTTATGTGTTTTAGCTTAAAATGCATGGGTAGGCTTAAAATAAGTTGAAAAAGTAGTGGAGACCCAAAAAATAGAGGTTTTTTGAGTCGCGACCTAAAAGTTAATTTTTCAGCCAAAGAAAGATATTTTTCGCAATTCTGTCCGCGATGCCTTGTAGACCAAACCTATTCCCGTTGATTTGAGTACGTGGATTACTCTGTTTAGAGTTTGTTTGTAAAAGTTATGACAGAAATAAGTTGCCAGCAGGCAACAGGACAACCTACAAGCAGCAACATGTTAGCTTACAAACACATATACACAGGTAATATCTCTTTTGTTTGATCCAATTAAGAAGTGATTATACTCTTTTATGATGGTCCAGAATGATGTTTTGAATTTGATTATTATGTTAAATTGGTTGCACGAATATGTTCTTTTGGCTATTTTGTAGAAGTTGCAGAAATCGATGTGTGAAACGGGATCTATTCGAGGTGTCGTGATATTGGGATTGTGATTGTGATCCTATTACGACTAGGATTATGATCGTTGTTTCTATTCGGAGATTTTGAGAGTGCGATTGTGATTGAGAGTGAGAGTGAGAGTGAGAGTGTGATTGAGATTGAGATTGAGATTGTGCACAACATTGAGATTGAGATTGAGATTGAGAGTGAGAGTGTGATTGAGATAGCTCGGGGGTGGTCGGGAGGTTATGAAACGAGCTATGCTCTTCTTGTAATGATTACTTTGCATCCATATAGACTCCTTATTTCCATCTGTTTACTCTGTGTACTCTGTATATTCTTTGTTCATTATCAATGTATTTCGCTCTCCCGTGTCGTGTCACATATTCTTCTTCACTAAATTAATATAGGAGGTCTAAAAAATAGAAAAGAAAAAAGTAAAAAATAAAGGGAAATTAGTACAATAGTCTAGTGTGAATTGCTAGTGAGTGGATAAGTGTGCCATCACAGCATCATTGACAAAGATATGTGTATTCACCAAAGCAAACTAGTGATGATGATTGTTGGTGATACTCATACAAGAGTAGTATATGTCAATCTTGGCATCTCAACATTGACATGAATGATAGGTTTTTCACCAAAAATGCACATATCTCTTTGAGAGATGGCCACATAAAGCCCATCCTCAAGATAAAAAAGATAACTTGATTTTGACCTTGATGGCCACTCTCCTTATGACATTGTTTAAAAATGAGAGCTATCTCCTCTTTGTAGCGCACCCTCCTTAGCTAGAACTTTTTTGTTACTTGGTAAGGACAATCCTCTAATCTTTCCTCTTGTAGCATTGGCTTCCATCATGGTGACTAGGGGGTGAACCCTGACAGTGAAAAATAGTGGGGCAAGAGGGAAGCCCTATCTGATTGATAATTTTACTTCAAAGGAACCCACAATTAATTATTAAATAGTAACTTAGAGTGATTTCCCAGGGGTATGAACCGACCAACATAGCCATGGTCCAAAACCTAGTGATTTGATGACTTCTTCAATGAAGGACTATGCAATTTAGTCATATGCTTTATCAAGGTTCAGCTGTAGGAGGATACATTCTTGATTGGTAAATTTTTCATACTTGATGTCACCCATAGTTGTTGCCACCTTTTCTTGATAAATTCATGTTGATGAGGGATGATAGCTTTATCTAGTAGGGGAGAGATCTTGAGGGCAATAACTTTGGTAATCATTTTATAAGTTACTATCATCATGGTGATGTGTGCACGTTGGAGAGGGGGAATAGGGAACACACCCAGCACACAAAATACTTGCCTCTCTATAGCCCAGGGATTCCACAACACCCTCAACCTCTCAAATAACACCTTCAAATTACTGGCTAATTTATACTAACAACTTCACTCTAGTATACACAACAACTACCTCACACCTTGCAAAAAACACTCCACAACACAAATGCACCCACACTCCCAACTCACCCTTTCCGACTCACAAAACACTCCTAACCTGCCCTTTTGGTAGCACCTTTGAAGCAAGCTGCAGGCAAACCCTCTGCAAGCAATGGACAACACACGAAGAGCGAGAGAAAAGGAGGGGATGGGGAGAAGCAACACAAGAGATTGGGGCGAAATGAGTGGTATTATTGTATGGGGGGTAATACAATCAATGTATGCAACTTCAATGGCAAGCTTAGCAACACACAAGCTTCAAGCTTCCACTCACACACACAGGCAAAAAAGCCACCTTGGTCAAAAGACCCTAAAAAATGAACATAAACCTCCTTTTCTAAGGGTGTGCCTAGGAGTCCCAAAAAAGAAAAATGGGGTGATCTCCCATGTCGTGCACTTCATTTGGAGCTCTATTTAGAATTCTCTTGCATTGCCACCACTTGGCATATTTTATTTTTGGACACACTTTCATGCTACACTTTGGGTTTTGGTCCCTTTCCCTTTGGCCAACCGGATCTCCCTTTGGGCTTCTCTTGCCTTGGCTTACATCTTCAACTGCCCTTGTCGGCACCTCTTAGCAGTGGGACCCCTCCCCTGTCGAGGCAATAGCGATGTCGCTATTGTGGGAGGGGGTACAACCCCCTCCTCAAAAAAATTTGGCCTAAGCGGGCGCGGGCACCGCCCTTAATTGCCTGCCACATCATCACCAAACTCAGCCACACGCGGGCGCCACTGCCGCCCCGCCCCGTTGAAACCTCCGCCCAAAATAGCCGCCAACGGCCACACCACGCCACGCGCAGCACATGCGCATACCCGCCATTGCCATGGGGAGGGGAGCTCCTCTCTCTCCTCTTGGATACCAATAAAGAGTCCACACTTCAGAATATATACCGCGGACTTCTGGCGCGCGACTGTGCATATGGGTTATATGCTCGACCAAGTGTCAGCTCCACAGGCCCCAAGCCTTAAGGCTTCAAAAAAACAAAAACCCCATTACTTTTTAACCCAAGCTCCTTTTGGCCTGCCTTTACCTGACTCCCATTCTCTGCTCCAATGTCATATTGCTGAGCCGCAAAGCCCTTCTGAAACTCCATCTTCCTGGCTCCAATCACACCCTCTATCTCTGCATTTTGAATCCTCGGCACCCTCGAACCAAGGCTCTCAAAAAGTGAAAAAATCATCTGCAACCATCCTTGGACAAAGGCACCCCAGCTCTCGACTGCCATATCTTTCCGCTCGGGACTCCGTTTGACATGCAGTCACTTCCTGTTAGCTCCGTATGATGTAGACCTTGCTCCATAACTTCATCGATGCCCAAAAGATGCCAGGTTGCAAATTCTCCAATGCGGCCAAGTGGGCTCAGACTCTTCGACCCTCGAAAAAACTTCAACTGACCATATCTTGCAAACTATGGCTCCAATCCGCAATCCGAAAAGATGGTTAGGATCCATGAATTGAGCTCTACACATCTATACCTCAAGCTCCACTTTGATCACCTGTCCCCAGCTGCCCTGTCCGCCAAGAATCTGCAAAACACCAAAGCTTCAACCTTCAATAACTTGGGCTTCGTAGCTCGGTTTGACGAGCCGTCTGGACCTACTCCTTTAGCACTTAAAGCTCTTCATTCCTGGACCCAAAAGCTGCACTTTTCATCTCCTTCACCTCCTACCCCAATTAGCCCATCATGTAGCCTTTCCTCGCCTATAAGCCGCATCATGCATACACTTCCGCTGCTACCTGCCATCCCATGACTCTCCTAGCTGCTCCAGTCTTTTGCCATGCTTCTGCTTGCCTTTACACATCTGTACATGCCACCTTCTAGAGTCGACACACTTTGGCCGCACCAACGTCTATCACATGTGTCGGAGCTAGGGACTTGCTGAGACTCGTGTGCAAGCCACAGATGGCTGCAAGCACTGAACCAGGCTAACCTAGTAAGCTCAAAGGGAGCAAGGGTGTGTCACTCATCGCTCTATGCTCGCCAATGTGAAGGATTTCTAGCGTCAAAAAAGAGGGAGCCGCCTCTCCAACGCTCAACCACCTCGTCAATACCAATGCCGATGCCTCCAGAATGCTCAACTGCACTCTCTCTCTCTCTCAAGAACACACACACACACACACACACACACACACAAACACACACAAACACACTCATGAGCATACATTGGAGAAGGAGATAGAGATGAGTCAAGAGCACTCTTCTTTAGCATGCACCCTTCAGAATAGGGGATTTAGGTTTACAATAGCCCTTTTATATGAGTTTGGTACATTCACACATAGGCATCCATACTGGCCGGTCAAAGTAAAAATATTGCCATATGAGACACGTGGTGCGCCTCTCATCAGCGATCACCCAAGCACCTATAGGACCAACGAGCCCGGTCCTTGACTCAAAAAATGTGATATGGTGTCTGGGGATGTTAACTAAGCTGACATCCTTTTGCAAAGGTGAGAACCAAGAAATGGAGAGCATTGGGAAATCACAAAGACTCCTATTTTCCCAGTGTTGACTGTACTGAGTCATCGTTTGCTTGAAACGACTTTATGATCACAAAGGTCAGCACCAAGCAATGGGGAGCGTTGGGTAGTCACCGAGCCTCTTATTTTCCCAATGTTGTCTTGTCTGCACTGCATGACCTATAATCACATCATCACAAGGGTCTCTGTCGAGCGTCGGTTAACATGCCCCGCTTCTTGATGTAGATTCCGTCCTTGTAAGCTACTGAGGTGAAGCCCGTTTGTCCAGGAATATATTTTTTGCAAAAAAAAATCATTGTGAGAGTATGCAAGCGGAACTATCTGGCAATAAATCATGAGAGGAATGTAAAGTACATGAGGAAATGCAAAGAATTATGAAATGCTACACTACCATTAAGGGAGAATAAATTGCACTCTGATGAAATTAATCAATCAAGAGTTTTTCAACTTTGATTAGTCAACTAACTCTCACAACTCCAAACAAGAGCCTGAATTTTTCACTTTAAGATTAATGGAACTCTTTTTAATGTCATTTTTCTTTTCTTTTCTTTTTGATTCAAAATTGTTTTCCATGTGTGCTTATTTTGTATGCTCGAGGTTTTTTGTTTCTCAAAGAAAAGTGCCCACACTGGAAACCTCTAGGGCTCTAGTATCACAGACAATACATATGAGTGAAGTGCCAAATCAAGCCAGGATTTCTTTTTCAGGTTAAGATTTTACCTTTGTGGCACTTTTTCTTTTTGCTTCCATTTCTTTTGTATTCTCACTATTTTCATTAGTCGTGTAAGTGAGCAAGCTTCTCTATGCCTAAAACAATCCCAAGGTCTCAAACACTTAATTAAGTTTACTAACGAGGACTAATGGTCGAGTAAATGAGTTAACCTAAAGTCATGGCCTCCTAACCTCAAGGATCATCTATAAGACTAAACTCTAGTTTATCAACTTAAGCAAAGAAAAAATTATACATCAATAATGGCAGATAACAAAACATAACTGAATGCACTTAATCAAACTATGAAAAACCACAATCAGCTAATTTAATTATTCACACGCATGAATCATGGAAAGTAGTATACCTAGAGGGACGAAACTGCTCATTTTGTTGAAGAATATGTCCTTAGCCATGTGGATGGAGAGCCATATAAGTTCTCTCAAGTTCCTACACAACAATATCAAGTAGCAAGGCATTATACCTCCACCCAATTTTTGCGCGCCTTCAGGCTGGTCTAGAGAACGCTCGAGAGGAAGAGAGAGAGTTTGGGCGGGCCTACGGGTTGCTTTCGGCCGAGAGTGAGCGAGGAAGGGGGGGGGGGGGGGGGAGAGTTAATGAGGTCAAAGGGCGGGTAATGTGGGAGAGAGAGAGAGAGAGTGCATTATTATTATTCCCTTACAGGATGTTCACACGTAGCGAGAGAGACAATGAGGGAGAGAGAGAGTGAGAGAGGAGGAAGAGGGAGAGGAAGAAGAGAGAGAGAAAGAAGAGGGGGGGGGGGGAGAAGATGGTGAGAGAGGGGGGGCGCGGCCTGCCGGTGGGAAGAAAACAAGGGCGGAGAGAGGGGCATGTGTGAGGCCAAAAGAGTGTGGACGAGAGGAGAGGGTGATTGAGGAAAATAATGGAAGAGAACAAAACGATGGCCCGCCCTGGAAGAAAGTAATCCTTTCATGCGTCCTTCGGGGTTTTGGCAACAGTGTTAATAAAGAGAAAAAATGTTTTTTTGTGGTTTTCTTTACCTCTGTCTCCTCGAATGGTGATTCATGCAATTCTCGGTTTTGAAAACCGAGAACTTTAAATTTTCAGGCTGGTCTAGAGGGCGGTGTGGCTAACCCAATGTCATTAGCCCTCTCCCTAAGGTTAGGGGCATTCATGCCTCTATCTGTTTGATCATTGTCGTCGGAGGTGGAGGTTGATGGTGTATCCTCATCAGGAATGTCGATAGGTGGAGCCTGATCAAATAGAAGAAAATAAGGTTTGAGCCGCCAACCATTTACCCTGGTTTTATGAAGTTTACCATCAGCTTCCATAAGCTGGTAACTTCCATTGGCATACTTTTTTCAGATGATGAAAGGGCCCTGCCATCAGAGTAGGAGCTTCTTATCTTTGTGTGTGTCAAAACGATTGTCGTAGCGGAGCACCAACATTCCTTTATTTAATTCTTTGCACCGAAGATGCTGGTTAAAACTAAGCCGTCTGTGCTCTGCCTGTGACGCATAATAATTG
The DNA here is from genome assembly GCF_014529385.1 of Adiantum capillus-veneris. Taxonomy (NCBI): domain Eukaryota; kingdom Viridiplantae; phylum Streptophyta; class Polypodiopsida; order Polypodiales; family Pteridaceae; genus Adiantum; species Adiantum capillus-veneris. The sequence goes on along the minus strand of NC_140942.1, from coordinate 61,787,649 downwards.
ATTGCTTCTTCTTTGTCCAGCTGTAGTCTCTCCAAGTCGAGGATGTGGTCCCTCAAATGCATGTTGGGCCGTTGAAGTTGGCTTGCCATCACTCTGAGACTTTGTAGTTGCACCTCAATAGGCAAGATTGCCTCCTTGCCAAATACCAAATGATATGGTGTGAAGCCCAAAGATGTACGGAATGAGGTTCTGTAGGCCCACAAGGCTGAGAGTAGATACTTATCCCAATCTCCAGGATGATTGTTAACCTACTTGGTGATAATTGTACAAACCATTCCATTCACTTTCTCAAATAAGCCATTACATTAATTGAGGGTAATATGGTGATGAGTGCCTCCTTGTAATGCCTAGTTTTTGCATTAACTCTCCCATAAACCTGCAACATATGTGCTCGTAGATAAACTTAGCTACCTCTACTATTGTGATTCTAGTAGTGGATATAGCTTCCGCCCATCTAGTCATATAGTCAACTCCCATGATGATGTAGAATTTCCCTAAGTTGGCCCTAGGCAATGGTCCTATGGCATCTATATCCCATTTTTCAAATGGTCCATACGAAAGGATAGGTGTCTGTGGTTTAGGCATAAGTGACCTAGTGCCAGCCTTTTGACACATCTTACATGTTTTACACCAATGGTGTACATCACGGTTGAGGCTAGGCCATACAAAACCAGCCTGAAAGATTTCCCTACTTGTTATGTCTAGGGCAAAGCGACCACCACAAACCCCGTCATGACAACTGGAAATTACCCCCGTGATTTCATTAGAGAGAGAGACCTTCCTGAGTATTTGGTCCTTACCCTTGCAATACAAATCGTCATTGATGAGCCGATACCTTGTGGCCTTCCGCATCATCCATTGCTTCTGTCCTTTTGTTAAATCCAATGGACATTCCCTGTTTCCAAAAAATGCATGATGTCAGGTAAGGCATCACTACCTTGAAATAGAGGGAGTTTCAGCTTTATAGCCCCAACCATCACTTCCTGCAGTCTTTCGCTTGCTAAGGCATCAACTTCATGGTTTTGAGCCCTTGGGATGTGGTGTAATCGAACTTCTTCAAACTTACCCAACAAGGTTTTTACACAGCTTAAGTGAGTCCTCAAGCTAGGATTCTTGCATGTCGACACTCCATTTACCTGCCTTACCAAAAGTAGAGCATCCCCATATACATTAAGGCATTTTACCCCTTGCGAGAGGAACCATTGTAAACCCTTGGTTAGTGCTGCATACTCAGCTTCATTGTTAGAATGTGATTCTAACAAATGACTAAGCAAAAATACCTTGATACCTTTGTCATCAAAGACCACTATGCCTGCAACAGCTGCTTTGTCAGATGCTCGTTTGTAGGCTCCATCAAAGTAGAGAGAGTGTGCTCTTTCTACTACCGGTGGCTCTGAAAGCGATTGAATTCCTTCTCCTTTAGATTGATTCACCTTCTTCTCAAAGTTTTGGTAGGTCATGAGTGCCCCCAAGCTTTCCCTTGTTGTGCTTTCCACGTGTACCGTGTAGTCAAATTCTTGCAGACGAACTAGCCATTTAGTAATCCTAGCAGAAATATCCATGTGTTGTACAACATAGGGAAACATCTCATCCATGGTTAGAATCACAAATTGCTTAGGCAACAAATATGACCAAAACTTTGTACTTACAAATCTAAGATCTAGGACTAGGTGTTCCACATGGGTGAAACCCTTCTCTTCCGTCGTCATCATTCGATTGGAGAAGTAAATTGGCCTCATGATTGATGTTGTTGTATCCTTTTGGAGTAGCATAGCCCCCAATGCGTCATCACCCACACTTGAGGTGACATAGAATTTTTCATTCCACTTAGGCGGTGAGATAGTTGGTAGGGTGGCTAAGACCTCCTTTACCTTGTTGTAGTGATGGTCGGTCTCCTAATTTCAGGTGAAAGTTGATCTTTGAGTGAGCTTTTGCAGTGGTAGAACAAGTTGTGATAGTAGATGTATGAATCTACTCAAGTACCTCACCTTTTGTAAAAAGAAGACCAATTGACGTGCGGTTTTTGGTGAAGGTAGGGCTATGAGTGCGAACACCTTACTTGGATCGACGTTGATACCTTTTGCTGAAATTTCATGGCCTGACAGAAAGACTTTACTTTCCCCAATGTGGCATTTGTCCACATTTAATTGCCCACCTAGGCTTTGCAACCTTGCCAAACCCTCAGTTACGTTTTCTAAGTGTGAAATGCGAGGGCTATATATACAAAAATCATCAATGAAAACTCTTATGGATGTTCCAAAGAACGGTTGAAAGACATATGTGACATATCTTTGGAATGTGGCAGGTGCATTTGTGAGACCAAATGGCATAACTCTGTATGCAAAACAACCCCATGGCGTAATGAAAGTGGTTTTTAGCTGATCTTCCAAGGCTATGCATATTTGAAAATACCCGGAATAACCCTCACAACATGGTGTAGCATTCAAAACCCGCCACTTCATTCAAAATTTTATCCAAGAAAGGGAGAGGAAAGTGATCTCTCTTTGTAGCTGCATTTAGTGGTTTGTAGTCAACGCAGACCCTCCACTTACCATTCTTTTTAGGCGTCACTACTATGGTGACACCCACTCTAAGTTTTCTGCAGGATAGATGAACCCTGCTTCTAGTAGCTTCCTTACCTTGGCTAGGAGTGCCTTTTTGACCCCCAGCCGTTGTAGGTTTTGCACAATGGGTTTTACCCCTTCCTTCAGCTTAATATGATGTTCCACTACTGTAATACTTGTGATTCTTTCATAGATGTCAATGAACAGGTAAGGAAATCCCATCAACTTTTGCAAAAAATTGTCTTTTTCCTCAATTTTTAACTCCTTAGACAACATACCCTTCAACCTACTTTCTCCTAGGCCAGGTGATTTATGTTCCTCTTCATTGCGTTGCCCTTCTGGTGACGGATCGTCGATTGTGCTTACCCTTTGTGGATCCTTCATGATGATATCCATCACATCGATGGAACTGTCACTTTCGTCGGTGGATGTAGTCTCCTCCTCAGAAGTGGAAGACTCACTAGTGTTTTCATCTGCTAATGTCTCTAGGTCCATTTGCTTCTGCTTGCCATTCTTCATGTCATAGTAGATTGTCTCCCCTTTCTTACCAGTCATGCATAGAAGGCCAGTGCCCCGGTCCTGTTTTGCCTTCATGGCTATCAACCATGGCCTTCCCAAGATTAACGGATAGCTCTCCCCCTTAGTAGGCATTACAAAAACATCAACTTCTACCTTAGTGTTGAAAGCTTTTATCTTCACAGCACTTACCACACCTACACACTTTACTTTTGCGTTGTTTTCCATCTTTATGGAGAAGTGATGTCAACCTCGAGGCCTAGCCGAAGCATCATAGCTTCACTCATCACAGAAATTTGTGCACCTCCATCAATGTAGGTATTTCCAACCCTCTTACCTTTTATGTTGATATTGGTGCAGCCAAAGTTGGTATGAGCTAGACCCTTTACATGTGAGTGGAGAGGCAGTAAATATGTGCAAGGAGCAGCATGAAGTGCAAGCAGAGGTGCTTAGTGAAGGCAAAATGGAGAAATTTATCCCTACAGGTTGTGAAGAGTAGGTAAAGCTGATGTGCACTGCCATGCTAATGGCCATGTTGATGAAGATAGCAGTAGAGTATGCCATAGTGGTGCAGCAGGTGCAAAATTTTTCCAAGAGGGGTAGAGCAGTTGTACCTATGGAAGATGACAAGGACGATGCAATAGAGAACGAGTTTCTCTCTTCCTTGGCAGAGCTTGAGGATGCAGTAGTAGAAGAGTTGGTAATTGCAGCGGACAAGCAAGTGGTGCTTATCGACCTTGAAGGGCCAATTGATGAGAGGAGCTGGACGATGCTAGAATTGAGCTCATGGAAGGTGAAAGGGGAAAAGCAGAGTCAAAGTTAGAGGTGCTTCCTACGCAGTCAGTGCCCTCTATGACAGGTGATGCGGATTTCAAGGTAGTGTCCAAGATTTCTAAGGAGGTCTGTGAATGGTGGTTGAAAGGAAAGGTGATAAAAGAAACTGTGCAGTGTGCTGTTGAGCAGGTACAAGATCTACTAGACGAGGATCTAGCTTTACATGGATGGGAGGGAGGGTCAGATGTGTTAGGTCTATTTGGTTCGAGTGATGGTACAAGCAGGTCTTTGGATGGTGAGCACGAGGGTGCTTTATTTGGTGTTCTTGGAGATGCTTGGTTGCGAGTGGGCAATTTTCCAAAAAGTGTTTGGGGTGATAGAAGCATGCTGATGGCAGGTTGGATATGTGCCTTGGTCTGGCACTATGCAAGGTTGTTGCAAGTGGATGAAAGCGACCAATGCAAGGTGTTCTACCGAGGTGGTTGATGACAACTAAAGAAGGGGGTTGGGCAACCCGCATGAGCAAAGGTGGCGGGTTACAGGTGCTAGTTTTGTATATATAATCGGTGGTTTTGCAGTGTACAGAGAGTATGTTTTGGTGTGCAGTTTTTTAGTGCAGTAAGCCCATGTGTGGTCGAACATAAATGTTCGACAAGGGGACTGGGCAATGATGGTGCAACCAAAGTTGGTCCGAGCTAGGAAATGGTCTATGCCTAACAGAGGGAGCGGGCAAGTGTAGTGCAAAAGGCTAGGGCAGGTGCCAAGGACCTGGGCAGCCCAAGGATAGCGGAAAAGTATGTCTGAAGTGGTTTCTTAGGCCAAAAGTGCTACGGGATGGCAAATGAAGGTGAAAGAAATGCAAAATCAATGTCCTGAAATTGAGTGTTCAGTGTGCTATAGAAGCCGGTCAAAACGGCTCGTCAAACGGAGTCCTGGTGTGCAAGATACTGAAGTTTAAAGCTAGAGTGTGTAGCAGATCCTTGACGGACAGGGTAGCTAGGGACAAGTGGCCCGGGCTGATGTTAGTATATACATGTGTAGTGCTTGAGTTGTGAAGCATGCCTGTCTTCTCGGATTGCGAATTGGAGCTCTGGGTGGCAAGATATGGTCAGTTGAATTTTTTCTAGGGGCCGGGTCTGAGCCCACTTGGCTACAGTGGAGGGTGTGCCATCTGGCACTTTTATGGCCTCGCCAAAGTTCTGGGTGATAGTGTGCGTCATGTGGAGATAGCACAAGTCAATGATGCATCAATCGGATACTCGGTCAGTAGGATACGCCATGATCAAATTGGGGGCATTTGGCGGGGAAGTGCATGCGGGTGATTTTCTCAGTTTTGATGGCCTCAGATAGCTGACTCAGAAGAAGCATAGTATGGTGGGGTTTGCAGGACCCGGGGCCGACTGAGTGAATATTTGACCCGGCTTGGCGATCCAAGTTTCCGATCATCCGGCAAGGTATAGGGGCTAGGAGAAGAAGGCCAAAAGAGAGGTTTTTCATATATATATATCTTTGGAGGTTTTTTGGAGCTTGAGGGCCCTGGAAGGAGAGGCTGCCACGTGGCATGGGGGGGTAAACCCATATGCGTTGCCAGCAGGTAATGCTGTGGGGTATAAGGGAAGAAAGAGGTGCCAGTTGGAGTAGTTGAGGTGAGCATGGAGCTTCGTGAGCTCTTGGTTATGGCGCGAGGGTGGCGGCCCTGCAGGGCGCTACACAGGACAAAAACGCGGCAATTTTGGCTGGGCGGGGCGATGCAAGTGGCACACGCCCGCGTGGGGGTGAAGTGGCTGTAGCCAGAGTAGTTAATGATGTGGCGGTCCCGTAGGGGCGCGTCCCATGGCCCTTAGAGGTACCTTTTTAAAGACACTATTGGGAGGAGAGGGCAATAGTGAGATTGCTATTGCCCCCCCTCCTCGGGGTGAGGTCAAAAGAGGAGTCCCGCAGAGGTGCAGAGAGGGCCGAGGTGGCCGAAAAATAAGTGGCAAGGGGGAAGTCCAGTCGTAAGACCGTAAGTGTAGAGGGAAAGCGAGCTCAAGGACAAATAAAAGGAGCAAAAAGGCCGTTCCAAGGCCGTCCAAGCAAAGAGCAGAAGCCAAATGAAAGGGCAAAAATAAAGGCCAAGGCCAAAGGGAGAGGTGATAGAGGAGTCGGATAAAGAGGGGGGATCCACATTCCGAGCGAGCAAAACCGAGCAACGCATTTTTCCGAGAGAAACTTGTCAAAAACTTAATACAAAATGCATACTTACTTAAGTTAACCAAACTAACAAAGTGTAATAGGTACTACAGGAGACTTGGAAAATTCTCCACCATAGGTTGGAAGAACACCATGAACAACACTAAGAAGAGCTTTCTCACGAAGAAGAACACCTAAACATGTCTTTGTTCACTAGTTAGGGAGACATCGCTAGTTGAGGGTAGAGCAAACAATTAGACCAAGTAAGCTTGCACGTCATCTGGGTAGATGAGTGTGACAAGGTCTTAAGAGCAACAACATGGACGGTTATCTTGAATTGATAGCTCTATAGCTAGTATGTCATACGATTTTTACAGAATAAAAGTAAGGAGAATCTCAAGAAATTCTCTCTCTCTCTCTCTCTCTCTCTCTCTCTCTGTGAAATGTAGCGGCTGCCACTTCCATGTCTCCCTCTCTTTATATATTGGTTGCATGGAAGGCTATGACGGCATATCTCTCTCTCTCTCTCTCTCTCTCACACACACACACACACACATGCACAATCCAACCATAGAAGCCTTTCTGGCTGCTTTCACCTTGTGCAAGATGTTAACCTGCAGAAAGCTAAAGAATTAGAGGGAGCCGTAAGCGAGAGAAAGTTGCTTGATTACGAGTTGAACGTCTTCGGAATGCGGTGATTGCAGGACATGTCCAACATGCTTTTTTGTGTTGGGGGGGGGGGGGGGGGGGGGGTGGGGGGGGGGGGGGGGGGGACAATTGACAATTGAGATCCGTTTTTGAGTGCATAGCATGTAATTTGTCACAAATTACATCACAAAAAAGATAACTATGTCTAAAAATAATGAAGCAATTCATCTCCAAAGCCTACATAACCAACTCAAATTGTAGTTTTAGCATATTGTATGATAGACAATCAGTCTTCTTACGAAGAGCTACAAAAAAAAATAAAAATTGGAGAAATTTACTTTCACAACCATATTTTGGGAATTTTGAAGGGCATTCTGGGAATTTATGACAAATACGTGTTTTGGGAATTTTTGAAATTTGAGGGGTACTTCGGTAATTTTTCCAAAAAAAATGAAGCAATAGCGATTCTATGTGTGTGCCCACTCATGAGGTCGGCTCTTTGGCCACTGATAAGAGAACCACTGATGATATTAATGTAGAGACCGGGAATATACGTAGTGGCAGTTTGCGACGATGACAAACGATGTCAAAGTTAAAGCGGCGATTGATAAACATCTCTCCATAGAGGCCTCAAAGGAGGACATGAACGGTGCCACCAGGGTGCTTGCTAAATGTAGCAATTGATCACTTGGCCTTTCATTGCTGCAAATTATTTCCTTGTGATCATGTCCGTCTTCATGTCTGCAAAGCTGCACCCATTGCCAATACAGTACTTGCGGCCGCAGCACTTGTAGCACCAGGTATAGCAGCTTCAAGATCTAAGAAAGGCTCAAAGAGCCAAGAGAATAAGAAATTCAGGTCGTTGAACTATCACCAACCCCGCTGCAACTGAAACTTCAAACCTTCGAAATGATTTCACTGCAGTGGTTGCACATCATTCAAGAACGAAAACAACAATTGCTACCTGAAAGGGCCTTTCTCAGGCTCTGATTGAAAACTGGCGAGTTGGGGTGGTAGTCTGTGTGTGTGGCCGCAAGCTTTGTGTTGCATTGACATCATCTCACCCTGCCCGCTCCTTGTTGCCTCCCGCCTACTGCACCTTCACTATGATCAAGCCTGCACATGAATTCTATCGCTTTGATCCTTCCTTCTCATTCACGCTTGGGACGTGGCAATTGTGCCTGCCCCCTTCTCTTTGTCCTGCTTTCATGTTTCCGCTCGGTGCCAGTTGTGTGGATGTGTGTGCCCCCGCGGACTGATGGTGTTTTGAGTGAGAGAGTGAGATTGAGTGGCTGTGTGTGTGTGTGTGTGTGTGTGTGTGTGTAAGGGTGGAGACAAGCAGTGGTAGCAGGTGTACCTTGTGTGGTGGTTTGTGGAGTGTGTGAGCAGTGGAAATTGAGCCGGAGGTGGTCTGATAGTGTAAAGTGTTTCTTTGAAGGTGTTTTTTGAGAGGATAGGGGTGTTGTGGATACCTTGATCTATAGAGAGGCCCTTGTGTTTGTGCCGGGCGTGTTCCCCCATTCCCCCTCTCCAAACGTCGAAATTGGAAGGATGTCATCCATGTTGCAACCCGAAATTGCTCCGGCTACCTTTGCTTTGGAGCGCCTTGTACTTACCATTTTGGACCATTGTTGCCTTACCTTTGGTGCGAGATGTAGCAGTTGTGGCCATGTAATCTTTGGTCCTTGTACTGCCACATCCAATGTTAGATCATAGGGCCTAGAAATTTTCCCTAACTGGAAGTCGGTGATGCCTAATTTCCGTCGTGGCCTTTATGGCCTCTTGGTAGTCTCTCCTTTCATGCTTCTCTCATCATCAGATTGTGTAGCTTTCTCTCTCCTAGCTCTCTTTACAGTCATGGCTTCAAATGGTTCCACAAAGGTTACCTTATCCTTACCCTTATCCCTCTCCTTTGCTCGGGGTGGATCCACTACTACGGCCTTTCCTTTCTCTTATAGCCTTATGATGTTTACAGGGCGATCAGGTGGTGGTGCCAGTGGAAGAGGTGGAATGGGTGCTTGTGGTGGTTCCTGGGGTGGACGTAGAATTTGTGTTGGTGGGGCTGGTGCTCGGGGTGGGGGTGTTATTTCTCTAGGAGGTGACAGTTGGTTCCTCCTACCTCATCCATTATAGTTTTGTCGCGGTTTGGGACAGTAGTACATACCGTGACCATCTTCTCCGCAGTTGTAGGAGTGATACTCCCTGTTTTGTCATCGTGCTCTTCTCGAGTCTTGATCTCTTTCTTGATTCCTTACTTGCTGTATCAAGTGGACAGACAAATTCTACAGTTGGTTAGTAATATGGGCCAACATATCTTGTTGGTCATCTCTTACCCCAGGAGCCGATGGTGGTGGAGGAATGGTGGTTGTCGTGGTTGTTGGTCGACACAATGTTCCTTCTCTATTGACTCGGTTTCTTTGGCTTTCATCCGTAGATTCTTGTCCTTAAGGCAAAAAATCTCGACGGCTAACTCGTACGTAGCCAGGAATCTACTTTTCACCTTTTTCTTGAGAAGTGGCCATAAGCCATGCGTGAACCGATCCTTTTTGAGAAAATTGGGTGCAGCTTCTCCTCTTGCTAGTGACTCAACCCACCGTTCCCACAAATCCACAAATTTGGACTCATAGGTGGCATATTCTAAAAGACTCTCTTGCTTCAAGTCTCTCAACTTGTCCCACAACTTCTCTGAGGTGGTACCTCCCCCAAAGCGTCTCTTAAAAGTAGTTTTTAAGGGCTCCCATTCATCCTTAGTTGCTTTTGGAAGAGCGTTGTACCATGACCTAGCTTCTAGCTTCATGAGATGCTTAAAGATTCTAACATGGGATTCATCTGTATCTTTGTTTCTTACTACACATGCTACTTCAAAGTCATCTAGGAAATCTATTACCAAATCCTCCCCCTTCTTTCATTTAAATGTTGGAATACTACACTTGCCATGTTTACTAAGAGAGAGAGCTAGAAAGACACACTGCTTAGCTTGCAATCAAAAGTTTTTTTTCTTTTTTCTTTTTTCTTTACAAGGAGGTGTCCATACCCTTTTTATACTAGAACATAGATTAAAATCTCAAACGGTACATTTCTTTGTACCAAAGGTACGACAAATGGCCGATCTAATGCCAGAACCTCAAAGAAGCGGTCCCCAACCAGCATGGTGTTGATGGCATACTGGTAGTGAGCCTTCAAGTCCAGTATTACTTTGATTGAGCGTACTCGTATCGGAATATGTGATCTGCCTTGAGGTAGGTTGTACTGATTCATGTGAAGCTTAGAGGTGCTTAGTCACTGTCCAAGCTTGTGGGAGAGGGTGGTGTTCTTTCCTGAAACAAGCTCAGTAGATCTCTTGTCTCTCTAGTGAGAGCATGAGCACGTGCTTCCATTATCTGTGCTGCAGCATCAGGTGTGACTTGGAAACTGACTGTGATAATTACCTCGATGACTTGAGTTACCCAATTCTCGAAGTAGAATAGTGTTGGTTCTCTATTGTGCAGAGTTCCCTCCATCTTGTTATTGTGGGTTGGTTGTAGGTTGCAAACATGGTTTCGACTTTCTCCTTCTTCTTCTCGGAATCCGGTCTATGTATATCCACTGAGTTTGGCGTGTTGGTTGACTCTCCCACTGCAAATCGATTATCGTTATGCCTGACACTCGAGCTTCGATGGAGATGCAGAGTTTGTCCAATTGTCCTTGGAGCTCTTCTTCTTCTTCTATCATCCAGTTAGTGAACCCTGCTAGCCATTCATCCATCCATAAAAGTTTAGGGATTTCAGTTTTGTAAACCGGAGGGTTTCATGAAAGGATCCTTCGTGGGGGCACCAAGAAAATGATTGCCGAAAATGACATGCCATATTGGGTGGCCTCTACACCACACATAGCTGGAACATCCCCAAGCATCATCTCAAGGTAGGAGTAATCATAGAGGTAGAGAGGGGCACCACCTAGCATATGTGCGGCTACGAAGCATACATACATGGCCTAGGGTAGCAAAAGTGAAATGCCCTCTAGGTAACCAACATGAAATGGTGATACAACAAACGTCCACATGTAAATAATGCCTAGTTCATAGTTAGGAGTGTGTGTACAATGGAGGTTTGTGACAAGGTCGGAATGGAGCTTACTGACTGACTGGAGAGGCCACACGTGACGGAGCACAAGCAGAGTGATATACAAGAGATGAAACATCCCACGAATGTGGGAAAAAAAAACTTAAGGAGAAAAGAGAATGGAACCCAAAGATCAAGACAACATTGCACCCTTTTATTGGCAATGATGATACTTACAAATGGTGTTCTTGACGGTTACAAAACCTGGCTCTTGGCATTAGGGATGCATGATGGAAAGCGAGTGCCATATGGTGCATGGCGAAGTTGGAGTTAGCGGGAAGGTTAGTTGAGGGAAAACATCAAGACGATGCAGCCACCGAGGACGTCAATTACCCACATCGAGAGCGGCCCAAAATAGCATGGTGTTGATGCATTCAATCCAAGCGTGCTCATGTGGCCTTGGGGAGAGTAGTGACTACCTTATTTGCATGGAGTGGCCGTGACTAGTGACTCAACCATGGTGTGGTGGATAATGGGGCAAATGGTGATGTCGCCAATGCTACTATGCCGAAGCTTTCAACTCGACATGATGCCATGAGCTCTCTAGCTTGGGGTGCATTATACGCTTGGGGTGCTTACCATGGAGCTAGTGTATTCCTCTCTTACTTGTGTGTCCCCCTTTGTGCTTAGCAGAGGCCTCTTTATATAGCCTTGAGAGGTGGTCCTTACCCAATGGTCCTTGCAAATATCCACTAGTCGTAGGAAAAGATCTAGATGCCTCTCTAGTAAGAGAGATAGAGAGATAGAAGGTAGAGATAGAGAGAGGGAAGAGTGGGTGGGGAAAGAGTTTTTTTACAATCCACTAGCTATGGCTAGGTTATTAGGGAAGAGTGGGGGTTTGGGGCATTTACAAGGGTTTTGTCGATGGTTCAGGTGGTCGGTGTGAGGTTTACGTTTGCCAGAATTGGTAGTTGATGCGGGAAGTCGAGATGCTACGTGTTACTCCTTCTCGGTGCCGGCTGGGGCGTGCCTTTGGCACCACTTCTTGTTTTGGTGTTGGCAATGCGTGAGTTGGCCGTCTTTTTTTATTTGGCATCGATGTCGATTATTCCTTTGCTTTTTTATTGTGGGTGTGTATATGCGTGTGTGCATGTATGTGTAAGTGATTTTATGCGTGTGTGTGTGTATTGGTGACTGCGTGATTGTGTTTGTGTGTTGTGTGCGCGTGCGTACGTGTATGTAGGTGTGCGTATGCGTATGTATAAGTGCGGTGTGTGGGAACGAGAGAGAAGGAGAAAGGGTATTATTGATAAATTATGTATATACAATGTATATATATATATAATTTATTTACATGCTTACTGTGTGCATGTGCAAGGAAACAATGTGAGAGAACAAGAGTGAGAGAGAGAGGGAACGCGCGTGCTGGGGAAAAATGGGAGGGGGGGGGGAGAGAGAGAGAGAGAGAGAGAGAGAGAGAGATGCCATGAGGACGGCGCCTGCACAGGCCGATGAGAGAGAGAAAGAGAGAGAGTTCTGTTGTGGCCGACCCAGAAAGCGAGGGAGGGAGTGTGAGAGGGTGTGTGTGTGGATAAGAATAAGAGAGAGAGAGAGGGCCTTTGTCCTGTTTTACTGCTGCACCTTCGGGCCTTTGACACAGAGCGAGCGGGAGAGCGGGGTGAGGTGGCGAGGGAGGGAGAAGGTGAGGGAGTGGGTGTGGATAAGAGAGAGAGAGAGGGCCGGTTTCTACGCGCCTTTGGGCTGGTCCACAGAACACGAGAGAGAGAGAGAGAGAGAGAGAGAGAGAGAGAGAGAGAGAGAGAGAGAGAGAGAGAGAGAGAGAGAGAGAGAGAGAGAGAGAGAGAGAGAGAGAGAGAGAGAGAGAGAGAGAGAGAGTTTTGGGGGCCCTCCGGGTTACTTTCGACCGATAGTGAGCGAGGAAGGGGGGGGGGGGCAAGTTAATGAGGTCAAAGGGCGGGTAATGAGGGAGAGAGAGAGAGTGGATTATTATTATTCCCTTGCAGACTGTTCACACACAACGAGAGAGACAATGAGGGAGAGAGAGAGAGTGAGAGAGGAGGAAGAGGGAGAGGAAGAAGAGAGAGAGAAAGAAGAGGGGAGGGGGGGAGAAGATAGTGAGAGAGGGGGGGTGCGACCTGTTGGTGGGAAGAAAACAAGGGCGGAGAGAGGGGCATGTGTGAGGCCAAAAGAGTGTGGACGAGAGGAGAGGGTGATTGAGGAAAATAATGGAAGAGAACAGAACGATGGTCCGCCATGGAAGAAAGTAATCCTTTCATGCACCGTTCGGGGTTTTGGTGGCAGTGATATTAAAGAAAAAAATGTTTTTTTGTGGTTTTCTTTACCTCCAGCTCCTCGAATGGTGATTCATATAGTTCTCGGTTTTAAAAATCAATAAGTTTAAATTTTCAGACTGGGCTAGAGGGCGGTGCGGCTAACCCGGTGTCACTTGGAAGTAGGTTGTACTTGCTAAGTACCTTGTAGGATTGTAGGATTAGATTAGAATTTTGAGAATGATTGATGGACAAGACAAGTCTTAAGATCAAGGCTCAAAAAACCATTAAAAACCAAGAAAACAAGTGTTTGTTGACACTTTTCACAACCCCATTGCAATAGAACCTAGGAGCAGGGTAGCTAGAATCAGAGGTGGAATCTCAAATAATTGCTCACTTCAAAAGAATCAATTGTGATTTGTTTATGTGAAGTTGTAGAAATTTGAGTCTATGGTTTGAAACAGCACCAAAAGACTGTCAACCACTAAATCCGGCTAGAGAAAACGCTCTAAATGTTGTATGAACCAGTGGGTAAGCTTAAGGATGCAATTGAGGTAAATTTTTAACAGTCTATAAAAACTCAGATTATATATTTTTCTTGAGATTTTTGATAAAATTAAGTTTTGACTTGACTCAAAGGCTTAAAACTGTTCATAAAAAGACTGTACAGTGAAACAATTACAAAAAGTGTTCATTTTAGGCCAAAAGTAAGTAATCACGATTATTTACTTTCAGCTCAAAATCGACCAAGGCTAATACCAAAGACTCCATGCATGATTGCAAACATCTTTTGTAAAGGCTCATAGAATTTGGATCACAAAACAGACCAAAACCTTGAAAAAAATTGAAATCTGTATTGATTGTCGAGAACTTGAGTGTGACTTGGTAAATCTTGCTCAAACTTAGTGAGACTTGACTTAGAGGCTTAGATTGAAGTGTTAAACATGTGTTTATGCTCTGTTGAAAACTGTTGACAAATTGAGCAGTAATTATCCAAACTTGGTGAAACTTGGCTAGGGAGCTTTATAAGTTGAGTTGCTTAACCAATTGGTATCAACATTTTGACAAAAAGTTGCAAAACTTTTCCATAAGTAAATAATCACGATCATTTACATCTGCTTCATAATTGAACATTTTGCCACATTTGGGTGTACCACAAGGTCAAGCATATCAAGTAGACTCCACAAATAAAAGTTGGTGAAATTTGAATCACAAAATTGAGACTTAAGCCTGATTCTTCGAATCACAGTGTCTGCGGGACACTAAATAGTTGATAACTTGGACAAATCTTGTTCAAACTCAACCAAACTTGTCGAGAGACCACAACAAGGTGATTACTTGGCAAAAAAAGCTTGAGAAGTGGAAAAAAACTAAGAAAAGTAAATAGTCACGATTATTTACTACTGAGACCCAGAGACAAGAATTTTGACTTTTGAGTTTTGGACAGTCTTAGAACAACATAATACAAGGCCAGTGATCAAGTTTAGGTTCCATCAGGTCCAAATTGGTACATGTTCACTCAGTTTTTAGGTTGCAGATTAGTTCTTTAGCTCTTTGCAAGGATAAAATTTGGAAGGCTGAATTACTGACTCACTTACCTCGAATTGAAGTGATATACACAGACCAATCACAATAATTAGCAAAAATTATACAGTCTTCGTGAAAGAATAGCTAACCTGATTAAAAACGATACAGGAATCAAGTTGCATGCAAGGAATTGAAAGCTTGATAGAAGCTGCATTCAAAATCGAGTGGAGAAAACGGATAAGAAGTCAATCCAACAACGGTAAGTACTCTATCCACAACTTAACCAATCTATATGAACCTTAGATCAGGTCGTATACTAGCAAATCAAGGCATATTTGGAGAGTTTGCTAGTAGAGTATCCGCCAAAGAGATTGTGAATCAAGGTGATTCACTTGGACACTATCTTTGAAGAAGTCTCAGACACCTATTCAGACTCAACATCTGAAATGTCTTCCTATTCAACTCATTTAGGAATTGGAACGACAGTGCGATATAAGCACATACTCACCTTTTATAAGCCTAATGGCCATGGAGCTTAGGTTTACCTGAATCTTAATGAATAGTATGCCATTTACATTGATGACCATGACAAAATAAAGGAAAAAAACAAGGGAAAATGTATATGGATAAGAACGGGACTCAATATTTAAAAGTTGAAAACCCTAATGTGATAGACAAATGGGGGTTAGAAGTGAATACCATAATTCCAAATATGGCACCAAAAGAAGGTCTACTAACTTTAGAATTCAAGGGATACGATCAAGTTGATCTGAAACCTTTGAAACGACTTAGCACAGATAATCCTAGGATCGGAGTCTATTGTTGGGAGGAGGAACATCAAGGATCTTTTGTGGACTTCTCATACCAAATCAGGGCAGTTAACACCCATGAAAATCATCTATGTTTTCAAAATCAAAGACAAGGGTTCAACAGATCTATCAACTTACCTTTTTAGGGACTGTTATAACAATAACTTTGTTATGATGAGTCCTGAGGAGGTAGAGCAGACCAAATACCAAGGGTACTCTATAAGAGATTGGATATTGGGCCAAGGACCAGAAACTATTCCAAGAGAGGAACTCTGTGAGAGATCTTTTGGGAGCAATGTTAAAAACCCTGAACCTACCTCATCACGAAGAAAATTATGTGACACTTAAGCCAGTCTAGGGCTACATGAGTCACTATTTCCAACAGATTGGTTTGAAGGACTTGCGACAGGACCAGCTTCCAGAAGAGTTGGAGCCAAACCGAATAGATGTGTTTACCCAGCTGATTTTAAAAAATGGGTCAAAAAACACAGTGGATCTGGGGATCCATACGACCACTTAGCTATCTTTAAGCAAGTATTAAGATCAGAATGCATATTTGATTTCCAGACTCAACTTGAAGGATTTGGAATGACATTGGAAGAAA
Organism: Adiantum capillus-veneris; assembly: GCF_014529385.1. Classification (NCBI taxonomy): domain Eukaryota; kingdom Viridiplantae; phylum Streptophyta; class Polypodiopsida; order Polypodiales; family Pteridaceae; genus Adiantum; species Adiantum capillus-veneris. The sequence goes on along the minus strand of NC_140942.1, from coordinate 61,771,704 downwards.
AAGCATTGACATGGTTCCAAAATATTCCACCAAGGTCAATCATGAACTTAAATACATTAGCTCAGGGATTTGTAGCTGCATGTTCCAAAATTGGGATCAAACATAATGCGGTATTTCAAATCTATAGCTTCAAACAGAAGCAAGGTGAGTCTGTTAGGGATTGTGCAACTAGGATGAAACAATACATTGGAAGATGCCCAGAACTAGAAATACCTGTAGAAGAAAGACTAGTGTCATTGTTTCTAGAAGGATTGTTGAACAAAGAAGTTCATGCTATACTGTATAGCAAGAAACATATGACCCTAGAAGAGTGTGTATCAAATGCTATTGAGTTGGGAGACAATTGTGATATTTTCAATGAAGAAGATATCCCTAAGGGTACTTAGAGTGAGAAAATAGCATCCTCAAAACCAACACAAGTGGGAACAGTTGTTGCAGCACCACTAACAACCATAGAAGATATGCTCAAAAGGATGAGCAAAACAATGAATAACATGCAGAAAGCACCTATGAGAGGACCAGGGTAAGGGATAACTCAACAAGGACAATCGATTAGGCCACAAAAATGGTGTGCTATTGAGGGTAAATGGACCAACCATGAGACCAATGAATGCTATTATCAACCAAAGTACGATGGAAATGTTCAATATGTGCCCATGAGACCACAAGGACAACCCATGTACAGATATCAGTCTAATATGGCCCCAGTACAAAGACCACCGATGGGTACAACTAGTGTTGGGTCAACAACAATATCCTGGACATAATGCAGTGCTTGTATAGTATATGCATTTTAGAAGGAGTCATAGATGAACAAGCACTAGTACCTCTTACACCTTATGTGGAGCGTAGTCCATCTACAATAATGGTAGAAGGGAAGTGGTATAATTCACACCCATCTCCAATGGAAGAACCTGTGACCTATGCTACACCAGAGATTACACCGATGTACTATGTAGCTAATCAAGGTGTTAGACCTCTTATGGTAAGACCCATGATTAAGCCAAGGACTAAAAACTTCCATAATTGTGGTGCAAATGATCATTGGAAAAATGAATGCCTAGAATCTGACAAGAACATTAAGCCAATTGAAGCTTTTTGTACACAATGCTGCAAAAAGGGGGGAACTTCTGTGAAGACTGTCCAAAAAACCCTTTAAAAAAGGGAAAAATAGTAGTGAATGTAGTCCAAGTGACACCTAGTAGCTCATCAGAGAGTGAACCTATTGTTCCAATCAAGGTGATCATTAGAGCCTAGGCTAAGAAAAAGAAACATCACTCCTATGATGAATTAGAGAAGACTAAAATTTTCTCTCAAAAGACAAAGAAAAGAAGAAGTCAAAGGTATGAGATGAGAAAATAGAAACAAAGGGTTGAAATCAAGGAAAAAGCCAAGAAACTATGCCAAGAAAAAGTGAAAGAAATTGGAAGTGAAACCAAAGAAATCACAATGAAATATGGAGGATCAATTTTGGTAGACAAATTTTTTGAGCAAATTAATGCAGCCTTGGAAGCTTACCAAGTAGGACTTAAAGCATGCCAAAACATGGAAAAAAAATGGAAAAACTATCCTTCTCCAGATATGGAAGTAGCTAAGCTTGAAGCTTATCAAAATTTGGTAAGAATTACTCAAGAAATGCTCGAAAAGCAAAAACCCAAGCTTGAGAGTCTAGCAAAACCTGGGGAGCTTGTGGTAGAAACAAGTGAAGAGAAATCTAAAATGGTGGTAGAACCCCACCTTGAAATCAAAGGGCCAGGACTTATAGTGCCTGACAGTAACGACTCTTTAGATGGAATTCCATTTGTGAAGAAAGATTAGCTAGGACATTTATGGAAAAAAATAAGAGAGATGAATGATGGGAGTATAACCTTGAAGATGGCTCCTATAGAAAAAGTTTGGTTAGACCATTTACCTCCTGATATGGACAATGATATCCAATCCTTGTATGGGGATTGCGGATCTGAAGCATCACGGATGTCGAAACCAATGGCGCTGAGAACATACCCTCTTACTTAGAAGACAACGAAGACAAATCCATAGTGTGTAAAACCACTCAGATAAAGAGAGTGGAACACACCCTAGAGGTAGACAACATCCATTCAATCATGTCTACACCCGTCTAATGTACTCTTACTTTGAGAGGACTGTTAAAAATCAGACCATATATACGGAATGACTCTAGAGAAAGTAGGGATAATAGGGCTAATTGCAAAAAAAATAGGGAAATTTAAACACGAATTGGATAACAAAGAGATTAGATCCGTCCTAATGAACAAAGTTGGAGAATACTATGAAGGGGAAGAAGGAAACAGAACCTTTCCGGTGAGATATAATGATGTAGAAACCATGGTAATACTGGATAGTGGGGCAGGCATAGCCATAGCCACAAAAGCAATATGGGAATCATGGGGAAAACCGGACATTAGACAAACTCAAATGAAATTACAATTGGCTGATGGAAACATTGAAAGACCCTTAGGACTGCTTGAAAAAGTGATAGCTAGTTCCTGTGGAACTGATTATCAACATACTCTTGTAATAGTGGACTTTGGAAAGAACTTAACTATGAAATCATCTTGGTAAGACCATTCATGCGACAAGTTGTTAGCGGCTGGACACACTCAAAGGAGGATGATTGCCCGACGGGATATTAATTTTCTTTGTAATTATTCCTTAATTGAGAAGAAACCGTTATTCACCTTGTTAGGAATTGGATCGTGCTAGCTATGGTGGATGAAAGAGAAACATGGTGCAAGTGTGTGAGTGTGTGTAAGCAAGGTTATCACTCAAGTGAATTAGGTTCCAAGATAGAATTAGCTTGGACTCATAAACACAATCTTGAGTATTGACTTAGCTTAGCACAAGCTCACCATAGACAAGCATGTAGTGCAAAATGGAATGTTTGTTTATTGATTCAAGAAATGAGCTTTAAGTAGCTCTACAGCCTTGCTCCACATTATGTGGGATAAATCCACTCTCCTCTCCTTGACTCACACCTTAGGACAAAGCTCACACTTTACAATCCCCCCCTTGAGGTTTGGACTAAGACAAGATACTGAAGATGCATGATCCACACAGGCTAACAAAATCCATCTAGGATGGTGATATCCACACAAGAAAATAAAGTCCACAAAGGATAGTGATATCCACACAGGATGGTAAAAATCCATAAAAAAACAATCCACAAAGGATGGTAATGTCCACACAGGATGATAAGCTCGTATCCACACAGGAAAAAAGTCCTCCCCTATAAGTAGAGAGTCTGCATCTTCAAAATGGGTCTTCCCAAACGCTGCCTTCGTCTTCATCCTTTTTGTCTTCTACTATGTGAGTTGATCCTCTGTCAGGTCTCTTGCCTTCATTGCTTTTGATGTGCTGCTTTCTCCAATGCTACTGCCTCCACTTGAGTAGCACTGAGAAGGAGGGTGTCCTTTCCTACCACATTTGTTGCAAGGTTTGTTTATGTAGCAATATTTCGCTACGTGTCCCATTCTTCCACATTCATAACACTTTCTTCCGTTTGTTGATGTTGATGGTGAATATCTTCCCCTTGAAGATGTTGCAAAGATGAAAACTCCTCCTGATGGGGTGAGTGAACCTCTTTGATTTCTTTCTTTTGCTTGGACTGAGTTGATTACATCTTGAAATGGTGGTGCCGGTTCTTTTTCTTCAAGAATTGTGACTAAGTGGTCATAAGAAGGTGGAAGTGTACTTAAAAGTATAACCACTTTGTCATCTTCTGGTACTTCAACTTGGATGTAAGTGAGATTCGTGACAATAATCTTAAGCCTGATCACTAGGCTAGCAATGTCCTCCCCTTGAAGTATAGTAACTTTGTAAAGCGAGGAATTCGAGTGTTATCTTGAAGAAGCACACATTTAGGATTGTGGATTTCATTGTTCAATAATGAAAACACACCAAAGATTGAAACACTTAGGAGTTTATTGGCCAACTATGTATGCTGACACACATGCTTATGTTACCAATTGTACTATATGTAGTGTCAAACGACTGGTGGATCACGCGAAATTGTTTCAAGTAAACATTGCACCTACATGGAGTCATTATATCATTGATTTCTTAACAACAAGGACATCTCCTAAAAACATAACAAAACCGCGAAAAAGGGCTATAGAGTTGGAGGCTCGAGGCTTTAATTTAATTGGAAATCAACTCTACAAGAGAGGAAAGGATAATCAACTTAGAATTTGTGCAAGTGAAAGTGAATACTTGTTGATTCTAGAACACGCACATGGGGAAATAAGCGGAGGCCATTTTTCAGGCGATAAGACGACAAAAATTGTCTTAACCAAAGGAATCTAGTGGCCTACATTGCACATGGATGCCGAGGAGTTTGTAAAGCATTGTAACGCATGTCAGTGCACTAAGGTGCCGATAAAGAGAGATGAGATGCCACTACGGCCAATGATGGGAGCACGGGCATTTGCAAATGGGGCATTGATTTTGTGAGGCCTATTTCACCCCCTGCATATCGCACCCATACCCAATATATCATTGTGGCAGGAACTATCTCACAAAATGGGCGGAAGCCAAAGCAACACAAAAAGCAGACGCAAGAACCACTGCACAATTTTTGTATAAGAATGTCTTTGTACGATACGGATTACCAATAGAAATTGTCAGTGATCGAGGAACACATTTTCTTAATGAAGTCATTGAATATCTGCTAGAGGAATTCATGGTCATACATAGAAAATCTGCTCCATATCATCCATAGGCAAATGGACAAGCTGAGGCCACAAATAAAACACTATGTACTGTTTTGATTAAAATTGTATCAGATTCAAGGACAGAGTGGGATCAGCAGCTACACTCAACACTATGGGCATATAAGGTAGCTCACAAAACATCAATCGGAACAACACCGTACAACATGGTGTTTGGTCTAAACGCTATATTACCCATAGAGTTTTTAGTTCCAACTCTACGAGTAGTGAAACGCTTAGAATGGATAGGGCATGAGCTCTCTTCAAGAATAGATGATCTTGAAAAGCTAGATGAACTTTGACTAAGAGTTGTAGCTTTGATCTATGCTAAAAAGAGTAGACAAAAAGAGTTTTTTGACAAGCATATGCGTACGAAAGAGTTCAAAACAGGTGATTATGTACTTGTTTATACTTTGAAGCAACATGCCAAAAAACTTAAAAAGAGAGGGATGGGACTCTTTGTGATTAGTGACTTATCACAAAGTGGAGCTGTCAAACTTGCTACATTGGCAGGAGAAGAAATGCCAAATTGGATTAGTGGGTGTCGGTTAAAAAAGTATCATTTACCAGTAATACAGGATATACTTCAAGAAATCCATCAAGAAAAACAACTGATGAAGGAGAAACAGAGGGTACAAGAAGAAGCACAAGCAGAAGCAAAGAATGCATTGCAGAAATAAGGCTTCTACGACAACAAAAACAAAGTGGATCACTGTTGCGAATAAATGCTATTCGATTATCAAATTTTGGTGAAGACACAATGGAACCAATAATTGCAATCAAAGTGGGTAGCAATCAAGTTGAATCGACGTCATTGCTTGATTTTGGAGCTCAAGCAAATCTGGTCTCTTACAAATCATATAAACAGCTCAAGCCCGAAGATCAACTACATCCTACTCCACAAGTGCTGGAAAGTAGTACCTCACAGTTGCTAGGGAAATTGGGTTGGACGATATTGCATGTACAAATACATCAATATGTTTACCCCCACAAGTTTTATGTGGTTGAGGATGCGAGCACACTACACCCCATGTTGTTGGGACAACCTTGGCAGAAAGAGTATAATGTGCAGATAGATTGGATTTCGGATTGTCAAACTTCAGCATGCACAAGAACAACAGGTGGTAGCCTTTGCTCAGACAATCCGGAGGAACCACATGATAGCAACACCATCACTGGATAAAGAACAAAAAGGATGGGTGTCAATAAAGCACAACACGATACCCATGGAGAAAAACCAGGGAACTGCCAACCATGTTCACTACAAAAATAAGACAACACCGACAATAGTGAGTAGATCAAGGTTAGCAACACGCAAAAAACAAGTATGGGTATGGAAGGATAGAGGTAACATGGCATACAAACCACAATGCAACAACACAAGTCAACAGAAGAACACATTTAAACCAACAACCACGGGAATAAAAAAGATATGGATCCCAAAGAGAATTCTCAATAACCACTTAAATGCGACTCGCATTTGGATCCCAAAAACTAAGCAACAGGAACTCCCTTCAGTACAAGAAACACTAGTAGGCAGACACTCACTACATATGCAACCGGCTAACCGATTTATGTGGGTGCCGATCAGCAAAACAACAATGACGACCACGGACGAGGAAATAAACCTACAAAAGCCTCCAAAACAAAGCTACAAATGGCAAGCAAAAGAGAAAAAGACTACGGCCAATTCATCCACGACAATTCTCTCCATGGAGACATCCACGGCCATCTCAACAGTAGCGGCAAAGCAGACGATCAAAGAGAGAGCTGTAGAGTTAGAACTTTTATTTGCAAAGAAAATCCACCAACCAAATCAACAACACACAGGAAACCTTGACGTCGAATGCCAATAAGCTTCTTGCTTATTCCCTCATCTCGCACAACATTAATTTTTCCATGCATTGACTGAGTATGCATCAAATAGGGCCACATTCCAAGGCCGCGCATTAGCACAATTTTAAACCTATGCACTGCACATACCCCAAGGCGATACCTTGTCATCTAGGAGAACTCCGACTAGGAGGGGGGGAGGCATTCTCAATGCGGACCCAATGAAGGTGAAAAGAAAAAAAAAGGGTATGTTTTTCGACTATTTTGAAGGGTTTTTTTTTTATTGTGAAAATTTCTGGACTAACCTAATTACATATGCCCTTACAAAACACGAATCTACAAGTTTATGGGGCCAAATGCCAGATTAGGTCCTAGGTGTGTGTATATATGTAAAAATAGCCATTTATTGAGCAAAATATTGGTAAAATGAAGAAATCCGGCCATAAAAATTGCATATGAGTGTACACAGTGTTTTGCGGTGATATTTTTGAGGGTTTTTTGGGTTTATTTTGAATTTTACTAATTATCGGTAGAAAAACTTCAAAAATACAAAAAGGAGGTGAAATATGGTTGTAATGAGAAACAAAAAATATGGGGATAATCAGTGACTATAGGACAATCTATGGTACAATGGGGGTGCAATTAAGTGAATGGAGCGGCATGCGTGTTTTGGCCAAATTTTGACCGAAACGTCAAATTTCTCGGAAACTGGATAAACGAAGTCCAGCTCAAGAACTTTTTGAGCCTAAACCGCATCTCGCAAGAGTTGGGAGCACATGTCAAATTTCATAGAATGTGGTTCGGGGACCCCCATTATAAGATTTTTTCACTTCACTTAGAGCTCATTTCTACTATTTCCTTCTTGAGAGAGAGCTCTTGCCACCTAGAGCGAACCGAACTTCCAGTTGCTTCTACGACGCGCACGACCACCCGACAGGCTCCAGATATGAGAGGGAGGCTCACCACCTTGAGATTTTCACGTATGTTTGATGTTTTGTTGCGAAAACTAGTGTAGGGTTCACACGGAAAACGGGCAGTAGAGACCTACAAGTAGAGGTGGCCACCTAACGGTTAACCCAAAAGCAATAAGGCTTCAAAGGGGGTTTACCCTATCATAGGAGACCACTCTTGAATGGACAAAGGCGGCAAAAAACCATTGGGAAAAAGGATCCTCAAGGAACCATGAAGCTATGAAGACTAACATCAAGAAATTTCATCGCCGAAAAGCACTCCAAGAGTCAGAAAACAACTCAGAGGCTCTGAAAGCCAAACAAGGAGTTTCTATCTATCTTTTTGACTTTTTTTATTGAAATAAGGCTTAAAGGGGACTGAGGGGGGCTCAGGGCATATACTAGTAGCATTTCTCATAAAAATACATCAAGAGACATCCTACGCATAGGATGTCTCAAGGCCATGTTTGGGGACCAAACTCAACATCTCACCTCATACACAGCTTCTACATAGCTTATAGATGCTAGCCATCAAGTTTCATCACATTTGGACAAGAGTTGACCTCATATGCATGAAAAAACAGAAATTCAGAGCATAGAGGCAATAATGGGTCATAGACCTACCAAAACTAGTCCAAATCACATGAAACTTGCAGAATATACTCATTAGCACATTGCCAATCTAACTGTGTGGTCAAGTATGAAAATTTATGAAATAGACATCCTGCACGTAGGATGTCTAAATGTCCTTTTTGACCTTCTTTGTAGGAATTGACTTCATGGGAGTCTTTTACATGGTATAAGAAGCTTATATATCAAATTTCAAACCAATTGAATATCATTTGCCACCAATTTAGGACATCCTACCCAATTTGTCAGCCAAAAGCCTAAATCTGCTCAAAATTGCACTTTTTGATGTCCAACCCAAATTCCAAGTACATACCCATGTTGCACAAGTCAAGGGCCACAAGCCTGTCAAGTTTCATCAAAGTCAGAGAAAATACACATCCTACGCGTAGGATGTCTACATGCTTACTTTCAACCAAAAGTCTACTATGGGCACATGCATGGTTTCTCTAGTCCCTTTTGAGTTCTTATTTCAATTTTCAAGTCATTTGGGTAGACAGAACTCATTTTATCAGCTAATCTGTAAAAAATGCTAACTTTGGACTACTGAGTGCAACAGGATCCATGGCAGCTACGGGACATGTTTACTACGCGTGGCCGCATAGCTGTATTTCTGTGGCCTCTTGCTACAAAGTCACATGCAAAGAAGAAGAGGATGACCATCAAGGACTACTTAGAAGAAGTGGAGCCTTTTGTTATCCCAGAGGGAACCCTGAAGGTCACAAGCACTTGGATTCAAGATGACCTACTAGAAACCAATGATCTGAGAATCTACCAAGGAGTGCTTCAAGATCCGGAGGGAATGCAGTAGAGCTAACCATGATACCTCAAGAGCTCAATGAATTTCGTAGGAGCAAGATGGGGGACTACTTGGAGAAATTGGATCTCCACAATTACTTTGAAGCCTTGCCAGCACCGATTGATGTTAAAAGAGTGTGGGAATTTGTCACCACAATCAAAGAGGACGGCATGCATGAGACAGTGTGGCCAAGAGGCGAGATGACATTAAGGTCTACTTGGAAAAGAAGAATAATTATACATTTGAAGATATTGCAAACCCGAAGGTGGCCATCATGAGCCAACTATACAATCAGTACTTCCACATGTGTACCAAGCGGCCACAGAAATACAGGATGCCGCCTGGAGCTATTGCACACTTTCACCTGGGAGATGCAGAAGAGCAAACCAAAGGAGATAAACTATGCCGCTTACATTCACGACAACCTTGTGAAGATCGGGACCAAAAATCCCACCTATATTGTGCCTAGTGAGTTGATAACCAAAGTCATCTATGGAGCATTGTATGCCAAGGGAAATTGGCCTCTACCTCCCTCCCAAAATGATTGGCTCAAGTTGAATGAAGACAAAGAAGAGGAACCTCCTAAGGTGCCAAGAGTAGCCACAAGGTTGAAGCGCTGCTTAGAGACAATGCTAGAAGCGCCACTAGAGCCCAAGAAGGGAAAGAAAGAAACTCTACAGGTGCCAGTAAAGGAAACAAAGTCACAAAAAGCAGCAAGGCTAGAAAGAGTAATGGAAACAAAGTCACAAAAAGAAGCAAGGCTAGAAAGAGTAAAAAGCGCTAAAAGGGGATCTGAGTGAGCTATGGAAGCCACACTTGAGGCTATTTCTGGATCATCTCGAAGGACTCAAAGGGATCGGTTTGAAGATTATATCATGAATTTCGAAGGACTCAAAGGGATTGGTTTGAAGATTATATCAAGAATTTTGAGATCTTAGATGCTACAGCGGAGAATATACCAAATATACCTTTTACAGAAGAAGAGGTTGGTGATGTGAGACGGCAACTACTAGAAGAGCAGGAAGGCCAAGAAAGAGAGAGAAAAACAAAGGCAGATCGGGATTTCAAGAAGAAGCAAACAAATCCACCATCAAGCCAAGAATCCAACCCTCCACCATCACCACCTCCTCTTAGTCCTCCCCAAACCCGCCGTCAGAAAGAGGAGTTGAACAAACCTGATGGGCAACAAGACTCCAAGGAAGAGAAGGACAAAGAGAAAGAGCATAAGGCAGAAGTTGAGCCAAAAGATGAGAAGCCAGATCCAGAAGAAAAAAACTATAGAATATTTCTTGATCTGTTAACTGCTAGATACTCTTGAGAAGAGGCAGCTAATGCATCTTTTGAGTTGTCGAACACTAGACCCAAAGAATATATGCTGAGCCCTCGGTTAGTGGAGTTGAAGGAAATGGCCACAGATAGTGGATTTACAGCCACAAACCAATGATTGGGATGAAGTGATGCAAAAACTCACTGGGCTCAGAGCAAGGTCTATGGCCACTGAGATTGAAATTGATAATCTCAAAACAAATGAAGTTCATATCAAAGCCGAGGTGGACTCACTGCAAAAGCTGGACCAAAAGAACACACAGAAGCAAGCCAAGCTACAAGCCGATCTGGACGCGGCACTAAAAAGATGCCAAGAGATGGAAAGACAGAGTCAGGCAGCAGACCAAAAGCTTCAAAGAGAAGAGGAGGAGTACAAAAAAATCAACAAGTCACTGACAGATGCGGAGAAAGAAAGGGACAACTTGACACTCCAGCTTGCTGATGAGTCCAAAGAAGTGGAAACTTTGAGGAATGCTAAGAAAAAAGTTGAGCTAGAACATGAGGCAAGCTAGGATGAAGTGATAGAGCTAAAAGATCAAATGAAAGTGAAGATAGATGAAGGAACTCCAAAAGGAGTTGACACTAGAGAAGAGACAAAGATTGATGCTGGCCGAGGGCTCCCTAGTGATGCAAAGCCGTTTGGAAGATGAGAACAAGGCCATGAAAGATGAGTTAGAAGCCTTGAAAAATAAGATGGACGAGGATCTAAAGAGGATGCAAACAGAAAATGAAGACACCAAGAGGAAGCTAGAAGAGGCCGAAAAAGCCAATGCTGAATTGAATGACCTCTTAGTGAACATGGGGGATCAAGCTGAACAGGAAAAGAAAGCATATTAGAAGCAGATTGATGAGCTGAAAGGCCAACAGCAGACTAAAGAGCCACATTTGAGCACACGGCCAGCAACAATGGACGGCATTGACATAGACAATGTGTCAGATCCAGTGGACACCACAATGCAAGAGGACATCCTTGTGGGACCATTCCAAGAGCCCTAGGATCTAACACCACAATGCAAGAGGACATCCTTGTGGGACCATCCTTGTGGGACCATCCCAAGAGCCCCAGGATCTAACACAAGAAGAAGAAGAAAATCTACAAAAGGCAATAGAAACGGCAATAAAAGACATGACCAAAGAATCAATGGAGTGGGAGCACAGTGTATTAAAGTCTATGACCATCCAGAAGTTAGATGCAAATGTCGTTCGACATGAATGGCTACAACCCTCTCTCCCATATCCTCTTCTCAAGTATGAAGCTGCTACAATAAACAAGCGGATTAAAGAGGAGCCAATAGTGCCACTATAAAAAGAAGATATCTCCAAACCAGAAGGAGTTAAGCTTATTGTGGACTCTCAGCCTGAATGGAGAAAGGCATGGCTAACTAAATACCCACAGTATTTAGTTCATCTAGTAGAGGCGCCTAAAAGAATCAGAGACAACCTTAGCTTTTGCCCTCTACCAAGGATGCGGACCTGGAAAGAACAATAGCTGCTGAAGAAAAGCCACCCAACGTGGCTTAACTACCCAAAGATGCCAGGCTTGAAGGCAAACGAGAGAATGAGTGAGCAATACATGGTGAAAACCCTAACGGGTGCCATTAAATTGTTCACTGGCTGGCCTGACCTCTCTTGCATCATGCTCAGGAAAATCTGTAAAACCCTTCTGGTAGTTTTTGAAACCTTTAAACCTGGACAGGCAACAGAAAACATATTCTTCTTCCAAGACATATATAGATGTGCATATGAATTGTCTGCTCAACCTTCCCATGAGGTGATACATGCCCTTTCTCAGCGAATAATGTTTTTTCCCTCATACCATCTCCAGGACTTTGAAGAATCCTTCTACACCGGTTTCTTCACCATCTATACATAAATATTCGGTCGTACATTACTGGCCCAGCATGCACGGTATGAGTCTCTTCTGAAGATGCGCGAAAGCCTCCACTGAAGAAGCAGCTCTACTTTCATGTCGGGGACGACATGATCTAGGAGGGGGGAGTGTTAGCGGCTGCACACACTCAAAGGAGGATGATTGCCCGGCGGGATATTAATTTCCTTTGTAATTATTCCTTAATTGAGAAGAAACCATGATTTCACCTTTGTAAATAGTGGGGATTGCAGAAGCTTTCAAATTGTATCCCATTTTTGACATTCAGACTGAGTAAATGGTTAAATTGGAACATTAGGCTTTGAGATTGTAAGGTAATTATACCACTTTTGACCTTAATGCAAAAAAACCCTTTTGTCATTTTTTTATAAGTTTTTGTCTGTGTGAGTTGAGCGTACTCTGTGTGCGAGAGAGAGTGAGAGGTTTATCTTGACGCTACGCGCACACTGGTGGTCAGAATTGAGTGCGGAGAAGTGCAGCGTGTTGCCCCCGAAGAGAGATATGCACCAACATCTACATTGCATGTGTACAGCCCGGCTTCGCAAGATATACCCACGAGCTATATCTGGTGATTCGGTGAGCATACGTTATCCGTTTTTGCAGTTCAGCATATCCACACGTTCTCATTGAGTAGAGCTACACATTAGGCACTTTAGTTTTTGGAAACGACGATCTATAAATTTCAACAAGACATCCTACGTGATTTTGCACCGGGTGTGTAGGGTTGGGGTTTTGGATAATGGACCTTAGGGAGAGTGACCTATTGGTGTTAATAGGATTTCCCTCAAGTTCTGTAGCGTTTCTAGAACGTTGGATGGGTATTTGGCTCTTGAAAGTGTTGTGGGAAATCTCCTCTCGTGTACTCTTGAAGGTTGTAGCTTAGACATTGGGTAGAGACCTCTATAAGAAGTAGTCAATAGTCGGTCGAGTGTAGGTTGACACCCTATGCTTGCTTCCATGCGCCTGCGGATCAAGCTTCGTCCTTAGCTGACAAATCTTGTTAGGTGAGTTCTCGTTGTGCTGACGTTTGTTGCGGTGTATCCGCCAACACAAGTACAACTCATTCAGGATTGGGGAAAAAATTGCCTGTATTTGAAGCAAGTGGGATCAATTACAAAGGCTAATTTGAAAGATCACACTTATATAGATGTAATGAAAACACCCACTGAAAAATTTGACTCAGTCTCTTTAGCTGAAACAAAGCTTCCATCTTGATTAAACAAAGACATGCCTATTTGGATGTGTGGAGGCTGAGAAAACGGGATTTTAAAATGAGAAGAATGTATTTTAGATATGGATTGCACAAATGAAGCATATATACTTGAACCCTTTCCGGAGCATTTGTTTGAGCCATTTGAGTGGACTCAAATTTTGGCAACAATGGATGTGTGTGTGAATACATCTATGCCTACTCAATTTTGCAATGAGGATGGCTATGACATAATTCCCATACAAATGATTTCAACCATTCACATTGAAGATGAAGTCAGGAACCTAAGGACTTACTGGCCTACTCAATTTTGCAATGAGGATGGCTATGAAATAATTTCCATACAAATGATTTCAACCATTCACATTGAAGATGAAGTTCAGGAACCTAAGGACTTAGTGAAAGTCTGAAAGCTCAACAATCCTTTTCAAACCTCTATTATGATAACACAGACAAGTTTGAAGAAAATTCAGTTGATGATTCAGGGTCAAAAAAAGAACATGTGAGAGTCAAATTACTCAAAAAAGGATGAGAGGAAAAGTTTTTGGACTTTCCAAACCAAAAACCTAGGAAGCAAAAATGGTATAGAAGAAAAAGAGACACCAAAAACTTGAAATCTAGGACTATGCCATCTGTTTCTAGCAAAACACAGTTTCTGATGCAAATAGATGCACATTATTGTGTCAAAGAAAAAATCACGAGTAGATATCTATCTTTCAGAAAGAAAACAAGGAACATCAAAAAGGTGATCATAGCATATTACCCTTGGCTCCTAGAGTGGTTATTATTATTGATCATGGCATATCATCCTAAGCTCTTGGAGTGATCACATTTTTCTTTTGCTTCTTGCTTCATTAGCGACTATCTCACATGCTTCTCATGCACCTTGCAGCTCAAGGATTTGATGGAATGGAGGATATTTGGATTTACTTAAGTACATGTAGGCTAAATGCAATATTCATTCCCTTGAAGATTGCTAAAATATTGGAAATGATGACATCTAAATGAAAATTCAAGCTTTCTAGGGCTTTTATGCAAGGTACAAGAGAATGTATCTAGAGTTCATGAGCTATCCTTTAAGATGCTTTGGTCATAAGGGTCATGGTCTGAAGACAAATGGAAAGCTTGTGAATTATAGGCAGTGATGATCTAAAAATTCCCCTGAATATGGCCTATATGTTCCTTTGTGCATTTTATTCCAACCAAAAGACCCCCCTCTCTCTCTCTCTCTCTCTCTCTCTCTCTCTCTCTCTCTCTCTCTCTAGCATTAGTAAATAAAATTTCTCAATTAACCGTTTAAAGCTGAGCCTAGATGATACTTGTATATTCTATACCATCCATTGACTAGAAGGCTTATGGAAAGCTAGTGCTATGCAATAATATCCATACATTAAATTAGTGTAGAAAGGTAGAAATCTTCCTTCCCATCACTATTGGGAAGGAAGATTTCTACCTTTGTGCACTAATTTAATGTATGGATTGAGAAAACAAAAGAGATTGAGAGCCTAATGAAGGAGATGCAAGATAGTCCTCTGCCTGAGCCGATTACAAGAGATGATCCGGAGGAAAAAATAGACCTCATCATTCATATTGTTAAGGATAATGAGATTGACACTAGCACTATTAGATTGTTAAGCAGCAGAAGAAGTAGAAGAAGAAGAAGAAGAAAAGATGACTCTACTAGCTCCTTTTATCTGGTGTAGATATGGGTGCCCTAGCTTGGTGGTCAAGGGGACTGCTATGATAGGGCTCCTTCCTTGGTGGAAACCCCATGATATCCTTTTTTATTCGTTGCTACTTATGGTCACATGGTGGGGGGGAAAAAATCTTCCTTCCTATAGTCTGTATGTGTTAAAAGGATGATGAATTGTTGACATCTTACTATATTCTAAAGCTCCTTGCATTTCCATGTGCCACATGGCACAAACTAATGCAAGGATCACTGAAGAAGGAGGAAGTGGAGGCCAAGATTTGAATTTTTCCTCGTCGTGGTCTCTCTCTCTCTCTCTCTCTCTCTCTCTCTCTCTCTCTCTCTCTCTCTCTCTCTCTCTCTCTCTCTCTCTCTCTCTCTCTCTCTCTCTCTCTCGTTCTTTCTTCCTCTCTACTTGTTGTTCCGTTACATCTTTTTCCATCGTCCCCCTCCTCCCTTCCCATGCCTGCCTATGCGTGACAATCACTATGAGAGATCGTGGTGTTTACCGCGGGCCATTACCGCAAAACAAGAGAGAGGAATTCAAAATGAGGAGAGAGAATCCTTTTGATGCTGAAGCGGAACTTTACCGCAAATATTTCCGCGTAAATTTCCGCGATTATTGCCGCTCACATTACCGCTAAGACAGGCTGGACCCCCTTCCCCCTCCCTTTCCCGCGGGTTTCCATTTAAATCCAATACAACTCCTACACTCTCCAGAATGCTTGCTCACTTCACTTAATCTCTCTTTCACTCTAAAAATTCTATACAGAAATCATTGAACTCACAACAAAACCATTACAAATACTATTCATAAGCACATAACGAAACATTTGCAAATTAATCATATACTACACCAAGTGAAAGAATGGAGAGTTTTATTAATTCTCATCTTGTATAAGATCTCTACAAGCACTAGGATCATCCATATTTATACCCATAGTATTCAAATCAATAAACAAATTTAGAGATTCTTCCTCCTTTCCATCACCTCCTGTAGAATCATCATTGCTTTCTCCCTCTTCCTCCTCCTCACGATGACTATTTGCAAGGCTTGGCTGACCTTCTTCAACTTCTACTACATCTTCCTCTGCATCTTGTGGTGATGGTATGATGGGATCAATTACTGGCTCAATGTCCGTCTTTGCAAAGATAGATCTACCCCGCGGCGTGACTGGAATGACATACCAAAGTCTTCTTTGATATATACATGGCACATAAAAGACCTGTACGTCACACACTAAGAATAAGGTGATATACATAACTTAAATTTTTAATTTAAGTTAATTGCACATAGCCTAAACTACATGCTCGCAACTACTAGGATACACCAAGTTGTCAGTTTTTCCCCGATGGAATTGGGTGGAATCCACCATAATGAGCCCATTTTCATGTCTTTTGACGTCACCCGCAAACCATTGACACTCAAAGAGGAATTTGTGAAAAGATCTGAAATCCACTTTGATTATTCTCTCTATAGTACCACAATATCTGACCTCATCTATTGTTGTGTCAAAGTTTCCCATCACGCCACAATCATTAGTGGTCCGACGCTCATCTATCTTGCGGGTGCGAAAATGTCGGCCTTCGGACCAAATGGAGTTCAAAATGAGACCCTACAATCACAATTCATAAGAGGTTACATCGCATTTCATTACGTGATTTGCATACATGCATACATAACATATACACACTCACCTTGCGCAAGCATCCTCACGCATACTCCCATTCTTTAGGGCTTATTTGTTCTCCTTGTGCTTTGGCATTGGTCATGGCATTATGGATCCACTCTACTTGAATCAAGTCAGGATATTTTGCAAGCTCTTTAGGAAAAGGAGGTGCATGTCTACCTCCGTGGGACCTCTTCCATTCATCTCTATCCCTTTCTCTAGCTGCGCGGGCTTCCAAGTACATATTGACCCATTTGGTCATGATAGTGGCATTGAGTAAAGAGTAGTTGTTGACTATGGCATGAAACTCTCTATCCATGACCAAGAGTGAGCCTTTTCCACTGGGAATGGTTGAGTGCTTCCTAGGATCCTCTTCTTCACTCCACAGACGAGGCAATGATGGACCCACTGTGATGAGATACTGTGAGACATACACAAATGCCTCTTGCACCACCCAACCTTCTGCCATGCTCGCCTAAAAACATTAAAACCACATATTTTTATTAGTAACTCCATAGCGTATAAATGCTATCTATATTGTATTTATTCTGCATACCTCCGGTTGTGACCTCAATCTAACAAAATCCTTTAAAGTCTTCAAGAATCTCTCCAAGAAGAACATCCATCTAGAGTGAACCACCCCACAAATGGCAATCTCCTCAACAAGGTGAAGCAATAGGTGTATTTGTCTAACAAGGATTGTACGTGGGAATGCATCCTCAATAGCACACACTGCCTCTACTGCTAGCTGATGGGCTACTGGTATGGCTTCTACTTCTATCTCCTTGGAGCTCACAAATCTACAGGGAAAACGTTATATAGTCGATGAAAAAAATTTCCAAAGGTCATGCATGCCCAACATGATATAGTACTTGGAAAAAACCCATTACCTCACAATCTCACCCACTTTGAATATTGCAGCCTTCACCTTAGTGTCCCCATAACCACTAATAGTTATGGGAAGTACAAACTACAAGCAATAAAACATCTTAGTGAATGTCAACCTATATATAAGGACACATAGACACCACAAACTGTTCTACTCTTACCTGAAGGATTTTATGCCAATCATGGGATTTCAATCCATACAAGTGAGTGGAGCCACCCTTTTTGGTTTTTGTGAAAGCACCTTTGAGTGACCGCATATATCCTGTTGGAGTTCTGATGGATGCAATAACTTGCTTTGTCCGCTCTTGGTCTGCCTTTGATATTATCCATGGTGCTTTTGGGAGAATCATCTTTCCCCGCTCCCCCATGCGGGGCGTGGCTGAAGGGGGGAGACATCTAATGGCTCTTAAATCTTCCCTAGCACCCAATGAATCCTTCTTGCCAATTATGTGATCCCATATAGCTTTCCCAACATTTTTTAATACATGCATAGGGTCCAATAAGTGCTGAAATTTCAACGAAGCCCAATAGGGGAGCGACAAGAAGATTGAGTACCTCGACATACCCTTTGTCAACCCATTGGGAGGCGGTGAGGTACCATGATGCTCCTCCCAATGCTTCGCCCAATTAGCCATGTTCCAATGGAACGGCTGCACTCCATTGATAGGGGGAGCATATCTATGATGTGAAGGAGGTAGGAAGTGATGGTTGTTGGGATAGATCACCTTCCCAAGAAGAGGAGGTCTCTTTGTCACAAGGGAAGGGCCACAAGTGGGACACACACTATGTCCATATGTTGCCAATCCTGCCAAGAGGTAAACAAACGTTACACATGAAACGATAAACCTAAAGCAAAGAGTACAATTAACATGGGCATACTTACCAGATACCTCTCCAAATCCTAGGTAGTCATGCATGGTCCACATGAGGATGCACTTGATGACGGCTTTGTGGTCTCGTGGTAGCCGTGAAATGTCAATGACATCTATGCCTCTCCATAGTTCTTGAAGCTCATCAATAAGAGGCTGCAGATATACATCCATGTTTTTTACCTTGTGCTTTCCTGGAATGAGAAGTGATAGTAAAATGTTTCCCTTTTTTGTTGCCTCCCAAGGCGGAATATTGTAGTTTACAACAACCACCGGCCATGTGCTCCATGAAGTAGAGCGGTGCCCAAATGGATTCACTCCATCACTCGCTAACCCAATCCTCAAGTGACGAGGCTCATCCCTGAACTCTGGCCATGTGCCCTTTGTGTGCTTCCACGCTGGTGAGTCAGCTGGCACTCTCATAATACCATCTGTGGAGCGATTTTTTGCATGCCAACTCAAAAGCTCGCTCGTACCCTTTGATCTAAACATGTGTTGGATGCGAGGGATGAGTGGAAAATGCATCAAAACTTTACATGGAATTCTACTGCTCTGCATTCTATCTTTGAACCTAGGCTCCCGCACGATGGACATGTGTCACAATCGGCATGCTCATTACGAAAGAGCACACAATCGTTCACGCAAGCATGAATGTGATCATAATCCATCCCTAATGTAGTCACCACTTCGCGGGCTTTTCGTCTCTTCTCTAGCATGTGATTGCCAGCTGGCAGCATCTTTCGATCCTAGCAATCTATCACAAGAAGAAAGTACATTAGAAGCTAATTTATGCACTCCACAAGCATCCTTCACAATCTGTATACATACCTCAAAAGTGCGTCGACACTAGCATTGCTCCATCCAAACATCGCCTGAAGGTTAAGGAATTCGAGAGATGCCCTTAAAATGGACTAAGAGCATCTATCATATAGTGCGGTGTGTGCCGAATCGAGTAGCTCACTCCTCGTTCGCTCGGAAGCTTCTTCGCATGCACACTCTGGTTCATGCTCCTCCTCTCGTGCAAAGCGATCCTCAACCATTCTATGCAAATGGTCGTCTTCTGCATCCACGTAAGGAGATGGGATGTGGTCACTATGATAAGAGGGAGCAGCAGTACTTGGCTGATTTGATGTGCTTCCTCCCTCTCTAATGGATTCTTGGCGCATGCGCTCTTCCACCCTCCTTTCCCCTCGTCCACCAACCACACACCAATGAGGGGTGACGTCAATAGCCGCTACAATTCTCGGATCGTTTGTTTCCATCCGTGCACGCTTGCGAGGATCGTCCCATAGTCCATAATCTTCTACATGGCTCAAGCATATCCGTTGAAGTCGAGCAATGGCGCATTTGCACCGCACGCATGGGCATGGTAATCGCTCGGCCAACCACCGTGATCTATCCGGTTCAGTGGACGGGCCAAAATCATCCCAAACAATCTACATTAATAAATTACATACACTAATTAAAATCAAATTACCAAAGAATGTTAATAAAATATCAATAAAAAGTAAAAATTAAACTTTTAGGTAAAAATGTCATTTTCAAAGTACTAGGAATACTTTCATTTTATATATATTTTATAAAAAACATAGTACCAATAGATTTTGAGGATCAATAGTAATAATGTCAGAACGTGGCTATCTGTTTATATGGCCCGAATTTGCGCCGCGATAATAGGTGCGGTAATCAGTGCGGTAAGACACGCGGTAAGGCTTGCAGTAATAGGTGCGGTAATCAGTGCGGTAAGACACACGGTAATGCTTGCAGTAATAGGAGCGGAAAAACAAATTTCAAATTTTTTTATAAATAGGGGCACCCGCGTGCCCCGCGAAGTTCAAAGCCCTAAAATTCGGATTTCATCGTCTTCTCCACAGAAGTCGAGAGCGCGAACCTCACAACCTTGAGCTCTACCTCCATCTCTACTCTTCTATTGTCCACCATCTCTACTCTTCCACTCTCCTACCCTCTTCCAACAAGCGCTTCAATTCCATGTAAGTTTTGTTGTTATGTTTTTTGAGTTTTTCACACGCATACACACACACACACACGCATACACATATGCATACACTCATACACACGCATGCACACACATGCATACAGACACACTAATTAGTGCATGTGTACGTTCTTTACACACTAACACATGCATACACTCATACACACGCATGCACACACATGCATACACATGCATACACACACACTAATTAGTGCACGTGTACGTTCTTTACACACTAATTACACACACTAATTAGTGCATGCGTTCTTTACACACACTAATTAGTGTGTGCATTATTCTAATGCACACACTAATTAGTATAAGTAAAGACACACCAAAACTTAAATTTGTTAATTATTAGTTACTTGCAAAATCTAAACTTGTTAGATTTATCAAATTTGTTAAATTTATTACTTGCATAACCTAATATGTTAAATTTGGGATTGGCCATGCACACACTAATTAGTGTGTGCATTGGTCAATGGGATTGGCCAATTCACACACTAATTAGTATGTGTTAACACACACTAATTTGTGTGTGATTAGTGTGTGCATTGGCCAATGTGATTGGTCAATGCACATACTAATTAGTTTGTGATTAGTGTGTGCATTGGCCAATGTGATTGGTCAATGCACACACTAATTAGTGTGTGCATTGGCCAATGAGATTGGTCAATGCTCACATTAATTATTTTGGGATTAGTGTGTGCATTGGTCAATTGGATTGGCCAATACACACATTATTTAGTGTGTGATTAGTGTGTGTACAAGCCAATTGGATTGGCCAATACACACACTATTTAGTGTGTGATTAGTGTGTGCATTGACCAATGGAATTGGCCAATGCACACACTAATTAGTGTGTGCACAAGCCAATTACACAAGCCAATGCACACACTAATTAGTGTATGTTAACACACACTAATTAGTGTATATTAACACACACTAATTAGTGTGTGTACAAGCCAATTAAACAAGCCAACACTAAAACACACACTAATTATGTTAAATTAAACAACAATCAACACAAAAACAGAAACATACCTCCATGATTAAGTCGTAGGTGACGTATTAGGCCCCAATGACCGTCCAAGTGATCGCGCAATCGGTCACACTAATCATAAACACAATAATCTCTTATTAGTCAATACACACACTAATATCTTATTAGCAGTCAAGGCTTTGCAAGACTCTTTTATAGGTTGTAGACACACATTGGATTCTTTCCACATTGGATTCTTTCAACATTGGATACTATAGAGAATCCAATGTTTGAAAAAACTCAATGTGTAAATTTTTAATCATATATTCAAATTTTATACCCTAGTTTAATCTTTGTCGTAATAAATGCAGACCATGTCTTCTTCTTCCACACCACGCTTTCGCAGCATTGAGGATTTCATGGCAGACGGGATGTCATATCCCGATGCTCTCTCTGCCTATCATTCACAGCCGTTGCCTCAGCAGTCATCATGAGGGTTCGACTGGTTTCGGGACGCTCTAGGTGGGTCCACTGCCGTACCTGTGACCGATCCAGATGTGGAGAGGGCATTGCGTCTTCGGGCTGAGTGGTTAGGTTCACAGCAGACCCTTACGCAGCGCTATTTACCGGCGCAGCTAGCAGCTTTTGGATTATCAGAGGTCTCTACTCCGACTGGTGGCACTTCATACCGGCAGAGTTTTCCAGCTACAGCTCCAGGTTCAACTTTTCCTTCACAGGGTCCAACGCCCCAGGGTCCGACGCTGTTGGGTGCGACGCCACAGGGTCCGACGCCAGTGGCGTCCACCTATCCATCACCTATCCAACCTTCTGCCCAGATTCACGTCGGCGCTCTTCTGGCAGTCAGCGTCAGGGTAGCTCGCGCGCTAGCGCCAATCGATCTCGACGAGGGAGCAGAGCTAGTTGTTGTTTTTTTTTGGGGGGGGGGGGGGGGCGGGGGGGGGAAGTACTACAGATTCTCTTCCACAGTCACCGCTCCCTGCTCCAGCAGAAGATGAGGACCATGACATGCCTTCACCAGATGCTCGCGGGTTATACTACTAGGTTCATAGAGGAGGTATGGTGGATCTCGGGACAGCGCAGGGCAGGAGATTCCGCACACACGTCAACCAATTAATCCACTCCACATATATCAATTGTTTTCTCAAATTTGATCAGCAAGATCCCTACAACCTCACATATATAGAGACAACCATGCACATGCGTTTCCCCAACCCTGAGGGGCAACAATTCTCAAGGCAATGGTTGCAAGAGCATGTCAAAAAATTTCTGAAGAACAAAAGATATAGTGTGAGGAGAGCGGCAAAGAAGACAATGGAGTCTCCAGAGCATAGCTATCGGCCAGGAAATGTCCATGATGTGGAGTGGGAGACCGCTATGGGCGAGAAAGACGATGAAAGGGCAACGGGTGCGAGGATGTATACACGTCAAGTTGAGGCCAGATCCCATCAGACTCCTACGCATTATGGTTCGGGAGGACAAACGGCTTGGAAAGACAAATATGTAAGTAAAAATATTAGTTTTATTGTAAAAAATCTAATGTTTTTCATTTAATTAATTGGTTACTATTTTTTGTCAGTATAACATTACCATGAGTCGCCCGACCAGAGATGTGTAGAGATATAGAGAGAACCATACCGAGTATTAAACTTGGTGATGGTTGTTTGAAAATCAAATGATCTCTCGAGAGGAGTTCAAAAATGCGTGCAGAAGTCTGCAACATGTAAGTTTAATCTTATCTAAATAATCAAATTGTTGATTTTATATCAAATATTAAATAACAAAGTGTTAATTGTTTCTTTTTTATGGTTTTGCAGAGTCAAGGAGTTCCACGTGAAATGCCGCCAACTCCTCCATGAGCATCCTCTATTTTGTATACGCGGGCCCCGTTTGCTCTATCCCACATGACCATACTCTATTTTGTACACTCGGGCTTTTTTTTGCCCTTTATCTAATTGCAATACCTATCATTTTTTGGCTCAATACCTCCCCCAATTGTAATTCCACTTATGTAAATGAAATTATCAATCTTTTTTTGGTTCAATGTATTGTCCAATTGTGATATTTTGTTGTAATTAATAATAATTTTGTAAATTAACTAAAATAAATAAAAAAATAGATGACCTTTTGGATGGTCCTGCAAAGGACAATCCAAACGGTCATCTGTTTTTTTATAATAAATCCTGCCGCGGTAATGCTCGCGACAATTCAGTCGCGGTAAACTTTGCGGATATCTGTGCAGCAAAAAGCGCGGTAATGTTTGCAGAAATATTGCCGCAGCCATTACCGCGGAAGTTACAGCTAGACCATTACCGCAAACTTTGCCGCTGTATTTTCCGCGTACGGGAATTTTCATATTTCAAGTTTGTTTGTTTTTTTGCGGTAATGTGAGCGATAATACCGCGCATATGTTATAGTGAATAAGCAGATGGAGTTTGGAAATGGCATAGAAGGCCTTGTAGTCAAGGGAAATTATGGGGCACTGATCGTGAACATCTGCACCCAACACCCTACCTTTGTTGGCATGTGCACCCTCTACCTCATGCAGCAATTTATGTCCACCTCTTGAGCTCTGCACCCTCTACATGTCTGCACCTCACCCTATGGTTGAGTGCAAGCTTGGAAGGCAAGACTACATGGCAACGAGTCCAACAATGGTGAGTTATTGTGCATGCGCTGGTATGTGATCCGTAGAGAGCAGTTGCAAATGCGCATGGGCATAGGGCTGTTAATCGGGCTGCACATGTGGCTAAGGGCCACAAGAAGCAAGCTTCAATAAGCCCTTCAATTTTCGTTCGGTTAGCCTCCATTCAAGAATCATGCAATCTCTAATTTTGCACATTTTGTGGTACCTTTGGGTATTGGCATGTATGTCTATGTTTTTGAGTTATTTTTTTCCTTTTGCTTTCGCCAATTTGTTCTTCTGCCTTCCAAGCTTATCATTGATGCCTGTTGGGCTAGACAATGTGTGCATTTTTTAAATAAAACCTGTGTGCTACTACACTTGATCAATTATATGGACTGCAGTCATTGAGGTTATCCCAGACATACAGCTCCTCAAACACTTTTTGTGCTTTCAAAAGTGCACCACATTTTGCATACATGTTGACCAAGGCAGTGCCAAGCACTAGAATTTTTAATGTTTGTGGTTATCTTTGTGCTTATCGTTCGTGTGAGAGAGAAATGAAATGTTAAATACTAAGGTATTCTAAGGCAATGAGCACGTGCGCACGAGCGAGAGAGAGAGAGAGAGAGAGAGAGAGAGCACAAGTATTTCACATAAGCATAGCCTTTTGAAATATAGCACATTTGGCATACATATTGACCAAGGCATTGCCAAGCATGACGTTTTCTTTCAAACCTCACCAACAATGTCATTGTCTTTTACTGATATCGATGTCTTGCCTAGTGCCACATGCCTTCAAAATGAAAGCATATGCAATTGCATTTGGAGAGATGACCTCACTTCACATCCTATGAGAATAGCCTCGGGCTTTTTTGGAACAGCCCCTCTTTTGCATATCTTGCAATTAGAACACTCCAACAGAGGCCATTCTAAACATTCACATCCTATGAGAATAGCCTCGGGCTTTTTTGGAACAGCCCCTCTTTTGCATATCTTGCAATTAGAACACTCCAACAGAGGCCATTCTAAACAGGCATCTCCTCAAGCACCTTTTGTGCTTTTTGACTTAGACGATATTTGGCATACATGCTAACCAGGGCATTGCCAAGCACGATGGTTTATTTTAACAACTCTCGACTAACAATATGATCGTGAGTTCTTTTGCTCACATCATTGCCTTGCGTAGTGCCACATGCCTTCACGACGAAAGTCTTGGTTATTTCATCGCATTTTTTTTTAGTAGTCCTTGACTAACAATATCATCGTGAATTCTTTTTTCTGGATCAACATCTTGAGTGGTGCCACACGCCTTGAAGATGGAGGCATAAGTGATTGCATTTGGGACAGATGCCCTCGCTTTGCATCTACTTAAAACAACCCAAAGCTTCCTAGCTTTGCCCTTATTCGACATATCCTACAATCAATGAATTCCACAAGACAACATCGCAAACAGGTAGCTCCTCAAGCAGTGTTTATGATTTTTAAAGTACACTCCATTTTACATACATTTTGACCAATGCACTGCCGAGCATGATGTTTTCTTTCAACAACCTCTGACTAACAATATCATCATGAATTCTTTTCCCGATATCAATGTCTAATGCACAACCATGCACAAGATGGCTAAGTAATGGCTTGGCACATATGGGGTTAAAAACAAGAGGAAGGTATGAGTGTGGTGTGGAAAGTAAGAGACTGGTATCGAATTGGAGCTATAATGTGTGTAAAGGAATGGACCCAATTATTCATGTACTTTTCACAATACTAGCTATTAGTCAAGGATTAGTCTCTTACCATATCTAGGACTATATGATGGTGGTCGTGCCTCTTAGACATGGGAGCGAAAGGCACCATCTATGGATCCTTAGTATGTTAAAAAATTATCTTTCTTGTAAAATGATTTATCTCCCATCATAACGTTTAGGTGATTGACCTGGCTAGTGGTGTGGGTCCCTTATATCCATGACCATAAAGGATAGAGGTACGCCTCACTTATATTATTTGCATTATTGCTTCTTCGGATTGGAGCAATGTGTCATCGATGGAACCTAAGAGCAAAGAAAGGCCTAACTATCATATTATCCTAGTCTTATCATATTATCCCAATCTGTGGTTGGGGACCTTACATAGGTGATAATGTCAAGAACTAGCACATGATGGGGTGAATTTATTACTATAGTCGAGAATATAGAAATGGGAATGGCATGTAAATTCATTTCTATATATCAGCTCGATACTTTTGACATATGCAACTCAATACAAAAATAGATTTTGGTGTACACTCAATTGCCACGTGGGTATTTGTTGTTGAATGAAAATAGCTCCAATCAAATTTTATGTATTTGATAAGTATTTACAACAATGCAAGGAGAGGGGTGGGCCAACTTCTACCTATAGACAAAAAATAGCCACTTTGTTAACCACCCACTTCTTAAGTTAGTGAGAACTTGATTTTTGTGCTTGCAGCTGAATAAAAGCTTAGCTTAATAAACTATGTGCATGAGTCGCAATGGAGCCAGCCAGTTCTTGGCGAGGGTTTTTAAGGGCTAACTAGTCGGACAACCAGGATTTATGCCCAAATCTAGGTATTTGCCAAGATTTAAAACTTCATGCCCAATTTTGGACCTTGAATATTGAGGTCCAACTAAATTAAATCTGGGAGGTTTTTATTTATAGTGGAGAAAATTACACTACAAACCAGGAAATGTGAGCACTAAAGCTAGCCTTCAGGCCTGTCTTGAGACACAAGAAGTTTTGGACAAATTCTCACAATAACTCCCACATTGTGACTTACCTCAACATCATGAGCTTCTTGAGGGAGGCACCGCTAGGTACGATTGGGTGCAAGGGACCGTCGGCCTGGTGGGGGGGTCAGTGGTCCCCTGCCTAGGTATGCGGTGCCTCTCGAGCGAAAGCTCATGATGTTATGCATTGTATGAAAAATACTGAAAAAAACCAGTGTTTTCCTACATGAGAAAATTTATAAGTCTTCTTGTGAGAGTAGGCTTCGCTCAATGAGAGTAACGACGATGACAACTGGATTTCAAGTTGTCTTGAGAATTCCCTCAAATCTTTACACGAAAACCGAGAGACATTTCATGGTAGGGAAAATTACCAAAATACCCCTCTAATTTGTTGAAATTCCCAAATAACCCTTGTATCTATTTTGGTTGAATTATTTAAGCTTATCATTCCTTTATTCTTTTCTGACAATCAAGATCCGTTTTTGAGTGCTTAGCATGTAATTTGTCACAAATTACCTCGCAAAAAAGGGCAATTATATGTAAAAATAAGGGAAAATTACCAAAATACCCCTTTAATTTGAGGAAATTCCCAAAATACCCCTCAAATTTAAAAAATTCCCAAAATACCCTTGTATCTATTTTGGTTGTATTGTTCAAGATTTTCTAATGTTCATTTGTTTTTGACAATTGAGATCTGTTTTTGAGTGCATAGCATGTAATTTGTCACCAGTTAACCATCGCAAAAAAGGCAATTATGTCTAAAAATAATGAAGCAATTCATCTCCAAAGCCTACGTAATTAACTCAAATTGTAGTTTTAGCATCTTGTACGATAGACAATCACTCTTCTTGTGAAGACCTACAAAAAAATTTATTTTTCGAGAAATTTTCTCTCACAAGCAGGGGTATTTTGGGAATTTTGGAAAATTTGAAGGACATTTTGGGAATTTATGACAAAATATCGGGGGTATTTTGGGAATTTTTGAAATTTGAGGGGTGATTTGGGAATTTCCTCAAATTAGAGGGGTATTTTGGTAATTTTCCCTAAAAATAATGGAGCAAATCATCTCCAAAGCCTACATAACCTACTCAAATTCTAGTTTTAGTATCTTGTATTGATAGACAATTAGTCTTCTTATGAAAGGTACAATTTTTTTAATCTTTGGAAAAATTTAATCTCACAACCAGGGGTATTTTGGAAAATTTGAGGGGTATTTTGGGAAATTATGACAAAATATCGGGGGTATTTTGGGAATTTCCATAAATTAGAGGGGTATTTTGGTAATTTTCCCTTCATGGTACATGAGAAAAATGGAAGTGCCGACCAAATGCATTAGAAGGTACATGAGGACTGAAAAAACGTACGAGGACACCACAAGGTTTAAAAATCATGCTGGCCCTGCTGACGTTGATAGTTTGCTGCATAATTCCAGCGCTACTCTTCTTCGGGTTTCTCGGCGACGGCCCATCGGAGACAGTGATATATAGACGAAGGCTTCGCCGCCAGCGCCGCTGCCGCTGCCGCCTCTTCTTGTGTCAAGCGGACATCGAAGCTGCGCTGCCGTCTATGGCTTATCGTAAAGAAGCAGCTGGCAGCTGGAGATTTCCACTAGAGGAGTGCTCCATCTGCTTGGAAGGCATTGAAGAGGGGCAAGCGGTGCGTTTGCTCCCCCGCTGCAAGCACGGCTTCCATTCTGCCTGCATCGACAAGTGGTTTCTCACTCCTACTAACAAAGACATGGGTACCACAACTTGCCCCTGTTGCCGCACCTCCCTTATCCGTAAACCAAAGAAAAGCTCACACTCATGCATGGGGGTGCCGTAGGGAAAATCCACATTCTTGCAGATGCTTGGAGGACCCCTATCAAGGACCCCGTTTCACCTAGAGATGTGACTCGACCATGTATATATCACTAACGACGTGATATATACATGGTGAGTGTGGTTATGAGAAGCCATAAATACCAAGGTCTATTATATGAGGTCCTCCGTAAGAGAGTCAAATTCGTGAAGTTATGGGCTGATTTGGAGGTCCTTAAATGAGCTCTTGTTTCAGCCCTAAGCCCTTTAGCTTGCCTATATAAGCCCTTGCAATCACTCTTCATTAAGCTAATCTAATCAAGTGTATGTTGGCCTTACTCTCTCTCTTTCTATTGTGCTTTAATTAATTAATGTCTCATCAAATATAGCTATGTACACCATGAATGGGATCTTGATCTTTCCACCATATCCAATCTCCCATCAAGTGGTATATGTCCTTGCATGTAGATTAGTACTTCTTAATCTACTTAAATTGTAGGGTTAAGCTACATCCACTCATTGTAAAGCCTAGCCTCCTAGATAATTGTAGTAGTAATCTGTTGAGATGAAGAATTTCTGGTGACATATCATCAGACATGGATGTGATGACCAATTGGAGGCAGAGCTACAAGTTCAACTTTTCTATATTTGCATGAACTCAAGCAGATATGTTTTTGAACAAGATTCCCATGCACACCAACCCACAAAAGGAGGTTGTCACATTTCTTGCTCCTCCACTTCCTTCAAATTAGTCGCTAGAATGAGAGGAGGGGGATGGCTTCATTGCTATTCTTGTTAGATCTTTCACTATTTACAAATAATTTACCAACTACTAGGTGCCTCCGATTCAGTTTAATCGAAGATTTCTTTGAAATCAAAACTCATCACTATCTTTCATGAGGGCTTCTTTAGGGAAGATACACATTGTTGCACATCGTGAGTGGCCTTGGCTATGGGATCCCTTGGGTGAACTAGTGGTGAAGCTTGGGGGTGTACTATTAAGAAACCCTCTATTTGATAAATTATAGGCTTTTACCAAAATCCATTTAAAAAAGCCCTCTTGGTAATTTTAACTATTAAATTAAGGGCTTAAATTTTGGAAATTAAAAACGTCTTATTGAGCTCGTTATGGTCAATTAACACAATTTATAGCAGCCCCCCCCCCCCAGACTATTGATGCAGCAATTGAGAGAGCATAATAGAGGATTCGGTGCTCCCGTGGATTGACAACCATACTTGATGCACAGTTTGTAGGAGATAATGTTATACAATCTGCTTCTTCTCCTCCTTCTCTTTTGTTTCCTAATTGCTCACATAGATTGTGTGTGTGTGTGTGTGTGTGAGATAATGACAATGGGAACAAACTTATTTTTTACCCGAAACTCTTTCTTGAGCAGGCTGCCTTTTTGAATAGGAGATATATTATTAAGGCTGATGCTTAGTGCCCTTGATGCTACCTCCATAACTTCTTGCCCCCAAGAATAACGATCGATAGCACATTGGATTTTTTTGAAGCTAAGACTCAGCTCAATGAAGGCTAGAAAAAGGATAGGAGTGCTATACATATCCACGAAGACAGAAGGAGTGTCAATATGTCTTCAAAACCATCTTGGAATCATTTCTATAGATAAAATATTAGCATCTGATAGATCATTATCTACCTCTTTTAATGCTTCTCCGGATGTAACCCAAGAAAGGTGATTAGCTCCAATATGTGTGGTAGCCTTCTTTACCACTACAATAAAGTCAACTTTTAGCAATATTTTGAACTATCTCACTATTCTATGGCTTTTTAAATAAATACTATAGGTCTTAATGGTCCACAAAGAATGTAAACTTGTTAGCTAGTAGATAATGTATCTAACCATTAATCTATTCTAATAAGGTGTATGTTGGCCAAACTCTCTCTCTCTCTCTCTCTCTCTCTCTCTCTCTCTCTTGTTTTGATTCATTAACTATAGCTATGTACACCATACAAGGACTTAATAATCACATGATCACGTGATTTTTTTAGTGATTACCGTGTGTTATTACCATATTCACATAATTACACTTTACGTGATCATATTTAGATTCATGAATGGTGATAACTCACTAAAAACCCATCATGCTATTATTTTTCCGTAGGGAGGTCACTAGGATATGGCAAAAATCCATCAGGGGCATGTTAGGATAACCAATTTGGTTAGTTTTTGAAGGTTAGTAGGAAGTCTATGATCACGTGTTTTAAAAAGTGCTCATTCAACGTTATTAACATATTCGCGTGTTTGTGATCATCACGTCAATGAAATTCTTAAATGAATGGGACCTTTATCTCCAATCTTGCAAGAAGTGGTATTTTGTCTTGTACATACTAGATTAGTAGTTCGTAATGTCGTAGGTTTAAGCTACATGAAGACATTGTCTTATCTCTAACTAGCTTCAAATCAATTTCTTTGCTTTCAGTTAGATTGCAATATTAATCTACCTATTAGGGCACACTTGACTAGCCTTATTAATTACTAGCCGTTGTTCTTCTCTATTAACAATTAATGTCATTGGGCATCACATCATCCCAGTTGTGTTCATGAAGAGTGTGTTTAGCGAAGCCATCGTTTTCCAATGAGAGCTTTCTTTTGTCTTAATTTGAAGTGGAATCCAATTGAAATGAACTCTCTATCATGGCATGCAATGACAAATTGAGAACAAAAATATATGGAAATCAATGGGCCTTGCCCTCCTAAAGGAAAACGTAGATTAATTAACGAGGCACATCATGCAATACTTTACAAGAGAAGTTTTCATTGGCAAGAAAAATCCAAGTAGCACGAAGAGATTCACCAGATGTATGTGCAAAGCAAACCTTTGGATGATAAAAAAAGAAACCAACTTTTACAAACTCCTAGCTATATGTGTTTTATCTAGCAATTAATTGCATCACATATTGCAAAATTAGGTAACTAATGTGCAACTTGCACATCACAGATGCAACTTATCAACAAAATTCATTAAAGCCTTATTGATCAAGGGCATGGGACAATGCTTTTTTTGGTGCGGTCCCAAATTGTTGAAACATAATTTTTGCAATTTTGCTCTTTGAAATCTGTGGTCAACAATCTCTTCTTGGCCACATTGCAAAAAATGTTTCCTCTTAGGTAACAGGAAATAGAGCATTTGGTGCCTCCTTTGGGGTAAACAGATTTAATAACTTAGTAAGTGTCTCTCCTTGAGTGGTTACTAATTGGATATGTATTGTCAATTACCAAAACGATCATCAAAATTCTAAAAATCCCATCATGTAACATATTCCTTTGCTACACATAAATTACTATTATCCTCCAACGCACTCTGGGGAGGAGGAGTGGATAACCGTGGAGAGAGCTCAAACTTAAATAATTGAGTTTTAGAAAGATCCATGTCCAGTGAACTAGCAAAATAAAATACCTTAGCCAAAATCACCTTGAACACTAAAAAGTTGCTTTGCAAAATCCTTTCCAAATTGCTAGATGGATTGCTTGCCTTGAAATAGCCATCAAATATTTTGGCCAAATTTACCCGTGAAAATTAGAAGATCAACCTCGTCAATGTATGGAAATTGATCATGCCAAAAGCTCTAGAAAGATTGCCAAATTTTCCCTCAATATCAGTTATGAATTTCAAAAACTGCCAAATAACACACTCGAGTTGCATGCTTGACCAAATCCACCCAAATTTGTGAAAGAGCTACGAGCTGAAGAAAATCCTTCACCCGAATGAGTTTCCAAGTGTCAGAAATCTCTTGAGAAGAGTTTGTGGATAGCTTTAATCACTAAGTAAACAAGTTATTCTCAAGTTGTTGATTAATTTATAGATTATGTAGTAACACTAACGTTTTGCAATATTGCTTCTCCATTTTCAAGGTTGAATCTAGGACCCGTCCTCGATTTAACTGTTTTATCAATCCCCTTGCATCGCTTACCATGATTTGACCTCTCCCGAAACACACTCTTTGTGTGGGAACCATTTCCTTGACCGACTTGTGGCCCCAAATTATGTGCTATGTGTGAACTCAAAGGGAGGTGGCCATGGTGTGTGGCGCAGGCAGCACACCGAGACAAAGAAGCAGAGTTGGTGCCACAACTAGAGCTCAAATGAGGATGCTTCTCCTCAAGAGAACGCAAATCCAACAAGCTCTTCCCTGTAGGCTGTGGTAGAAGCTCGGGGGGATCACTATATGTAAACCTTGTATATCGTGTATGTTGAAGGACTATTTATAAAACTCCTTAGTTGTGAATTTCTCACCAATAAAAGGGACCCTTTTCCTACTCAATCTGTTAAAAAACAAATCAAGATCGTTTTTTCAACACCGTTCTATAAGTGAAAAGTTTAGGAAATATAGAATAAAAGAATTCGTACTTTTGCACGCACATGATACGCATCTTTTTTATTATAGTGAGTAGTGAACCCCCCGAGGATAGAGATTGACCACACCATGTGTGCGTGTGTGTCTTTGAATGGAGAGAGGTGGCCGTATTGCCATTCCTCCTAGACCTTTCACATGTTTCATTCATTTCTCAATAAGTAACTCATCACTATCTTGCATCGAGGCTCCTTGAGGGTTGATCCACATTGTTGTGGATCATGAGCACCCCTGGAAGTGCGGTCCCTTAGGTGAACTTGTGGTGAAATAGTTACCTACTAGCAGTAGCCAGCCAATCCTACGGATGATATTTTATTCTTTATCTCATTAGAGAATTCCCAATCAAGGACCACTATCTCCCCTAGATGTGTGACTGAATTTGTCCGCATTAATATATAGTTTGTTTCTAACTGGATTTTACCATTTTAAATTGCAATAGTATGGGATCACGCATCATCACTAGGTTGAAAGCATGAGAATTTACTGATGAATCGTGTCAAAGAATTGTAAAATTCATTTTCCAAACATAGATATGTTAACACACGCGTGTCCTTGGTTATTCGTAACGACACTAAATACTTTAACACACACGTGTCCTCGGTTATTCTTAACATGTGAGATGCTTTTGACCATGGTTTTTGTCTTGTTTTGCATCTTTGAAAAAATAGTATTTTTAAGATAGATATTCAACTCTATGTGGCATACTCGAGAAAAAGTAGAATCTCATCTCATTGTCATCAAACTATAGTCAATATTTTCAGCCAGATATAATTTCCTTAGAAGAGATTGTGCTTCCGTGCATGGCTTTCTCTCCCAGCCACTTTTTGGACTCTTAGTTGGCATCCGAGTTTCCATCTCATAACGAAGGTCTTCAAGGATTTTGATCAACTCAACATAGAGCATTCCATATGTACGATCTAGTCCCATAGGAGTATTTCACATTCAAGGACGATAACACATCCTATTTGTGGATCTCTCTATATATCCTTTTTGGCCTGCCAAAGGCCATAGGGTTCATTGTGCAAGGTTATTGAAACATCGAGGCCGTTGGATTCTTTGGTTGGATGAGTGCCACATGGCAAGGGTCTTTGTAAAATAACTTTATTGTCCCTTCAATTGTTTCCTTACACCTTTGAGAGACAAGTGTCCCTAAGGGATTCAAAAGTCTTGTGGATAGAAAGATAAAACTCTGGAACAGAAAGCTATTCTCCAAGGCAGCATTTACTTTGTCTACATGTTGGAAAACGACTTTAGAGATCAAAACATTGAACAAAATACTCATAGGAGTTTGATCTTATGATGCAGTCTTCGAAAAAGTCTTTTTGTCTAAGCGGTAAGTTTTCTCCTTATACAAATACAAACTGGAAATACTAGTAGATATTTTCAAATGTGCAAAATATTCAAACTATTTTCTAGTATATTTTATCAAGTTTTTCTCCCTTTCCCATCCTTTGCAACCGGCTGATCTCGATTTTCAATCGGCTTAAGTCTAAGCTCAGACACACCTTTTTCAAACACTAAGGTATTGATAAACAATTCTCTCATTTAAGGATTTCAAAAAAATTCACTTCACTAAATTGTTTAATTATTTTCTATGCTTATTTGAAAGCATTAAAATATTCTTTTGTTTTGATTTTTAATGTGTCTTTGTATTTTGCTTCCTTTTGGTTTTATTTTGTTTCAAAATACTGATGTGCAATGTACACCGTTTGCCTTATTATTGAGGCCCCTTCATAATATATAAGCCATTTGTGAGTAGAGGGTATCGATTAGAAAACAAAGATGGCTTGATTGAGACTTACGTTGAATGTTATTTAAATTTTATAATATTAAATGGATCTTTTTATTTCACCTTTCATTTAGCATCCTCACATGGCTTCACTTCTCTTGCAATCTATTTTTTTAGAAGGCTAAAGTGAAGCTTCACCTTACATAATTCTATTAAATTCTATACATACATACATACATACATAAATATATACACAAACACACACACACACATATATATATATATATATATATATATATATTTATTTATTTATTTATGTATTTATGTTTATTAAATCTATATCTTTTTATGAAGTACATAAATATATTTATTTATGTAATTATGTTTATTAAACCTATCTCTTTTTATGAAGGCATTAAAAAAGAAGTCCTTAAATAACAAGACATTAGGTAGGACGTTTATAGCATAATCCGTCGTTGAAGACAACAGTGGGGGTCAAATCGACCAGTAAGCCGTTCTAGAACCGCTAGTTTGTAACTGTGTGTGTATATAGACAATGCAGTTTTATATTAAAACAATACAACTGCAACACTGATTAAGACCTAGTTTTGGTAAATCTTTCCTCCCCCCTTCCCTTCAACAGGCCATCGTGAGTCCTCACCTTGTTATATTTAGTTTTAATAGATACATGTTTATGTGTGTGTGTGTGTGTGTGTGCGTGCGCATAAACACATACCTTCCATTCAATAGGCCATCGTGAGTCCTCACCTTGTTATATTTAGTTTTAATAGATACATGTTTATGTGTGTGTGTGTGTGTGTGTGTGTGCGCGCGTGCATAAACACATACCTTCTTTTTGTTTATGAGGGAGAGGGTAAGAGGGGAGCATGACCTAGAGCATTCTTAGAAGCTTACACCACAAAAAAGTGATGGATAACCAAATAGTCTTCCTAGCCATCCATATAAAGACTCTTATAGATGCCCCCATGCATGCTATCTTATGGCTTATGGCCTTTGGAGCCATACCTTCCATGACCTCTTTCATAACCCCGAAAACAACTTCACGGTTCTTCTTTTTAAGATAAAAATTGTTTCCCCGAAGTAGCATCTTCTTTATGATGGAAACCAAATAGTCCTCCTAGCCATCCGTATAAAGACTCTTATAGATGCCCCCATGCATGCTATCTTATGGCTTCTGGCCTTTGGAGCCATACCTTCGATCACCTCTTTCATACCCTCGAAAACAACTTCACGGTTTTTCGTTTTAAGATAAAAAATGTTTCCCCGAAATAGCACCTTCTTTATGATACATTGGTATGAAGAGGCTTACAGTCACATGCTTCATACCCTTTTTTTTTTTTTTTTTTAAATGTTTGTACAATCTTACAAATTAGATTACTTCTTGCTCGTGTTTTATCCTGTTACATCCTCAAGAACTTGGTTGACCCATTAAATATGACCATCAAGATGGTTAGATTGTTTCATATAGCCCTCCAAAAGTGTTAATGGACTTACTATGTTAACAAGCAGAACGTAGAGCCCGCACACATATTCACGAATAGAGTGCTAATTCACAAGTTTTAACTATTAACCTAATAGGCACTCGTCTCTTTCCACATGTATACAATCACCGCATCAATTTTTTTTGTATGCTAGAAAAGATACTAACTTTAAAATCCATGGAGATACTTAATAGACTCTACAAGAGCCCTTTCAGACTCCAAGAGTACAAAGATGTTATAGTATGACTTTTCAAAGTTACAAATAGAAGGGGAGTTTCGTTTGGTGAGGGACTTTAATATGGTTTGCTCTCGACAAGATAGATAGGGTCCTTCCAACATTTTTGTTGGGGGGAGCGTAATAAGTGGTCTAAAAGAAAAATGGGCTATCGTTGATGCTTGGTACACTGACCCTTGGAATGATGACACCCGGTTTGCTTACCAGTGTTTCCGATCTGCCCAATCAGCCTCTAGGCTTGACATACTCTATTCTCTTCACAATGGTGATTGGGCGCTTTCCTCATTACTTATGCAAGTCCTTGTCGCTAAAAATCTCTTAGATCATTTTCCTCACTTCAAGAATTTGGTGTCTCAAGCTGCGAAAGAGCTTAGCCAAGACACCATCAAGGAAAGGACCTCCTCATGGAATTGATTTAATAAAAAAATTAAGTCTACAATCAAGAGAGTGAGTCGAATGCTAAAAAGGTATAACAACCACACAATTTCTGTTTGAAAATCTAGATTTGAAGAACTAGGGCATCAGAAAGTGCAAGGAAAGATCTCAGACCGGGAGCACACTGAATGGCTAAATATCAAGCAGATCTTGCACAAAAGGAAAATGGAGGAGAAGAATCTCCTTAGGCTTCAAGTCAAGGAAAGTCAAATTAAAATTGAGGATGTCGACAAAAACACCCTACCTAGAGTGATCAAGGTCAAAAAGCGGCAGGCTACCATCTCCTCCTTGATCGACCAACAAGGAGCTCAGATCAACTACCCTGATGAGATGGGCAAAGTGATGCTAGATCACCTTAGCCAAATCCCTAGAAAGAAAGATTCCTCCTCTCCCATAATCAAAGCAAATATCTTCTTGGCCACCTTGTTAACAGGTCACCGCGACGAACGTCTATATTATAGATTTTCAGCACTAACATAATATCAATACTTGGGGAAGCGACTCAGACGGGGCACGGAGACTCTTGAGTGTGTCAATATTGATTCCATTATATTCCATTGCATGCTCATAGATATTACAAAATTTGCTAATATCCAGTCCTTCAAACGGTTGTAATTTATTTGTGACTATTTATCGAGATCTATGAATCCACTCTTGCAAATTATGTTGTTGTTGGGTAGCATGTTGTTTCTGCATATAAGACGCAAACTGCTGCATGGCTGCCTCCTACCGTGTGTGACATCTTTCTCCATAGAAATTTCCACCTTGGAGCTTGGTTTAACATCAGGTTCACCAAGTTGTCGGGGGATACTGGGTTGGAAAGGCGATCTAGGTTAGCGTCGAGCTACTAGCTGTGAAAAAAGAATGTGAGGAGAAGTATACGACACCACACAATATTTTATTGGCCACTTGGAAATGAAAATGGAGCACAAAGCAAGTGAGCTTGGAATTACAAAAAAGAAACAAAACTTGATTGCAAAAGCGGTGTCATTAAGGACACCATTAATTAGATTAATTATTGATTAAGCAGTTTATGCTCCTTTACAAAGGGTTTTAAGACCAATTAGATTAAGAATCATTGTATTTGAGCACCTAGAAACAAGGTCGAGCACTTGGTGTTGAAATTCTCTAAGTTCGTAGTGATCAAGAAGTTTCTCTCCGCTTTAACCGCCACGAGAGGCACTTTTCCTGTTTTCCTTGCTCTCCGCTAGAATTCTCCCAAGTCTCTTTGTCTCTACTGTCTCCCAGAGCTTCTTCTCCTTGCTTTGATTGCACAAAACCTGAGCGCTTTGATTTCCATCAAGAAACTCTCCCCTTCTCTCTTTATTCGCCTCAATCGCCTCTACAAAAAACTATCTTTCTCAAAGCGATTTTGCCCCCTATATTTGGGCATATGAGAGTTCCCCTACTATTTTTTATATAATCACTTCTATTTTTGGCCCCAAATTTCATGTGAAGCTCAACAACCTGCCTTTCTCCCCAAGTTAGAATGTGAGCCTCTTTCTAAGTGTGGCACCGACGGCATCGTTGGTGCTCTCAAACCTTGCTTTTAAAAGTATTGGGCGCGTGAAGCCACCCTTGGTAGGGTTTTCCATGTTAGGAGTATCTTGATCCACCACTAGTCTGTTGAAGAGAGACGTGAAACGAGACGAGGGAGAAGTGAGAGAGAGGAGACAATCATATGCAATCCGCAAAGATGTGTCACACAAGATGTGTTTATATAGAGGGGACCAGGGTGCTATATATAGCGATACTATATATAGCTCAACACCCCCACTCAAATGAAGGTCCCTAACTGTGGATGAAAAAACCCTTGGGGGTTCAAGGGAAAAACCCACAGCTCTATATATACCCATCGTTTTATTAAAATGTTTTAAATATACATTTACAATGTTTAAAGGAGCTACATCACTCCTGTTTTACAATGTGCCCTTTCAAGGGTCTTTAACAACTTATATATACAATTGAATTGATGCGAATTCCCTTTCAAGGGTCTTTAACAACTTATATATACAATTGAATTGATGCGAATTCTTCAATATCTTTGAACATCTTCAATATCTTTGAGCCGCTTCAATATCTTTGAGCCCATGTACACACTGCTTAACGTGCCTTTTATCCTATAATCAATATCAACTCAAGAAACATAACGAAATGTGAAGGTTAGAAATCATCACATCACATTGTCATTAGAGACGGTTCGCGACGTCGCTCTGGAGACGACATAAAAACAAACATAATCCTGATGCAATCACATGTGCAGACGACATAGAAAAAAATGTAATATCAAATATGTAATCACATGTACACACATATATACAAAGCCAAGATGTAATGAACATATTTGGGTTCCCAAGATCTCAATAGGTGGCAGTTGTCATCATCATGGCTTTATGTACCATGGCATCACGGTATTCACCATGGCATAAGAGACGCTCAAAAAAGCTTTGAAATAGCAATCATCATGGCTTTACGCACCATGGCATCAGAGACGTTTTCTTCAAATGAAATGAAACTGTAAAATAGTAATCATCATCATGGCTCCAAGCACTATCAGAACTAGCGAATCGTTAGTATATAATAATCAATTATAGACAGATGATTGCATGGAAGACTCGACTCATAAGCCAAATCTCATAGAAAAAAATATGTTCATTTACGATTGGCTAATATAAACATTAAGAAACTCTTACAAGAAAAATCTACACTCATTTACTATTGGCTTTGATCCCTAGCCAATGAAGAAAAGGAAACAACTTGAGACTCTCCTGGTGTTTAGGTCAAAATTTCAAGCTTTTGCACCAAAACTTGTGTAAATCTCTGCAAGCGGGCGAGCACAATGTGAATGGCTGCACGTTGCCAACCACAAAACGCGGATACTAGCACTGCTTTTGGGTGCCGCACTTCTACGTCAATCTACCCAATTTTTGGATGTTGTAAATCGCATGAGGTAATATGGCGGAGGCACCAGGCTCAAAATAACTGGATATTCTTAAAATAACGCAATATCTTCTAAATATGTGTTTTTTATTATTCACTTCTACCATAGACAACTCCTAATAATAGCCAACTGCGCTTTATCAAGCTGCACTCGGGAATTTTTTATTTGCATAAACAATTGTGTCGAAGACCTATTACTAATGTAATAAGTCTAATGTTGCTACTCTGAGAGGCAGGCGACAAGGCTGGTGCAAAGGAGGTTTTTGCTGCCTATTTTCAGTCGGCCTGTGTATTTTGGGACTGCTTTTTCTGCGTGTTTGTGAAGCCAGCTAAAACAGTAATAG
The DNA here is from genome assembly GCF_014529385.1 of Adiantum capillus-veneris. Classification (NCBI taxonomy): domain Eukaryota; kingdom Viridiplantae; phylum Streptophyta; class Polypodiopsida; order Polypodiales; family Pteridaceae; genus Adiantum; species Adiantum capillus-veneris. The sequence continues at coordinate 61,731,499 of NC_140942.1, read as the reverse complement.
ATTAAGGCTGGGGCTTGTCGCCGTTGTGAGACACGGGCTGAGGGTCTGCAGTCCCATCGCCTGCACTCGAACTGGTCCTCTTCGACTAGGCCTGCCTACCCCTTACTGTCTTCACATGCCCGCCTTGTGTTTTAATCTGCGCTGGCACTAATTAGCAGGCTTCTCATCATTAAAATAGCACCACAGTTGAAAAAGCACCAGGCTCAATACGCGGACGACAGCGATGATACTTAAAATAACATCAAATTAAGAAGAGAATTATACGTAGCAGCTAATAAAAGCGCTACTGCAGACGCTGCTGCGAAGACGATACACCTTCTCGAAAAACTTTCTCTTGTAGGCCTATGGACTTACGTAGGATAGGCTTAAGTTTGCTGCCGAGACCCTATAGTGCGTGCATAAGTGAAGGCCTTTCTCTTGGCGGAGGCCTATGGCTTTACATAGGATAGATGACATAACTCCCGAGGAGGTCTGGGGCTCCAACAACCTCTTTCAATGTTTGCACACAAAATTACAGAGAGCTTCTTGAATCTCACTCAATTCAAACAAATAGAATATTGAACAATAATTTATACAAGTATATAGTTATCTTCATGATTTGTTGAGACCTAACATCTCTTGAGCTATATATAGTATCTCTATATATAGCACCTTAGTCCCCTTTATATAAACACATCTTGTGTGATCGGTAGACACATCTTTGGGGATTGCATATGATTGTCTCCTCTCTCTCACTTCTCCCTCATCTCATGTCGCGTCTCTCTTCGACATGGTATCAGAGCTATGGGCGCACGACCATGAAGAGGAGATGTTGAGCTATATATAGTATCTCTATATATAGCTCAACACAGTCACCCCTGGCGCCACCATCCCCAACAGAACCGGCCACACCGTGCCCTGTACGCTAGCATCCGCCCGCCAGCGCCACCAGTGCAGTGCTACTTGATATTCGCAATAGCTCACGAGAGACGATGCGCTCTCTCCTATTCACTTGCTCACAATGGTTCATGAAATAGTCTTTATAGCCTGTGTGTGCAGGTTTTCACCTTCCTTATGGGTTTAACCCTTCCCCTTGTTCTGCCATGTGTCACTGCCAGGGTAAAACCCCTTCGAAACTCCACAAATGCACTACAAAGTTCCACTATAAAAAAAAATTCCTCCAGATTCCATCATCTACAGTTCGATGGCCGGTGATCAGATTCCCAACCATTGAAAACCAATCAGAAAACCTTCTTGGTGGGGTTGGAGTGTACGACCCCACTATATTTTTATTTCTCCATGCCCTCAAACTATGGGGCCCAAAATGCCCAAAAATCATCTTATGCCATCCTACTGGCTGCCTTCGCCCATTTCCAACTACAAAATCTTATCGCTCCAGACTCCGTTTGACGTGTCGTCACTTCTTGTGGCCTTCATACATTGCATAGGTCAAGTCATGTAGTGGTCCTGCTATTTGGGAAAATCTAGCTATGAAATCTTCGTAGCTCATGTAGATTCCTTGGGTTAGGCCATCCTTTTATTACCTCAGGCTTTGTTGGATCCATATGGATACCACCTTGAGAGATAATATGACCTAAGTATTGTATCTCTTGGAAAAAAAATTTACTCTTCTTTTGGTTATGAAAAGTTTATTCTCCCTCATAGCTTGAAAAATCACCTTCAAGTGTTGCTTATGCTCCTCCAAATATTTGGAGTAGATGATAATATCGTCCAAGAACACTCTAGTGCACTTGCGGTAGGTCTAAAGATTTTCTGCATTAGGTGGATGAACGTGACTGGATCATTTTTCAAACCAAAAGGCATGACAAGATATTCATAAAGACCAAACATTGTACATAGCGCGGTCTTTACGATATCTATATTCACTATCCGTATGTGATGATAGACACTTTTAAGGTTAGTCCTACTGAAGTAGGTCCAACCTTGTAGCTTATCAAACATGTCTTATATCTGCGGTACGGGAAATCTATTTTTGATAGTGATATGATTTAGTGCTCAATAGTCCACACATATGCGGTATGTGTTATCTTTATTTTTCACTAAAAGGACTGGAGAACAAAAAGGAGAGGAGCTAGGCCTCACCATCCCCTTGTCTACCAGCTCGTGCACTTGCCTCATAATCTCCTATTGTTGAGCTTGAGAAACTCTATAAGGAGGTTTATTTGGCGGTGAGCTCCCACTTAGAAGATCTATCTTATGGTCATCATCCCCTCGTTTTGGAGGTAACTCCATAGGGATGTCATCAATAAATACATCTTGGAATCTATTTAGAAAATTCGACAAGTCTAATTCTTCTTGACTCTTATAACTTGTTTTTGTTAGAACATTATCATCATTTAGAGACTCTTTGACGAAAATCATGTATGAGGAAATTGAGCTTTTCATTGAGTTATCAATCGGAGATGAATTTACAAGTGGTATAGTACAAGGGGACTCATTAGCATCTATATACATGCTCTTTTGCATGTAGGTGAAGTAGATTCTCCTTTTAGGGAACTTCATGTTGGCAGCCATGCGGTTGAACCATGGTGCCCGTAGGAAAACATCCTCATCAGTGGAGAAGAGAGATAAAAAAGTCTTATTTGTTGAAGTAGATTTGGACATGAAGCCTCAATATCACAATCAAGAGAGTAACGGATTCTTGTTGTCCCTTGAAAGCCCCATCGGCAGTTACAGTATCTCCCATATCAAAAGCTTGTATGCCCAACTTTGTGGCCAACTCCATTGATATGAAGTTGTGAGTAGAGATGAAACAAATCGGATGAATCCATCATGCTCCCTCATCTTCCACCAAGCATATGTAAGGGATGATCCTTTTCAATGAGCATCCTGTTTTAGAGCTTTGACCGTGGAAGCTCTAGGAGTCTTGTTGTGGGCATTTCTTTTGGGGCAAAAACGATAACTATGTCCTTGCTCCCCGCACTTAAATCATTTGTGTTCTTTACAAAAAGCCTCTAGCTCTTCAGGAGAGAGTTGGTTTTTACCTTTGTAAACTCATTTCTCCTTGGTCTTGTTGTTGTTGTTGGAATTGCCTTAGGAATAATTTTGAACATTGTTCTTCCCCTTTGCATCATTTTCATCTTTGTTTTCCATCAACTTCGCATTCCTTTGAGCCCCCTTTTTGGAAATTGATACAAGATGAAACCATAGTGTGGTGGATGACTTCAGTTATAGAACCAAGCCATTGGGACTTGACATACACATCCATTCCTTAAGGTAACCCCGCAAAAAATTGTTGCTTTTGCTCGGCGAAGTCTATCTTCTGAAAGGTTGTATCTTTGAGATGTAAATCCCAAAATTAACTTTTCTACATATTTGTGGATAGGCTTGTGGAAAAGTATCTTCAAACTCTACCATTTTGGATGAGCACTTTAGCTTTGCCGCCGCTTGCAATAAATTGTTTCATGATGGAAATTTGTAGAGTTTTCTATGTCTGTCGATCTTTCCTGTTACCACAAATTCTAGGCCACCGGTGATAAGCAGATTTTTGAAAGTGCATAGGTACATAATGTAGCTTAGAGGACTCTCTGAAGCCGTCCTCTCCAATGGCCCATCAAATTATTGGATGAAGGCCAATACTTTGTTAGTAGCACCAAAGGTTCCATCATAGGTGAGAAAGAGATATTGTTTCCTCCCTCTTTGAACTTCGTTTCAATATACTTGTTGTAACTATCTTGTGCTTTCCCATTCTTTTGGCAAGCTAGCTTTAACATATTATCTAGGTTCAAAATCGTACACTGGTATGAAGGGGCAAAACCTTACAGTCACATGCTTGATACCCTTTTTTTTAAAAAAAAATGTTTGTACAATCTTACAAATTAGATTACTTCTTGCTCGTGTTATCTCCTGTTACATCCTCAAGAACCTAGTTGACCCATTAAATATGACCATCAAGATGGTTGGGTGTACTTAGATTGAGTTGTATGATCAATTTTTTACATATAGCCCTCCAAAAGTGCTAATGAACTTACTATGTTAACAAGCAGAACGTAGAGCCCGCACACATATTCACAAATAGAATGCTAATTTACAAGTTTTAACTATTAACCTAATAGGTACTCATCTCTTTCCACATGTATACAATCACCGCATTAATTTTTTCGTATGTTAGAAAAGATACTAACTTTAAAATCCATAGAGATACTTAATAGACACTACAAGAGCCCTTTCAGACTCCAAGAGTAGAAAGATGTTATGGTGTGACTTTTAACAATTACAAATAGAAGGGGAGTTTTGTTTGGTGAGGGACTTCAATATGGTTTGTTCCAGACAAGATAGATAGGGTCCTTCCAACATTCTTGTTGGGGGGAGTGTAATAAGTGGTCTAAAAGAAAAATGGGCTATGCTTGATGCTTGGTACATTGACCCCTGGAATGATGATGCCGGGTTTGCTTACCACTATCTCCAATCTGCCCAATCAGCCTCTCGATTTGACATACTCTATTCTCTTCACAATGGTGATTGGGTGCCTTCCTCATTACTTATGCAAGTCCTCGTCACTAAAAATCTCTTAGATCATTTTCCTCTTCTTGGAACCTTGTCATTTTCTTGAGAAGAAGCACATCAACCACAAGGTGCTAAGAAACTTCTTATCAACTACCCTAATCTATTTACAAGTGCTCGCTTCAAGAATTTGGTGTCTCAAGCTATGAAAGAGCTTAGCCAAGACACCATCAAGGAAAGGACCTCCTCATGGAAGAGATTTAGTAAAAGAATTAAGTCTACAATCAAAAGAGTGAGTCGAATGCTAAAAAGGTATAACAACCACACAATTTCTGTTTGAAAATCTAGATTTGAAGAACTAGGGCATCAAAAAGTGCAAGGAAAGGTCTTAGACCGGGAGCACATTGAATGGCTAAATATCAAGCAGATCTTGCACAAAAGGAAAATGGAGGAGAAGAATCTCCTTAGGCTTCAAGTCAAGGAAAGTCAAATTAAAATTGAGGATGTCGACAAAAACACCCTACCTAGAGTGATCAAGGTCAAAAAGCGGCAGGCTACCATCTCCTCCTTGATCGACCAACAAAGAGCTCAGATCAGCTACCCTGATGAGATGGGCAAAGTGATGCTAGATCACCTTAGCCAAATCACTAGAAAGAAAGATTCCTCCTCTCCCAAAATCGAAGCAAAGATCTTCTTGGCCACCTTGTTAACAAGTCGCCGCGATGAACGTCTATATTATAGATATTCGGCACTAACATAATATCAATACTTGGGGAAGCGACTCAGACGGGGCATGGAGACACTTGAGTGTGTCAATATCGATTCCATTATATTCCATTGCATGCTCATAGATATTGCAAAATTTGCTAATATCCCGGCCTTCAAACTGTTGTAATTTATTTGTGACTATTTATCGAGATCTATGAATCCACTCTTGCAAACTATGTTGTTGTTAGGTAGCATGTTGTTACTACATATAAGACGCAAACTGCTGCATCATCTGCTGCATGACTGTCTCCTACCGTGTAGACATCTTTCTCCATAGAAATTTCCACCTTGGATTGGTTTAACATCAGGTTCACCTAGTTGTAGGCGGATACTGTGTTGGAAAGGCGATCCAGGTTAGCGTCGAGCTACTAGCTGTGAAAAAAGAATGTGAGGAAAAGTATACGACACCACACAATAGTGTATTGGCCACTTGGAAATGCAAATGGAGCACAAAGCAAGTGAGCTTGGAATTACAAAAAAGAAACAAAACTTGATTGCCAAAGTGGTGTTGTTAAGGACACCATTAATTAGATTAATTATTGATTAAGCAGTCTCCTTTAAAAAGGGTTTTAAGACCAATTAGATTAAGAATCATTGTATTTGAGCACCTAGAAAAAAGGTCGAGCACTTGGTGTTGAAATTCTCTAAGTTCGTAGTGATCAAGATGTTTCTCTCCGCTTTAACCTCCAGGAGAGGCACTTTTCCTGTTCTCCTTGCTCTCCGCTAGAATTCTCTCAAGTCTCTTAATTTGTCTCTACTGTCTCCCGGAGCTTCTTCTCCTTGCTTTGATTGCACAAAACCTGAGCACTTTGATTTCCATCAAGAAACTCTCCCCTTCTCTCTTTATTCGCCTCAATCGCCTCTACAAAAAACTATCTTTCTCAAAGCGATTTTTCCTCCTATATTTGGGCATATGAGAGTTCCCCTACTATTTTCGATAGCACTTCTATTTTTGTCCCCAAATTTCATGTGAAGCCCAACAACCTGCCTTTATCCCCAAGTTAGAATGTGAGCCTCTTTTTAAGTGTGGCAACGACGGCATCATTGGTGCTCTCAAAACTTGCTTTTAAAAATATTGGGCGTGTGAAGCCGCCCTTGGTAGGGTTTTCCACGTTAGGAGTATCTTGATCCACCACCAGTCGCCCCTGGCGCCACCATCCCCAACAAAACCGGCCACACCATGGCCTGTACGCTAGCATCTTCCCACCAGCGCCACCAGTGCAGTGCTAGATGACGTTCGCAATAGCTAACGAGAGACTATGCGCTCTCTCCCATTCACTTGCTCACAATGGTTCATGAAATAGTCTTTATAGCCTCTGTGTGCAGGTTTCCACCTTTCTTATGGGTTTAAACCTTCCCCTTCTTCTGCCATGTGTCACTGCCAGGGAAAACCCCTTCCAAACTCCACAAAAGCACTACAAAATTCCACTAAAAAAAAAACTTTTCCTCCTGATTCCATCATCTGCAGTTCGAAGCCCGGTGATCGGATTCCCAACCTGTGAAAACAAACCGAAAAACCTTCTTGGTGGGGTTAGATTGTACGACCCCACTATATTTTTTGTTTCTCCATGCCCTCAAACGACACGGTGTCGTGCCGCTCCACTTCTATGACAAGAAAATGAGCAAAGGAAAGCCAATCAGGTTTATTTGAAGCTTACAGGATTAATCAGCAGTTATAAGGGCTTGCTAACAAGCCAGCTTTTAAGTTGAAAGTGTGTCAGATGCGGCTCTAAGTGTCAAAAGATGTCTTGGTAATGCTAACAGTGAGTATTCTTGAAGTGAGCATAGCTGGGATTTTATTAATCCAAGTTGAAGTACTTAGAAAGCTCTACATGCTTGTCTTTACGACTCGTCAATCGGAGCTACGGATAAGAAGTTATGACAGTTTCAAGTTGAGTCAGTAGCAGATATGTACCGGATTGGGCAACTGCAGCTGAAGGGACAAAACTGGAATGAATGCATTAGGCTGAAGTGCTCAATTCCTGGAGCGAGTCGGTCTTTTCAAATCAGTGATCGGAGTCCCGCTTGCCAAGTTATGGGCCGTTATAGATTCTCCGGGGCCGATTTCGTGTCAATCTAGCCGGCTTGGCCGGAGAGCCATCATAGAATTTTTGAGCTTTATTTGGGTTTTGATCTGCAGGAGCAGCAAGTGCTTTGAAGAGTCTCGTATTCGAAATGTCGTCTTTTGGAATGCAATGATTGTAGGGAATGCCGACACGGTTGTGGCAAGGTCTGCAACACTAAACTCGGTAACAAAAATCTCAATGATGATGTCACTCGAGGGCGGCTGAAGAAAGATGTTGATGATAGCAATGCTTTAACCGATGTTTACGCCAACTGTGGTGGCTTAGGGAAGCATAAATTCTTTTCTAAGGTCTCATTGGAAGGTACCATGCAAATGCAAAGGGCTTACGGAGCCTTGGTCAACTTACATACAATCAGTGCCTTGGTAAGTTTGTCTACCTAATGTGGTGCCCTTATGAAGAAGCCCGGCAGGCCAAAGGGCCATAAACCCAAAGGCCGCCCACCTTAAGCAATGCCCGCCCATGGGGTGGCCACCCAAAAAAATAAGGGTTTTTGAGTGTGAAGCCAAGTGAAAAAAGGAGAGGCATGGCGTGCAGGCAGGGGCGGCAGCGCAGCAAGGAGAAAAGCAGGTCGCGCTGGCCAGGGGAAGTGTCGGCTGAGAACGACGTAGAGAACAGAAATGAAGAGAAGGCCTAGGCGAAGATTTTCGGCCCGGGTTCATTGAATTCGGAGCTCCTTCCCAGCTCAGCTGCCACGTCACCAAGCGGCCGTGCCCATTAGCGATGTCGCTAATGGCTTAGCCGAGGGTAGGCGGGTTCTTTTGGCTAAAAATAGAGGCCCATGCAAAAGATAAGGGGACGACATTCATAAACTGAAAATTCTTACGCTCTTAAGGGGCGTAATCTAAAACTCGGAGGATCTGGATTCTCTTAAGCTCGGAAGCTCCTCCTATGCCTTCAAGCCCTTATTCGATGCTAACCTCCTCATAAGCTATGCTAATCCTCCTCATACCTAGAAGCCCTTAATCTAATCCTCCCCATAAGCTCTAAAGCTCCTCAAGCTCGGGGCCTTCTTCTCATCATCATTCATAAGGAAGCTCTTTCAAGGCAAAAGCTCTTAAGCTCTGAAGAGGGAGATAAAGCCGAAACTCTCGGAAATTCATTAGCCGTGCCCTCGAAGTCAACAAGCCAGGGATAATCGTAATCCCGGACCTCATCATCATTCAGGAGAAAGATAATTGGAGCCAAATCTGTGAATCTCTCATCATCATCAGCTTAACCTCACAAGTAAGCTCTCTCTATCTCTATCCAGGAGAAGAAGAAAAAGCCTCTTAAGCTTCATTAACATAATCCTAAACCATTAGCCGAGCCTAAACCCATTCAATTCTGGAAGAAAACTCTGATGACTATTGGAAGAGGAAGTTCCTAAGCCATAACAGGAAGAAGCAGAAGGCAGAATTAAGCAGGTTATTATCACTTTTCTTGATTAACACCTGGTTTAAGCCAGGATTCATCTTGTAAGGAGAATTAAGCCTCCATTAACGATTGATTAATGATGACTACTGTGGATTAATTGGAATTGGGAGTATCGTTTTTTTCGAGCTCTGTCTTGTTGATTGTGCCTGCTGCATCTCTTTTCCCCACACCTCTCACAGCCAGGGGCCCGGTGCCTTCCCGGCTCACCTTTCGCACATTTATCCCCCGACAACAGCCCAAAATGCCCAAAAATCATCTTATGCCATCCTACTGACAACCTTCGCCCATTTCCAACTACAAAATCTTATCACTCCGGACTCTGTTTGATGTGTCGTCACTTCTTGTGGCCTTCATACATTGCATAGGTCAAGTCATGTAGTGGTCTTGCTATTTGGGAAAATCTAGCTATGAAGCATCTCTAGTATACACTCATATTAGTAGCTCATGTAGATTCCTTGGGTTAGGCCATCCTTTTATTACCTCAGGCTTTGTTGGATCCATATGGATACCATCTTGAGAGATAATATGACCTAAATATTGTATCTCTTGGAGGAAAAAATCCCTCTTATTTTGGTTAATGAAAAATTTATTCTCCCTCATAGCTTGAAAAATCACCTTCAGGTGTTGCTTATGCTCCTCCAAAGATTTGGAGTAGATGATAATATCGTCCAAGAACACTCCACTAAACTTGAGGTAGGGTCTAAAGATTTTTTCCATTAGGTGGATGAACGTGACTGGAGCATTTGTCAAACCAAAAGGCATGACGAGATATTCATAAAGACCAAACATTGTACAGAGCGCGGGCTTTATGATATCTTCATTCACTATCCTTATGTGATGATAGATACTTTTAAGGTTAGTCCTACTGAAGTAGGTCAAACCTTGTAGCTTATCAAACATGTCTTATATCTGCGGTACGGGAAATCTATTTTTGATAGTGATATGAGTTATTGCTCAATAGTCCACACACATGCGATATGTGTTATCTTTCTTTTGCACTAAAAGGACTGGAGAACAAAAGGGAGAGGATCTAGGCCTCACCATCCCCTTGTCTACCAGCTCGTGCACTTGCCTCATAATCTCCTATTGTTGAGCTTGAGAAACTCTATAAGGAGGTTGATTTGGCGGTGAGCCCCTAGGTAGAAGATCTATCTTATGGTCATCATCCCGTCATTTTGGAGGTAACTCCATAGGGATGTCATCGATAAATACCTCTTGGAATCTATTTAGAAAATTAGACAAGTCTAATTCTTCTTGACTCTTATCACTTTTTTTTGCTAGAACATTATCATCATTTAGAGACTCTTTGACAAAAATCATGTATGAGGAAATTGAGTTTTTCATTGAGTTATCAAAGGCAAATGAATTTACAAGTGGTATAGTACAAGGGGACTCATTAGCATCTATATACATGCTCTTTTGCATGTAGGTGAAGTAGATTCTCCTTTTAGGGAACTTCATGTTGGCAGCCATGCGGTTGAACCATGGTGCCCGTAGGAAAACATCCTCATCATTGGAGAGGAGACATTAAAGAGTCTTCTTTGTTGAAGTATCTTTGGACATGAAGCCTCAATATCACAATCAAGAGAGTAACGAAGGCTTGTTGTCCCTTGAAATCCCCAGCGGCAATTACAATATCTCCCATATCAAAAGCTTGTATGCCCAACTTTGTGGCCAACTCCACTGATATGAAGTTTTGAGGAGAGATGAAAAAAATAGGATGAAGCCATCATGCTCCCTCACCTTCCCCCAAGCATATGAAAGGGATGATCCAGCATCCTCTTTTAGAGCTTTGACCGTGGAAGCTCTAGGAGTCTTGTTGTGGGAATTTCTTCTGGGGCAAAAACGATAACTATGTCCTTGCTCCCAGCACTTAAATCATTTGTGTTCTTTACAAAAAGCCTCTAGCTCTTCAGGAGAGAGTTGGTTTTTACCTTTGTAAACTCATTTCTCCTTGGTCTTGTTGTTGTTGTTGGAATTGCCTTAGGAATAATTTTGAACATTGTTCTTCCCCTTTGCATCATTTTCATCTTTGTTTTCCATCAACTTCGCATTCCTTTGAGCCCCCTCTTTGGAAATTGATACAAGATGCAACCATAGTGTGGTGAATGACTTCAGTTATAGAACCAAGCCGTCGGGACTTGACATACACGTCCATTTCTTAAGGTAACCCCGCAAAAAATTTTTGCTTTTGCTCGGCGAAGTCTATCTTCTGAAAGGTTGTATCTTTGAGATGTAAATCCCAAAATTAACTTTTCTACATATTTGTGGATAGGCTTGTGGGAAAGTATCTTTAAACTCGATCATTTTCGATGAGCACTTCATCTTTGCCGTTCCTTGCAAGAAATTGTTTCATGATGGAAATTTGTAGAGTAGCACCAAAGGTTCCATCATAGGTGAGAAAAGAGATACTCTTTCCTCCCTCTTTGAACTTCTTAAGGTTTTGGGACCTTTTCCAACTAGGATAGGATTTGCGATGTCCTCTCTTCTTGTATTCTCTAGGAGAATAATCGTTGCTTTGATCGAAAGAGGAGGAAGATGAAGAGGGTGACCTCTTTCTTTCCCTTTACTTTCTTTGTTTACTCTCTTCCCTTTTGGAGTGATGAGGAGAAGGACTATAGGATGATCTTTTCCTCTTGGGAGTAATTGGGGATCGTCAAGACCACCATCTTTGTGGAGCCACGTCTTTAGAGGAGTTTGGAGATTCACTTCTTTCTCGTTCATTGGATTCCTCCTCTTCTCTTATTAGAGAGAGTCTTCTTTTGGAAGTCTCGACAAGAGGCTTATTAAGCTCTCTCTCTCTTCTTGGAGAGGTAGGAAAATCCCATAAGCACAAAGCTGTTGGGGAACTTTGGCTTGCAAGGCAGGGTTGCCTATAGCTTGTTGCAACCTAGTAACAAGATAGTTCACAAACATTGGGGCATCATCAATAGCACCTTCATGTGCAAAATTAAAGTTGTCAATATTCATTATACTCTCTTGATTATTGTCATTCTTGCTAATGAAACTTATGTATATGCAACTTTGTGCTTTGGTATCCTCAAAAACCTTAGTTGCTACTCTTCTTTACCTTTGAAAATTAGCATTCAAGTAGCCACACCCATGGTTTACACCCATGGTTTAGAGACAGTTGATTGCAAAGAGTAGTGGAGAGGGTCTAACATTCCTCTGTTGAATACGATTCCTATTGAGCTTTCTTGTAGCTCAATAATGGTTAAGCCGAAGGCAAGCCACGAACAACTCCATTACTAAGTCTATAGTTCCCAACGGTGTACCTTGAAGTGAGTCCTTTTCAACCAAGTTAATAAATCCATGTCCCACTTACCCTCTTGCAATGAACAGGCCCAGCCTTTCATGGAAAACTTAAGGACCTCTCTTCTTTGCAAGAAAAGAGAAACCAATAGCTCTGATACCAATGTAATGGAAATGGACTATGAACATTGAGAATAGCTGAATTAAGAAGACTATAGTGGACACTTTTATGAGAATACTTTGAAAAAATAAAGGGTGAAATTGGTTGAAGACAGCAACATAACTATCATACTTAATTAACTTGGCATGAACATTACTTTGCAAAATGGAACAATAGAGAGCTTGACAACAGTTCAAGACCGGATTTATGTGGATCCGGTCCCCCGTCCAAAAGGGTTTTGTATTATATCTTCTCCCATAAAGAGAGACTTGCTACAATACAAATTTTGTCTTCATTGAGACCTTGACGGTGCAATGAAGATAGAGAGCTTCACGCACTACGATTATCCCCATAGCTTAGAAAAATGAAAACGTTAACTTGTCCCAGGCCTCAGTCTTAAGACCTCAAACACCTTCAAAGGTGGAGAGAGCTAGCAAGGAATGAGGGTAGGGAAGAGAAAGAAAAAGCATTCTTACGAGAAATAAATAGTGTCCTCACATATCATTACTCATAGAGCGTAGCATAGCATAGTAGCATAGTAATGGAGATGAAGAAGATGGATAGCATAGCATTCAAGCATGGATCTTGGTTGGCATTCCATAGCGAAGAATTGTTGGTGTAGGTTCTCAACTTATCAACCTTGCAGAACACGATGGAGTTCTTGCACTTTCACAAAGTGAGAATGATAGCATGTGAGTGTGTGTGTGTGTGAGAGAGTATACCCCCAAGCACATCCCCAGCTTTCTTTGGTCGACCCATCCTTATAGCTAATCCTTCAATTTTATTGGACTCCTGCAAGCCTAGCCAATCACATGCTTAGTGCATATCAAGCAACAAGGGTATCATTTGGACAAGTGTCCTCCTTATCCCTTTGAGAGAGAGGGCTTGATAATGCCTAGAAAATTATTTACATAAACTAAATTTTCATTGAACCCCTTTAGAGGTCAATGAATACGCTTTAGGCACTCTATGAAAGCAACATGGGGAGGATCTTGACATTTGTCCTTGTTGCCTAGCTCTTTGGACTTGGCTTGCCTTGAGTGAGTGTGTGTGTGTTCTTTCTCATGCACCTACTTGTAGGGCTTGCCCCGCCTTGTGTAGGGATGCATGTTGACTTTGGGAACATCTCACCCCTTGAGCACCCTAGTCATGAAGACCCTCAAGAACCTTAGTCATAAAACATGACCAGAACCTCAAGCACCTTAGTCAGTAAGAATGACAAGTACCTCAAGCACCTTAGTCAGCAAGCACGACAAGCACCTCAAGCTTGGGCCGGGTTCCCACCTCCAACTAACACTAATCTTTGGAGGTCTTCAATGAAGTTAACCCTAAGGTCTTTCACGCTCCATTAGCTAGCATTGCTCCTTGAAAGACCATCTCTCCTTTGGACCCATTGACTTTGGTCCCGTGTTGAGACAGATCCCTAAGCACATGTCTATATTCTAACTCTTGTTCCCGTTTATTCTCCCACACTAGATGATCAGTTTAATATGAGAATTTTTTTTGGGTTAGTAAGATATTTGTTTTTATGGATTTACATTCCTTAAGTAATCACTCTTACCGGTAATGTGAGTGCCTTCTTTTCAATTTCTACTATGTTTATTGTGACTAAGTGCATCATTAGGGAAAATGAACTCTCTTCTTCTCCATATTCTAGGGGTTATAAGTTGAGAGTTAAATGTTCATATGAGAAACCATTGTACATTTAGTACCATGGCCTCAAGTAGATTAACATAGGTAAGTTGTATTGTAGCTTTTGACTCTTGCGTTTTTGTCTCTCTGCCCAAGGTATAAGTAAGATAGAGGTATAATAAATTCTCCTCTTACAGATCTTAGAAGTGTAAGAGGGTGAAATCATGACTGTGTGGACACCAAAGTTGTGTCCAAGACATAGCTATTTGGCAAATTAAGAGCCTAGTTATGTTTGACAAAGATAGAAGAACCCAAGGCGTATGATATATCATTGGATAGCTCTTGAAGAGGAGTATCTAAATCTATGATTGGCACCCCATTTTTAAAAATTTTATTGGGTCCCACATTTTGAAACAACAATTATTGAAATTAGCTTTCAACCTATAAAAGTGTACCATCCACTCATGCTTTGACCGAAGAAGGAGGGTTGTAATAACTATACACTAGTCATAAATAGGGGTTTTATAAGACTCTCTACTCATAGATAGTATGTCCTTATCTATATATAGAGTAAATATTCCAAACCCTATAGGTATTATCTCAAAGACAAAGCCAAAGATATATTTTAAGTAAATTTAGCTAAAGACGTTACTCATCTCAACCATACAACCATACAGAGGATATATTTTCTCTCATCGCAAGAAATTTAGATGATGGTGTTTTGGGAGAATTCTTTTGGTGAATAACTCCATTGTACCTACACTATTATCTTAACACAATTACCCCTTATCTAGCTCCTCTACGATGGTGGGTAGGTGAGGGGTAGGCAAAGATTGGGGGAAATTACCTTCAAGGGCTTATTTATAGTGTGCTTTTAATAACCACAAACAAGATAACTTTAATAGTCATGCGTCTACATTAGGTAGCAATACACGGGGTGTATCTACAAGTATACAACAGTGTAAAGGATTGTATGCTTTCTTATTATATGTGAACAACTTTTGCACCGTAGGAGTTGTTGGATTGGTCAAAAGCTCTTAGCTGTTAATGGCTGTTGATTATGGCAAAGAACCATCATGTTTTGACCACTTCATGATTACATCATTAAGTCCACCTCGTCCTTGGACTTGATACGTGCTTTAGGATACAATATTGGCTATATCCGCTATTAAGACTTAAACATGTGTATGATATTTGCAAGGAGAGGGATGCACCAACTAATCAAGCTTTTCACTTATTCATTCTAAAGCTATTGGCAATACACAAAAACTACTTAGTTAATTTGTATGATTTTTAACTTTTCAACCTAATGAGGGTTTGTTTCTGTGCTAGCTTGTCACTAAACATAATCCTATCTTACTATCATGCATGAGTGGCAACAAAGCTGGCCTTTACTATGAGACGTAATGATAATGAGGATGTTTTTCAATTTTAACTTGACATGATGGAGCTACAAATGTCATATTCCTCCTCAATATCAATAAAGACATCTAGAGCCCAATAAGTATGTTGATGTCAAATATCCTTCTTCTCACTGTCTTTGTAGCACTAGAAGGACTCCATTGGTTTTGATTGGGTGTTGTCCACTACTAAAACTTTTCATGTTTGAGTAGGCCATCATGATGCCTCACCATGTTACATTTACATACTAGGGCAACAAAGCAATGCCCAGAATCTGTTATTGGCCTTTGTATTTGACATACGTCCTTACATACCACACATGGTGAGATCCTAGACTTCCAGCTGTGGTGAGATCTCCAAGTCTTCTGTCCAAGTGTCTCCTTTGTGCATTTTTCATTGCTTAAATTTTGCAAACACAGCTAAATTTCAAGTTGTCTTGATGGCAACCATTGCGAATTTTTCATTGGCTAAATTTTTCCCTCGGCTAGATTTCAAGTTCTTGAGAATTGATGGTTTGAAAAATGGAAGTGCCAACCGACCAACCGAATTAGAAGGTACATGAGGAAAAAAGTGGTTAAAATGTAGATGGATAATTTGGAAAGAAGAAGCTTTAAAAATCATGCCGGTCTGGCTCATGATAGCATGCTGCACGGCCTCCTTGTTAATTCCGCCGCTAGTTTGCTTCGGATGCAGGAGGTTTCTGGACGAAGGCCCATCGGAAGCGCAACTACGAGATATAGCCAGACAAGGCCGTCGCCGCCGCCGTCGCTGCCGCTTCTTGTCGCAAGCCCACATCCAAGCTGCGGTGCCGTCTATGTATTATCGTAACGAAGCAGCTGGAAGCTGTAGAGTTGAGTTAGAGGAGTGCGCCATCTGCTTGGAAGGCATTAAAGAGGGGCAATCGGTGCGCGTGCTCCCCCGCTGCAAGCATGGCTTCCATTCTGGCTGCATTGACAAGTGGCTTCTCACTCCTAACAAAAACACAACTTGCCCCTGTTGCCGCACCTCTCTTGTCGTCAACTCATGATGTTTGATCTCAACACATCAAAGAATCCCGCGTCACAACTCGACCATGTACCTAGCTTGATTTCCCCAGTTCAAACACCAATACTCTCACTCATAGGGGCTCTCGGCGAAGAGTTAGATATATTGACACATTTTAACTATACAAGACACTAAATACTCTAACGCACACATGTGCTTGGTTAACCTTGACATGTGAGATTCTAATTTTGACCACGGTTTTCATTTTGTTCTTCGTCTATACAAAAATAAGATTTTAATTAAGAGCGATATCCATGTGGCATATTCTACAAAAAAATGGAAGCTCATGTCACTATGTTTCAAGCATGTACATTTTTCTCGAAAGAAATTGTGCTTCCATGCATGCCTTTCTCTCCCAACCACTTCGTGGAGTCTCAGTTGCCACCTCATATCCACACTCTTCAAGCATTTTAATTAGGAGCATGCCACATGTATCATTTGGTTCCATAGGGCATAATTGACATTTAAGGAGGATAATACACGCAATCTGTAGATCGCTCTCTATATATTTACCTGTTTATATCTACATGTGTGTGTGTGTGTGTGTGTGTACATATTTGTGCCAATTTATGAGGGAGAGACTAAGAAGAGAGCGTGACTTGGGGTATCCTTGGATCCTCAAATCCTTAAGCATTGATGGATAGATAAACACTTGTTCTAGCCATCCATGTGTATCCTCTTAGTTATGCCCCAATGCAAGCTGTCACATGGCTTGATTCATGCCTTCCCTAACCCCTTACATACCCCCAGGTCTTTATTCTCAAAAACAAAACTGATCGGGTACTTTTTCTTAAGAACAAGAATCTTTTCCTAAGTGGAACCTTCTTTATAATGTTGGTAAACATGATGCCATGTTTGCAACTCATGGAAGTACAAATCCATTGAGGCTCACGTGGTAAGCTAGGAAATTCGATGAACTCAACCAAAATAATTTGGGTGACCACTCAAGGAGGGGCGGAGGGATCACTGGATAATTATGTGACTATCACATGAGTGCAACAGAAGAAGTCATTAAATTTTATTTTTCCTCACATTTTCACATATCAAAAAGGGAAAGAGTGTAATTCATTTCTCAAAACATTATAGAGGGGGAGTTTTGGAAATAGTCCTTGGATGCATGTGGTATACACAAGTTATACATAGTAACCCCCCGTCCCTAAGGGTGACCACATTGGCGCCCCACTGAAAGTAGATTTTAAAGAAGTTGTATCTCAATACCCGGAGTCTTGGGTAGCTTATCAAATGTATTCAAATGTACGACATTGTGACGGTTGCACCACCCTAGCCTACTTACCCATTAGTCATGCCTTACAAATTGTTGGTTAGTTTGTTAACTATGCCTTTGGGATTATGATAGATTATATACATAGTTCTTTACAACATAAAATTCGTTAAACCGAGTGAAAGGTCATGCATTCATGACAAAACCTTTAGAGGAAATATGAGAGTCGCTATTAGAAGATGTAATTTGCCATTATGATTGTGTTAGGAGATAGCAACAGATGAGGGTGAGTTGGATGTTGAGGAGGCTAGTGTCGATGGGATAGGGGGTTGACACTACAAGAGGCTATTCATATTAGCGACGCTCACACAGCGACGCTCAAAATTTTTTTTCCCGGCGTCGCTATGAGCGTCGCAAATTTCTTTGTTAATTTGCGACGCTCATAGCGACGCCGGCTGAGCTAAAAAAATAACCGAGCGCGCCCAAAAACTCAGATCTCAGATCTGAGTTTTTCGGCGCCCTCAAGCAAAGAGCAGGTAACGCTCTCCCTCTCTCTCTCTCTCTCTCTCTCTTTTTCTTCTCCACACACACACACACACACACACACACGAGGAGAAGAAGGAGAGCCAGGTATGCTCCTTCCCTCTCCTCATTCTCATGTTCCCTTCCCCTCTTTCTCTCTCCCTCTCTCTCTCTCACACACACACACATACACACACACATAGTGTTTTTGAAAGAGAGAGAGAGAGAGAGAGAGAGAGAGAGAGAGAGAGAGAGAGAGAGAGAGTACAAACATAAACAAAAACGCACACACACATACATAAACAAAGAATGCACACACACATTGAGAGAGGAAAAGAGAGAGAGAGCATGCATAAACAAAAAACGCACGCATTGAGAGAGGAAAATAGAGAGAGAACATACATAAATAAAAAACGCACACATTGAGAGAGGAAAAGAGAGAGAAAACATGCATACGATTGAAAAAAACGCACACACATTGAGAGAGAAAGAGAGAGAAACTAATTTAACGTCGTAGGAAACTAATTAAAATTAAAAGACCTAAAGATCTAGCCGACGAGGAGTTGAACTCAAGACCTATTATTCAAGAGGGAAATGGCATAATCAATCTATCATACTTGGCATGGGTGATAGAAAGGTTATACCATTTATCTCTTTTTATTGGCACACACATCCACACACGCGCGCACACACAAGAAGAAGAGAGTTATAACGTCGTAGGAAACTATCTTAAAAGACGTTAAAGATTAGGTTATATGTAAACTTACATTAAATTAGATTTAGGTTTATTTTTATATAGATTTACGTTTATTTACGCTAGATTTAGATTTACGTTATATTATATTAGATTTAGGTCTCCATAGACTGCGATGCCTGCATGAAGCGGGTGAAGAAAGCCCTCAATGGAATATAGGGTATTGCTGCCTTCACTCATGGTGGGCTCCGTCGATCCAAAAGTACTGGTGAAATGTCTTCAGAAGATAGGGAAGAAGGTGGATCTTCAGGGCGGCAAGAGTCACTACATCCCCGACACAATGACCATCTAGACAACCTCTAGTCATTCAACAGCAACTTCAAAGTTAGTAACAAGAGCAAGAATGGTATAAAGGGCCAATTGATGTCGTCAGATGTGGATGGAGATGAGACAGCGTCACCGCCGGAAGTTAACTCTCACATCTTTAGTGATGAGAATGCCAACTCTTGCCGACTTATGTGAAAAATTATGTGTTAAATCAGTTTTAAGGTTCTTATAATCCCTGTTAGTTTAGTTCTTTGTTTTTAATATAACATAATTTACGTTAGATTTAGATTTATGTTATATTAGATTAGACTTAGGTTTATTTAGGCTTACCCACACACACACACACACACACACACACAAGAAGAAGAGAGTTTTAACGTCGTAGGAAACTATCCCAAAAGACGTTAAAGATTAAGTTAGATGTAGACTTACGTTAAATTAGATTTAGGTTTATTTTTAGTTAGATTTACGTTTATTTAGATTTACGCTTATTTACGTTAGATCGAGTCCACGCAAGAATTACTTACGGTTTAGGGTTTAGGGTTAGACGAACAGTGAAAAGATCTACTGTGAAAAGATGTTAAGATGCTGTAAAGTGCTACAGCTAGAGAAGAGGCAAAGGGGTTTTGTCCACTACATGCAGTATCATGTAGACGTGGGTGTGTAGATTTCTTGTACCCACAAATATAGGTATTGACCAATAAAGACGAGATTATAACCCGGTGGTTCTGATCTCCGTGCACCTCTAGACCGAGGTGTGCGGGGATTGGACATGACTAGAGAATGTGAGGTAAAGAGAGAGAGAGAGAGAGAGAGAGAGAGAGAGAGAGAGAGAGAGATAAGACGAAGAATGCCAATAGAATATTAAATTTTTTTTCCAGGTTATAAGTTTTTTATCCTCATTATGAGTAGTGATGAGGATGTGGGACCGTCCAACCGAAACACCTATCTCTCAACGAGGGTCTTATGTCCTTGTAATCAATGCAAGCATGCTGTGTGACGGACAAGAAGTGTTTCTGTGCAGCACGTTCGCGAATTTGGCGAGTTCGATCCATCTATTATAGATTGAGTTGTTGCCAATTATAACTCGTCGGCCAACAAGCAGCAATCTTGCAACCCAATAGACGTGTTCGCAGGCGCTTTGGTCAAGCAGCATATGTGAGGCCACAAGATGTAGCCTCTGACAGCTCGGGGGATGATCATGCAGAGCACATTCCCAACGAGGCAATGTTTGAGCCCGAGATTGATGAAATGATCGAGACGATCATGGATTCAGAAAGGCTTATCTATGATGATATGAAAAGTGAAGCCGATACGCCATTGTATAATGGAGCACGTATGTCTAGATTGAAAGCACTCTTGGTTCTTCTCAACATGCAGGCAAAGTTTGGATGGAGTGACACTAGCGTCACAACGCTTTTCAGGTGATCTATTACAATTAGTTTACTTTAATAAAACTCTAAATGTATAATGATCTGATAGATTTTTACACGACTGTATCATATTTTTATGTTGTGTAGATTGCTGAAAGAGCACATACTACCAGCTGACAATGTGATGCCAGATTCCCGAGATGAAGCAAGAAAGATTTTGAGAAACTTGGGGATGGATTACAATTCTATCCACGCTTGTCCTAATGACTGCATTCTTTTCAGAGGGGAATACATAGACATGGAGAAGTGTCCGAAATGTGATTCTGAAAGATATCGAGTAGATCTCCACGGGACAAAAATTCCACAAAAGGTTTTGCGACATTTCCCTCTGCTTCCTCGCATCAAGCATTTCTTCGAATGTAAGTCCATGGCCGCCCTAGCATCATGGCATGAGGAGAATAAATCTTCGGATGGTGTGCTACGAATTCCTGTAGATTGCGTAGCGTGGAAACATATAGATGGAACATGGTCGGATTTTGCCAGGGAAGCTCGAAATTTGCGCTTAGGTCTGGCTATGGATGGCGTAAATCCATTTGGTCAAAGATCAACATCTTACAGTGTATGGCCCGTTGTCATCGTCAACTACAACATTCCCTCGTGGTTGACTACGAAGAAGGGGCACCTATGGCTAAGCTTGATTGTGCCAGGGCGATATAAAGTGGGGAATATGGATGTGTATCTTTGTCCACTATTGGAAGAGCTACAACAATTGTGGATTGGCATAGAGGTGTTGGATATGAGCCGACACACAGGACGACGGAATGCTTTGATCAGAGGCATTCTAATGTGGACCATGCATGACTATCCCGGGCTAACAGAATGCTCAGGTGATCTATTGACACTCCTCACTCAGACACTGTAAATCTTGTTTTTTCCCATAGTTGATCTATTATCATGTGTATACATGCAGGGCTTCAAACAAGCGGATACAGAGCATGTGTCACATGTGGACCTAGACTGAATGCACGTAGGGCACCCTCACTGAAGAAGCAAATCTACGAAGGTCATCAAGCGTATCTTCCAGAGAATCATGTGTTACGCGACGGCTTTTTGGGAAGAGAGCCACCAAGGATGTCTGCACAAGCATGGTTAGAGCAGAAGGAGATGTGCGATGACGGATTGCCTCCAGGGATGAAGAGACTATCTCTATGGTACGAGTTACCATACTGGCCCCGACTCATGATCAATCACTTGCTCGATCCAATGCACATATTCAAGAATGTGGGTAATCTACTATGGGACCATCTAACCGGCAAGAAAGATACTTTGGGAGCCAGAGTTGACCTTAGAAATGTGGATCTTATGGAGCAATATTGGCTGCAAACAGCGTCTGATGGATCGATAAAACTCCCCAAAGCACCATGGATTTTCACAGGAGCCCAAGAACGCAAAGTAAAAGAGACCATTCGATCTTTGCGGACCCCCACTGGCGTAATGCACTGGCTTAAGGGATATGTGCGTCAAAAGGCACGTCCGGAGGGTAGCATGGCAGAAAGGTTGGTTGGTATCAGAGTCCCTAGTGTACATTGGAGAGTGGCTAGACGGATTTGATAAATCCCGGGACACGCTATGGCGAACCATAGATGATGAGCACATATCTTGGATTGTCATGTGCAATCTCGGTGTTGAGAAGAAGATGACGGAAGATCTAGAGGCTAAAATCAACCGATTTTGCATGCTTCACAATCCAGTGATGCAAAAGTGGATTTCACAATATGAGGATGCAAAGCAAGAGCGACAAAGGGCACGAATCGAGTGGAGACGGGGAAGACGACCACCGATGCACTATCCAGCGAATCTGGAGAGCCTACCAACCTTCATGAGCTTAAGATGGTTGCACAACCAATTGAAAAGCGCACAACAATGCGGTGATGAAGTGACTGAGGAAGAGTGGGAGTACTCTCGGGGTTGCGCGACCAAGGTAAGTTTTCAATGTATGACTAGCTAGTGACTTTATTTCTAAACGTTTGAACGGCCACTCATAATTTTTGTTCGTTGTAGTATAAGTCATACACAGCAGCATGGTGTAAAGGTCGACATTTTAGGGTGGAACGAATCGACAAAAAGCGTTTTACTCAAGATTGTGGAATCATGGCAAAATTTGAACAGTCTAGTCGACGACGTTCCTCTGATGCAGATCCTGTGGTGGCGGAACTCACTTACTTCGGCACGCTACAAGAGATTTTGAGGATCGATTACAGAGGATTTTTTGTCGACTTGTTCGACGTGCAATGGTTCAAGATAATCATGGAGGGTCGCAACGCTACTGTGCGTAGAGGAGAGTCTGGTTTTCTTGAGGTGGATTCTACTAAGAAATGGACTGACCTAAGAGACACTTTCGTACTACCTGAGCATTGTGAACAAGTATGTAAATAGTTAACATCCCCCTTTTACAAGTTATGTGCTTGAAAGCTCTCATATAAGTTAAGTGGCTCTGGCAGGTAATATTTCATCCTACAAAGTCTACATCAAACTGGTGGTACGTCATAGAGGTAGCCCCTCGTAGTGCAAGGACGTATGAAGGCTACCATGTGCCAATCACAACGGCATCAATGGAGGAGATCAGAGAAGATGCTCAATCAGAAGCCGCTGCGGTGGTGCTAGACGAGCATCAAGATGCTACTACTCTATATGGGGTGCATGCAGAGGAGCTACAAAATGAAACAGAGGATATGTGTTTAAACGGAGAGCTCTATATAGATATAGGAAGTTATGCTGAGTTATGCGAGGATGAGAGAGAGATCTCTTAAAGCCACAAATATTGTATTTGAACAATTTTGCTCCGTGTTGTAAAAGCTCTGGCTCTCTAAGTACCTTCCATGGTGTATAACGCTCTTTTCTACTCGCGCTCACATCTTTTGATTGAAAATTCTGAGTTTTCGACTTGCCTCTTCTATCACTCGATTCATTGCATCATTGTATTTATATGCGTCATTACGTCATTGTATTTAATGGTCTTTGCGTCATTGTCTACTCTATTCATTCAATATTAAGTTTAAATATTCGTGTGTTTAATGCAGGTATGGATGATGAGGAGTTTCTTTCTTCTTTGTCACCGCAGCAGAGACAGTGGTACGTGGAGCGTCATCGCTCTGGCGCATCATCGCGCGTTCCTACTCCATCCCCATCTCCCTCTCTTTCGGAGCATTCGG
Source organism: Adiantum capillus-veneris (assembly GCF_014529385.1). NCBI lineage: Eukaryota > Viridiplantae > Streptophyta > Polypodiopsida > Polypodiales > Pteridaceae > Adiantum > Adiantum capillus-veneris. The sequence goes on along the minus strand of NC_140942.1, from coordinate 61,707,949 downwards.
CACGCTCCGAAGCTTCGGCGTCGACGAGACGAGCTTCACACTCGTCTAGACACCGGCGCTCTAGTGGTGGCGGTGGCGGTTGTTGTGGGGATTCCGCCACCGATGCCTCCACACCGCCTCGTGTTCGACGAGGCTCTTTACCCTCCCCTTCTTTGCCCGCCCCCACACCAGCCACAGCATCGCCATCTACGCCAGGTTTTGCATGGATGACTGTTCCTAGAAGCTACACACCTCTACCTACTCCGCCAAGAGCCACCCCTCTCGACACTCCTCGCTTTGGGGCCCAGACACCGTTGGAGACACCTGACGTCCGTACCCCCATCGACACGCCGCTAGAGACCCCTGCCGAGACACCCAGGTTCACGCGTCACCGGCCAGAGGGCTTGTCTTACTCCATCGACTTCAGCGGCGGCATCATCATGGATGATGACGGCAAGAAGGTGATCTCGCGCATGCGTGGTCTTTGCTCTCAGCTGTTTAGACACTACATACTAAACAAATGGAGTGAAGTACCAAGTGATTTAAAAAACAGAGTCATCAACATACTTCATGATGAGTTTCCCGTTCCAACACGGGATCAGCGCTTCAATGAAGACCTGATGAAGATTCGAATGCGCGAATACTGCAAACACAAGCGTTCCGAAGTGCAAAAAACAATCAAGAATGGGTGGAACAGGCGAGATTGGCTGGCCAAAGAAGATTGGAAGAATGCGAAAAAAGCAGCGCGCGAGAATCCCGACAAGTGGAAGCAACAAAAGGATGCAGCCAGAGCGCGAGTAGAGGCAGGGAGCTCGCACCACTTGGGGAGCGGTGGATGGGCATCATTTGAGGCCGATTTTGTAAGTGTTTTCACATTGCTCTTTATGTTCGATAGTTTAGGGTTTATGAGTTTTTTAATTCTAACATAATGAAATCTTTGTATGTTTTGACAGTGGTCGATGACAGGACGTGATCCCACACCGTACGAGCGTGAGTACGCAGGCAGGAAGGGCTTAAACGCCCTGATGGACATTCTCAGTTCTCGTGGCGGCATGGTTAGTATTAGGGTTTACTCTTTTTTATTTTTTGTATTGTTTTATAAATGTCGTTATATGTTTATACTTACTGAAAGCTGTCTTATTGTCTTTTTTTGCAGAATCCGACAGATACGCCGCTTGGACGCGATGAGATGTCTGACTAGACGACGTCAGTTTAGCCGTAGCTAGATAGCATTAGTTTAGGGTTTCTCATAGCTTACGTCTTTTTGAACCATGTATATTATTACATTTGTCACCGCAGTTCCTTTTGCCAATCAATTCTTTATGCCTATGATGTTGTACAATTGTCATTATTACATTTGCCAATCAATTCATTTTGCCTATGATGTGTACAATTGTCAATTTTGCAAACAATGCGACTTGTGGGTGACTATTTTGGGTCTATTATCTACCCTTGCACTTTTTTTAAAAAGTGAATCAAGTACAATATGGTTGATGGGTGGCAGGGCATTGAATGCCCTGCCACCAAAAAAAAAATCTCTTGGGTGTCGCTATAACTGTCGCTATTTATGGCTCTGTAGCGTCGCTATAGTCTTCAGTGTAAACGTCGCTATGACCGTCGCTATGAGCGTCTCTATATAGCGACGCATATAGAGACGCCTATAGCGACGCATATAGCGACGCCGAGGGTTATAAAAACCCAGTGTATTTTCGTCGCTAACAGCGTCACAAGAGCACACAACCTCTTGTAGTGTGAGAGGTGCGCTAGGGTAGCATTAGGCTATTGGTTGTGAGAGATGCAAGAGAACAGAACAACAAAAATAGAGATATGAATAGTTATAGGGTGTAAGCATGTTAACTTGTCATGCTTTTTGTGCTAGTTATCATGTGGCACCAAGCATATCTTGTAAGCATAATGAGAGTGTAAATTTTCAAACGTGTGGGAATCCATCAAATATCTCAAAATAGGGGGACCACCCTGAATCCACTTTCCTGACCATTTACGCAGTGTTACTCTGAGGGGAGTGGGGCAGTCAAAATGCATGGAGAGAAGTGGAGTGCGGCAGTCAACATGCATGGAGAGAAGCGGGGCGCAGGGGCCAGAGATAAGAGGGGCGCAGGGGCCAGAGGTAAGGGAGAACCAAAAACAAAGTCAAGGGTTGAACTTTCTGCTGCTTCTTCTCCGCCCCAAAAAAGGGTGAAGCTCTCTGATTCCCTAGCATCCCCAATGGCAAAGACCTTGCATACAAAGGGGAAGGATGACTCAGGTACTCTCTCTCTCTCTCTCTCTACCTCATTATGATTTGCGAGGATAGTTGCTGGTGCTGTCTTGGCTGGAGAGTTGTCCCTTGATATCGGCATTAGCAGTAGGACATCTTCTGAATAGTCACTTGAAATACAATCGCTCAAGTCGAAGTCTGGCTCAAGAAGCACAAACCAGTGTTTGATTTGAACCTTGAAATTGGAAGGAAGTGCTCAATTTCCTACTGTTAACACACTCCTGGCTACATTATTTTTTACCTACCAACAAATAGAAAAATTTGCTAATCTTGTGACATTGGGGGTGTGCAGGCCAATGGAAAGCTTTAAAGTTTACACTCCCAGTACAGAGCAAGTTCTATATTATAGCAGAAGAGTTCAATGATGTTCATGGCCTCTCCGTGGCTGGTGCCAACCCCAAACTAGTGAGGTGGGATAAGATCAGTGATGTGGAGTGGTTCAGTGTTTTCAGAGAGTCAAAGAATTGTAGTCACTATCGCATTAAATGCAGTTGTTTGCGTATTGATATGCTCGACCAGGTGATGCAGCTACATTACAAGGTGTACCAAAAGCCCCCAACAAACATGGAGATCAACTCTTTATTCGCCAAGGGGTTTGTAAAAGAATTCAGCCCGGCGGCAATTGCAAGTAGCTCAGCCATGCAATTCAATTGGGCTGAATTCGTTGTCCAGCATTTGCAGGACCTCCGAGAGAAAGGGTACTACGAGGCCCACGTCAAAAAGTGGAGGATGCGCAATGTATGTCAAAACATTGAGGAGGTGCAAGCTGAAATGAAGGAGGATACCAAGGAGACACCCATCTCTCGCCACAGCACTCACCAGTAGGCTGAAAGCCTGTCAGTTTTTGGCGTTGAGAATTTGCAGCACATAAAGGCTGCCTCTGAAATTCTCAGCAAACAACTGCAAGATGCTAAAGAACATCTTCTAACTGCAAAATCAGAGTTTGAAGCTGCGAGGGTTGTCCAAGCAAGCAATGCTAGGGTCACCCCAATTGTGGTTGCTATGAGACAAAAGCTTCACGACACTGAAAATGAATTACAGAGGTAAAAAATAGAGACATTTAAAGAGACATTGGAAGGTTTGGCATTTCCTGACAGTGAGAACACTCTTGCTGCTGACTCAACTTGTCAGCGTGTAAGTGCGTGACTTTTATGCTTCCAGCGTATGATTGGAATATGTGCACAACAAACCTATGTACTTACCATGCTCCTCTTTTTTTTGGTGTGCAAATTAATGTGGAGGTTATGGAAGCAAAAGTGAATGCATGTGAAGGTCAATTGCAGCTCCTAATGCAGATGCTACAAGGCTCCTCCATTCCCACTGCCCTGTGTAATAAGGCTATGGGCACTTTTACAGAAAGTATAGAAGGGGTATGCGATGGGACGATGATCAACCCGTGTAGTGGCTGCAGTTTTCCACTTGAAGTAAACGGAACCAATGCCACGGTCAAGATGCATTGTGGGCATAGCTATCACTTTCTCTGCTTTGTAGCTGCATGCTCCTTGTCGACAAAATGTAGAGCTGTGACCTGCCAGCATAGGATACCACAAGAATGGTGTTGGAAACCCACAGGGCAAAGACATCCAATCACACCAACATCTGGTAAGATTGTACAGGGTGTGCTAATTAGCATACCCAGTGTGTTAACTGGATATGCTGAGTAGCATACTGGGTAGGCTAATTAGCATATTGGATATGCTAATTAGTATACCCAGTGAGAATATTGAGTGTGTTAACTAGATATGCTAATTAGCATACCATGTGCTCAATGTAAAAATTAGAGTAAGTTTGGCATATTAGCATATCTAGTAAGTTAACTACCATATCCAAATGCTAACTAGAAAACTGTATATGCTGATTAGCATACTGGGTATGCTGATTAGCGTACTGGGTATGCTGATTAGCATACTGGATATGCTTATTATCATATTGGATATGCTAATTATCATACTAGATATGCTAATTAGCATACTAAGAATGCTAATTAGCATATTGGATATGCTGATTCACGTATTGAGTATGCTGATTAGCATACTAGATATGCTTATTAGCATATTGGATATGCTAATTAGCATACTGGATATGCTAATTAGCATACTGGGAATACTAATTAGCATACTGGGTATGCTAATTAGCGTATTGGGACTGCTAGTAGCTAGCATACAAGGACTGTCTTTTAGCGTACAGGGTGTGCTTATTAGCATACCCACAGTGTTAATTAGAATACTGAGTGTGTTGACTGGATATGCTAATTACCATATCTTGTATGCTAATTAGCATACTTGTGCTCAGTGTATAGACTAGAGTAAGTTTGCCATAATGGCAAATCTAGTAAGTAAGCTACCATCTCCAGATGCAAACTAGCATATTGGATATGCTAGTTACCATACTCAACAGTTCGAATTAGCATATTGGGCTTGTCAGCATAATGGATTCCAATGTATGCTAGGCCGCACACATAGTCACAACATATCAAACATTTTATAGCATACATGACATGCTTATATGAGTCTTAATCCACCTTTTTTGTTGCAGGCCTGTGGTAGTCCCTCCGTGATGTGGGCAGTGTGCATGACACGAAGGGCAAGGGAAAGGCTGTAATGGAGGACCTTTCGATCGAGGAGAGTGATGAGCTGGATACAAGTGAGAAACCTTCGACGGAGAAGGGTGTTGAGTTGGACGCAAGGAGTGAAGGGGTGGATGAGGGCTCCCAGCAGATGCCAAATGAAAGCATGAAAACAACGGAGGAAGGCGGTGATGTGAGAAGGAACTTAGAAGATGATTTTTTTGTCATGGCTCCTCATGTGCCAGTGATGCCTGCTGCAACTGACAAAGAAGAAGCTTCTCAGCAGACAGTGGTGGCTAGTGGCTCAGGGGAAACTTTGAAGAATGAGAACATAGAAGATGAGCAAGAAGTTGGTGATAACAGCCCTCTCGAGGGTTTTTTGCGTAAAGCTCAGCTGAAAAGAAAAGTTATCCTTGAAGAGGTACCCAAAGACATTGCAAGCACACCCTGTGGTTCGGACAAGTCTGAAAGGTCCAAAGGTGAAAAGAAAGCCACCTGCTCAAGAGCTTGCAAAAAATTGTGTTAAGACTTATTGCTCCCTACCTAGTTGTGCCCTTCACTGTATATGCTAGACCATTTTGAAACCCAAATGCGTATTGTAACTGATATGCATTTTGTTTTCCAATGAAAATGTAATTTTGTGCAATATAAATCTGAGCAATAGTTCATTGTAATAGTTCATTATAATTTTTACGGTTTTTTTTTTTTACTTGTTCATTTCGTATCGCGGTTAATCGTCATGCCTGATGCAACTGCGGCCATGCAATGGCAAAAATTACGGAGATGGCGAGTCCACAAAGCCAGGCAGTTAAGGAGACAGAAAATGGAGATTGAAAAACTCCTTGAACGATATTCATAGCTTGCCCGTAGTATTATTGAGCGCCTAAATTATGTGCACCCAAGTGGGCCGGTTATTTTTGCTGAATGGTATCCTCTACCAGACCTAATATGGGTGCCTAAGCGTTTATGTGGTGAAAAAAGGGCTCTGGTGCTGGACCTGAATGGTCTTTTGGTGGCAGTGGTAGAGCCTCGCTTTGGTGAAAAGCCCCCAACATATGCAGATGAAATGCTGAAATACGATGTACTTGATAAGCAGACAGCCTTTTTTTTTGGACTGGTGCCTGCAGTTATTTAATGTGTTTATATGGAGAACAAGCCTCCATAGTAAAGTCATGAGTATTTGCCGTACTGTTTTTAAAGAGCAGGTGCCAAAGATTACTGGGTTTTTTGCTCAAGCGCACTGTACAAAGCAATCCTGGCAGATCTAGAGAAAACGTGTTTTTATGAAAGACTTATCCTTGTTCTGGAAACACACTCCGGGGTACAACGCCCAAAACACACTTATAATCGATAATAGCTTCTACAAAGTGTTTCAGAACCCACCACAAACTTGGCTTGTTACTCCCAATCTAGAGCACCAGAGTGCTGAGCAGAGGGAAAAGTTCCTTATAGAAACTTTGAAGTCTTGGATTTTTCTTTGGCTGCAAACGGATGATCGGAAAGCATATGTTGCTGATAATGTGTTTGAGACAGGCTCAGATGAGTTTTCTGATGTAGTCGTCAAACGTTTGCTTGACATTCAAAAGATGGATATAGAGGCAAAAAGGCTGGAAGAAATTCATCGCAAACAGCGGGAAGCTGACCTAGAAGCAGAAAGAGAGAAAGAAAAGCTGGAGAGGGAAAGAAGAGAAAGTGAGCAGCATAGTGCCAACCTAGAAGCAGAGGAGGAAGCCGAGAGAAAGGAGGAAGCAAAGAGAAAGGAGGAAGTAGAGAGAAAAGAAAAGAGGAAGCAAGAAGAAGACAAACAGCAAGAAGGAAAGCCCGGTCACTACAAGCGCCCTCTGAGGAGGCCTTAAGGGTTTTGGGGGCAGTGACTATCATTGTAAAATTGAACCCTATGTAAATAATTTGATGCTGGCAATTAATGTAAACAGTTTGATAGTTAGCATGCTGACACAAAACCAACTTTATAATAAAACTGCATACCCTTACAGCAAAGTGGTATATAGAAAATCCAATGGATACAACTTAAAAGTTGAAGGGCATGCTATTACACATTGCTTCATAGATTTTTGGAGTGATTGTGTACACCTGCCTTCTCCTTGGGACGTGCTCCATGGGTATTTTGATACATCGCACCAGATGTGAAAGTAGGTGGACGATAGGCTGCTTGTGGTCTAGCTTGAAGGTGTATGCATCCAATTGCTTGTAATATAGTCCTTTCACAACATATGAGCCTCTCTCAATTACATTGCTCCATTCATCAATGTACCCCTTCTCCACCTTCTCCTTTTCTGCAACACACTTGACCAGATAGAAATCCACATCTTCAGCGTTGGTTAAAGCATCTGGATTTACAGCAAATGTGTCTCCAGAACATAGAACACTACTCAACACATCATGATGACCTTCGTATGTGAAGTCATCATAGCCAACGACTTCCTCTTTCGAAACTTCATCTGTTTTCTCAAGTAATGGCTGCAGAATCTGATAATCCCAAGCCTCCACGTGAGCTTTATTGATGCAGCGATTCCACCTTCCGTTCATGCATGCATCACAGAAGAATGCCAACTTTCTTGTTGCAAGGGCAGTAGGATCCTGCGGGTTGTGACCACGAATAGCATGCAAAGAGCGAATTTTTTCCACAATGGCACAATTCCACTTAACTTCCCTGTTAACATCTCCCTCTTTAACCTCCCAGAACACACGAGAACATTCCCTTTCTGTTGAAGGATATGATACAAGTTTCTCCCTGCGATAGGTTGGCCTAGAAATAAGCAACCACATCTGCTGCACACTACAATATAGCTCCATTAGGTTTTAGTTGTTCATGGGTCAAGGTTCTTTTCACAACTTGTCATAATAATCAATATCTAATTCTCCTAAATGATTTTCTCATATTAAACTGATCATTTAATGTGGGGAAGTGCCAAGGGAGAAAAAGCTAGAATATTGGTTAAGTTAGCAGACCGGCCACAGTAGGGATCCAAAGGAGGGAAAATAGGGATCCAAAGGGGGGGGTCATCTGCAAAAGAGCTATGTGAAACAATGGGCCAAAAAGACCCTAAGGTTCAGCCCATTAAGACTTCCAAAATGCTAAGGTTCCAAAATTCAAAGGTTGTGTCCAAAGGTCAACCCTAGGGAAAATTGGATGCTTAGTGTGTGCCCTAAAAGTCTTTGCATATCCCTACATGGGAGGGGGCGAGCCCCAAAGCTAGGGGATGAAAGAGAAAGCCACACACACACACACAGGCTCCCTTTACACAAAGGGAATGAGGGACACATGTCAGCTCCCTAGGCCAGATGCCCACAAGGTGTGCCCAATTCCTATTGGAAGACCCTTGAAGTGGACCAATGAGAATTAAGCTAGAGTAAATCTAGTTTAATTAATTTAAAAACATTTAATAAAAGAAAACAATAAGAATTAAGTGTCCTAGAAGACTATTGGGCAGTCTCCCAAGGGGTCCAATGAGCATTCAGGAGCCCCATGGCTTGCCTGATTCCTATTGGCCAGGAGGCAAAGGGGTCCAATGAGAGTTTAGTTTAATTATTTAATTATCTAAAGCTCTCACAAAAGGGGAAAGGGGGACACATGTCAGAAGGCTATCACTTATGCTGCTTAATCCCTATTGGCTTGACCTGGGGAGGTCCAATGAGGCAAAAGCCAGACTTACTTAGCAGCTAGGGCTCGCCCAAGAGAGGGGGGGGGCTGATTTTTGCTTGGCATTGACACACACACTCTCACACTTGACCATGTGTGAAGGGAAAATACTCTATCTCCTCCCAAGCTTTAATGGAGAGCTCATCACCTACTCCAAGCTTGTGAGATAGAAGCCTACATCAACACTCTCTTGGCATGTGGATGCAAATCCAACCAAGAGCCAAGCTTCAATGCATGCTCATCTTCTCTACCAAGCTAATTACTAAGCTAAGCTATGCTAATATGAGTGATTATGTGAGGAGATGTACTTCTTTCTCGTAAGATACTTCTTTTTCCTCTCAATCTACTCTCATACCCTGCTAGCTCTCACCATCTTCGAAGGTGTGTGAGGTCTTGGGTCTGAGAACAAGGATAATTCAAGTTGTGTTTGATTAAGTGTTTTGCTTGGTGTATGAAGCTTCCATCTTCATTGCACTAGCTAGTCTTGAAGGAACACAAAGAATTGTATTGTACAATGTCTCTCTTGTTGGGAGAAACCATAATACAAAGCCTTTTGGAGGGGGGACCGGCTCCATGCAAATCCGATCCTCAACTGTTGTCAATAGCTTAATTGCTCTCTCTTTTGAAAGTATTGTCGATGCTATCTAACTAGGTGTTATGCTTTTTATTGCTCGCTCCACCCAAGCACTCTTGTAATTCTCATTAGGAATCAACTCTAATGAAATGCCCACTATGTTCATGCTAAATTCCGCTACACATAAGATTTTAGGCCATTAAATGTTACACAACTGCTCCTGCACCATCATGCTCGCCCTTGCCATGCCCTGATCCAAAGAAGAACCAACTCATCCCAATCCCTGTGAGTCCCCCATATCTTGCAACAAAATAGAAAGGTCTGGCTCCCTTGAATTGCGAGGCTGCACCATCTGACCACACCCAATGTTGTTTACAAGTGACACCCTCTTGTTGTAACCAGTCATGGTGTAGCATGAAGCAATGTTGCACAAACAGTGTGTCATGCACCCTATCATTTGATATGAAGAAGTGGATTGTTTTGACTACCTCCCCTACCTTGCGGTAGTACGTTATGTGTACAAAAATAGTTACTTGACTAGAGTGCCAATGCATTGACTGAATCTCATTTTGCTCCTTGAAGGTGTAATTTTCAGCAAAGTCAACAACTGAGACAATGACATCATCCGGAAAGCAAAGTATACAATCCTTAAATTGTTGTCCTTGCCATCGTGCCACATAGTTATGAGTGATGAAGAGCTTCAACTTGGTCTGCAACAGTTCAAGAAACTCCTAGCACTGCATTTCTTTATGCAAAAGATCTTTTCTTTTCTTACTGTTTCCATGCCTATCTTTTGCTTCTACATACGCAAATACTTTCACATTAATACTCTTACCTGGCTTTGCTATTTCTAAGCAACATAATTCTAACTTCTTTACTCCACATATCTTACAGTCTCGCATCAGGCATTCCCTTCTATGGAAAACTGCATTTGCTGGCTTTGGACAGAGAACGGAATCCCACATCTATGTGACACCTTTGAACGTGTGATGTGAAGCCAGGAAGCCGCTGCTAATGTTCTTGTCTGTAGCACATATATTGCATACACAGTTGCAACATGTATCATGAAGCCCAAAAGCACGAGAGCGCATTTGGTTCAGTGCGTCTTTCAAAAAGGTCATTTGCACATGGTATTCGCAACAGCATGTGTACCTATCCTTCAGCCTCCTGCAAAAGAATGGCTTTAACATCTCAGACATCCTCATGCCAATCTTGCAATCTAGATGTTTTTGTTTGAATCTTTGAAAGAGCTCAACCTGCAATATCCATATTTGATCAGTATGTTTACTAGGAGAAATAATCCAAACAGGACTATACGCATTGCTACTTAATACATCCACCATAGAAACAAATTGGTGTGTTAGACAACACATTGTATGGTCCTAACATGCATGTAATTGGGTATGGTCCTAACATGCATGTAACTGGGTATAACATTGTATACTAAGCATGCTAACTCTAAGCACGCTAGTTAGCATGCTGATTATGCTAACTAGCATGCTGAGGATGCTAACTAGCATAGTTGAGTATGCTAACTAGAATACTAGTTGTGCTAACAAGAACAATCAGTGTGTAGTGTAGCATACAAGGCATACTCATCAGCATGCTAGTTAGCATGTTGAGTATACTAATCAACATGCTAGTTAGCATGCTGAGTATGCTAACTAGCATGCTGAGTTAGCATACTAGCTGTGCTAACTAGCATACTCATCAGCATACTAGTTAGCATACTCATCAGCATGCTGAGTATGCTAACTAGCATACTAGCTGTGCTAACAAGCACAATCAGTGTGTAGTTTGGCATACGAGGCATACTCATCAGTATGCTAGTTAGCATGCTGAGCATGCTAGTTAGCATAGCTGAATATGCTAACTAGTATACTAGCTGTGCTAACAAGCATAATCAGTGTGTAATTTAGTATATGAGTCATTGTTAACCACATGAATGTGTGCTAAGAAGAATAGAAGGTATGCTAACTAGCATACATATTGTGTTAACCAGCACACTTATTATGTTGAGCAGCATAGCCAACACACTACGAATGCTAACTAGCATAAATCAGCTTACCCACCGTTATGCTACTTAGCATTCTCAGGTGTGCTAACTAGCATACTCATGAGCATGATAGTTAGCATGTTGAGTATGCTAACTAGCATGCTGAGTATGCTAGTTAACATAGCTGAATATGCTAACTAGCATACTAGCATAAACCAGCTTACCCGTTATGCTACTTAGCATTCTTAGCTGTGCTAACTAGCATACTCAGTATGCTAGTTAGCTAGCTGAGTATGCTTACTAACATGCTATATTGCTAGATAGCGCAGCTGAGTATGCTAACTAGCATACTCGCAGTGCTAACAAGCAAAATGAGTGTGTACGTAGTTTAACATATGAGTCATGGTTAACCACACAAAGTGTGCTAAGAAGAATAGAAGGTATGCTAACTAGCATACATATTGTGTTAACCAGCACACTTGTTATGTTGAATAGCATAGCTAGCACACTAGCATAAAAGGTGTTAAAGTAGCATACATATTGTGCTAACCAGCGTAGTCCTCAAGATCACTAGGCATGTTAACTAGCAGAATATTTATGATGAACACCATACCCACCATACAGGAATGCAAACTAGCATATACCATAAACCAGCTTACCCATTATGCTAGTTAGCATACTACGAAAGGTAGCTAGCATACTCATTGTGTCAAAGAACATTCTGAGCATGCTAGTTAGCATAATAGGTATGCTAACTAGCATAAAGGATGTTATAGTAGCTTACATATTGTGCTAGACAACATACTTATCATGCTAAACAGCATACCCAGCATACTAGGAGTGAGACTATGCTAACTAGCACACGTGCTAGGTGGCATACATAGCATAACATATTGTGATAACTAGCATGATCTGTATGCTAGGTAGATTACTGGCATGCTAGAATGCATAAGTTATGGCGCAAGTATGTCATTGATCACCTGAGACTCATCCAGGAGGTGCACAGGGTGTTTTATGTAGCTTTTCCTTCCCACTCTCTTTCGACAAATATCCTTCTTGTTGGGTGAAACATGAGTCTCCTCTGTCCAAAATGTGTAGACCAATTCCTTAATTTCATCTGTGATAGGGCTATGACGGTGTTGCTTGTGACATCCAGCCAATGAAAACAGTCGAGCATTGACACCAGACTTTGTTGGTGCAATTGGAGCTATGTAACCATGGCGGTGCAGGGAAGAAGATCCAGCAGAAGGCGAGAGAGAGAGAGAGAGAGAGAGAGAGAGAGAGAGAGAGAGAGAGAGAGAGAGAGAGAGAGAGAGAGAGAGAGAGAGAGAGAGAGATCTCGACACAGGAAAAACTCACACTATGATTGAATTTCTTAAAGTGTAAAAAACCTTACAAGTATAAAAATAGCCAAAACTTTCCATGCAAGACTTGAGCTCTAAGTGAAGCTAACTTGCATGCTATAGGGGACAATGCCCACGGGCTTGACATATCTAACAATCCCCCCCTCAAGCCCGAACTAGGACAAGCAACTCATGATACCTCGAGTTTTTGGTATACTCGTCAACCATGAGTTTTAGGTTTTCTCACAACCAAGGATTTTTGGTTTATCCATAACCTGGTGCTAGGTCAGTAACCCCCCCTTGAACAGATAGGGTGTAGGTCAAAAAAATTAGCTACCAAAAGTGGAGTTTTTGGTTCACTGCCAAACCTTGGGTTTAAGGTGTACCCAGTAACCTCATGAGGAGCGGACAAAATGGTACTTGAGAACAAAAAACTGATAAATTGGGAGGTCTTACCACTTATGGGTGGCAGTGCACGTGTCTATAGCCCGTACAATTTATTTTGACTAAATAACATGAAAAGAGTTGATCTAATAAATTTCCTCATCAACGGAATATATTGGAGATTCAGTGTCTCCCTCAACCACATGAATTTGAGTTTTACCCTTTTGAAAGCACTTATTTGATGGATGATTTGTTTTACGACAGTGAACACAAGGATTCTTCTTGAAACAGTCTTTCGTCTGATGATTGTTGCGCCCACAAATGGCACAAGTTCTGGTTCCATTGAATGGTCGAGATGAAGCTGCTGTAGCAGCACATTTAGTGACTGTATATGCATTGGAAGTATCAGAAGAACTGGTGGGTGACACGGCATTCGAGACTGTATATGCCCTGGGAATAATAGTAGAATTGGTACTAGGTACCCTGCGTTCTTCTTCCTGCAATGAATTGATGATACCATCCAAGGAGGGCAACGGATCTTTCTCTTTTAAAACAGTAACAATTTGATGAAATTTGTCAGTCAAACTTTTTAACAAAATGGCTATGAGATCTTCTTCTGGTACTGAAGCTTCGACATAAACAAGTTGAGTTCTAATACTCTTCAGTCTATTGGCTAAAGCTGCAATATTTTCATCTTCACGCATGCGGATGGAATATTATTCCATTTTTAAACTCATTTTTGAATACTTAGCTTTGGCACCGAAAAGCTTCTCTAACTCTATCCAAGCAGCACTTGAAGAATCGACATCATCCAAGTAATGAATAAAATCATCTTCTAAGGAGGTTAGGATAATACCAAAAGCTTGTTCGTCTTTCCTCTGTAGCTCAGCAGATAGTGCCCTTGTAACTGCAACGGATGTGCCGGACTCGTCGGCTGCGAGAGGCTTGACCACATTCCAAAGATTTTTCCGCATCAGATAACCTTTGACTTTAATTTGCCAGGTATGGAAACCAGATCCGTTGAATTTATCCACCTTCGAAGCCATATTTGAAGCTTTATAGCTTTTGATTTGACGTCGTTTGAATTGTGCTCCGAGTCAGGGGTTTGTTTGATATTGAATTGCAGAGCCGAACAAGAATCCCTTTATGTGTGAAAAACACTAACAAGGGACCATGTGGCTAGCAGCCTTTTGATATGCTCGCAAAACTGCCAAAAAATTTGACCAAAACTATGTTGGATTGCAATACAAACTGCCAAATGATAGTAGCATTTTGAAATGCATTCTCGGTGGCTCAATGATTTGCAGCAGCATTTTGATATGCAAGTAAAAGAGAGATCGCATCTACTACAGTTGGATAGACAGCATCTCAATATGCTTGCAAAACTGTCCAAAAGCCTTCAATGCCTTTTGAGATGCAAGGATCTCACCGCCTTGTAGAACTGCTGCAAGAAGCACAGCGTTTTGAGATGCTTGCGAAACTGTGGAGTATTGCTGCCTTTTACAGTGGCGTTTTGAGATGCTATTTTCGCTGACAAGTTGAGCTTGCGACCTGGCCTAGCCCCCCAGATGCAGCGTTTTGATATGCTGTTGGAGGCACCGCCTAGGGTTGTCTCTGACACTACGTACTGCTCCAACAATGGCGTGCTAAGTTGTCACTGCAAGTGCTGAGTTCTCTTGCATTTTGAGATGCCCGCAGAAGCGCCTGCCTGTGATGAGGTCCACCTTGCCTAGGGCAGCCACTGCAGCACTCAGCGTCTTGATATGCTACGCCTTTCCTTGCCCGCCTGAGAGCCTAATGCTCTGATACCAGTTGTTGGTGCAATTGGAGCTATGTAACCATGGCGGTGCAGGGAAGAAGATCCAGCAGAAGGAGAGAGAGAGAGAGAGAGAGAGAGAGAGAGAGAGAGAGAGATCTCGACACAGGAAAAACTCACGCTTTGATTGAATTTCTTAAAGTGTAAAAACCTTACAAGTATAAAAATAGCCAAAACTTTCCATGCAAGACTTGAGCTCTAAGTGAAGCTAGCTTGCATGCTATAGGGGACAATGCCCACGGGCTTGACATATCTAACAGACTTCACCTGCCATGATTTTGCTTTGAACAAGCTGCGACGATCGACTTTTAGGACCCTAGAGAATTTGGCAATATGCATGTTTTCCTTTGAATTTATCATCATCTGCAATGTTGCATTCTTCAACAACATCTCCTCGTTAGAAGTTGGCTGCTTGACGATAGCTAGTGTGTTCGGACATTCGAGACAATTGCGTTGGAGACAATTGCACTCTGCATAGCAGCCTCCTCCTCTAAAGACTTTGATCACAGATTGCTCGAACAAGAGGATGTTGAGCAACAAGATTCCAGATTTCACACTTTTCTTCTTTGTTGAGACCTTCAGTCCTGCTCTTGAAAGCTTTCACAATCTCGAAGGAGATTTTCCTTTTCTCCTCATCGTCGATGGCATGATGTCCTCGTTTAGTTGTCATCTCTCGGTGCTCCCGCTGTTTACGCTTTCTTTCTGTCTCATATTTCTTGATAATAGAAAGAGCTGGATGCTGGTAGTTGTGATTCATTTCCTGTAATGGCTCCCTTCTGCCTCCATTTCTAGTGGCAATAATGTTATCTGCTGGTTTTCCATATCTGCAAGTCTGCTAAGATTTGACAACTCAACTTTGAGGCAAGAAGCAATGCGAGAGAGAGAGAGAGAGAGAGAGAGAGAGAGAGAGAGAGAGAGAGAGAGAGAGAGAGAGAGAGAGAGAGAGAGAGAGAGAGAGAGAGAGAGAGAGAGAGAGAGACAACTCAACTTCGAGGCAAGAAGCAATGCGAGAGAGAGAGAGAGAGAGAGAGAGAGAGAGAGAGAGAGAGAGAGGGAGGGAGAGGGAGGGAGGGTGGGAGGGAGGGAGTAGGAATAGGGCAAACTGTAAACTGGTCTGAGAGTGAGAGAGAGAGGGATTCTGCGCCACACACACACACACACACACACACACACACACACACACACACACACACACACACACACACACACACACACACACACACAGAGAGAGAGAGAGAGAGAGAGAGAGAGAGAGAGAGAGAGAGAGAGAGAGAGAGAGAGAGAGAGAGAGAGAGAACAGAGGCCACACCCCACGTCGTCGTAGTAATTGAAAACAGAGGCCACACCCCATATGGGAGGGAACAAATAATATATCTTATGGTTATTAAAATTTCAAACTTCACTTGCTCTTTGGTTTTGAATAGATGCTAACAAGCACCTCTTACTAGCATTGTCCGGGACACCAAAAAGCATGACAAGTTAACATGCTTATACCCTACAAGAATCCAAATGAGTACTAAATTATTGAAACTAATATAAAATATACATAGTATGGTCAATATGATCTTTAATAATCTTCAATCAAGCTTCTTCTTCTTATTGTTTACCATGGTTGAAAGAGAGAGAGAGAGAGAGAGAGAGAGAGAGAGAGAGAGAGAGAGAGAGAGAGAGAAGAGATCCATCTCCCCTTTTTCCCTTCCTCTATCCTACTGCTCCTCATGCCATAAAACCCCACCCTCCCTTGTTTGCCATCCTTACCCCCATACCTTTAACCATCTCCCCTTTTTCCCTTCCTCTATCCTACTACTCATCATGCCATAAAAACTCACCCTCCCTTGTTTCCATCATTACCCCCATACCTATCCCTTGCTACTTCCCTATCCATTGAGGTCTAGAGAGAGAGAGAGAGAGAGAGAGAGAGAGAGAGAGAGAGAGAGAGAGAGAGAGAGAGAGAGAGAGAGAGAGAGAGAGAGAGGGATGATGCTCCTTGCATGTTGTCATGCAACTCCGTTTCCATGATGGAAAAAAGAACAACGAATGCAGCTTGTGCTTGATTGAAGTTTACATGACTATTGACGAGTGATTTGAGCTTGATGAGAAGCTAATTTTATGCTAAATGTATGCCAGATGTGGTCTTAAGGGGCAAAAAACTAAGTTTTTGATGCTAAAGTGGTGATGTGGAAGTGATCACAAAAGAAATTTTGTGTACTAAAACTCAAGTGCTCAAAGAGCTCTACAGGCTTGTCTTTACGGCTCTTTAATTGGAGCTACGATGAGAAAGTTATAGCATCTTAAAGTTTGAGTCGATTGTAGATCCGTACCAGATTGAGCAGCTGCAGATAAAGGGCCAAATATGAAGTAAATGCATGGGCCTCAAGTGCCCTTCATATGGCACGCGTCAATCATTTAGATTGGCAATCAAAGTTCTAGTTGCAAAGTTATTGTCAGTCAAAGTTTCACTAGGGGCAAGTTTTGTGCTACGTTGGTTGCACCGATCATCGTGCCATATGAGCTTCTTGGAACATCATCAGGGTTTTTTTCTTAAGGTCATATGGACTGCTTAAGAGAAAAGTACTTTTGAAAAGGTTAAAGAAAAACTTACTTTTGAACCCGTGCTTACACTATCGGATCTCTCAAAACCATTTGAGATCCAATGTGAAGCTTTGTGGAGATTGCCTTGGAGCAGTTTTTCTTCAAGAAGGGCATGCCATTGCATATCAGAGTCAAAGACTCAATTTCGACGAGAAATTATTGGGAATCTATGAGAAGGAGATACTAGCTGTCCTATATGTCCTCGACACATGGAATCACTATCTTTTGGGAACTCGATTCATCCTACGTACGGATCACCAAAGTCTTAAGTACTTCATGACGCAAACCAAGCTCTCTGAAAAACAAATGAGGTGGGAAATTTTCTTTCGCAATTCAAGTTTCATATTGATCACATTGCTCGCAAGCACAATCAAGTAGCTGATGCACTATCACGACGACAAAGAGCCAATGCGGTGTCTAGATCAACTCACAATGATTTATCTTCTATGATAGATGAGGTAATTTCAGCCCTTGCCTTAGGAAATAAAGAAGAACCACTCACCTTGCACGATGGTTATCTTCTCTATGGAAATAGGCTATGTGTTACTCACTCTCTTCGTGAGAAAGTTATGTATGAATCCCATGCTCCTCCCTATGTGGGACATCGAGGGATTCAACATACCATTCGTGGAGTAGAGATGTATTTCTATTGGCCTAACATGAATACAAACATAGAAGACTATGTGTTAAAATGTGTGATATGCCAAAAGACAAGGTATGATAGGGGGAAGAAACTTGGATTGCTCTAACCTTTTCCGATTCCTAATTCACCATGGGAGAGCGTATCCATGGATTTTATCTTTGGACAGCCCAAGTCCATCCATGGGAATACCCCCGCGGAGTCAAGTATGTAAAAATTGCATATAGTACGTGTAAACAAAAGGTATTTAAATAATCCCTTACTCGTATATTTTCAGCTATTATATGTATGGATTTTTGTAAAAAAACTAGCCCTTATGTAATAAAATTTCCAATTATTTCTCAATTTAAAAACCCTTTATGTAAGTACATTTTGTGTAAATGTACCTAATTATAAATCCCTTACTTTGTTCAAACGTGCTATCCTACATATTTCCTAGTGGAGACCTCAGGCTCTCTCCACCTTTGAAGGTGTTTGAGGTCTTGGGACTACGGCCGAGGACAAGTTAATGCTTTCATTTAGCTAAGTTACAGGCATAATTGTGGTGCATGAATCTCTCTATCTTCATTGCACAACCAAGGTCTCAAGGAACACAAAGCTTGTATTGTACCAAGTCTCTCTTTATGAGAGAAGAAAAGCCATTTGGAGGGGGCTTGGATCCACATCAATCCGGTCCTCAATTGTTGTGAAATTTTCTAATTATCTCTCTTGCAAACTATTGTTCATGTCAAGTTAATTAAGTATAATGGGTATGTTGCTACCTCCAATCAAGCTCACCCTCCTTTTCCTCAAAGTATGCTCATAAAAACGCTCACTACAGTCTTCTTAATTCTACTATTCTCAATGCTCATAGTCCATTTCCATTACATGGAAGCTCCAAAGCTCACACAGTTTCTTGTTGCAATCGCTTAGCTATCAAAAGCTCTGGTGAAATTACATCTTAAATTCGTAATTATATGTAAATGCTACATATTGCCATGAAGGTTTTGAATAATTTGACTCTAAGTAAACCTTATTTAGTTTGACCATAAATATCATGGCTCTTCAACTCTCATATCCCTTAGGAGGTTATTTACTTTAACTAATTGTATCCTTGGAATCCACACTCCCTCTCTCAAGCTTCCCCTACACTTTGTCTTGTTTTTCATGTTTATCTATAAAGGTCAGCTTTTATTGGCCATAGCTGATATTGGTATAATTTTTTTATATTCTTTCCTAGAATCCCATTGTACATCCCAACTAGAGGAGATATAAACAATGTCGAGGTAGAAAGTCCCTCTAGTTCAAAATCAAGGGTTCCCACAAAATATTGAGATAGCACTCTCATAAAATCTAATATCTAACCAACCCAAATGATTTTCTCATATTAAATTGATCCTTTAATGTGGGAGAATAAACAGGAACAAGGGTTAGAATATAGACATGTGCTTACAAATCTATCTCAATAAGGCCAATGGTAAACGTATCCAAACGAGAGATGGTATGTCAGAGAGCAAGGCTAACCAATGGAGTTGAAAAGACCTTAGGGTTAGCTTCATTAACAACCTCCAATTGTTAGTGTTAAAAGTCATTTTACCTTAGGTAAGCTAGGATTGTGCTTGAGGTGGGAACCACTACAAGAGGTACTTAATAGTAGCGACGCTCGTAGTGCGACGCTCAAACATGAAAAACCACGACGTCGATATAAGCTCTGCTATGAGCGTCGCTATGTTACTTGTAACATAGCGACGCTCATAGCAACGCTGCCAGGGCTAAAAAAACTAACCGAGAGAGTCCGAAAACTCAGATCTCAGATCCGAGTTTTCGGCGCGCGCTCAAGCAAGCAAGGTAACGCGCGCTCTCCCTCTCTCTCTTTCTTTCCACACACACACACACACACATTGTGTTTTTGAGAGAGAGAGAGAGAGAGAGAGAGAGAGAGAGAGAGAGAGAGAGAGCACAAGCATAAACAAAAAATGCACACACACATGCATAAACAAAGAATGCACACACACATTGAGAGAGGAAAAGAGAGAGAGAGAGCATGCATAAACCAAAAACGCACACACATGCATAAACAAAGAATGCACACACAAGAGAGAGGAAAAGAGAGAGAGAGAGAGAGAGAGAGAGAGAGAGAGAGAGAGAGAGAGAGAGAGAGAGAGAGAGAGAGAGAGAGAAGAAGAAGAAGAAGAAGAAGAAGAAGAGAGTCTTAACATTGTAGGGAACTATCCCAAGAGACCTTAAAGATCTAGTCTCGACAGGAGTTGAACTCAAGACCTGTTATTCATGAGGGAAATGGCATAACCAATCTATCACACTTCGGTGATAGAAAAGTTATACCATCGTTCTCCTTTTTTTATTGGCGTGCACACACACCCGAGAGGAAGAGAGTTTAATTTAACGTCGTAGGAAACTAATTAAAGAGACCTAAAGATCTAGCCGACGAGGAGTTGAACTCAAGACCCGTTATTCAAGAGGAAAATGGCATAAACAATCTACCACACTTGGGTGATAGAAAGGTTATACCATTTTTCTCTTTTTATTGGCTCACACAGACCCACACACACACACACACACAAGAAGAAGAGAGTTTTAAAGTCGTAGGAAACTATCCCAAAAGACGTTAAAGATTAGGTTAGATGTAGACTTACATTAGATTAGATTTAGGTTTATTGGCACACACACACACACCCACACACACACAAGAAGAAGAGAGTTTTAACGTCGCAGGAAACTATCCCAAAAGACGTTAAAGATTAAGTTAGATGTAGACTTACGTTAAATTAGATTTAGGTTTGTTTAAGTTAAATTAGATTAGATTTATGTTTATTTTTAGTTAGACTTACGTTTGATTAGATTTAGGTTTATTTACGTTAGATTTAGATTTACGTTATATTAGATTAGATTTAGGTTTATTTACGTTATATTTAGATTTACGTCATATTAGATTAGACTTAGGTTTATTTACGTTATTTACCTGTTATTGAAGAGGGAATTGGCATAACTAATCTACCACACTTGGGTGATAGAAAGGTTATACCATTTTCTTCTTTTTATTGTTAAATTAAGATAAGGTTAGATTTAGATTTTCGTGTAGGCGCAACTCAGAGAGCCGCCGACGCTTGTCAGGAATGGCGCAAAAATTTCCTGCACTGACAGGCTTGACTTCCCATGCACACCAGCAATTCCACCTGCATGTTCGACTGCTGCTACCATACAATAAGCCGTCATGATCAGCTAATGGAAGAGCAAATTGAGCCTACACAGAAATTAGTGATGCAAGATGACGATTCCAAGGGTCACACACACACACACACACACCACATCCCGTCAAATCTAGAGTAAGAATTAAGTGCCTTGAGCAGATATCAGCTACATTGCAAGAATGGCGTACCTGCATGCTACAAACAAAGATCTACTGTGAAAAGATGTTAAGATGCTGTGAAATGCTACAGCTAGAGAAGAGGCAAAGGGGTTTTGTCCACTACATGCAGCATCATGTAGACATGGGTGTGTAGATTTCTTGTACCCACAAATATAGGCATTGACCAATAAAGACGAGATTATAACCCGGTGGTTCTAATCTCCGTGCACCTCTACACCGAGGTGTGCGGGGATTGGACATGACTAGAGAATGTGAGGTAGTTTACAGTGTGAACAAAGAGAGAGAGAGAGAGAGAGAGAGAGAGAGAGAGAGATAAGACGAAGAATGCTAATAGAAGATTAAATTTTTTGTCCAGGTTATAAGAATTTTACCCTCATTAGCAGTAGTGACGAGGATGTGGGGCCGTCCAACCGAAACACCTATCTCTCAACGAAGATCTTATGTCCTTGTAATCATTGCAAGCATGCTGTGCGACGGAGAAGACACGTTTCTTTGCAGCACGTTCACAAATTTGGTGAGTTCGATTCATCTATTATAGATTGAGTTAATGCCAATTATAACTCGTCGGACTCTGGCGCTGGCCAACAGGCAGCAATCTTGCAACCCAATAGATGTGTTCGCAGGCGCTTTGGTCAAGCAGCATATGTGAGGCCACAAGATGTAGCCTCAGACAGCTCTGGGGATGATCATGGAGACCGCATTCCCAACAAGGTAATTTTTGAGCCCGAGATTGATGAAATGATCGAGACGATCATGGATTCAGAAAGGCTTATTTATGATGATATGAAAAGTGAAGCCGATACGCCATTGTATAATGGAGCACGTGTGTCTAGATTGAAAGCGCTCCTGGTTCTTCTCAACATGCAGGCAAAGTTTGGACGGATTGACACTAGCATCACAACGCTTTTCAGGTGATCTATTACAATTATTTTACTTTAATAAAACTCTAAATCTATAATGATCTGATAGATTTTTACACAATTGTACCGTCTTTTTATGTTGTGTAGATTGCTCAAAGAGCACATACTACCAGCTGATAATGTGATGCCAGATTCCTGAGAGGAAGCAAGAAAGATTTTGCGAAACTTGGGAATGGATTACAATTCGGTCCACACTTGTCCTAATGATTGCATTTTTTTCAGAGGGGAATACATAGACATGGAGAAGTGTTTGAAATGTGATTCCGAAAGATATCGAGTAGATCTCCACGGAAAAAAATTCCGCAAAAGGTTTTGCGACATTTTCCTCTGCTTCCTCGCATCAAGCATTTCTTCGAATGTAAGTCCATGGCCACCCTACCATCATGGCATGAGGAGAATAAATCTTCGGATGGTGTGCTACGGATTCCTGCAGATTGTGCAGCCTGGAAACATATAGATGGAACATGGTCGGATTTTGCCAGGGAAGCTCGAAATTTGGGCTTAGGCCTGGCTATGGATGGCATAAATCCATTTGGTCAAAGATCAACATCTTACAGTGTATGGCCCGTTGTCATCATCAACTACAACATTCCCGCATGGTTGACTACGAAGAAGGGGCACCTATGGCTAGGATTGATTGTGTTGGGGTGATATAAAGTGAAGAATATGGATGTGTATCTTCGTCCATTGTTGGAAGAGCTACAAAAATTGTGGATTGGTATAGATGTTGTGAGCGGGCTGGAAAAACACAAAATGCCTCTATAACGACCCGACACACACTCTTGGGAAGATACACACACACACACACTATGGGGCACCACTCGGATTACACAACCCACCTGGCCGAGACATGGAACACACCAATGGAGCCAGAGGAGAGAGACTATTCGTTTATCCACTCTACACAGAGAGACACACACACACACACACACACCCAAAAAACTCAGCCCCAAAGAGGAGAATTTATGATGTTTAGATACAAATGAGCTTGGGCCAACACCAATGGGGCAAATAGTTTACATAGTTTTCAAGAAATACACTAGATACAACCACAAAGTTCAGCAGAGGCTTCACTCACCGGAGAAGATTACACATAAAAACATCAGAAAAAGAGTGAGGAATTTTGCAAAATGGACAGCGCCACTGCATCCAGAACGGCCCAAAACCCCAGTCTACAATGTCAAGGTGCTCAAATCCGACCTCGGAAGAGCAGTTTACGGCCAAAACAGGCTCCAAAAACCCCAAAAACACAGTTGCGGTTGTTCCTCCTCTCTTCTCCACTCTTCTTCTGGTATTCTCTCTCTTTTTTCAGTTCCCACACTTAGCTTTTTTACTTGGGCACCCTTGGCCTTTTAGATGACCTCAAACAGACCCCGAACAGGCCAAAAACTGACCCCGTAGTGCATAGTTGTCACCTTTTTACATCATCCGCACACCTGGCACTCAGCCTTTTTCAATAATACATCCCGTAACCATGTGAATTGGCCCCAAAACATGGTCCTGATGATGAACTTTCTGCATAATTATCACAAGAAAACACCCATGTTGTGTCTGTACTCATCCACGTGCAAGTATTGACCCCATTCGACGTCCTGACGCCACCTTATGTCGTCGGCCCGCGGATAGCTTCCTCGAGAAGTTTTACGTGTTACCAAGTCCTCCTTATTATATAAAAAACACACTGGTACTGGTAACGATGAAAATCGATGCACTATGTACATGCTGTCCTACCTGTATACATGTGGGCCACACGTAACCATCTGGCTCTGAAAAATGGGCAATCCTTTATTTGATGCACCATGCATGTGTATGTACATATGCGGAATCCCTTGCTCCAAAAAAATGCTGACATAATTTGCCCATCCCTTAGTCTTCTAGATCATTCATGATCAGCAGGCAGCAAAGAGAGATATGAGACTCGCCGCGTCATAGGTCTCCTCATCCCTCACAAACACTGCTTGATCCATAGATAGCTCATCTTGCTCGACCATCATTAACCTGGCATGATACAATTTAAGACGCAATCCATTTACCCTTGACTTATGTAGAATCCCATCGAGGTTAGCCAACTGATATGTACCATTCGGGAAACACTCCACTACCTTGAAAGGGCCTTCCCACTTAATTTGAAACTTGTTTTGGAAGGTGTTGTCCAGCTTACTGTTGTAGCACAAAACCAAGTCATGCTTCTTGATACCCTTACTCTTGACCTTTTCATTTATCTTTGCCAAAGCCCTATCCTGCATCTGCCCATAATGTTCCAATGCGCTCATCCTATCCAGCTGAACCTCTTGTAGCTGTAAGAGCCTCTCTTTGAATGCATCACTAGGCGGCCCAAGCAACTTCTCTAACATCTTGACTGCAGACAACTCTACTTCCACAGGCAATAGTGCTTCCTTTTCATACACCAAATGAAATGGAGTAAACCCTGTACCTATCTTCACCGACGTACGGTAAGCCCATAGTGCACTAGGCAATTCCAAATCCCAATTCTTTCCTTGGTGCTCTGTCACTTTTGAAAGAATTTGTACCAACTCACCATTGAATCTTTCATTCAAGCCATTACACTGCGGATAATAAGGAGTGGTATGCTGGTGCCTAATCTTCATCTTCGCGCATAAAAAATCTAGCAGTTTAGCTCTAAATCCAGGCCCCTTATCTGAAAGTAGCTCCAATGGCACCCGAAACTTGCAACATATTTCATCGTACACAAATTTTGCCACATCCTTTGCAGTGATCTGTTTTATTGTGATAGCCTCTGCCCATCTAGAGAGATAGTCCACTGTAGTCAAAATATAGCTTTTGCCCCTGCTTGTGATAGGTAGAGGACCTATTGCATCAATCCCCCACTTTTGAAACACATCAAATGCCATAATGGTTTTTCATAGATCTGGCTTCAACAATCTCTTCCCAAATGCTTAACACCTATTGCAAGACCTACACCAATGGTGAACATCCTTGTGCAAACTAGGCCAGACATACCCCTCTTGCAAGATCTTAGGCAAAGTGATCTTTAGAGCAAAATTGCCGCCACATGCGCCTTCATGATTCTCCTCCAACACTCTGTAAAGCTCCTCCCTCCAAGGTACACGTCTCAACATGAGATCAGCCCCTTTCATGTATAAGACATCACCAATCAATTTGTACCTGTACGCTCTACGCACAAAACTATACTTCTTAGACTTCTGAATCTCCTTTGGAATGATTCCTGTTAGCAAAAACTCCTCTTCTTGAGCCAAACTTTCCCGGCCATGATAAAGAGGTAAAGTGGTCCTCAACACAAATAACTCCCCAATCATGCCTTGAGCTGCTTCATGTGCCTCTCCATTTAGAGCACGTTCAATGTGTCTGATGCTCCATGCTTCAAAATTTTTTAACGGGCCTTTAATTCTGAAACACATTTCCTTCAATGAGGTGTTCTTGCTCTTCCACACACCCAGCACTTGCTTCACAACTAACAAGGCATCACCTTTTATGCTCAATCTTCTAACCCCATGCTTCAAAAAAAAAAGTAAGCCGGCTTCCAATGTAGCATATTCAGCCTCATTGTTACTATGTGCATCCAATTTGAACCCTCTCTTACATACTAGCTTCCCCTCTGGATCATAAAGTGCTATACCCCCTGAAGCGGCATCATGGCTCTTTCTGTATGAGCCATCAAAGAACAACACATGTGCATTGCTGATCTGTGGCACTTCTTCAACTACTTTTCTCACCACCTCTTCCTTAACAAGGAGGGGATTCTCCCTGTAAGTGAGCAAATCAGCTAACGTAGCCCTTGTACTATCTTCCACTAGAAAAGAGAACTCAAACTCTTGCAGCTCAATTACCCATTTCTTCACCACATTTGACATGTTAGTGCCATTAATTAACTGAGGCAAAAAGGCATAACTCGTCAAGAAAACAAAAGGTCATGGTAGCAAGTAATGACGAAATCGTCGACAAGAAAATATTACACTGGCCATCATTAGCTCTACTTCCGAGAACTTTCTCTCTGCTACCAACTTCACTTGGCTTGCACAATACACTGGCCTCATGTAATGGATGCCCTTCCCCTTTTGCAATAGCATGGCTCCAATGGCATCATCCCCTACTGATGGATTTACATAAAACACTTCCCAATCAGGAGCCTGCATGGATGACAACCCCCCTAACACCTCTTTCACCTCTTGAAACACTTCTTCACACTTGTCATCCCATTGCAATGGATCATGCTTTGCCACTTGCTGTAATGGATAAAGAAGCTGCAAAGACAATGGAATAAACCGTGCCATGTACTTCACTTTGTGTATAAAGGTTGCCAATTGCTTTGTACTCATAGGTGATGGAAGAAGAATAATAGACTTAACCTTATCTGGATCAGCCTCAATGCCATTTTCTGACACCATATGGCCCAATAACTTCACCCTTGGATATGCTAGATGACATTTCTTGGGATTTAGTTGTCCTCCTCCACATTCATCATATCGAGCCAATACCATCCACAGCTTCTCATGATGTTCAGCCCTACTGCTATAGGTCCACAAAAGTCGTCCATAAAAGCTTTAACACAACTACCAATGAATGGTTTCAATACCCAATTTTCTCTCTCTTGATAGAAAGATGGTCCATTTGTCAACCCAAATGGCAATACTGTGTAGCAATAGCAGCCCCATGGCATAATAAAAGTTGTCTTTGTGCGGTCTTTAAGAGCAATCTTCAATTGAAAATAGCTTGAAAAACCATCACACACACTGTACCTCTCATAACCTGCCATTGAATCCAAGATCTGATCAATGAATGGAAGAGGATATGGGTTCTTCTTAGTGGCTGTATTTAAGGGTTTAAAATCTACACAAATCCTCCACTTCCCATTCTTCTTTGGACTGACTACTACTGGGCTCACCCATTCTGTGGTCTCCACTGGGACTATGAATCCTTGCTTCAATAGCTTGTCCACCTCTTCTCGCAAGGCTTCCATCTGCTCTTGGCCCATCCTTCTTAGCCTTTGCCGCACTGGCTTAGCACCTTCTTTCAGCTCTATAGGAATCTCTTCTCCTTTGAACCCTCTGATCTCTTCATATGAAGTAATGAACAAATCAGGAAAACTAGCCAGCATGTGCAAAAATATATCTCCTTCTCCATAGTTGAGAGGTCTCCACTGATCATTTTTTTAATCAATTCTTGCTTCTTTGACAACTCAACCTTGGTTTGCATTAGCCCTTCAATCACTTCATAAGGCCCTTCACTTTCATCTTCAACTTCATTCGCAAATGCAACTAAACCAGACTCCTGGATTTCTTTATCCATCAAAAGAAATGCAACATCAGCATCCTCATCACTGCTGGTAGTGCTATCACTGTCCTCATCTGTCACCATGGAAGATTCTTCATCACTAGACTCATACTCATCTTCATAAAGCTCCTCTAATCGTTTCCTTGTGTCCATATTGTATAGCTTCTTGGCACCTGTCTTTCCATAGAGGCTAATCGTACCACATCGCCAATCCTGAACAGCTCCCACTGCACGTAACCATGATCTGACCAATATAATAGGATATGCTCCCAACCTCGCTGGCATCACATGAAAATCAACCACTCCCTTTGCATCATAGGCCTCCACTTATAAGCTCTTTACAACACCTAAACATTTTACTTTCTGATGGTTTGCCAATCTGATCCGAAAGCCTGACACCCCAGTCACTGTGAGACCCTTCTTCTCAACACATGAGTGTGTTATGACGCATATTTGGGCTCCACCATCCACATAACCTTGTCCAAAATTTTTTCTTTTGTGCCACACATCTACTATTGGACAAATATCTGGTAGCTTATCCATTGCCAACACCTTTACTGAACCTCTCTCTGGTTCTTTCTCCATTGGGTTAACCATCCTCTTCCATTGTCGCTTTAGCTTAGGCACCATCTCTATAAGCTACCCAAAAGTAACATCTGCCTTCCTCCTTGTCAGATCCTCCTTTAAGTCATAGCTTAATTGCCCATCCCCTAGTGGAAAATCTGAAACATGAAACTTGCGACGAGCCCTCCTTTTCCTCTTGGCCTTGACATCCTCGCCTTCATGGCTATTTCCTTTCTTCTTACTAGGACCTGGGGCACTTCTTCGTTCCTTTTCCTCTGTGGTCCTCTTCCCAATAGGCATCACTAATGTATCCTCTATCTTTAATGCCTTCTCCAAGGTGACTACACTTAGCACTTTTTTCTTTCCCTTTTCCTCTTGGGTTAATCCACTGGTTCCTTCATCTCCCTTAATTTCAATGCCATAATCATTTGACCTAGTTAGCACCTGTCTTGGCAATGGATACATGTCTCCCCCCATCCTTGGTGGCTTATCACATTGGGGGCTGATGTGGCCCAACTCTCCACAATTATAACATGTGGGCATCTGCCTCCAAAACCTACCATTACTTTGTCCACCACCATTCTTGGGTCTCTCCTCACCTCCTGGCTGATTTGCAAACCTCCCTCGACCTCGATTGTTTCCCACTTGACCTAGCATGTTTAGGCTGAGATTCTTCATTAAATCTACCACTTGCCTCATGTCGTGCCTTAGCCCATCATCTTGCACAGATGTAGTGACCATTGCTGGCACAACCTGAGTAGTAGCAAGAACCACTGGTTCGTGATGAACCCCTGGCATGCGACCTTGTAAAGAATTCATAGGCTAAAATTCAGACCTCATGGGCAAAGACTCCACCCCTAACTGGCTCATTTTCCTCAGCTTCCACTCTTTGTTCCTTGCTACCTCTAGTGCATCTTCATATGTCCTAGGCTTCTTTAGCTCCACTCTCCAACGTATATTCTCCCAAAGACTAGCCAAGAACCTGTCCTTCTTCATCATGTCAGCCGGGGGTACCTGTGGTGCCAAGGCCTTGCACATCCTCTCCTATGCCAATGAAAACTTGCGTATGTATGCATCTACAGGCTCACCTTCCTTTTGCACTAAAGCCTGTACTTCTTGCCACACTTTGTCAGGATCTTCTATCTTCGCAAAATCCACTTCCAATCCATGTCGTAGATTGTCCCAACTCAACCTTACGGGTGGATAAGCCACACGCAACTCCTCTTCAAATGCTTTGGACCAAACTCGTGCATCACTCTTCAAACAGATTTGGAGAAGGCGTAACATCTGCGCCGGGTCATGAATTTGGTTGCTAATGCAAGAAACCTCCATCTTTTCTAAAAAGTCTTCCACATCTTCATCACTTCTTCCATGAAACTCCGGATAAGAGAAAGCCATGGCTACCCAAATTACGATGCTTTGAGAACCCCTTCGAACACACGTGCAAGAAACAAAAACTTTTGACTGACTCAATCCCTAGAAACTTCAATGGAGCTCAACTTTAGATAAGGACAAACACATGCACATCAAATGAGTTTTCATAGTTAATCATTGGAATTACAACAGGCAAAGGACAATCTAGTATCTCTCTTAATCTTCTTGGCCCGAACATAAAGACTATGCGCTGCTAGAAAAAAATCTTCGTGGACACATGAACATTTATCTGGATTCTCTGAGTTAAATGAAAAGGAGTGAATTGAGGGCCATTTTGATCATCCATGAAAGTCAACCATACAGCTCCCAAGAAAGCACACCTGTCTTATCCTCTGATTTTGCCAAAATTTCAGCAGCACAACAGCATAAATGGCTGAAAAGACCAAAAGACCAGCCATCATAACTTGGAAAATATTTGGCAGAGTTTCCTAGAAGTAGAGCAGTATGAACCCAAAATATAGACTGTATATGTATGCATAAACTGTCAACAATAGAACCCGATCATCAATTAGGAATCACTAGTACATAGCCTATGGCGAGGTCACGAAAAGGGTGCTCCAGCTACCTGTATCACCAAAAGGATCTCCACATTTGAGAATCCCCCAGCTCAATAAAACCTCACACTATCAACCCTCACACGAAGGCTAATGCAAATCGCGTATAGTCAAGTCTCAGAAATAACTATCTTTCAGACCAAGTCTCAGAAATGGCTAGGACTGCCAAATAAAACCATATATGGCTCCACAAAGGCGTACAATGGCAGTTTCCACAAGTAACGTACAATACCAACAGACAATGCGCTCAAACAGGCGCCAAATGATGCATACCCACGGCAACTGTAACTCACTCCCACTGTCATTGTAACATTGAACTCCAGCTACCTGTACTTGTGTGAATCACCTGTACCTGTACCTGTACCTGTCCCTGTAACCTATAACCTGTAACCTGTAATCTGCAACCTGTAATCCCGAATCTCGAAGCTTGAAGCTCGAAGCAGAAGGTACTCAAAGAAGATCCTCCGTGGGGGCGCCAAAAGAATGTGAGCGGGATGGAAAAACACAAAACGCATCTATAAAAACCCGACACACACTCTTGGGAAGATACACACACACACACACACACACACACACTATGGGGCACCACTCGGCTTACACAACCCACCTGGCCGAGACAAGGAACACACCGATGGAGCGAGAGTAGAGAGACTATCCATTTATCCACTCCACAGAGAGAGAGAGACACACACACACACCCAAAAAACTCAGCCCCAAAGAGTAGAATTTTTGATTTTTAGATACAAATGAGCTTGGGCCAACACCAATGGGGAAAATAGTTTACACAATTTTCAAGAAATACACCAGATACAACCACAAAGTTAAGCAAAGGCTTCACTCACCGGAGAAGATTACACAGAAAAATAGCAGAAAAAGAGTGAGGAATTTGGTAAAATGGACAGCTCCATCGCGTCCGGAACGGCCCAAAACCCCAGTCTACAATGTCAAGGTGCTCAAATCCGACCTCGGATGAGCAATTTACGGCCAAAACAGGCTCCAAAAACCCCAAAAACACAGTTGCGACTGTTCCTCCTCTCTTCTCCACTCTTTTTCTGGTCTTCTCTCTCTTTTTTCAGTTCCCACACTTTGATTTTTTACTTGAGCACCCTTGGCCTTTTAGATGACCTCAAACGGACCCCGAACAGGCCAAAAACTGACCCCGTAGTGCATAATTGTCACCTTTTTGCATCATCCGCACACCTGGCACTCAGCCTTTTTCAATAATACATCCCATAACCACGTGAGTTGTCCCCAAAAGATGGTCCTAATGATGAAATTTCTGCATAATTATCACAAGAAAACATTCACGTTGTGTCCGTACTACTCATCCACGTGCAAGTATTGACCCCATTCGACGTCCTGACGCCACTAAATGCCATCTGACGCATATGCTTACCTCATGTCATCAGCCCGCGGATAGCTTCCTCTAGAAGTTTTACGCGCTACCAACTCCTCCTTATTATAGAAAAAACACACTGGTACTGGTAACGATGAAAATCGATGCACTATGTACATGCTGTCCTACCTGTATACATGTGGGCCCCACGTAACCATTTGGCTCTGAAAAATGGACAATCCTTTATTTGATGCACCATGCATGTGTATGTACATATGTGGAATCCCTTGCTCCAAAAAACTCATGACAATGTGGTGGATATGAACTGACACATAGGCCGACGGAATGCTTTGATCAAAGGCATTCTAATGTGGACCATGCATGACTATCCCGGACTAACAGAATGCTCAAGTGATCTATTCACACTCCTCACTCAGACACTGTAAATCTTGTTTTTTCTCAAGCTGATTTATTATCATGTGTATACATGCAGGACTTCAAACAAGTGGATACAGAGCATCATGTGTCACATGTGGACCTAGACTGAATGCACGTAGGGTGCCCTCATTAAAGAAGCAAATCTACGAAGTTCATCAAGCGTATCTTCTAGAGAATCATGTGTTACGCGACGGCTTTTTCGGAAGAGAGCCACCGAGGATGTCTGCCCAAGCATGGTTAGAGCTGAAGGATATGTGTGATGACGGATTTTTCCCAAGGATGAAGAGACTATCTCTATGGTATGAGTTACCATATTGGCCCCGACTCATGATCAATCACTTGCTCGATCCAATGCACATATTCAAGAATGTGGGTAATCTACTATGGGACCATCTGACCAGCAAGAAAGATACTTTGGGAGCCAGAGTTGACCTTAGAAATGTGGATCGTATGGAGCAATATTTGCCGCAAACAGCGTTCGATGGATCGATAAAACTCCCTAAAGCACCATGGATTTTCACAGGAGCACAAGAACGCAAAGTAAAAGAGACCATTCGATCTCTGCGGACCCCCACTAGCGTAATGCACTCGCTTCAAACGTGTTTTACTAAAGAAGGAAAGCTTACCAGTTTGAAGTCACACGACTTGCATAAAATGTGTCAGGTATGTTCATAGTGGAGTATATCATAGTGTAACAAATTCGTGTGTGGACTTTAATATCATTGCTGCACGAGTTTTGCAGTTTATTTTACCGGCTGCCATTGAGGGATGTTTGTCTCTTGACGTCCGTAACACAATCTACAAACTTGCGAAGTTGGTGCAATGGATCTCACAAAAGGAGATCAACGTAGACTCCATACCATTTGCCAAACTAAACGCTGCGGAGGTTGTGTGCATGTTTGAGAAACATTTTCCTACTACCATGCTAACCATTCAGGTGCATCTTCTTGTTCACATAGTTGATGAGGTGGAAATATCTGGCACAGTACATTCCATATGGATGTTATTTTTAGAACGTTTCATGAAAACGCTCAAGGGATATGTGCGTCAGAAGGCACGTCGGGAGGGTAGCATGGCAGAAGGGTAGCTAGTGTGCATCTGGAGGGTAGCTAGACGGATTTGATAAAGCCCGGGACACGCTATGGCGAACCATAGATGATGAGCGCATATCTGGGATTGTCATGTGCAATCTTGGTGTTGAGAAGAAGATGATGGAAGATCTAGAGGCTAAAATCAACCGATTTTGCATGCTTCACAATCCAGTAATGCAGAAGTGGATTTCACAATATGAGGATGCAAAGCAAGAGTGGCAAAGGGCACGCATCGAGTGGAGACGGGGAAGATGACCACCGATGCACTATCCGACGGGTCTCGAGATCCTACCAACATTCATGAGCTTAAGATGGTTGCACAACCAATTGAAAAGCGCACAACAATGCGGTGAAGAAGTGACTGAGGAAGAGTGGGAGTACTCTCGGGGTTGCGTGACCAAGGTAAGTTTGCAATGTATGACTAGTAACTTTCTAGATGTTTGAACGGCCACTCATAATCATGTTGGTTGTAGTATAAGTCATACACAGCAGCATGGTGTAAAGGTCGACATTTGAGGGTGGAACTGATCGACAAAAAGCGTTTTACTCAAGATTGTGGAATCATGGCAAAATTTGAATAGTCTAGTCGACGACGATCCTCTGATGCAGATCCTGTGGTGGCAGAACTCACTTACTTCGGCACACTACAAGAGATTTTGAGGATCGACTATAGAGGATTTTTTGTCTACTTGTTTGACGTGCGGTGTTTGAGGTGTCACAAAAGTCAAAGAATATCCCTACAAGGAGCGGGCGAGCCATGCAAGAAGGGGGGGTGGTTGCTTGACCACTCTCTTTCCCAAAGGGCACCCCTTTCCCAAGAGGCAAGTAGGACACATGTCAAGCCCCTAGCCTCCCAAAGGATCTAATGATAATCAAGTAATTTTAATTAATTTATTTTGCATTTATCAAGTCCTCTCTCTCAAAGGGGAAAGGGGGACACTTGCTCCAAGGCTAGCATGCTTGCTTGGTATGCATCCTTCATGCGATTGGCGAGGCTTGTAGAGGTCCAACGAGCTTTAAGCTTGTGCTAGAATAGGGGGTCGAGAAAAGCAAGTAGGGGGCATTCTTGAGGGGTATACTCTCCCACACAAAATCACACACACTCTCATTGGGCATTGTGCAAAGTGCAAGAGCTCCCTCTCCTTCTCCAAGAAAGTAGAGAGGTTGAGAGCCTACACCAACACTCTTGGCTATGGAATGAAAATCCAATCAAGATCCATGCTTCAATGCTTAAGCTTGTCATCTTCTCCATCTTCATTACTATGCTATTATGTATGCTAGCAAGAAGAGTTATGATAAGTGAGAAACTAATTCTCTGTCATATGAAATGTTTCTTCTTCCTCTTCCCTGCTAGCTCTCTCCACCTTCGAATGTGTTTGAGGTCTTGGGACTGAGGCTTGGGACATTTACTGCTTTCTACAAAGTTTATGTTATGCTCATGATGAATGAAGATTTCCATCTTCATTGCATCACCTAGGTCACAAGGAACACAAAGTTTGTATTGTAAGAAGTCTCTCCTGATGGGAGAAACTATAATACAAATGCCTATTGTAGGGGGGATCCGCTCCACAAAAATCCTCAATTATTGTCAAAGTTAAAAGGCCATTTCCATTACATTGGTATGAGAGCATTTGGTTTCTCTTTTCTTGCTTAAGAAGAGAGGTCCTTAAGTAGCCTATAAATGGTTGATTTTGTTTATTATATTATGGTAAGAGGGACTGGGATCTATTATCGATTTTTTTGAGCCCACTATGTGGGATATGGTGAAAACCTCGAGAGCTTTGGATTTAATAATAACACATATTTAGGAATTATGGAAAAAATGCACAAAGATGGGACAATTTTTTTTTGTTCTCTATTTCTTGAGGAGAGGTAAACAATGTTTTAGGATGCTCATTGTGTTTGTATGATGCTTTTAGTGGTTTGCATGGACTAGAAAAATCACATGTGACCTTAAGCTTTTGAGTCTCATAACTACAAACTTGTTCAGAAATGACTACTTGTAAACCTTCGTCCTCAAGTATAATTCTCTAGGAGTAGACATTGTGTCAAAACAAAACTGCAAGCCCAAACTCTAGGTTGAGTATGTACATGGTATTCAACCATGTTGCTATCCTTGTCATGCTAACAAAGAAAAATGAAGAAGTGTTACAATATAGAGTCCTGGGGATTAGATTCTACACAATGTAGACATTTTTATTGATGACAAAAATCCACATTGCAATCCTGATGGTGTTTAGAACCAAATTGTTGTGACAAGAATCGATCTTCTATCTCAAACTTGATATTAAGGCCCATTGTATAAGCACTCTAGAGTGAAGTGTCCAAAGTCTAGAGCATACTCTCGAATTCTAGAGTCCAAGGCCACATGATACTCTTGTAGTTGAAAGACGAAAGCATGCTTCTAAGACAGGTTTCAGACTGTGTGAAACTAGGGTCCATGCAGGGTCATTCTTCTAACAAGGCAATAAGTGATTCAAGGAGCACCATTTGTTTCTTTCTTAGACCTCCCACAAGCTCGAACGGCATGAACCCCCAGGATTGAACTATGCCCAAGGCCTCTATCAATAGAAAACACGCGTGGTCGTTGATCTCACAATCTATAGCTTTTCAGAGTGGTGATGTTGCCAAGTCCTTACTTTTGATTTGTTGTTTCAACTTTGTGTATTGGCAAAAATTGAGCCTTGGACACTTGTGTGGACTGCAGTGACATGAAGAAGCTTGAGTTGGCATGCGACACATGGGCACTTTGAACCTACCGTGAGGCTTGCTCATTCGAACTTGAGGTCGAGAGCCTTTTCAAAACATAAACAAAATATTAGGGATGCATAAAGGTAAATGATATGCAAATGTGATGCGAGTTCGCTTTAATTTGAATTTCAAACACGACGGTCGGCAAATATGACGGCCGAGAGCGAGGCATGCCGTCACTACTCCAGATTTCCAGCCTTCTGATACCTCCTCACCGAGGTGCCTCAGCTTCCCATGCCTCACCGAGGTGACTCAAGCGTCTCATCGGGTTGTGCGTCCAAAATTCCCGTTTCCAAGAAGGCTCTTCCTATTCACAGAGGGTGCGGACTGCATGATGCACCCTCTTCCTACTTCTGCGAGATGCCACAAGGTATAGCAGGCTGTGTGGATTGCCGATTTTGTTTCCTTATTGTTTATTAGTCGCGCGGAGAGAAGTCTATCATGCTGAGAAGCCTTGTGCATCTATAGCCTCTGTTTGCTTGGTGATAGCATACAAGAGCTTCTATCTACAGAAGCTCATATAAGGCACACCAGATTGAGGGTAGTCACGAATTGGATCATCTGCGAGCTTCTTCATAGATACTCTCTCAAAAAGAATCCTGTCATGCGGTGCAGCCTTGTGCATCAGAGCCTGAGCGTGTAGTCGACATGGCGCATGGAGACATTGTAGGGAGGTAGGTAGGGAGGGAGGGCATCTACTCATCATGCAAGTTGGAGCTAGGCCTAATGAGCCCGTCTTCCACCAACGTACCTGGACTGCAAAGACATCCTGTGTGGTGGAGCCTACAGGTGTAGTTGACATGGCGCTTGAGGGTATCGCAAGGGGATAGAGTCGGCAGCCACTCATGCGAGTTGGAGCTAGGCCTAACGAGCCTGTCTTCGACCACCTCCACTGGAAAGCCGACCTGCTACGCCTGCTGTGCCATCTTCTTCCCTTCCTCTACTTCCATTTCTAGTGCACTATACTCAATACTATTCTACGATTCAATCACATTTGTAATATTTTAAGTCTTCCATTTCCATACAAACCATTCACGCTATAGCACGTAAGAGCTAAAGACACATCAACTCGAGGACAATCACAAATTGAAAGCCACTTTAAAGTCTCTTTGCGAATGGATAACACCAAGCACCGAATGGATAACACCAAGCACGAATCATACCTAGAAGTTTATCATGATGAGAGATTCCTCTTTGTGAATGGATCATGTTGAACTACTTGAGTCACACTATCTCATGGTGACAAAAAAAAATTTATCCATCTACGACAAACGTTTGTGAGCAAGCGCTATAGGCGATCAAAGCACTTGGAAGGCACAATGCTAGCAAGATATTTCTAGTAGAAGCCAACTCTCTCTCTCTCTCTCTCACTCTCATATTTCTCTTTTTGTATCTAGCAAGGGTAGAGATTTGAACTCAAGTTCAAGCCTCCACTCCTATTCCTCATGGGTTTAGTCTCTACCCTTTTTGTACCTAGCAAAGGTAGGGGTTCGAACTTAAGTTCGAGCCTCCATGCCTTCTTTTATTGTTAAAGGTTTAGCCCCTATCATTTTTGTATCTACCAATGGTAGAGGCTCGAACTTAAGTTCGAGCCTCCACGTCTTCTTCTATTTGGTAGGGGTTTAGCTTCTACCATTTTTGTACCTAGCCATGTTAGAGCTTCGAACTTTAGTTTGAACCTGATGTAAAGGCTTGTACTTAAGTTCGAGCGTGCACACCTTATTCGTACATGCCATGATGATAGAGACTCAGTATTTTTGAAAGTGCTTGTCATATAAAAAACTCTACGCTCGGTAGCTTGGCTTCCATGTATAAATGCATTTTTTCATTTCTAACTGAAACGAAATGCATGTTTTTTCCCTCTAAAAAGGCCACTAATTTCAACATATTCTTAACTTTGTATCCGAAAAACTTGTTTTAAGAGGAGTTATTTTATTGGGATAACAAGCATCTAACTCCTTCCTATAGACATCCAAGTGCCCTAAATTGAACTTATTAACAAGCACCGAACTCCTTCTAGTTGACCTCCAAGTGCCCTAAAGTCCTTGTTATATTATGACTAGAGGAGAGTTCATCACATTATTTAGAGAATATTATAAAGTGATGGGCTTTTCAAATAGCTTTAAGTATGTCAAAATGAAAGTGCCATCTAAATAAAAAGGAAATTGAATAGAGTGTGCCTGTAAATAGATGATAGATCAAACTGCACAACAATGTTAAGTTTGCAAGTAGCATTATAAAAAATGGGACTTGAAAAATTTCCAAAATTCGCAAATATGTCTTTAATGGGGTCTTTTTAGACTTACCTAAGGCTTTACAATTATTGAGCCATAAGAAGTCTGAAAGGAGCTACTCTCCACAATCCTGCAATATTAGACCCATTCCATTACTCTCTATCATTAACCACTTTGAGCCATGGGTGTAGATTCTTGAGAGGTAAGAAGGTTGTGAGTGAGATAGCCAAAAGAATTTCATTCTTTGATTTTCTTCATTACTTTCAGAGTGCTGCTTTGTTTTTTGTTCAGCTTTAAATTGTTTTTCTTGTATGTTTTATTTTAGGACTTAGGAGTAGGGTAAGCAGAAACTATTACCCTCAAATTGTGCTGAAAAATCATGGCAAAAACTCTCGAAAACAATATTTTAGCTGAAATGATCATAAACTATGAAATTCTGGAAATTTGATGGTAATAACTCCAAAGCTAGTCAAAACTAAGAAATAAGTGCAAAAGCACATAACCAAACCAGAGAGAGTGAATTTGCAAAGCTCCATGCATATTGCTGCAAGAACCTAGATCGCGATCCATGACCCCTTGTAACATTTTTGGCAGGAACTGATACCACTTAGTCCAAAGTGATTCCAAAGCTCCACCTACACACTTTTGGTGAAAAAAATGACAGAAAACCTCAGCCACATCTAAGAACACAAAGAACCTTGGAAATAGACTAAACTTGGGAATTTTTTACTTTTTGGTATTCAAATTCAAAAAGAAGTGAAAGTATGACTTATAAATGGTTAGAGTATATAGCTGACAAAATTTCATGTCCACATGCAGTGGAACATGGATCACGATCTATGACCCCCTTTAACATTTGACATTGAGATTTGGCCACTGAGAAGCTCATACCATTTGGAACGGCTATTATGAAGACCTTCAAAGAAAAAAAACCACAAAAAGTTGACTAAAACACCCAAAAACAAGTTGTCAGTCAATCATAAGCAAACAAAACTTGAACCTTGTCAAGGCAAAAGGGATTCAAATCCAAAAATAAGTGGAAAGGTGAATACCACATACTTCAAGTAATCATCTAACCAAGTTCTACGTCTAGACATGGAGGAACATGGATCGGGATCCATGACCCCTTGCTATATTTTGGGGCTGTAACTTTAGAGATAAGTAGCATTGACCAAAAGAAACATTTTTTACCAAAACAAGGATAGCAAATACAGTCAAAGGAGACTCAAAACAAGCCAAAAAAATCAAGACCAAAATCTGCAAAATAGACTGGTCAAGTGACTTTTTGGAGGGGACTTAAGTTCATCAAATCATCTAAAAGTCACGTAGCAATTGTCAAGATACTACAAGAACCCTCTATATCAAAAATCAAAAAATTTTGACTATAGGTACATGGATCGTGATCCATGACCCCTTGACACAAAAAAAATATTAGATTGATAACAGAGCTAGCCCTAGTCTTGGTGATCACAATGGTATTTTCAAAATTCAATTTGGAGGTGTATTGTGCAAATTGCAAGAAAAAATAGGAGTTGTGTCAAAAGTTCGACAAAATTATAATTTTGGTAGATCATGACTAACCTAGTGACTGTAAGGCTATAGTGACCAAGTGAATCTTGTATAGATTCAACGGATGAGAGTACTTGCAAGGAGTTTTCCTTGGTTAAGGGACTAAATGCACCATAAAGGTAAAAGGTTAGGATTTTGTAAGATTTGTTTTCTTGATTTATTTGTGGTCAGGCAAATTGTATTAGAATAGAAGCTCTAGCAATAGAGACCAAGTTAGCCATATCTCCATGGAGGGTAGTGTCAACCAAAGGACCATACCCACCTTAGAGATAATCTCATAAGAGAGTCTTTCTGACACTTTGTCGGAGAGATCATATCACTATATGACTAAGGGAACCAAAAGAAGAGACCAAAATGGGAGCGTCACCATCGCATCTTGCACCAACCCAATAACTTTTTCACTTGAAATATTGCTTTGAGAATGAGCAAGCTGCTCATATATATCAAGAGTGGTATGGATCAATATTGTGCCATAATTGAAGAGAGGCCAAGTGTTATGGAATTGATATTTTATTATTTGTTGCAGCTGACATGTGGAAAAGACTGGGACCGAGCTAGGCCTATGCGAATGAAAGTATATACATTGTACATTTTATTATTCAAGTGCTCTTTTATGAGCTTTGGCCATTTATGACCGACCGGCCAGTTTGTACTCAATTTGACCATTCAAGAAATCTATAAATGAAATACGTGCAAGAGGGAAATGGTCACTCTTGCACGGGGGGAGATTGCACTGAGCGTCGTCTTATTCTTCTCTTCTCTCCTCTCTTCTCGCTGATCGTGCTACGTAGCACTCCGCTCTAGGAGGTGCGCCTGCACGTGCTCTCTCACTCTATCTCCCTCTTTGTCTGTCTTTGCTCGTGTGCAGCTTGATTATGTGCAAGGATGGTTGCCAGGTATGCAATTTCGTGTGTTTCATCCTCTATAGTATATAGTACTGGTATTTTGCAGGGCTCTCCGCGCTCCCGTTGTAACAGTGGTATCAGAGCCAAGGCTACGCTCCAAATATTGAAGATTCAGATAATCAGACGAAAGCTAAGTGCAATCATCTAAATTTATTAGCCTGTTCCTTTTCCATACGCATGATTTTCACAAAAAAGTTAATTAATTTTAGGATAGTTAA
The DNA here is from genome assembly GCF_014529385.1 of Adiantum capillus-veneris. Taxonomy (NCBI): domain Eukaryota; kingdom Viridiplantae; phylum Streptophyta; class Polypodiopsida; order Polypodiales; family Pteridaceae; genus Adiantum; species Adiantum capillus-veneris. The sequence continues at coordinate 61,667,465 of NC_140942.1, read as the reverse complement.
GGTCAATCCCTCATCAAATTAGAATTTTAAGTAACTCGAATAAGATAGCTAGAATCGTGAAATTGAGTGTTGAAGGACCCGTAGTAATGGCACGATGATTAATTAGAGGCTTTAGTTTCTACAATAGTGGTAATTTTTTTTATTTTTTATTTTGTGAGTACAAAGAGAATATGAGAGCACATGAGACCGCGATCATCAAGACTTAATAAAAGTTTATAGAGCTGGAAAACAAGTGGAAGAAGAAATTAAGGCGATTTGTTGTAGTAATAATCAGAAGAGACCTTTGAATCGTGTCCAGAATTGTGCAACTATGTCCAAGATGAACGACAAGTAGAGCAAGTAGGATCATGCAAGTATAAGATGAAGGAGAAGAGACAAGAGTAGAAAAAAAATTTAATTGCCACGCCCCCAACAGAAGATGATCAAAATAGCCGATCGGGTGGGAATTTCGATAATCAATACTCCACCTGGCACATAGTGTCGAGGTGGTTCTTTTGCTTCTGGCAAGTTGGAGACCATTGAGTTCGATGCTATGAAGAGGGCCTGGATCTCAAGAGCTCGGGTTTTAATTAGAAAAGAAGGGAATATTAAAAAACATAAAATAAAATGGGAAAGGCTCGAGAATAGCCATGCCACATCATCTGCAGCTGTAGACGCCTTGAGACACCATTGACCAGGCTACGACAGTCGCTGCCCATCCATACTCATACTTTGGCGTAGCCATCCCCATAGCCTGGCAAGCGTCACTGCTGACATGCATACGCCACTGTTTCTCTAACGACATGCATACGCCAGCAATTACAAGTAACTCACACCATTTTTTTTTAACGGAGAGACATGCAGGTAGCTGCCAGTCGTCCACTCACTCTCTCTCTCTCTCTCCCTCCTCAGTTGCTGGATGCATGCCAGGAACCGCCATGCAAACTCGAACTCTCTTTCACTCTCTCCCTACCACCCATTACTCCTGCGACAACTGAACCTTCTCTCTCTCTCACACCCTCTTCCTGCTTGTCAAGCCGCCACCCTTTTTGCTGGGCCAACCACCAAACTGACACACACACACACACACACACCCCATCTCAATATCTCTCTCTTTCGCTGGTTCACCACCATGTATCTGCCTCTCTCTCCGGTCGCCAACCACTCCCATGCAGTGGTTCTCTCATTCCCAGTCTCCAACCACTACTTTGCGGCTGTGATCGTCTGCCAACCCACCCTTATCGTCCTGCTTCTCTCCCTCACTTAAGGCATGCCTCCGTTCGACACCCCGCTTTTGCCTCTCTCTCTCTCCCAGCAACATGCTGTCTCCCTCATCATCTATGCTCTTACACACACACACACACATACACACATGTTGTCAACAGCCAGCACCTCGCCATGTAGCCGAACAAAACTCTCGCTGTCTCTCTTCATTCATCATCCATCTCTTTCCTATTGTGATGAACCAACCCCATCATCAGCTACATGAAACGCAAGGGCATAGCAGTTGGCGAGCGCTGCCCAAGCAAGCTGGTCTGGCGAGGTGTGGCAAGAGTTACCGACTGTAGTACACTCACTTCCTGCTGCCTGGCATCAAGTATGGAAGCTTCTTTGTGGCAGAGAAGAACTCCATCATCTAGCTCCACGCCGTTCTTGGCAACCTGGCCTTCCCGTTTCCATTTGTAGCTCAGTATAGTGAGCGTTTCGCTTGTCTTTCAACAGTTGCATGATTGTCGTGCTGCCTTGATTCCCACAGCTCCCAATTTCCCTCACCTATCCTGTGGCCCACCCAGACATCCACCATGGTGCACTGGTAGTGGACTTCTCGCAGACCGAGTGTGTGAGTTGACACTTGAGCCAAACGAAGCAAACATCCTTGCCAACAATGACTTCCTTCAATCCTGCCAGTCTCTTACTCCCGGACTGCATGCCTATCCGCCTGCACACTTGCTGCAAGTTCCATTCTCTTATCTGCTTATAGAGATGGTATTAATAATCTTATGCGGGGGAATCAAGATGCTGGACGATAGGTCCAAATCTTCCAAAAGTAACCTTCTACAACAACAGTACGTATGAGAAAGCGAAAGACGTGCGAGGCTATCTTCAATCTCTTGCGAGCATGCATCAAGAAAAACGATGTCGCTGCTACCATATGCGTGCATGCTCTTTTGGTAAGCTCTCATCATGTAGAGTCTGCTCTCGTTGATCAACTCAATTGGTTCTTCTCTTCTGTTGATTGTCTGCCTGAGGCTAAAACTGTCTTTGAAAGCATACCCTTTCTTGGGGTGCACTCATGTCACGGCATTCCATTATCTCAGCTCATTAATACGGGTCCGGAGAGAAGGCTGAAGCTTTGAAGTTGTATCATAAAATGCAACAACCGGCTCTTGTTAAGGCCACCGCCTATATGTTCTCATGTGTTTTGAAAGCTTGCAAGCTCCTATATGAGCAAATTAAAGTGAGCGATCTTGTTTTTGTTGTTGTAATTGTTGTTATTGGCAACACCCTAGTTGACATGTTTACCAAAAGTGGGGAACCCCAACAAGAAATTGAGGTTTTTAAAAGCCTGCCAATGAGAGATGTGGTTTCATGGAGCTCCATTATTGCAAGCTGCTTTGCCCATCATAGACATAGTTTTGCGGCTCTGGAGGCCTTTGATAAAATGCAAGGGCTATCATTGACACCGGGGGCAATCTTCTAAGTCACCAATGAATTAATTTGTAATCTCTCAGCCACTCAGACCCTTTACCAATCCAATGTTCAAATTTCTCTCTACAACTTTGTTTGATATTTTTGTAGTGCTTAATTTGAATGGTACATACATATTTAGGACAATAGGATGATGCCACCGGGCAATAAAGCTCTTCTAACATTATATATTGAAGCATTTTGCAAATGCACATACAAACCCCTTCTTATCTCAGTAGATGTCTCTAGGCTAATGAAGACCAGAACAAAAGCTTTTTTAGAACCAAATTCAATGTATATTGTGTCATAGTTCTTTGGTGTGGAGGAATCCTTGAATTAGATTGTCGAGGACATAAAACATATTAATAAATAAATAAATAGAGTAGGATAATTAGACCCAAAATATAGTACTATCTGGTCTATCGTGATGCATACATTTAGTGTAGATGATTTGAAACATGCACGTACGAGCGGCCAAACAGAATTAGGACTCTAAAGAAACAACTCACACTTTTCTCTTTTTTTTTTTTTTTTGGTTAGTGACACTAGTTGATCTATGCTATTTACTTAGAACTGCAAACATTTTCTTTCCGCTCAATTCTCTCACATTTGTTTCATTGTATACTAATCCCTTATGTAGTTGTAATTGCAAGTTCATGACTAATTATTAACCCCACACTACCACATTTTGGATCTGTTAGCTATAATTTGGTCTAAGTTTGCTAGTTGCAGCACTTGTACCTCTCCCCATATGCCTGTTAAGTATGGAGCCTGATTTACCCTTGTAATTTTCTGTGGTAAAAGCGCACATTTGTAAGGTCCCCATTATGAGGAGAAGCCATCGTGCGTGAAGGAAAATCACTCACCGGAAACCAAAATTTTCACGGACAAGAATCAGGGGCAACTTTAAAGGCCTCGGGGACGGAGGCCCGCGAGACTTTTTTTTTCACCGGAATATTATGGCCGGACGACGGCCAGAAAGTGGTCCGAAAACAACCTGTCGGTTGGCCGGTGGCCGGTAGTCAATGGCCGATGGCCGGTGGTCGGAAGTCAATGGCCGGTGGCCGGTGGCCGAATTCAAAAGCGGACTTGTCTTCTCAAGGGCGGCCACACATGGGCGGATTGGAGGGTCCGATTTGGACTTATTCGCACAAGGGCGGCTACACATGGCTGTCTGTCATAAGAGTGGGCAGCCCTTTTGGCCTATAAAAGGAGGCCATTTCTACACACATTTCATAGTGTGAAGTTGATGCAACAAGGTGAGTGTGAGGTGGTGAGAGTGAAGCAAGGCGGGAGCTCCATTAAGGGTATAATCCCTTTGTAAACTACTTCTTGTTTTGAAGTACTAAATCCATTGAGTGGCTGCTTTCCCGTGGACGTAGCCCACATTGGGTGAACCATGTATATCATGTGTACTCTCTCTCTCTCTCTCTACTCTATAATCTCGTGTATATAAATATGTCTCTCTCCATTAAGTAATCTACTCAATTATCTATTTAGCTACGTCTTATTTCCTAATAACTGGTATCAGAGAAAGGTTTCACAAGACAACATTAGGATTCACAAGATGCAACTCGGATCACTGCGTCTACACGGAGAATTTGGGAGATGGAAAATTCATCATCCTAATGTTGTATGTTGATGACATGTTGATTGCAAGTGCTAACATGCAGGACATCAAAGACCTAAAAGAGGACCTGTCCAAATCTTTTTCAATGAAAGATTTAGGTGTTGCAAAGAGGATACTTGGTATGAAAATATCAAGGGACAGGACGAAGAAGACAATAAAGCTATCTCAAGAAGATTACATCAAGAAGGTACTAGAAAGGTTTGCAATGCAAAATGCAAAACCAGTTTCTACACCTTTGGCTGGTCATTTTAAACTAACGAAGGATATGTGTCCAAAGACACAAGAGGAGATAGCCTATATGTCTAAAGTTCCATATGCTGCAGCGGTAGGTTCTCTAATGTATGCTATGGTCTGGACAAGGCCAGACATTACACATGCAGTGGGAGTTGTGAGTAGGTTCATGGACAACCCAGGTAAAGAGCTTTGGCAAGCTGTGAAGTGGATACTTAGGTATCTAAAAGGGACAACAACAAATGCTTTGTATTTTGGAGGAATTGATATTTTTCTAGAAGGGTATACTGATGCAGATATGGCAGGTGACAAAGATACTCGAAGGAGCACTACTGGCTATGTGTTCACAGTTGGAGGCACAGCAGTAAGCTGGGCTTCAAAGCTGCAGAAAGTGGTTTCACTTTCTACCACGGAAGCAGAGTATGTAGCAATGACGGAGGCAAGCAAAGAAATTATGTGGCTTCACAGATTCTTAGAAGAGCTTGGATTCAAACAAGACAATTGTGTCTTGTACAGTGATAGCCAAAGCGCTATCCATCTTGCGAAGAACTCAGCCTTTCATTCAAGGACAAAGCACATTGAGGTGAGATATCACTTCATACGCACTCTTTTGGAAGAGGGACAACTAATGCTAGGAAAGGTGCATACAAGTGAAAATCCTGCAGACATGTTTACAAAGGTGGTCAACAAGGAGAAGTTGAGATTTTGCTCATCTTCAATCGGCATTCAAGGATAAGAAGCCAGAATGGAAAGCAGTCACAGGTTTGGTTTGGAGATCAATCTCCAAGTGGGAGATTGTTAAGTATGGAGCCTGATTTACCCTTGTAATTTTCTGTGGTAAAAGCGCACATTTGTAAGGCCCCCATTATGAGGAGAAGCCATCGTGCGTAAGGAAAATCACTCACTGGAAACCAAAATTTTCACAGACAAGAATCAAGGGCAATTTTAAAGGCCTCAGGGGCGGAGGGCCCCGAGACTTTTTTTTCGCCGGAATATTGTTTTTCGTTGGAATATTATGGCCGGATGGCGGCCGGAAAGTGGTCGGAAAATAACTGGTCAGTTGGCCGGTGGCCGGTGGCGGAATTCAAAAGCGGACTTGTCTTTTCAAGGGCGGCCACACATGGGCGGATTGGAGGGTCCGATTTGGACTACTTGCACAAGGGCGGCTACACATGGCTGCCTCTCATAAGAGAGGGAAGCCCTTTTGGCCTATAAAAGGAGGCCATTTCTACACACATTTCATAGTGTGAAGTTGATGCAACAAGATGAGTGTGAGGTGGTGAGAGTGAAGCAAGGCGGGAGCTCCATTAAGGGTATAATCCCTTTGTAAACTACTTCTTGTTTTGAAGTACTAAAGCCATTGAGTGGCTGCTTTCCCGTGGACGTAGCCCACATTGGGTGAACCATGTATATCGTGTGTACTCTCTCTCTCTCTCTCTCTACTCTATACTCTCGTGTATATAAATCTGTCTCTCTCCATTAAGTAATCTACTCAATTATCTATTTAGCTACGTCTTATTTCCTAACCCAACAATGGTATATATTTTCAAATACAATATACCCTTATGGTATGTACATCAAATACGTCATTTCTCTTTTCATATTTCATTTCTCTGCATTGTGTTTTAAGCTCATCGTGTAGGCACCTAGCTCATAAACGGTCACTTTTTGCTAGCTTCACACAATGCATACCCCATCGCATAATCCTGTCAAACTTAAAAAATCACCAGATTGCACTCTTTTCAAAGCAGTCAAAGTGGCCTTGAACCGCCCCCTGACAAAACTTCAAAGCTCCTTAACTTGACATCCAAGACTCCAATGTCCAATATGATCCCCACTTCAAGAAATTCACATCCATAATTTCAAACCAATTTTGACCACTTATCATCACTTTCCCTATCTGTCCCAAATCTACAAACACTTCCAGACTTTAAGATCCATATCTTACATGTCGTGGCTCTGTTGCACGAGCCATCTCGACCTACTCCTTTGTCACCTTGAGCTCTACATCGCCAAGCCAAAAACTAGCACCTTGAGCCTCCTTCACCTGCCACCCAAATAAGCCCTTTTTGGAGTTCATATTAGCCTATAAACCTCATCATCCATACACATTCGATGATACCTACATTTTTCCTTTGGATATTTTTAGCTGCTTCAGTCCTTTGCCATGTACATGCTGACCTTCAGAGACATTAGGGAAAATTTGGACTCTCAGAAGTGCCCTATAGGGAGGTTTGACTTTGCCTCTCTTATCCAAATTGGAAAACTTGGTTAAGTACATAAACATTTTGTCAAAACCCTATCAAACAACTTATCATTGGGAAGATATTAGAAAGTAGGTTCTAAATCCCCAAACTCTGACAAAATTGGAGTTTGCTTGTAGAAGTTATCGCCTCCCCATTGAAGCTGAAATATGGGGAGATATTCCATTTACAAGATGAAGTTGTCACATCAAAAAAATAGAATCTTCTAAAATATAAGAAATTTGATGGCATGCTATATATCAATGGATAGATCTTGATAATTACATTCTAAATCCAAAATGTACGACAAGTTTTGATTTCATTGGGATTTTTTTTACCATGTGCTTGTTTTGGAAAAAGGGGAGAAAGTCAAAGTCCTTGTAGGGCCCATTTGAGAGTCCAAAATTTCCACAGTGCCTGCTTGTACCATCTTCTATGGTTGACACACTTTGCATGCACCATCATTTCCCACCCCCTAGTTGAACATTCATGTTCAACCACACACAAGATTTATTCTTCTTAAAACTACACACATTGGCAAACATTATCAGAAAACCAAACCATATGTATAGTTTTATTTTGTCGTAATTTCAAACCTTATGTTGAATGCCCCACCCCCTCCATCACATAGTTTTTTCTTGGGTCAAATACCTACCATTGGTTCCTTCCATCCGCTTGTAACTACAGACCATGGTGCTACACCCCAACACAGAGACAATCTTGATTGTAGGCTACCCATGGCCTATCTTCAGCACTCCAAGAATTTGTGAGGATCCAAACATCTTTAAATGGAGCACAATTGTGCTCACCATGTTGCTCAACAAGTACATCAGAAATACCTAACATATCATACCCCCCGGTTCAACCAAAAAACGTGCAGGTCTCTTCCCAGTATTCTTGCACCTGTTGGAACATCCATTGAAACATTGCATCTATCATCATACCCATCAACTAGAATTTGCATACCTTCAAGTGAAGCAAAGCAAGTGACTGGTATTCTCCCTGTCCATTGTAGGCCCTATCTGCTACACTAGAAGCACAACAATCTTTGGCTTCATGCTTGTCTGCTTCAACTACCTGCACTTCAATCACCTCTTCTACTGCTGCATCATGCTTTAAAAAATTGGAAAGAAATTCTCCCCACACTACTTCATCCTAGTCCTCATCCGTAGGCAAGGCCACCTTGAATTGGTTTTCATTAGACATATCGGCTTTTACCATTTTCTGCTCTTCACACATATCCATCGTATCTCTAAGCACTTGCAAAAGACCAATCTCTTCACACCTTGATTCGACTGACTCTGTCTCCTAGCTTGTATCTGCATCTGTAGATCTAAAGTCACTTGGAGCACCCTCATCCTTTGTCTCGAATTGGGAATATCCTCTAGCTTCATAGATTTGACTTCATTTGCAAACCGTCGTTGTTGTTCTATATCATTTTTCAAAGCAAGCTCAACATCCATACCTTGGTTTGGAAACACTTCTCTTGTTGGATTTGAAACCATCTTCATCTCTTGCACAACTGAAGCCGCTCTCTCTAGCATTGTTGGCATGGGAAAAACCCCATCTCTCTACAACCACAATACCCTTGGTTCTTCTCCTACAAGCACCTCCCTTTGCACCACTTTTGGCTCAACTCTCACAACTTCAAGCCACCTTGACATCACCACATCTGGCAAACCTTGCCTGCCGTTTCAATATCTTCTTGCTCTGCCCCTTTGCTAGAGCCATTGCTTTGTCATATGACACTGAGCCATCAACCTCCACCTTATCTCGCACTTCTTCATGCAAGAAATCCATAAATCTGCTCATTTTAAGATACCCTACATTTTTAGCAACAGTTACCTTGACAAACTTTACACAAAAGGTTTTGAGCTCCCATGTGAATGCATGGAAATCTGCTTCCAGACTCTACTTCAGGCCATCTAGCTTTCTCTTTACTTGGTCCAACTACACATTTGTTATGCCCGGCTTTGACCTTCTGTCATAGAATGCTTGAAGCTTTTGTTCTCAAACTATTGAAACCATCTCAAACTTGATAGATCCGACTCTAACTTCACATGTTCTCTTCACATTCCAAACTCCACATGGCCTTGAACGGTGAGCATCAAATAGGGAAAAAAACATCAGATCACCTGTGGTCTCATCCTCCAGCCACCCGGTTCACAAGAAGCCCCTTCTTGCTAGCTTCGCATAATGCATACCACATCCTAGAATCCTGTCAAACTTCAAAAATCACTAGATTGCATGCTTTCCAAAGAAATCAAAGTGGCCTAAAATTGGCCCCTAAAAGAATTTCAAAGCTCCGTAACTTGGCATCCAAGACTTTGATTGCTGATCTAAGAGGACCAATATGATGCCCACTTTAAGAACTTCACATTCCTCATTTCAAACAGACTTTGACCACATGTCATTACCTACCGTGTCTATCCGAGATCTGCAAATACTTCCATCTATAAACATCCATATCTTGCACACCGTGGCTCCTTTGGATGAGCCGTCTAGACCTGATGGTTAAGCACTTCAAGTGCTACAGGTCCAATAAGAGAACCAACACCTCACACCTCCTTCATCTTCCACCCAAATTAGCCCTTTTTGGAGCCCATCTTGAAGTAGCTACCTGTTTTCTCAGGATATTTGTAGCTGTTCTACCCCTTTTCTATGTACCTGTTGACTTGCACAAACCTACTTTTGCCATCTTCTATGGTTGACACAATTTGCTTGCACCAACATGTCAACACTGATAACATCCAAGTGGGCTTTTACAAGTATGACAATGGAGAGAAAATGCTCTATTATAGATGCGAGGAGCCCAATGTGAGGGAGTTAATGAGCAAAAATGATTGTATATATTTACATTTGAAATCAAGAGAGACGCAAGTTATCATGTTAATTTGAAGGACCACTTCATCAATACTACTTGACCCCTAGCTTGTATAGACCTACTGTTTTAGAAACAAAAAACCAAAAACTACGAGAGTGAGTCCCTAAAAACGTCATTTGGAAGACTCATTCATTCCACCTCATCTGCTTGTACCTAAACCAATGGGATTGCGGAATTCCTATGTTAGCACATCGAGGTAGTGCAATCATAGACCAAAAGTTAGGACATAAGACCTAAGGGAAGGGTTCTTGAACAAGTCAAAGTGAGAGATGCTATGGGTGGAGAACCTAGAGTGATAAGGATGGTTGCAATAAATCAAATAATACGGTGACCCTATCAAGTTTCTAAGTGTGTGTCAAAGAACAAGTAGCAGATTTCCATATAGAATAAGAGGGATTTGAGTTAACATTGGAGGGAACTACGTTAACTTGGTTCTAGCCACTCAATAGTAGAGATTTCTTGAACAATAATCTGCTTTTATGAGAGTTTCTTGAGGAATTCTTCAAAAGAGGAATCAAGCGCGACACGGTTTCTCCGATCTATGCTTTCAGGCAAAAAGAAAATGAAAACGTGAGGGTAGCTTCACTTTGGTTCAAACAGTACATTGAAAGATTTCCAGTGCAAGAGTTACCACAGGACGATTGCTTACTAGTTGTGTTTTTTGAGGGCTTGAGGAAGGAAACTCTCAAAAAGGACTTACACCTAAAAGTGTGTAGCACATTTGAACAAGTCACCAGGGAAGCCTTGTAATTGGTTGATAGTTTCAAGACTTATGGAAAGGTAATGGAAGAAGTAGAGATGAATCCTAGTAGTACATCTTCTATATCCAGTGGGATTATTGCAAAGAAGAGTTCTCTTGTTGCAATCACACCAAATGTGGAAGAGTTAGTTGAAGAAGTGGTCTGTAGGATGAATTAGACCTACATGCCAATTTCTAATCTAAAATCGCAACATCAAAAGGCAATTGATGTTCCACAAATGTTAAAGTGGTGTGCCATAGAGAAAAAATACACAAACCATGACACTAGAAAGTGTTGTTTTAACTGTAACTACATGAGGGAAAGGCTGTATGGACTGTCGGAAATGCAACAATTATGGCCACCTCCAAGGTACAAGATGGGACATAATAACACAATACATAAAGGGGACAAACCACAACCAGTATTGGGGCAACAATCACCTTTGCTGCAGGATAATTGAGCCATTGTGCATTATGTGGAGCTTGTAGAGCCATTTGTAACTCAAACGATGATGCCACCAACTATTCATTATGAAGAGCCAATCGAATTTCATGGGAGAGAGATGGAGGGAGTAGCTTACACTCTAGAAGAAATTCCATATTGGGCCAGTGGTGAGGAAACTCTTGAACCTTTGCATGTGCCTCAAACATCTAGAAACTAGTTCATGGTGGATGAAAATACACTCACGTTCATAGCAAATAAACACTATAAGCCTAGTGATTATTAGCCTAGAGAAGGCCCTCGGGTCTAGCTGCTAGTGGTGCTCCCATTATTGTGCGTTATGTGGATCTTGTAGATTCATTTGTAACTCAGCCAATGATGCCACCAACTGTCTATTATGAAGAGAGGATTGAAAGTCATGTGAAAGAGAGCATTAGGGAAAATTTGGACTCACAAACGGGCCTTATAAGGAGTTTGACTTCTTCTCTCATGTCCAAAATGGTCGTGCACTAAAATTTTTGCAAATCAACTCTAAACTTGGCAAAGATTTGGCAGTTAGAATCTACTCTTCAAGATCTTTCTATTGGTATATAGCACGCCACGAGATTCCTCATATTTTGAAAGATTCTATTATTGATTCTCTTGTGATGTGACTAGAGAATAAAAAATAGAATCTTTCAAAATATGAGGAATCTTGTGGCGTGCTATATATCAATAGAAAGAGCTTGAAGAGTAGATCCTAACTATCAAATCTCCACCAAGTTTAGAGATGATTTGCAAAACATTTACTGCACGCCCGTTTTGGACATGAGAGAGGAAGTCAAACTCCTTATCAGTTCCTTTCTGAGTCCAAATTTTCCCTAATGGAAAGGGAGTAGGTTATGCTCCAGAAAAATGTTCATACGGGGCTAGTACTGAGAAAACTCCTAAATATTTGTATGTAGCACAAACATTTAGAACTAGTTCACACTTGTGTTCATAGAAAATTAGCACTACAAGCCTAGGGATTATCAGCCTAGAGTAGGCTTTCCAACAGGAGCACCACTAGCAGCCAGACCAAAGGGCCTCTTCTATGAAAGTGGAGGTGACCATTGGGGAAGGGATGCCCCTTTAAAGTTCAATAAACAAAAATCTTTGGACTTTGTGACAGGTTTGGGAGAGACAATTTTATTCAAAACTGTGTGAAAAACTCAAACAATCTTGGGAAAGCAACTATGAATGTCATTGGAATATTACCATGCACAAGTGGACCAGAGCGTGAGCCAATAGTTCCTATCAAAGTGGTGACTAGAGATCAAGCTCAAGAAGCTATTCAAATTTGATCGATAGCAAAGGATCTAGAACTTCCAAAACAAATCCAATTTGACAACAAATAAATTAAAACTCAACGAAAATCTTGGAAAGACAAATGGGATAAAATAAAAGCAAAGCGATTGGTGGAGAAATATTCTTTGGAAATTGAACTGAACCAAACCAAAGAAAGGCTTAAACACGAGCAAGAAAGTAAAAAAGACGCAATAAGAGAGTAAGAGTGGCTCAGCTAGTTTTGTGTTGGTGGAAAAAATGAACAAGTACTTAGACGCAATATTGCAAGTGTATGGTGCAAGGCTCAATAGCGACCAAACTCTGGAGCAAAGACTATTGACCTATCCACATCAAAAAGATGAAACTAAGAGAATGGAAGAATATAAGAGACTTGTCAAACCTGCTCAAGCCATACTAAATCATGAAGTTCCAAAAACTTCTAGGCCAGTAACACAAGAGCTGAGAAAAGAAAACACAAGAAAACAAGAGGAGACCAACACAGGTGAAGAAGACAACATTCAAGGATTCTGTGATCGATACAAAAAAGATCACCTACTTGTGAATTTCACTAAGACTCTCGGTAATTAAATAAAATTTCTGGAAATAGACAAAGTGGAGCCACTTACTATTGGAATTTCTGCAAACACATCAGACAAGGATAGATCTTTGGAGATGCAGCCATTTCCAAAAGTAGACCAACCATGGCCACAATCATTATGAAAAGTTATGAAAAACAAGAAAGATGGGAATACCACTTTGATATCAACACCAATCCCTAAAATAAATATGGATCATGAAATCTATCCAAGAGATTTAGACAATATTGCTTATGCCTGCCGTCATCCACATACTACCTATTCTAGTGTCCCATACCACTAGAATAGGCAGTATATGTCATATCCTGATGAATCACGATATCATTGGTCACACTCATCATCAATCGCACAATGTCAAGTCTCATGTCATAAACAATTCTATAGTAACCATCAGATACCAAATCCCAATCCAATTCCAAATCACTTTCATTATGTACCCGGGTAACAAAATCATACCAATTGTAGTGGTGGCCAGCCACTGCAGCATGATTTTGTGATCGGTGTTGCCTAAATCGGCGAATCTACACCAATAAGACGTACTGCCTAAATCGGCGAATCTGCACTAATAAGACGTGCTGCCTAAATCGGCGAATCTGCACTAATACTGTCTAGATCGGCGAATCTGCATTTGGTATAAGTTTAAAAAATCATGAATCTGCAATCTATCAATGTGCTGCCTAAATCGGCGGATCTGCACCAAGATGAGTATGTACACACTGCCTAAATCGGCGAATCTATGTGTGTGTGTGACCAATGGACCAAGCAAGGCATAAGAAGAAAATATCTGTTACCTTTTTGACACCAAATTAGCGTATGTTCCAGTAGCAAAGCACTTACAAACTGTGGCTCTATATCCCTGAGCACCCTAGCTCAAATGACGAGCTGCATAGCTAATGAATAATCATGGCAATAAAATGTCATAACGTGCAAGTAGTAAGCCTAGACCGTAACAGTGTTGGAGTATTGAGTTGACAAAAAAATGATGTGTAGCCTATTGAGAAATCATCTCAATGAAAATACAATTAGAAGCCATGACCTTAGCAATGTTTGAGTATTTGTTCAGTGTACGAAGATGTAGGAACACAATTCTCAATAGAGAGAAAATTGGAATCCATTACAACCTTACGGTTCTTCATAGGGGTATATGAGACTAAATCGAAGATTAAGGTTGTGTCATCCAAGTGGAATTTGATTCCATAGGTCACAGATACAACGAGTTTACACAATATCTTGTCTTCTCCTTACCAGGTGCACTATCACTCTCGCAAAATTGTTGAAAATCAAACCATATCTATGGAGGCAAATGAGAAAAAACCTATAAAAGATGGGCGTAAAAGTTTAGCCAGTAAATGAATTCATGGAAGAAACCTAGAAAACAAAAGCAAAACTTGTACTAGTATAAGGTAGGTGATTATTATAGAGGGAAAGACGGAAACACTACCTTACCTTTGGAATATAAGGGAGTGGCCACCGTTGTGATATTTGATAGTGGGGTGGGAATATCTATTGCTACTCTAGGAGAAATGGGGAAGATCAAATCTAAAAAATACGCACATAAAATTTCAATTAGCTGACAAGTATGTGGAGAGACCCTAGGGAATGTTGGAACAAGTGATAGTATCCTCATGAGGGATAGAATACAAACACACCTTTGTAGTGGTAGTGCAGCCATCCGAGGCGGGCAACAAGAAGAGCGGACTCTAGACACCCTTCACGACTCCTGTGCTGCACAATGAATCTAGGGCACAACATCAACACAACCAAGAAAAAATCTCTAGTCAAACCCAACTTGAAAAGGGGCACCACCTAGTTGTGATACGAACTAGGATGCAAGAGGGTGTCATCCACACCTAAGGGAGACATGCAAAACACACACAAACAAGAAAGACGTTTCTATAGAAGGAGGAGAGAAGGAGACATTGAGAGAGATGGAGAGTGAGGTTGCTCAAACAATCGTTTTGCAATTTGAGAGGTGAAAGCACACGTTTTTTCTACAATTAATTTGTCGCTAGCTCTAACCTAACCTATAATCTAGCCTAACCTATAACCTAAACCTAACCCAACTTATAACCTGAACCTAACCTATAACCTAGCCTAACCGAAGTTCGTTTGCATTTTTAGAAGTACACGAGTCATCTTCAAAGTCCGTTTGCATTTTTTTAACTATTAATTTGTCGCTAGATCTAACCTAACCTTTACTATTAATTTGTCGCTAGCTCTAACCTTTAATCTTACCTAACCTATAACCTAAACCTAACCTAGCCTAATATAAAAACAACACAATGGTGAGGCGTTTGGCAAAACAGCAAGCCATAAAGCTTGCCCACAATGTATATGCGATGTCGCCAAGCTCTATGGCTTGCCAGTTTGACAAACGGCCACCATTGAGTTGTTTTTTGGGTTGTGAAGCGATTTTAGGACCCGAAAACTTCCTGCAGACATATAGACAACACAATGGCGAGCCGTTGGCAATATGGCAAGGCATAGATCTTGCCCACAATGCATATGCCTTGTGGGAGAGATTTATGGATTTTCGTTGTCAGGGGATATGTGTTCGCTATGTGAGTCGGGCAAGCATTGGGCCTCTGGCTGTGAGAGGTGTGAAAGAGAGAGAACAAGAGACACTGACAACGCTGGCAATCACCGCAATCATCAATTAATTGAATATTGCTTTGAGTATAACTTAGTCATTAGCCAAGGCGGGCTGTTAACAACATCGTTACTTGGATCATCTGCTTACTAGGAGTTTAAGCTCTTGTTTATAGGATTAACCGGGCCGTTAACGACACCAGACTTAACAAAATGCTAATTCAATCTCTAACAGAGGACTATGATGGAAGTTTTTCTTTGCCATTTTATCTGCTTAAAATACCTCATGGATTCTGTAAGATTCAATTCACTTCACTACCTCGATCATCAAGCTTTGAATATTGTCAAATATTGTGCAGCTTCTTACTCTATTTTCTTTACACTCACTTGCTTGCCGTTCTCCTGCTCTTGAACTCTTGCTTCTTTAGGTTGAGTCACTTGCTTATACACGAGAGAGAGAGAGAGACTACCTTCTCCTCCTTCGACTTCTCAAGCGTATCCGAGAACGAGAGAAAGTGGATTCTTCCTTAGTTCCGAGAGCAAGAGAGAAAACTCCCCTTACCGCTTTCGTACGTCATCTCCTTATTCGTGATACCTTACTCACCTTTCCTTCTTTATGCCTCGGTTGGAGAACGAGAGAGAAATCTTTCTTCAATGCTTGCCTCTTGTGCGGACCCTTTGCTTTGCCTCCCGTTCTTGAGAGAGAGAAAAAAGAAAGAAGATTTGCCTTGTCCACGTTATCTCATCATTATCTCCTTGGTTCCTCTCCCCTCTCCTCGTTTTGCTTGCAATTCCTTGGTTTTCAAGATTTCTTGGCTCCCCCTTCTTTTCTCTTGTTGGCTTCCAATACTTCATGCAAAAGGCGTCCCCCCTATTAATAGCTTTCCCCTTGTTGGAATTAGGGTTGCAGAGAAAGGCACACAGGTTGAAGAAGACGAAGGAAGCTCAAGGCACACAATAGAGAGTGTGTTACTTAGTATGCAATGGAAAGATAGATAGCCCTAGAGTGATGGGTGTATATACAACGCTCGGGGGAAAAAACCTCCTAAAGAGGGAAAAAATGCCCCGGCGGTCCTAATGTGTTCATACACATCACTACCACATGTATATTGTTGGCATTAGGGTTGCAGAGAAATGCACACAGCTTGGACAAGATGAAGGAAGCTCAAGGCACACAATAGAGAGTGTGTTACTTAGTATGCAATGGAAAGATAGATAGCCCTAGAGTGATGGGCGTATATACAATGCTCGAGGGAAAAAACCTCCTAAAGAGGGAAAAAATGCCCCTGCGGTCCTAATGTGTTCACACACATCACTACCGCATGTAAATGGTAACAAATCCCCCCTAGAGTGACGCGGTGAACAAGAGCTGGCACATGAGTAAAGGGAAGTGCCATGCCCTGAGGACATGATTAGTCCACAAAGGGGAGTAAGCCCAAAGCTTTGCGGAAAGCTTCAAGCTTCTCCCGAGACAATGCCTTTGTGAAAAGATCTGCAAGGTTGGTCTGTGTTGGCACATAAGCCAAGCTGATCTCTCCTGCTGAGAGCCTCTCCCTGACATAGTGGTAATGCACCTCAATGTGCTTTGTGTGAGTATGAAAAACTAGGTTCCTTGCAACTGCCAATGCGCTCTGACTGTCAGTGTAGATAGTGTTGGCAGTGTCCTGTCCAACACCCAAATCAACCATAAGGCATCTGAGACATACACACTCAACCGTAGCTGTGAAGAGTGTCCTGTACTCAGCCTTACAATTCGAAGTGGCCACAGTAGGTTGCTTCTTGCTCAACCATGATATACATGAACTGCCAAACATGAAACAAGAACCACTTGTGGACACTCGCGTGTCAAAACATCCAGCCCAATCTGAGTCCGAAAAAGCATGTAAGTCTGGCGGCAATGATCCCCCCTTGGGATAAAACAAGCCAAGATGTAAAGTGCTAGTAAGGTAGCAGAAAATCCTCTTGACAGCCTGCCAATGCTTAGACCTTGGGCTATGCATAAATTTGCTGACCTGTGAGAATACAAACTGAATATCTGGCCTCGTGTTGCATACATAAATGAGGTAGCCAACAACATTTTGCTAAAGAGTGAGATCAAGAGGATCGTCAGCATCATGTAGACTCAACTTCAAACCTTTTTCCATGATGGTAACCATTATTCTGTCATCATACTACACAACTTGGTACCATACATGGGTGCTTGATGCCATTGCTACTAGGGTTTCCACAACTTCAAATCGAGAAATGAAGACAAACAGATGAAATTTTTTTTGATCCCCAAGGCTAGATAGCCTCCACAATTGGCATCTCCAAGAAGTTCATTTGAGCCCTCGCCATAAACTAGGTGACTCGAGATCTAAGAATCACCTTCCACCTTGCCTATAGGTGGCCCCTTTTCTGCAAGTTCTCTTCCACAAGACCCCTTTCTTGACAATATTGACCCCTATCATCTATGGAAGAATCTAGATGTAGGCAAAGAGGTACCTATAGCAAGTACCTATAGGTGCTAGGAAACTAGACCTACTTGGTGGAGCATTTGAAAGGTCCACAATACTTGGGGGACATGGTACTTCTCCACTCTTCAGTTGTTCCAAAGATACTTGAATGTACGGAAAAACTTACATAGCAATGTCTCTATGTAACTTTTCTGACACAAGGAAATACCACCATCACACTGCTTAAACTGTATACCCAAGTAATGATGCAACAGCCCCAAATATTTTATCTTGAAAGTAGCATTGAAATCAGCCTTAAATTCAGCGATATGTCTCTCATTTGGTCCAGTGATCAGCAAATCATCGACATAAAGAACCACAATGAGAAGTACATCATCCTCACGCTTTACATACAATGTGCTTTCTGTTGGACTGTTACGAAAGCCTTGCTTAACCAAATGAGTGTCAACTTTCTCATACCAAGCACGAGGAGATTGGTTCAACCCATATAAAAGCCTTGTTACATCTGCACACTTTGTCCTCTTGTCCTTTTATGACAAAACCGCGAGGCTGCGTCACATAAACTTCCTAAAATATGTCACCATTCAAGAAAGAAGTAACGATGTCTGATTGATGTACATCCCAACCAAAATGAGCTACCAATGCACATAGAAAACGCACAGTAGTCATACGACAAGTGGGAGAAAAAGTCTCTTCATAATCTATGACTTTTTGTTGTGCATAACCCTTTGCAACAAGTCGAGCCTTATGGCGATTGATCTCACCATCTAGCTTGCGTTTCAACTTGTAAACCCACTTCGTACCAATGACCTTTTTTCCAGGAGGCAAATCACATAAAGTCCATGTGTCATTTTCTATAAGTTCATCATATTCTGATTGCATGGCAGCCATCCAATTTTTTGAATTCTGTGCTTCATCAAAAGACAGAGGCTCCTCAACATCATGTAAGCTAGACACAACCAAAGCATAACAATCTGATGCATAAGATGCATGGCGAGAGCATGAACGAGTATGACTAGACAAAGGTGCATCCAATTTACTTTCACGCAAAGTGTCCACCAGCCATTTTGGCATACCTCTAGCCTGCTCATTTTCAGCCCTTTCCTCATCAAGTACATCATGTACATCTGCATTAGTAATAGGCTGATCTGTAACATTTTTAGAAACCCCCATAGGCTGTACATTTGCCTCATTAGAACTTACATTCGTATTTCCACCACTGAAAAGAGGTAACAAAGTGTCATAAATGTCCTGTGAGCTTACATTACTGTCTCTAGTACATGATAGCAAGGACTGAACAGAATCTTCCACAAACACTACATCCCGTGAAACCAGAATACGCTTTGTTTGCGGATGATATAACCTGTAACCTTTGCTTTCAGCACTATAGCCAACAAAAATACATTTGATAGCCTTATGATCCAATTTTCTACGCTGTATTTGTGGCACCAAAGCATATGCCAAACAACCAGAAACACGCATGTGCTCAATAGAAGGCTTTCTATCATGCCATGCTTCATATGGAGTAATAGACTACAAATGTTTCGTAGGACACTTGTTAAGTACATAAGTGGCACACATGATGGACTCAAGCCAAAAAGAATGCAGCAAAGCTTGACTTTTGACCATTCATTGTGCCGTTTCCGTCAGTGACATGTTTTTCCTCTCAGCAACACCATTTTTCTGAGGTGTATAGGGCACTATACATTGGTGTTTTATCCCACGACTAGCCACAAATGCATTAAATTCATGAGACATATACTCCCCCCCTCGATCAGAACGGAGGGTGCCCATAGTACATTTTGAGACATTTTCAGCCATAGCCAAAAATTGTTTGAAGCACATAAAAACTTTCGACTTCGCTTTAAGTGGAAATATGCATTCATGCTTGGAGTAATCATCAATGAAAGTCACGAAGTAAAGGTAATTGCCCAAGGATGGAGTTTGCATGGGCCCACAAACATCACTATGCACAAGCTGTAACCTGCATGTTGCCCGAACTGAACCATCCTTTGGAAACTTAGAACAGTATATCGTACCCAAAATAAAGCCTTCACAAACATGTTTGACATGTGCTTCAAGAGGTGGCAAAGAAGCAACCATATCAGATTTCTGCAAACGCAGCAAACTGACAAAACTCAGATGACCCAAACGTGCATGCCAACGTTTTGCATCTGAAATAGCCCTTGAATCTGCAACAACATTTGCAAAATTTTGTCCACACTTGTCATACAAAGTGAGCTTAGACAGCCCACGGCACAAAAGGCCAGATGCAACAATTTCATCACCAAAACTGAGATCATGAACTGTACATCTGTCATCCATAAATTTGACTACAAGTCCAAGTCTAGAAAGTGCGGATACAGACAAGAGATTCTTCTTGATCCCAGGTACATAAAGTGCATCAACAAGTGTGAAGGAACTTCCATTTGTAGCAGTAAGCACAATCTTTCCAAATCCCTGAACCGGATAAGAGGCATTGTTGGCACAAGTGATAGAATTCCCATGAGGGATAGACGCGACAAAGGTGAACAATTCACGATGTGAAGTAATGTGCTTTGTTGCACCAATCTTGAAATACCACACATCTGTCATCTTGCACCCCCTCTAAATATGCGTCTCCATAATCATAATCATAAGCTTTGTCTGGGTTTAAATCAAATGCATATGGATCAGCATCAAATACATCTGCATCATCACCAGTGTCCTGAAATGTAGCCATAGACATAAAACCCTCTTGCATAGCATTAGCCAAAACAATTGCTTTTCCATGTAATGTTGCATAAGCATTCTCTTCATGGTCTACACCCAAAGAGAACTCCAAATGGGCATCTACATCACATATTGACTCTGACAAACATGTTGCTTGATCACTGTTAGCGGCTATGCTTGCATGCATAGCATGCACTGGCTCTGAGAAACCTGTTTCCTTATTTATGTCACTTTGAGAGGATATGACTACATCCACAAAGTCACATTTTCTTTGAAATAAAGAAGTCAATCCCAATCGAGCATAAACTGTATCCACTATGAAATCATCATCTGCATGCAACAATGATTTGTCTTCTAGAAGACATGCATCGATAACAGCTCCTAGCTTTGATCGTACTTGTCTTGGAATATCTACGTAGTTTGGTAGACTTGAACTCTGTTCTTGATAGCATTTATACTACTCATAACTTACCTATACCATAGCTTCTTTGAAATACTCCCAGTTTATAATACATAGGGTAACTGAACCTGGGATCCTCCTCCCTACCGCCCCTTATATAGGCTAGCTCCTAGCACTTGCCCTAAGCGGATCCCCAGTCCGCACTGGTCCAGCCAGCCCTTGGCCTAGGTCCTTGACCCCCTAGGTTGGGCCTTGCCCCGTAGGACCCTTGTCCTGACATTACTCCCCCCTTAAGGAAGAGTTTTCGTCCTCGAAAACATAAGTAGTAATATCTTCTTAAGAATATTGATGTTCGCTTTATTGACGTTCCATAAGTGATCCAGTTGTCTGTATGACCGATAATTGGTGCAGTAAGGAGGTTCAATGAAACCAAGAGAAATATCTTGATTTTCAACATTGTTGTCCGTTTGCAACCACTTGGGCTTAAATGGTAACTCCATTTATAACTCACTTGAGTGCTGTAAAGGAGTAACCACAACTAAGAGTTGTCCAAAAGGCATAACTAGTTTTTAGATCTTCTGAAGGTACTGGAATAATGCAAGGAAACCTTGGCATAACTTTCCATGCAGTTGTGAGCCAGATTTTCTACTCGCCTAAGTATCTTGAAAAGTCCGTAGATAGGGAATGTCCTTGTGTTGCATTTCTGAATAGTTTGGAACACAAAGAACTACATGTTCATCCCTAATGAAGGTTACTTGCCAACATAATTTGTCATCACACCTGGTAAGTCCTTGACGTATGAAAGTATTGACACAATCTCCAACCCCACCACAAGAGGTGTTCAAAGTCGAAAATCATACTTAAGAAAATTCTAGAATAGGGAGAAAATCATCTATTCAGAAATGCGTTGTGCTAACGTATGCTCTTAGCATATCATTTAGCACAAGATTACTCTTTGTAATCTGCCTATCCCCTTGGATAACTGACAGTACTGAGGTGTGTTTTCCTCACGGTTTACAGACAGTCGTCCCAGATGACTGGTAAACGGGGAATCACAATAGTGTTTAACATTGGTGAGGAATCAACAATGTCCAAAATAACCATAGTGGGTAACTTGAAAAAATCCACAAACGCCCAAACCGAGCCATGACCTCTATTGGTGATTAGTAGACCCAAAAGTAATCTCATAGAGAGTGCACATAGAGTGAAAAATGCTGCGTAAGCCACAACCTGAGGAATATGCATGCCGTTCCAAATCAGCCTTTGCTAAACACTAGGGCCCATAACACCTAGTGTGCATGCATTTAGCAAAAACCAACCCAAACTTGTATATTCGTAATGATCCTTGCCAATAACTATGGCAAAATATGATGCGCCTAGCACGCATGTAAATAGTTCTGAAAAGAACTAAATACTTTTAGTTGCAATCTTTTGCAATCCTTGTTGAAACGTCTGAATCACAGTAGAAGGTGAAACATTGATCACTTCTAGGTACAGACAATGAAACTTTTTCATTAACAACTTATAGACTTGCTATATGTATAAACAACCATATGTAATGTTGTTTAGCAGTACTTGTACCTTAGCAAGTCCTTCTAAGTATCCGACAATTTTTTGCCACGAAATTGCTCCTGATACGTCATGCTAAAAATGGTCTACGAAAATAGATGTGACCAGCACCTAGGGACTTTGTCGTGACACATAATTGAAATAATGGCGCCAGTGTCAGTCCAGAGACTCATATTTTCCACATGTGGAATATGTCTCATGTAAGGATGTGTAAAAAAGAACATCCTTGAAGTACAAGATGTAGTTGTGTGTGGAGGTAACTGTAATACTCTACGACAAGAGTGAGAGGGACCCTCATTATCTTGCTCCACACTAGCTAAACCGAACTCCTTGAGTTCCAAGACCATATTGTATCCCATGTGACAACATGTGCCAAACTGAACCCTACAAGCAGGTTCGTAGCAGCATAAGGCAGAAAGATAGATTGGACACTTGGCCCAAAATACTTTGTGCCTACATGCCCTTGGCATGGCTCTGTGACATTCAAGCGTACTTAAACGTCTTGAAAAACCAAGCAAAGCATACTAAAAATGGAATAACACCAAATCAATAGATGCGTACCTGGAGATTTGAACATAATGTACACTTAGCTGTATTCAAATGGAGAGGAGCATGTTCCCTACCTGAAAAAAACAAACAGCATTGCACTGGAAACCCTGGTTGTTGCCTATGCAATCAAAGCCCTTGGATTAGAATCTACGTAGTCAAACCCCGTGGTAAGACTATTTGTAGAAACTGCTCAACTAGCAGATCACGGTAACTAACATAGTCAACCATGTACAAAATGATTGGCCTCAACTTGAAAAGTGCCTCCGTCCGCTACCGCGTGTGGTAGATTGCGAAATTATTTCCTTGAAATTATAAATGGGAGAGATCAATTGTGATCCTCAATGCATATCAAGCTGTGATCCTTAATTTTTATGGGGTGATGTAACAATCACCCGCCGGGTCTTACCCCAAAAAAGTATGTCCATAGACACACCATAGTGCTATAGTTAGAGCAAGAAATCCAAAGAAGTCAAATGTCTAGCACGTATTAATAGCCATGCTATCTCAAGTGTGTGCTGCCTCAAGACTCCATGGTATAGATCAGCTGATGTAAGTGCAAGAGTATCCAAAACTCAACTTGAGCATCGCACTAGAAACATATAGTGCAAAAATGACACCCTAAACATTTGTAATGACAAGACTCTTGCTTGTCCATTAACGTCGATGTGTACTTCCTTGGGTATATCTTGAAAACAATCACCCAAAGAATGCCAATAGTTGGGTCTTACCCTTTTCCTGACATCGGCTCTTAGCTTGTTTGGCTCATAGCCCTTAT
Source organism: Adiantum capillus-veneris (assembly GCF_014529385.1). Lineage (NCBI taxonomy): Eukaryota > Viridiplantae > Streptophyta > Polypodiopsida > Polypodiales > Pteridaceae > Adiantum > Adiantum capillus-veneris. Next base: position 61,643,678 of record NC_140942.1, on the reverse strand, counting down.
GAAAAATAGTGTTCAATCGACGAACCGATGAAGACTAATTTGAGTAGCATCTTAGCCATGTGCTAACTGTGAGGTGAGCACCTTGGCTCAAGCTGACTGACGAGCAGAATATGTAGCAAAAGCTTCTTAGAAGAGTTTCGTTATTCTTGAAAGAAATAAGAAAAAGAGAGAAAAGAAGAGCATGCTGGGATGAGGAACTTTCCTTAAATTTGTAGAGTGTGTGCCCAGAATGTGTGCTCTTAGACATCTTATGCCTGAATTGTAGCTTATCCTATAAGCATTCCACAATCTGTCTGTATGACGCTCTCATCGAGAGAGGCAACAGAAAACACAAGTTGAATCTTGACCATCTACCATGTAGGGTCGTGACTGTATGGGGATGACTTGAAAGGGGCACCTTTCCGATGAATTGAGATGAAATTGTAGGTTCCTTTTAGTATTGTTGAGTGTTGATAGCAACCAACAATCATATTAAACAATCCCTTTGTTTAATGTGTCCGTGATAGAGTTGCAAGTGTGATAGAGGAAGTGTAATCTCTGAAGCGGTGGAATTCATGACACCTGGTTAGTATGCCTTACATACCGTTTTTGAAGCCCTTGACAAGAGTGATGGCCTCAAACGTGAGAGCCAAAACCATAAGTGCCTTGCACAATTTAAACTGGTAGGGATTTGGTCAGCTGATATTCCCTAATTTGCCCATGCCCTTGATTCCAAATCAATGGGCAGTATCTTGGCACAAGGAAGAAGCCCTGCTTCATATAAAGATGTTGGTGTTGAGAGCCAGCGGACATGGCCGTAGATATCATGACAAAAATTATTGACCGTGTCGAGCAAGTTCAATTGAAATTAACCAGTACTATGTGGTAAGCATCCTCCGTCAGCATATAGAAACCGTTACAAGGAGTCGGCAACAATTCCAGTAAGAGGTCATGCATGTCTCCTTGAGATATTAACAAATACTCCCTTGCCATGTATGCGACAAAATTTGAATGCTTATGTGAACGGTCAGAGGCCGTGCCTGTGCTTGGAGTGGGGAAAGTGCATCACCTTTGAGAGGTGATACGTGAGCAATAAACAAATATCATCTGCATATGTGATTAAGTACTCTTGCCGAGGAATCTTTTCCTTGTAAGAATCGAAGGAGTTGCAATCAAGAAGAAAACCGAGAAATTATTTTCCAGATCCTACTCAATGGATGCTCTACTTCCTGGTGCAAAGGGCCTTTCCCAATTTGCAACCCCAAATTCAGAGGTAGAAAAAGAAGGACACTTGTTAGTCTTCCTGAAATGTAATAAACAGTTAGCCGTGTCGATTAGTTTTACACTCGTCATCAAATTGAGCAATAGGCCATGCTTATTTCCAAGAAATCTGCCATGCCTTTGCATCAATTGTAGCATCAAAATTGTAACCGCAAATAAGTGTGTGTTGTCCAGGTACTTTAGAGAAGCCGTGCTTCTAACCGACATGATCTGTACACAAGCTGTGCTTGATTTGGGTGTACAACTAATCATTGGGCCCTTGCCAACGATGGATGGAACAAAATTTGAATGCGTATGAAATTGTCAAAGACATGCTTGTGCCTGGAGTGCCAAAATCAATCACACGTTTGCCGCATGCAAGAGCTATACGGCATGTTTGAAAACTTGATCAAACTCAAACAAAAACTAATGCATACCTCATCCTTGAATGAACTTGCCATGTTGGCCCATGTCCTTAACTTCTCATCGCATGCTAAGTGGCTTCAATTTTCCCTCGATGATGCTCGTTCTCGTTGAGATTGAATCACCATAGTTTTGCATGGTATGCAAGCTTGCTTGCATGAAAGTCATCTTGCCTCTTTTGATCTCTTGTTCCACCGGTACGCCAAAGCCAATTCGAAGGTGCATGTCGACCTCCTATCCATGCTCAAGAGTACCCAAGTTCAAAATCCGGTTGACACAATGGTGTCACCTTCTATTTCATTCCTGAATTCTAGCATGTAGGTTCTGCTGCTAGGGCGTCTTCAGGTAACTCGGGAGGCCATCGACCTCGGTTCTCCAGGTTGGGCGAAGCTAAAAGGTCAAACGCTGAAGGGGTGTGTGCCCGGGGTGGGCATGCCCCCTTCACTATGTTAATTTTCAAATGGCCCCCCCTTGGGCGGCCGCATGTGAAAGAAAAAAGAAAAAAAAACGTAAACCCTGTGTTGCCATGGCGGCTGCCTGCATGCGTCGATGAAGAAGGGGAGAGGCCCGTCGCTACAGACCCAACCAGGGTGAGCCACCGTGTCGAAAAAGACTCCATGGCATATGGAAAACAGAATAAGAGAGAGAACTCCTGATTTGGTAACGGTCGTAGCCACCCCTTCCTCGACTAAGCCCCCCTTCCCGCGAGCTTCCATGTTGACCTTGTTCGGCTTTGCAAGGGCCGTTTCCTGCGGCCGGGAGAGACAAAGAGATAGAGAGAGGAAGAGACCTTGCAACCACGACCCTACCTTGCCATGAAAGTCCGTGCAACCACGTCCCCTCCATAGCTCGCTCTGCCCTGAGCTCTTATACCAATATAAGACCTAGGGTAACTGAACCTGGGATCCTCCTCCCTACCATCCATTATAAAGGCTAGATCCTAGCACTTGCCCTAAGCGGAGCAAGCCCTAGGCCTAGGTCCCTAACCCCCCTAGGTTGGGCCTTGCCCCGTAGGACCCTTGTCCTAACACAGTTGCCGCTGCAGGCTCTGGTAACCTCCAGAACCTGCTCCTTCACATCTGAACTCACTAACTGCTCAAAAGATTTGATCATGAACTCTTCTCATATCCCTCTTACCTTGGTGTCCAGCTCATAGCACTCTAGGTAGCCCTCTGGATCGTATCCATCAAAGAGTTGTCTCTCGTCGTGTACTGCATCCAAAGCTTCATCCATTTGATTATTCTTCTTTATGGTCTCTATTTCAAGCAGAGATCCTTGAACCAATTGAAGCATCTTTGAAAAATCTGGAACTGTTGACTTATCATCAAAACCGTTCGCACTTAATTTTACAATCATCTTCATCATCTGCTCTAAATTCTCCATCTTTACCTCCCATCCTGGCTCCTTTTGCACCAGGTTCACCAAGGATGTCGGGGGATATGTGTTCGCTATGTGAGCCGCACAGGCACTGGGGGCAGGCACAGGGCCTTTGCCTGTGGGAGATGTGAAAGAGAGAGAACAAGAGACACAGAGAGCACTGACAATCACCGCAATCATCCATTAATTGAATATTACTTTGAGTATAACTTAGTCCTTAGCGAAGGCGGGCTCTTAACAGCACCATCACTTGGATCATCTGCTTACTAGGAGTTTAAGCTCACGTTTATAAGATTAATTGGGCTGTTAACCACACGAGACTTAACAAAATGCTAATTCAATCTCTAACAGATGATTGTGATGGAAATTTTCCTTTGTCGTTTTATCTGCTTCAAATACCTCACGGATTCTGCAAGCTTCAATTCACTTCACTACCTCCATCATCAAGCTTTGATTATTGTCAAATATTGTGCAGCTTCTTAATCTATTTTCTTTACACTCACTTGATTGTTGTTCTCCTGCTCTTGACCTCTTGCTTCTTTAGTTTGACTCACTTTCTTATGCATGAGAGAGAGACTGCCTTCTCCTCCTTTACTTCTCAAGCTTATCCAAGAATGAGATAAAGTGGCTTCTTCCTTATTTCTGAGAGTAAGAGAGAGAACTCCCCTTACCGCTTCCGTACGTCAGCTCCTTATTCGTAACACCTTACTCCCCTTTTCTTCTTTATGCCTATGTTGGAGAAGGAGAGAGAGATCTTTCTTCGATGCTTGCCTCTTGTGCCGACCCTTTGCTTTGCCTCCCCTTCTCGAGAGAGAGAAAAAAAAAGAAGCTTTTCCTTGTCCTTGTTATCTCCTCGCTATCTCCTTGGTTCCTCTCCCCTCTTGCTCGTTTTTCTTGCAATAGCTCCTTGGTTTTCAAGCTTTCTTGGCTCCCCCTTCTTTTCTCTTGTTGGCTTCCAATACTTCATGCAAAAGGCGTCCCCCCTATTAATAGCTTGTCCCTCCCTTAGCAACAACGGCGCCGTCGTTGCTATTGATGTGGCAATCACCAAATCTTGCTGAAATCTACCCGGACCAGTGATGAAAACACTGACGGGAGCAAAGCGAACCCCGAACCCTGACGGCCTCCAAAAACACCGGGGACCGAATGGCGTGCCTCGAGCCTGTCATGGTAAAGCAAACAGGGGGCACCACCTAGCTTCAACAGCTAGGACGCAAACAACACACCACCATAACAAAGTTTTCATCCAAGAGAGATGGATGCTTGGGAGCAATGATGAAGAGGAAAGGGAATGAGATCAAGTGAGAGAGAGAGAGAGTGCGGGAGGGGGTATAGCGGCTTAGTACTTAGGCACCACAAAAGGATGGCGAATCCGCACACCCTTCACACATACACAAGCTCACTCCAAACACAAGACTAGGTGGCGATTCCGCACACCTCACATGGGCAAAACATTGCAAGAAAACATACTCACAAAACCTCAAGATTTATTTAGAGAATAAGGCGATGAAATGGGGAGCATAGGGTAGGGGAATGAGAAGGGAGAGCGTGGTAGAGCACATGGCAGATAGGTGGGAGTTGATGGCGAAGACTCGCACGAGGGTTACGGCCATCATCCTTCATTTAGTTTCCCTTCATATTCCATAGCCCAAGGATGTAGAGATCATGCTTAAGACGAGCATGGTGATTGCGGTGATGGTGATGGTGTGGGTGTGTGTGTGTGCACTAGGCACACACAGTGGATAGTGTACTCTTTGGTGATGGTGTGTGTCCTTAGTGTGATGGTGACCCCTCTTTATATAGGGGAATAGGGGGGAGAAATTCTAGAATTTAGAAATGAAGAAATCATTATCTACATAGGCCATGTGACTGTGGGCCCAACTTGTTCTGCTGTGTATATATGTGCCAGAACAGCAGTCTCATGAGAGAGAGACTAAGAGAGAGAGATGGGTTGATGAAAAAAAGTGAGAGGTGACATGGAGAATAAAGTAATTACAAGAGGGGAGAGAGGGGAGTGTGTTCAGAGGTCAATCTGTGTGCAGATGTGTGTGAACACAAGAAAAATTAGGTAACCACCGGGTGGGGATGGGTCTGTGGGCACCTTTTTCAGTGAAATTGAGTGTGTGTGTGAGTGTGGGGGAGGTTATTTAGCTACAAGACAAGAGACATGGCGCCCTTTAGAGAGAGAGGGGGGTATTTGGGTCATGGGATATGATAGGAGAGAGAAAGAGGGGGTGGGGTATACTATTTTGGAAGATAGGGTAAGTTGCATGTGAGTCAGGGTGCATTATTGGTGAGTTATAATGCATTATTGGTGAGAGGTGGGGTAGCTTGAGGGGAGAGAGAAAGAAGAAAGGACAAGGGGAAGAGAGAGGGGGTTGACCTTTTGAGTGGAGGAGAGGAAAAGGGACACCCGGCGGGGCAACAATGAAGAAAAAGGAGGCAAGGTGGGGATGGGCTACCCCGCAGGCATGAGGTGGCCTATTTTACCTTTCTTATATATTTACATAATCATACTTTATTTTTTTTCTTACTTTTTCCAATGCCTTTTATCACTCCCTCCCTAAGAGGGGGTTTTCATGGGGTGGAGAAGAGAGAAGAGGGGTATGGGAGCTTGGCTTGTGAAAAGCCCCAATCATTAGCCCTCCTCTTTTGGCTAGAGGCATTCATGTCTCTAGCTCATCTGTTTGATCATTATCGTCGGAGGTGGCGGCTGATGGTGTGTCCTCATCTGGAATGTCAATTGGTGGAGCCTGGTCAAATCGAAGAAAATAAGGTTTAAGTCGCCAACCATTTACCCTGGTTTTATGAAGTTTTCTATCAGCCTCCATAAGCTGGTAGCTTCCATTGGCATACTTTTTCCTGATGATGAAAGGTTCTTCCCATTGGATCAGGAGTTTCTTATCCTTGCGTGTGTCGAAGCGATTATTGTAGCGGAGCACCAACATTCCTTTCTTCAATTCTTTTTTCCGGAGATGCTTGTTAAAGCTAAGCCGTCTATGCTTTGCTTGTGCTGCATAATAATATATTGCTTCTTCTCTGTCCAGCTACAGTCTTTCCAAGTTGATGATGTGATCTCTCAAATGCATGTCGGGTTGTTGAAGTTGGCTTGTCATTCTTCTGAGACTTTGTAGTTGCACTTCAATGGGCAAGATTGCTTCCTTACCAAATACTAGATGATACGGTGTGAATCCCAAGGATGTACGAAATGAAGTTTTGTAGGCCCATAAAGCTGGTAGTAGATACTTATCCCAGTCTCCGGGATGATTGTTTACCTGCTTGGTAATAATTTTAGAAACCATTCCATTTACCTTTTCAACTAGGCCATTACATTGAGGGTAATATGGTGAAGAATGCCTCCTTGTAATGCCCAGTTTTTGCATTAATTCTCCTACCAAGTCTGCTCTGAAACCTGGCCCTCTATCAGAGATGATCTCTAAAGGTGTGCCAAACCTATAGCATATGTGCTCGTAGATAAATTTAGCTACCTCTACCGCTGTGATTCTAGTGGTGGCTGTAGCCTCTGCCCATCTAGTCATGTAGTCGACCCCCATGATAATGTAGAATTTTCTTGAGTTGGCCCTAGGTAATGGCCCAATGGCATCGATACCCCATTTTTCAAATGGGCCATATGAGAGAATAGGTGTCTGTGGTTCGGGCATAAGTGACCTAGTGCCGGCCTTTTGACACAACTTACACGTTTTGCACCAATGATGTACATCACGGTTGAGGCTAGGCCATATGAAGCCTGCCTGCAAGATTTTCCTACTTGTTATGTCTAGGGAAAAGTGACCACCACAAACCCTTTCGTGACAGCTAGCAATTACTCCCCTGATTTCATGAGAGAGAGGGACCTTCCTGAGTATTTGGTCCTTACCCTTACAGTACAAACCATCATTGATGAGTCGATGCCTTGTGGCCTTCCGCGTCAGCCATTGCTTCTGTCCCTTTGTTAAATCTGATATGCATTCCCCTGTTTCCAAAAAATGCATGGTGTCAGGCAAGGCATCACTGCCTTGAAATAGAGGGAGCTTTAGTTTTATTGCTCCAACCACCACTTCCTGTAGTCTTTCACTTGCTAGGGCATCTGCTTCTTGGTTTTGAGCCCTTGGGATATGGTGTATTTGAACTTCTTCAAACTTACCCAACAAGGTTTTTACACCACTTAAGTGAGTCCTTAAACTAGGATTCTTGCATGTCCATGCTCCATTTACTTGCCTTACCATAAGTAGAGCATCCCCAAATACATGAAGGCATTGTACACCTTGCGAGACGCACCATTGTAGACCCTTGGTTAGTGCTGCATACTCAGATTCATTGTTAGAATGTGAATCTAACAATTGGCCCAACGAAAATACCTTTGTCCCTTTGTCATCAAAGACCACTATGCCTGCAACAGATTTGTCGGACGCTCTCTTGTAGGCTCCATCAAAGTAGAGAGAGTATGCTCCTTCTACCATCGGTGGTACTGGAGGTAATCGGACTTCTCCTTCCTTTCAAAGACTTGGTAGGTCATGATTCCCCCCAAACTTGCCCTTGTCATGCTTTCTACCTGTACCGTGTAGTCAAATTCTTGCAGACGAACTAGCCATTTAGTAATTCTAGCAGACACATCCATGTGTTGTACAACATAGGGAAATATTTCATCCGCGGTTAGAATCACAATTTGCTTAGGCAGCAAATATGACCTAAACTTTGTAGTTGCAAATCTAAGAGCTAGGACTAAGTGTTCCACATGGGTGAAACCTTTCTCTCCTGCTGTCATCATTCGACTAGAGAAGTAGATTGGCCTCATGAAAGATGTCGTCGTATCTTTTTGGAGTAGCACAACCCCCAATGAGTCATCACCAACACTTGAGGTGACATATAATTTTTCATCCCACTTAGGTGGTGAGATAGTTGGCAGAGTGGCTAAGACCTCCTTTACCTTGTTGTAGTGATGTTCGCTTTCCTCGTCCCAAGTGAAAGTTGATCTTTGAGTGAGTTGTTGCAGTGGTAGAACAAGTTGTGATAGTAGATGTATGAATCTACTTAAGTACCTCATCTTCTGTTGAAAAGAGACTAGTTGACGTGCGGTCGTTGGTGAAGGTAGGGCTATGAGTGCGGAGACCTTACTTGGGTCTGCGTTGATACCTTTTGCTGAAATTTCATGGCCTAGTAGAATGACTTTACTCTCCCCAATGTGGCATTTATCCACATTTAATTGCCCACCTAGGCTCTGAAACCTGGTCAAACCTTCAGTTACCTTTTCTAAATGTGAAATACGGGAGCTATATATACAAAAATCATCAATGAACACTCTTATGGATGCTCCAAAGAACGGTTGAAAAACATATGTGACATATCTTTGGAATGTGGCAGGTGCATTTGTGATACCAAATGGCATAACCCTGTATGCAAAACAACCCCATGGCGTGATAAAAGTGGTTTTTAACTGATCTTCCAAGGCGAACGTATTTGAAAGTATCCAGAATAACCATCACAGACGGTATAGCATTCAAAACCCGCTACTTCATTCAGAATTTCATCCAAGAAAGGGAGAGGAAAATGGTCTCTCTTTGTAGTTGCATTTAGTGGTTTGTAGTCAACACAGACCCTCCACTTACCATTCTTTTTAGGCGTCACCACTACGGGTGACACCCATTCTGAGTTTTCTATAGGATAGATGAATCTCGCCTCCAGCAGTTTCCTTACCTCGGCCAAGAGTGCCTTTTCTTGTATGACCCCCAGTCGTCGTAGCTTTTGCACAACTGGTTTTACCCCTTCCTTCAGCTTAATATGATGTTCCACCACTGTAATGCCTGTGATTCTTTCATAGTTGTCAATGAACAGGTTAGGAAATCCCATCAACATTTGCAAAAAACTATCTTTCTCCTCAAGTGTTAATTCCGTAGACAACATACCCTTCAACCTACTTCCTCCTAGGCCAGGTGATTTGCTCTCCTCTTCATTGGGTTGCCCTTTTGGTGATGGATCACCAGTTGTGCTTACCCTTTGTGGATCCTTCATAATTATACCCATCACATCAATGGAACTGTCACTTTCGTCGGTGGATGTGGTCTCCTCCTCAGAACTGGAAGATTCGCTAGTGATTTCATGTGCCGATGTTTCAAGATTCATTTGCTTCTGCTTGCCAATCCTCATGTCGTAATATATTGTCTCCCTTGATCTCTTTCTTGACTCCTCCCTTGTTGTATTAAGTGGACAGACAAATTCTGCAGTTGGTCAGTAATATGGGCCAACATATCTTGTTGGTCATCTCTTACCCCAAGAGCCGGTGGTGGTGGTGGAATGGTGGTTGTCGTAGTTGCTGGTCGACGTGATGTTGCTGTTTCTGTTGACTCGGTTTCTTTGGCTTTCATTTGCAGCTTCTTGTCCTTAAGGCGAGCAATCTCAACGGCTAACTCGTACGTAGCCGGGAATCTACCTTTCACATTCTCCTTGAGAAGCGGCCATAAGCCATGCGTGAACCGATCTTTTTTTAGGAAATCGGGTGCAGCTTCCCCCCTTGCCAGTGACTCAACCCACCGTTCCCACAAATCCACAAATTTGGACTCATAGGTGGCATATTCTAAAAGACCCTCCTGCTTCAAGTCTCTCAACTTGTCCCACAACTTTTTTGAAGTGGTACCTCCCCCAAAGCGCCTCTTAAAAGCGGTTTTTAAGGGTTCCCAGTCATCCTTGGTTGCTTGTGGAAGTGCATTGTACCATGATCTAGCTTCTAGCTTCATGAGATGCTTAAAGATTCTAACCCGGGATTCATCCGTATCTTTGTTGCTCACTACACATGCTACTTCAAAGTCATCTAGGAAGTCTGTTACCAAATCCTCCCCCTTCTTTCCTTTAAATGTTGGAAATGCTACACTTGCCATGATTACTGAGAGAGAGCTAGAAAGACACACTGCTTAACTTGCAAAAGTTTTTTTCTTCTTTACAAGGAGGCGTGTATACCCTCTTATACTAGGACATAGATTAAAACTTCAAACGGTACATTTCCTTGTACCAAAAGTAGGACAAATGGTTGATCTGATTCCAGAACCTAAAAAAATCGCTCCCCACCTAGCATGGTGTCAATGACGTGCTGGTAGTGAGCCTTCAAATCCTGTATTACCTTGATTGAGCGTACACGTGTTGGTATGTGTGATCTGTCTTGAGGTAGGTTGTACTGATTCATGTGAAGCTTAGAGGTGCTTAGTCACTGTCCAAGCTTGTGGGAGAGGGTGGTGTTCTTTCCTGAAACAAACTCAGTAGATCCCTAGTTTCTCTAGTGAGAGTGTGAGCCAATGATTCGGTTATCTGTGCTGCAGCATTAGGTGCGACTTGAAAACTGACTGTGATAATTACCTTGGTGACTTGAGTTACCCGATTCTCAAAGTAGAATAGTGTTGCTTCTCTATTGTGTAGAGATCCTTCCATTTTGTTGTTGTGGGTTGGCTGTAGGTTGCGGACATGGTTTCAACCTTCTCCTTCTTCTTCTTGGAACTTGGCCTATGTATATCCACTGGGTTTGGCGTGTTGGTTGACTCTCCCACTGCAAATCGATTACCGTTATGCCTGGCACTCGAGCTTCGATGGAGATGCGGAGTTCGTCTAGTTGTGCTTGGAGCTCTTCTTCTTCTGTCATCCAATTAGCAAATCCTGCTAGCCATTCATCCATTCACAATAGTTTAGGGGTTTCAAAATTGTGAACTGAAGGGTTTCATGAAAAGATCCTCAGTGGGGGCACCAAATGACGGGAGCAAAGCGAACCCTGAACCCCGACGGCCTCTAAAACACCGGGAACCGAATGGCGCGCCTCGAGCCTATCATGGTAAAGCAAACAGGGGGCACCACCTAGCTTCAGCGGCTAGGATGCAAACAACACACCACCATAACAAAGTTTTCATCCAAGAGATATGGATGCTTGGGAGCAATGATGAAGAGGAAAGGGAATGAGATCAAGTGAGAGAGAGAGAGAGAGAGAGAGAGAGAGAGAGAGTGGGAGGGGTATAGCGGCTTAGTACTTAGGCACCACAAAAGGATGGCAAATCCGCACACCCTTCACACATACACAAGCTCACTCCAAACACAAGACTAGGTGGCGATTCCTCACACCTCACATGGGCAAAACATTGCAAGAAAACATACTCACAAAACCTCAAGCTTTATTTAGAGAATAAGGCGATGAAATGGGGAGCATAGGGTAGGGGAATGAGAAGGGAGAGCGTGGTAGAGCACATGGGAGATAGGTGGGAGTTGATGGCGAAGACTCGCATGAGGGTTATGGCCACCATACTTCATTTAGTTTCCCTTCATCTTCCATAGCCCAAGGGTGTAGAGGTCATGCTTAAGACGAGCATGGTGATTGCGGTGATGGTGATGGTGTGGGTGTGTGTGTGTGCACTAGGCACACACAATGCATAGTGTACTCTTTGGTGATGGTGTGTGTCCTTAGTGTGATGGTGACCCCTCTTTATATAGGGGAGGAGGGGGGAGAAATTCTAGAATTTAGAAATGAAGAAATCATTATCTACATAGGCCATGTGACTGTGGGCCCCACTTGTCTCGCTGTGTGTATATGTGCCAGAACAGCAGTCTCATGAGAGAGAGACTAAGAAAGAGAGATGGGTTGATGAAAAAAACTGAGAGGTGACATGGAGAATAAAGTAATTACAAGAGGGGAGAGAGGGGAGTGTGTTCAGAGGTGAATCTGTGTGCAGATGTGTATGAACACAAGAAAAATCAGGTAACCACTGGGTGGGGATGGGTCTGTGGGCACCTTTTTTCATTGAAACTGAGTGTGTGTGAGTGTGGGGGAGGTTATTTAGCTACAAGACAAGAGACATGGTGCCCTTTAGAGAGAGAGGGGGGTATTTGGGTCATGGGATATGATAGGAGAGAGAAAGAGGGGGTGGGGTATACTATTTTGGAAGATAGGGTAAGTTGCATGTGAGTTAGGGTGCATTATTGGTGAGTTATAATGCATTATTGGTGAGAGGTGGGGTAGCTTGAGGGGAGAGAGCAAGGAGAAAGGACAAGGGGAAGAGAGAGGAAAAGGGACACCCGGCGGGGCAGAAGTGAAGAAAAAGGAGGCAAGGTGGGGACGGGCTACCCCGCAGGCATGAGGTGGCCTATTTTATCTTTCTTATATATTTACATAATCATACTTTATTTTTTTCTTACTTTTTCCAATGCCTTTTATCACTCCCTCCCTAAGAGGGGGTTTTCCTAGGGTGGGGACGAGAGAAGAGGGGTATGGGAGCTTGGCTTGTGAAAAGCCCCAATCAACACGTACACTGGCGACCTCCTCATTTCTCGTCTCTGGATCGCGCTCATCGGTGCATCACCATAGCCTTTGCATCTCTTCTTCTTCCTCCACGCTACCGGTGCTCTCTTCTGCCCCCCATCTCCTTCTTTTTCTTTTTTGGCTTACACACCGACTAAAATTAGGGTGGCCATTAGATGAACCTTTGGGCGGCCGGCCTCCCTTTGGCTTTGTAAGGGCACCAATTTAGGCATACATGCCTACTAAGGAGTTTCTCCACACAGACAGAAAAATGAAGGCACCATATTTGGTACACATGCCGGTCAAGGCAGTGCTTAGTCTCCGAGCCGCTCTCAAAGGGCACCTCATTTATCATGCATATCAGTTGAAGCTTCCATTGCTTCGAATACCACATTTGGTATACATGCCGACTTAGGCATCACCAAGCACAACATCTTTCTTCAGCAGTCCTTGACTGACAATATCATCGTGAATTTTCTTGCCCTCTCCAGCATCTCATATAATGCCACATGCATTTAAAATGCAAGTATAGGTGATTGTTTTTGCTGGAAGGAATTTTCTTGCCACTCCATGTAAATAGCCCAAAGCTTCTTATCACAACCATGTTAGGCATTCCCCACAATCATTGCATTTCAAAACCGTGGTTGCAGGTCAAAATTCTTAAATGGCACTCCGATCAAGCGGACTGGACTAGTACGGAATTGGGCCCTGTGAATCTTTATCGCCCAATATCTTGGCGACCAGGACTCTGATCACTGATCTGAAAAGACTGACACGCTGCAAAAAGTGAGCAATTCAAGCCCATGCATTCAATTCAATTCTATCAACTCAGGTGCAGGTGCCCAATCTGGTACGGATCTTCAATCGACTTGAACTTCAAACTGCCATAACTTCCTCACCGTAGCTCCAATCGACGAGCCGTAAAGACAGGCCGGTAGAGCACTTGTAGCACTGCAGTTCTATATCATAATCTCTCATATGTGGTCACTACAAGCATATTCCTTTGTAGAATCATTAAGGCATTTATTGGTCCTTTAAAGCCGCATCTGGCATACATTAATCATTAAGCCTGGCCTGTTAACAAGCCCTGCTCACTACTCAATAAATGTGTAGGCTTCAAAGAAGATTCACTTACATTTCTTTGTTCTTTTTCTCTTCATGGCAGCGGAGCTGCACGACACCATATTCCCAAACACATTGCCATTGTGTTGTTTTTAGGATGGCAAGGCAATTTTAAAGCTTGAAAATTGCTCGCGGACAGATAGACAACACAATGGCTAGCCTTTTTGCAATAGGACAAACCATGGAGCTTGCACACAATGCATATGCATTGTGGGAAAATTCTATGGCTTGTCGTATTGCCAAACAGCTTGCCATTGTTTTGTTTTTAGGGTGTCTTACCTATTTTAGGGCTTGAAAACCGCTAGCGGACATAGAAACAACACAAAGGCAAATTGTTGGCAATTTGGCAAGCCATAGAGCTTGCCCTCAATGCATATGCGTTCTGGGCAAGCTTTATGGCTTGCCGTATTGCCAAACGGATCACCATTGTGTTGTTTTTAGGGCCACGTAGCTAGTTTAGGATTTCAAAAGTGCTTGCAGACATATAGAAAACACAACAGCGAGCCGTTTGAAAATACGTCAAGCCATAAAGCTCTAAGGCTTGCCGTATTTCCAAACAGCTCGCTATTGTGTTATTTTCAGGGCCGCTTAGCTATTTTAGGACTTGAAAACTACTCGTCGACATATAAACAACACAATGGCGAGCCGTTGGCAATACAGTAAGCCATAGAGCTTGTCAGCAATGCATATGCATTGTGGGTAAGATTAATGGCTTTCCGTATTGATGAACCGATGTTCATTGTGTTGTTTTTAATATGCGCTATGGATAAGCTGTATGGCTTGCCGTATTGCCGAACGTAGCTTAACCTAACGTAGCTTAACTTAACCTAACCTAACGTATAAGATACCCTAACCTAACATAGCTTAACTTAACCTAACCTAACATATAAGATAACCTAACCTAACCTTACGTATAAGATAACCTAACTTAACATAACCTAAACTTAACCTAAAACATAAACGAAATTTCTTCAAAACAATATTTTTTCATAAAAACGAGAACAGTTTTTTTTCATAATTCAAAATGAAATTTCACATAAAAAACCCTAATTTCTTTTAAAGCGTTCAAATTTTAAAGCATAAAATTTTCTTTTATTAATATAATTAATACAAATAAATTTAATATGTATTTAGAGGTTTGAGCACTCACATTCATCCTATTTGAGCAAGAAAAGAAGTTGTAAATGTCCTGAAACTTGGAAAAACGCACACACAAACACAAAGGTAAACCTTAAACCCTAAATCTACAAGTAGACATGAAAACAATCTCACCTTAGTGTTATGGGCTAACCCACAAGCAAGATTAACACTTTTGACAGCTTGTTTTGCACCAGGTCTGTTAGAGGTGAGGAAGGAGAGAGCTTGAGAAAAGGCGCAAGAATAAGAGAAGTGCATAGAGAAAGTCCATGGTTTTGTTTTTTGCAGGTACTGTCGGTACAAAAATCGGTATAGGCATCGAAAACCGTGCTAGAGAGAGCGTCGAAAAGAGCATGCGCGCTGACATTGGAATAGTCACCAGGACAGGCGTCGATAATTTGAAAATAATTTTTTTTAAAAAAATTTAGCTCCCTTGATACATACCTACACATATACCAACGCCCGCCACTGACGCTGGTAATGTGGCACCGGAATTTAAGTGACCTCTTGTAGTGATTATGCACTTTTCACTATACGACATCCACTCCCTCTAAACCTGCACATCCTCCAATATGTGCTATACATATCTTTTGTAGGATTAGTCTTCATTTAAATCAACATACATATCAATTTCGTCATCACTTCCAGTGAAGTCC
This sequence comes from Adiantum capillus-veneris, assembly GCF_014529385.1. Taxonomy (NCBI): domain Eukaryota; kingdom Viridiplantae; phylum Streptophyta; class Polypodiopsida; order Polypodiales; family Pteridaceae; genus Adiantum; species Adiantum capillus-veneris. The sequence goes on along the minus strand of NC_140942.1, from coordinate 61,628,459 downwards.
AGTGCATCATAGTCTTTTTCTTCATCCTTATCCATAACATATCTTTTGTAGGATTAGTCTTCATTTTAGTCAACATACATATCAATTTTGTCTCATCATTTGCAGTGAAGTCCAATGCATCATAATATCTTTCTTCATCCTCATCCATAACATGTTCTCTAAACCTTAAACCCTAAATCTACAAGTAGACATGAAAACAATCTCACCTTAAAGTTATGGGCTAACCCACAAGCAAGAGTAACACTTTTGACAGCTTGTTTCGCACCAAGTCCGTTAGAGGTGAGGAAGGAGAGAGCTTGAGAAAAGGCGCAAGAATAAGAGAAGTGCGTAGAGAAAGTCCATGGTTTTGTTTTTTGCAGGTACCGTCGGTACAAAAATCGGTATAGGCATCGAAAACCGCGCTAGAGAGAGCGTCGAAACGAGCATGCGCGCTGACATTGGAATAGTCACCGGAACAGGCGTCGATAATTTGAAAATCAATTTTTTTATAAAAAATTTAGCTCCCTTGATACATAACTACACATATACCAATGCCCGCCACTGACGCTGGTAATGTGGCACCGGAATTTAAGTCACCTCTTGTGGTGATTATGCACTTTTCACTATACGACATCCACTCCCTCTAAACCTGCACATCCTCCAATATGTGCTATACATATCTTTTGTAGGATTAGTCTTCATTTAAATCAACATACATATCAATTTCTTCATCACTTCCAGTGAAGTCCAGTGCATCATAGTCTTTTTCTTCATCCTTATCCATAACATATCTTTTGTAGGATTAGTCTTCATTTTAGTCAACATACATATCAATTTTGTCTCATCATTTCCAGTGAAGTCCAATGCATCATAATCTCTTTCTTCATCCTCATCCATAACATGTTCATCAGAGCCTTCATTTTGACATTCTTTTGAAACAAAGGGATCTGTATTGCCTCTTATTTTGAACAGCTTCATTCTTTTTCCTGCAGTAGGAATTTTCATTTCTGTGTCATCCAACTCATGCAAGGTATAAGTTGCATTCTAGTGTACAAGCTTAATGACATAAGAAACAAGCCATATTTTTGAAAGCTTTCTTATTGTTGAATGTTGTTTATCAAGACTACTGTCATACATCAACACCCAATCACCCTACTCAATAGCTCTAGATCTGACCTATGCCTTTTATCAAATTGGTCCTTATTCTTCAACGTTGCATCTTTTAATCGTGCTACTGCAATCTCAATATCTTGAGGCTTTCTTTCTAATTGTTGTATGCGCAAATCAAGAAGGTCCTCCCTACTCATTCCATCTTCCCAAGGCAATACATTCCATGTGGGAACTACATTCTCAATTGGCATTATAGGTTTTTGACCATACATCAACTCAAAAGGAATATAACCAATAACTGAGCTATGAGTCGTACGATCAGCCCATAAAGCAGAAGGCAATAGCCTAGGCTACTCTAGTAGTTTTCCTTTGAAAGTCTTAGCCAAATCTTTAACGATAGATAATACTCGTGTTTTGAATTACCATTCCATTCGGGATTGTATGTAGTAGAGAGAGCGAGTTTAATTCCCAATTTGGAGAAACATTCCTTGGCTTTGTCGGCATCCAACTCACCCCTGTTAGCTATTATTTTTGGACCATATCCATAAAGGCTAATCACATCATCTAAGAGGAACTTACATATCGCTTTTGTGATTTTTGTTCTTACCACAAGGGTTATGTGAACATGAGCCACTTTTGTGACTATAGGCAACTTTTTTGTAAATTCTTGTTCTCATAGACCACAAAGCACCCTATCAAAACCTTTCAAGGATCTTGTCTCACGGCATGTAGGGAATTGAATAAAAAAGGAAATAGATAATTTCATGTAAAATTGTTATTTTTTAAGAGCCACCTTTTAGGTACAATCAAACAAAAATCACTCAAAAGTTTTGATATCCCATATAGACCCCTTTAAAACCTTTAAAGCACATCGAAACTTTTTTGAAAAATACATGTATATATATACAATGGAAGTCTATGCATATACTATTTTTAGAAACAAAATAGTGGACTTGTTTTAGGCCTCAAAAACATTTAAGTTGTTAAAAATTGAAAAGCCAATTTTGTGGCTTCTTACTATTGTTTGAAAAATTAATTTTCTCATTTTAAACTTTTTTTGGGGTAAAACATATATAGAATTTTCCTCTATGTCATAGGACCTCAATAATATCCTATGATCAAGGTTTCTAGAAAAATAGACAATCCTAGAGCCAATTTTCTAGAATGAGGTGCCAAGCCACTATTGTAGCTCAAACACAACCTAGTGTTAAAGCATGATCTTCAACCTGGTTAGTTAAGTCTTCTCGTGCACGTACTATGTATCACATTTGCCATAATCCTAATGGCATTGTATCCAAATCTACTACCCACTTATAGTGCATAGCTAGTGGGTATGTAGGTTGCAATCCATCCCGATAACGTACATTTGAATACATTTGATAGGTTTCACAAGACTCCAAAAAATGAGATACATCCTTATACATGCATTCCCACCAATACCTCTCTTTGGTTTAAATAAAAGTTGCCCATACTGTCAGGACAACAGAGCTCGGGGGAGAGCGGAGCTCAAGGGGAGGGGAGCCATGGAGGATGGGGGAGGGGCATGGAAGGCATCATTCATTGAGTCTCTCTCTCTCTCTCTCTCTCTCTCTCTCTCTCTCTCTCTCTCTCTCTCTCTCTCTCTCTCTCTCTCTCATGCCTTGAGGATGGAGGAACATGAGGGAAACGTAGCTAAACCAAGTCGTGGAAGGCGCTACATGCTGCAAAGGCACCATTTGAAGCATGCATGGAACATGCAAAGAGCCAATAGTGTTGGCCGTGAAAGCAGCTTCTTGCAAGGACAAAGAGGAGTTCGGGGTTGAGGAAGTACCGCGTGGGCAAGCACCCTTAGTCGGGGAAGGGGATGACCTGCATTTTTTTGCAAATGACAATTTCTCTCCCTATTTCGGTTCGCGTTGCCCTTTGGAGCAGAGTTCGACACTATGGTGAGCCAAGTTGAGCAACATCTCTCTCTCTCTCTCTCTCTCTCGTTTCCTCCAGTTGAAGTTGTCTCTGCTATGCTTCCATAGACCTTCAAGGTCTCTTTTCAAACCTAGGCGCTCAATTTTGGGCACTTTGGCCACCTAAAAATCCATGCAAGGGTGCATGCCCACCCCTCCAAATACATAGATGCACAGAAGCCCTCAAGCTTTTTCCAAGTTGAGCAAGCCAATGGCACTACAAGAAGCAGACATAGGTTTCAGGCCGTTCCAAGTACGACAAATTTTTTGGATTATTTGAAAATTGTGGATTGTCTATGATGAAAGATCTTAGACACTCGAGCATGATTTGAGACTCAACTTGGAGAATCGCCATGGTTGCGAGTCCTCTTGGATTCACAAGAAACTTGGTATGGATGGGTGCATGCAAGATGTTGCATTTCGGCTATGAAGACATGTTCCCTCCATTCGAAGCGGGCTTGTAAGAGTCATTTTCTGTTGTTCGACAACGCATGTGGAAAATCGAATGCATGCAAGTCATGAGCCAGTTTGGAGGCTTCAGTAAAGGAATTCAAATCATGATGTCTAGTTTGCAGATCATTTTGATATGTATCTCGCTCCTCATTCGGTCTTCACATATGACCTTTCATTTTTTGGGTTTTACAATCCATGTATGAACTATTTTTACATATTTCTATGGAGGGATCTTCAAAGCTTGATTTTTGATACAAAGGTAGAGTTGCCTAACAGTAAAGGCAAGTTCAGATAGGGCTTGTGGAAAATAAGGCAAGGATGTTGGGAATTAAGACACAAGAAAGTTTTGTGGAAAACTGAGTTTAATCGAATTTCCCAGAAGAAGTTGGCAACCACTATTGCACACCTCAAGTAGGCATTGTCTGGTAATTTTAAGCTTCCAAGCTAGGTATGAATCGGGCAAGGCCCACGGCAATAGGAAGTAGAGCATCTATTGAACCAAGTAATCGTATCTGGCAAATAATTTCTTGATTTTTTTCTTGATTGCAAGTTATTCGATTATTACGACAGCAAGGCCCGTCGTTAGCAGTTAGGCGTAAATAATGAGCTATCAACAATGCTAGCATCCGAAGTGGATCTACTAAGAAGTATCATGCAAAGCTAAGACTTCCCACGTTTGGAATATGCTAAGAGCATAAAAACATGGGGGAGACTTGCCAAGATGTCTGTAAGTTTTTACGTCACAAGAGGGTGTATACAACGATGTTCTCTAGCGTATCAGATATGCTATGGGCCAAGTTCAAGCAAGTTTTATTTCAAAAACTCAAGACAACTTGCCACAACAGGACAACCAAGTTAAATAATTTCAAGTTTTCTTTCTTTTTTACAGTTTAACTTTAAAGTTGGCAAAGATTTCCTATTGTACAAAGCAAAGTGCTTTGACAATATTTATCAGAAGCAAGGCTTTTAACGCTTGCCAAGATCCTGTCTCATTGACTTCAAATCAACGACATTGGCACACAATTATGAGCATTTGGCAACGTGCGGATATAAGCTCACAATTTACATAAGAGAACAACAAATTGTGATGTATCCATGCCTCTTAAACTCAAAAGGGCGTATCTGTACCAAGGAGTATAGATGAAGCCAACATTTGAGACAGGACGAATGTTCACAAAAACCCAATATTATGGATTTTTTGATCTAGGAAAGATCCATTTGTGAATATGATTCCAACTTCAAAGGATATTGTGTTTTATATATAGCATTGAGAAGCAATAAAAGCCTGTTCAACTGCACGCTGTCTAGTCCTGTTTTTTTTGGAAAGTGACTCTTGCAACAGTAATGTGCATAATGCATCAGACTTGACAACTTTAGGATTTCCTTGGGTCATTAGTCTCCAAGTACTAGCAAAGGTCTGGTAAGAATCTGGTAAGGCATCAAGAACAATCTGCACAAGGGAACTGTCTGAAATAACTTCACCTGCAGAAATAAGTTGCTCATTGATATCCTTGACACTAGCAAGGAAAGTTTCCATATCATCTTCCTCATGCATAATCTTCGATTCTAGCTCTTTATGCAGCAAAGAAATTTTAGCCTCATTGCGACTTACATAAAGACCATCCAAAATATCCCAATCATGTTTTGCAAATTTTGTTGAACGGATGTGAGGAACAATGGTGCGCTTTACAGACAACGCAATCAATGGATGCACTTGTGCGTCCTTAACATCCCAATGAGCTTGTTCTACCGTAGGCAAAACAACTCTAACAGCATTAATCCTTGCAACAAGACCTGCAACATCCTCAACATTGCCTACATCCTCAGAACCAGGACGTACATCAATGCCCTGCACAATATTCCAGACGCCCTTTGACACAAGAACATGTTGCATCATATAAGGCCACATAGGGTAATTGTCCACATCCAACCTTTCCTTAGCAGCAAACATCTTGAACACATATGTGTTGTTGTTGTCAACCATGGTAAATGCTGCACCTGATGTGAAAACTGCCCGAAAAAAGGAGAAACGGAGCGTGAACAACACGTGCTATATAGCACAAACCGTAGAAGACTCTAAGGCACCTGTTATAGGGTGAAAGCATGTTAACGTGTCGTGCTTTTTGTGTAGTTAGCAGTTTCAAGTTAGCACGTTTTAAAAAAGTTGGGCGTCTGGTAAAATTTTTACAATTCATATCAAAATTTGTCGGAGGTTGTACATTTGGATTCCTTGTTTCAAGAGCTTTCTACTGATATATCATATGTCATAGATCTTGGAGATGTAGCTCATGTTATTGTACTAGTTAGCATATGTCAAAATTGTGCTAGTTAGCATTGTCCGATACACCAAAAAGTATGACAATTTAACATGCTTATACTCTATACAGAAAATGACACTGACATAAATTTTACACAAAATGACAAAACAGCCTGTGCAGCACTGCCTGTAGTGGAAACGGAGGCCAAAATGACCCGAAGAAAGTGAGCGGGCGTGTACTGGAGCTGCTGATGATTAAGCCCTGGAGGACGCAACCTGCTGTGATACCAATTGCTGGAATTAGGGTTGCAAAGAAACGCACATATCTTGGAGAAGACGAAGGAAGCTCAAGGCACGCAATAGAGAGTGTGTTACTTAGTATGCAATGGAAATATAGATAGCCCTAGAGTATTGGGCGTATATACAATGCTTGGGGAAAAAACCTCCTAAAGAGGGATAAAATGCCCTCGGGGTCCTAATGTGTTCACATTAGGAACACATTAGGACAGTTGTGTGTGTTCACACACACACAACTGCCGTCGTTGCTAGGGAGGCATAAAAACCCCCTTTGTGACGTGGCAATCGCCAAATCTGCCCGGACCATTGCCGAAAACACGCACCCTGGCGACCTCGTCATTTCTCATCTTTGGCTCGCGCTCATCGGTGCATGACCACAGCCTCTGCATCTCTTCTTCTCCCTCCATGCTACCTACGCTCTCTTCGGCCCCCCATCTCCTTCTTTTTCTTCTTTTGCTTACACACCCACTAAAATTAGAGTGGCCATTAGATGAACCTTCGGGCGGCCGGCCTCCCTTTGGCTTTGTAAGGGCACCAATTTAGGCATACATGCCTACTAAGGAGTTTCTCCACACAGACAAAAAAATGAAGGCACTATATTTTGTACACATGCCGGTCAAGGCAGTGATTAGTGTCCTAGCGGCTCTCAAAGGGCACCTCATTTATCATGCGTATCAACTGAATCTTCCATTGCTTCGAATACCACATTTGGTATACATGCCGACTAAAGCATGGCCAAGCACAACATCTTTCTTCAACAGTCCTTGACTAACAATATCATCCTAAATTTTCTTGCCGGCGCGCCCTCTCCAACATCTCGTATAATGCCACATGCATTTAAAATGCAAGTATGGTGATTGTTTTTGCAGAAAGGAATTTCCTTGGCACTCGATGTAAATAGCCCAAAGCTTCTTACCGCAGCCATGCTAGGCATTCCCCACAATCATTGCAGGTTAAAATTCTCAAATGGCACTCCGATCGAGCGGACTGGACTGGTACAAAACCAGCCCCCGATGAATCTTTATCGGCCAATATCTTGGCGGCAGAGACTCGAATTGTTAGGAAATAAGACATAGCTAAATAGATAATTGAGTAGATTACTTAATGGAGAGTGACAGATCATTTATATACACAAGATTATAGAGTAGAGAGAGAGAGAGAGTACACACGATATACGTGGTTCACCCAATGTGGGCTACGTCCATGGGAAAGCAGCCACTCAATGGCTTTAGTACTTCAAAACAAGAAGTAGTTTACAAAGGGATTATACCCTTAATGGAGCTCCCGCCTTGCTTCACTCTCACTACCTCACACTCACCTTGTTGCATCAACTTCACACTATGAAATGTGCGTAGAAATGGCCTCCTTTTATAGGCCAAAAGGGCTGCCCTCTCTTATGAGAGACAGCCATGTGTAGCCGCCCTTGTGCGAATAAGTCCAAATCGGACCCTCCAATCCTCCCTTGAGAAGACAAGTCCGCTTTTGAATTCGGCCACCAGCCATCGGCCATTTACTACCGGCCACCGGCCAATTGACCGGTTGTTTTCTGACCACTTTCCGGCCGCCGTCCGGCCATAATATTCCGGCGAAAAAAAAAAGTCTCGGGGGCCTCCGCCCCGAGGCCTCTAAAGTTGCCCCTGATTCTTGTCCGTGAAAATGTTGGTTTTCGATGAGTGATTTTCCTTCACGCACGATGGCTTCTCCTCATACTGGGGGCCTTACAAATGTGCACTTTTACCACAGAAAATTACAAGGGTAAATCAGGCTCCATACTTAAGAATCTCCCACTTGGAGACTGATCTCCAAACCAAACCTGTGACTGCTTTCCATTCTGGCTTCTTATCCTTGAATTCCGATTGAAGATGAGCAAAAGCTCAACTTCTCCTTGTTGACCACCTTTGTAAACATGTCTGCAGGATTTTCACTTGTATGCACCTTTCCTAGCTTTAGTTGTCCCTCTTCCAAAAGAGTGTGTATGAAGTGATATCTCACCTCAATGTGCTTTGTCCTTGAATGAAAGGCTGAGTTCTTCACAAGATGGATAGCGCTTTGGCTATCACTGTACAAGACACAATTGTCTTGTTTGAATCCAAGCTCCTCTAAGAATCTGTGAAGCCACAGAATTTCTTTGCTTGCCTCTGCCATTGCTACATACTCTACTTCCGTGGTAGAAAGTGAAACCACTTTCTGCATCTTTGAAGCCCAGCTTTCTGCTGTGCCTCCAATTGTGAACACATAGCCAGTAGTGCTCCTTCGAGTATCTTTGTCACCTGCCATATCTGCATCAGCATACCCTTCTAGAAAAATATCAATTCCTCCAAAATACAAAGCATTTGTTGTTGTCCCTTTTAGATACCTAAGTATCCACTTCACAGCTTGCCAAAGCTCTTTACCTGGGTTGTCCATGAACCTACTCACAACTCCCACTGCATGTGTAATGTCTGGCCTTGTCCAGACCATAGCATACATTAGAGAACCTACCGCTGCAGCATATGGAACTTTAGACATATAGGCTATCTCCTCTTGTGTCTTTGGACACATATCCTTCGTTAGTTTAAAATGACCAGCCAAAGGTGTAGAAACTGGTTTTGCATTTTGCATTGCAAACCTTTCTAGTACCTTCTTGATGTAATCTTCTTGAGATACCTTTATTGTCTTCTTCGTCCTGTCCCTTGATATTTTCATACCAAGTATCCTCTTTGCAACACCTAAATCTTTCATTGAAAAAGATTTGGACAGCTCCTCTTTTAGGTCTTTGATGTCCTGCATGTTAGCACTTGCAATCAACATGTCATCAACATACAACATTAGGATGATGAATTTTCCATCTCCCAAATTCTCCGTGTAGACGCAGTGATCCGAGTTGCATCTTGTGAATCCGTGATCCAACATCCATCGATCAAAGTTCAAGTACCATTGTCTTGATGCTTGCTTTAAACCATACAAGCTCTTCTTTAATCTGAAAACCATTTTCTCCTTACCTTTTACTTCATACCCCTTTGGTTGAAGCATGTAGATTTCCTCCTCTAAGTCACCGTGAGGGAATGCCGTATTTACATCCATTTGCTCGAGATTTAAATCATGAGCAGCCACAAGGCTTAAGACAAGCGTAATTGAGTTCATTTTTACAACAGGAGAAAATATCTCATTGAAGTCAATACCTTTCTTTTGAGAAAAACCTTTTACCACAAGCCTAGACTTGTACCTTTTCTTCCCACCTTCTTCTTCCTTCAGCTTGTACACCCATTTGTTTTGAAGTGCCCGCTTACCTTTAGGAAACTCAACCAACTCCCATGTTTGGTTGCGATGTCGTGAGTCCATCTCCACTTGCATGCTCTTCGTCCATTCTTCTTTGGATTCATGTTGCATAGCTTCTTCGTATGATTCCGACTCTCCAGAATCTGAGATCAAGAGATGGTTGAAGGAAGGAACAAACCTTTCTGGAGGTCTACTTGCTCTTGTAGATCTTCGGGGAATAGGTTGAGGCTCCTCATTTGGTTGCCCATTGTCACCGTTTTCAGTCCTTGAGTCTTCACCGTCCTCAAGCTCCATGTACTCATCACGTGTTTCTTTTGTTTGTTCTCTTTCCAAGTAATCTTTGTACATATTTTGTTTGTTAAAAATTACATCCCTACTCCTTAAGATTTTACCATCTTCAGGATTCAATAGGAGATACCCAAAGTCTCCTTCTCCATAGCCAATGAAGAAACACTTTTTGGATTTTGCATCTAGCTTTGATCTTAGGCTTCTATCTATGTGCATGAAATCCTCACACCCAAACACTTTGAGAAATGCATAATTCACCGGTTTACCTGTCCATGCCTCTTCTGGAACTCCCCCATCCAATGCCGTTGAGGTTGACCGGTTGATTAAGTACACAGAGCTACTTACAGCTTCCGCCCAAAGCTCAAGCGGTAGGCCTGCATGTAGCCGCATTCTTCGTGCTCGTTCCATGATTGTCCTGTTCATCCTTTCCGAACACTACAAGAGGCTCTTCATATTAGCGACGCTCAAAAAAAAATTTCCCGACGTCGCTATGAGCGTCGCAAATTTCTTTGTAAATTTGCGACGCTCATAGCGACGCTTATAGCGACGCTCATAGCGACGCCAGCTGGGGTAAAAAAAATAACCGAGCGCGCCCAAAAACTCAGATCTCAGATCTGAGTTTTTCGGCGCCCTTAAGCAAAGAGCAGGTAACGCTCTCCCTCACTCTCTCTCTCTCTCTCTCTCTCTCTCTCTCTCTTTTTCTTCTACACACACACACACACACACACACACACACACGAGGAGAGGAAGGAGAGCCAGGTATGCTCCTTCCCTCTCCTCATTCTCATGTTCCCTTCCCCTCTTTCTCTCTCCCTCTCTCTCTCTCTCACACACACACATACACACACACATAGTGTTTTTGAGAGAGAGAGAGAGAGAGAGAGAGAGAGAGAGAGAGAGAGAGAGTACAAACAAAAACAAAAACGCACACACATACATAAACAAAGAATGCACACACACATTGAGAGAGAAAAAGAGAGAGAGAGCATGCATAAACAAAAAACGCACGCATTGAGAGAGGAAAAGAGAGAGAGAACATGCATAAACAAAAAACGCACACATTGAGAGAGGAAAAGAGAAAGAAAACATGCATACGATCCAAAAAAACGCACACACATTGAGAGAGAAAGAAAGAGAAACTAAGGGAGCGTCGTAGGAAACTAATTTAAATTAAAAGACCTAAAGATCTAGCCGACGAGGAGTTGAACTGAAGACCTATTATTCAAGAGGGAAATGGAATAATCAATCTATCATACTTGGCATGGGTGATAGAAAGGTTATACCATTTATCTCTTTTTATTGGCACACACATCCACACACGCGCACACACACAGGAAGAAGAGAGTTATAACGTCGTAGGAAACTATCTTAAAAGACGTTAAAGATTAGGTTATATGTAGACTTACATTAAATTAGATTTAGGTTTATTTTTAACTAGATTTACGTTTATTTAAGCTAGATTTAGATTTACGTTATATTAGATTAGATGCGGGTCTCCATAGACTGCAATGCCTGCATGAAGCGGGTGAAGAAAGCCCTCAATGGAATATAGGGTATTGCTGCCTTCACTCATGGTGGGCTCCGTCGATCCAAAAGTACTGGTGAAATGTCTTCAGAAGATAGGGAAGAAGGTGGATCTTCAAGGCGGCAAGAGTCACTACATCCCCGACACAATGACCATCTAGACAACCTCTAGTCATTAGACTTACGTTAAATTAGATTTAGCTTTATTTTCAGTTAGATTTACGTTTATTTAGATTTACGCTTATTTACGTTAGATCGAGTCCACGCAAGAATTACTTACGGTTTAGGGTTTAGAGTTAGACGAACAGTGAAAAGATGTTAAGATGAAGTGAAGTGCTACAGCTAGAGAAGAGGCAAAGGGATTTTGTCCACTACATGCAGTATCATGTAGACGTGGGTGTGTAGATTTCTTGTACCCACAAATATAGGTATTGGCCAATAAAGACGAGATTATAACCCGGTGGTTCTGATCTCCGTGCACCTCTAGACCGAGGTGTGCGGGGATTGGACATGACTAGAGAATGTGAGGTAAAGAGAGAGAGAGAGAGAGAGAGAGAGAGAGAGAGAGAGAGAGAGAGAGAGAGAGAGAGAGAGAGAGAGAGAGAGATAAGACAAAGAATGCCAATAGAATATTAAATTTGTTGTCCAGGTTATAAGTTTTTTATCCTCATTATGAGTAGCGACGAGGATGTGGGACCGTCCAACCGAAACACCTATCTCTCAACGAGGGTCTTATGTCCTTGTAATCAATGCAAGCATGCTGTGCGACGGACAAGACGTGTTTCTTTGCAGCACGTCCGCGAATTTGGCGAGTTCGATCCATCTATTATAGATCGAGTTGTTGCCAATTATAACTCGTCGGACTCTGACGCTGGCCAACAAGCAGCAATCTTGCAACCCAATAGACGTATTCGCAGGCGCTTTGGTCAAGCAGCATATGTGAGGCCACAAGATGTAGCCTCTGACAGCTCGGGGGATGATCATGCAGAGCACATTCCCAACGAGGCAATGTTTGAGCCCGAGATTGATGAAATGATCGAGACGATCATGGATTCAGAAAGGCTTATCTATGATGATATGAAAAGTGCAGCCGATACGTCATTGTATAATGGAGCACGTATGTCTAGATCGAAAGCACTCCTGGTTCTTCTCAACATGCAGGCAAAGTTTGGATGGAGTGACACTAGCGTCACAGCGCTTTTCAGGTGATCTATTACAATTAGTTTACTTTAATAGAACTCTAAATGTATAATGATCTGATAGATTTTTACACGACTGTATCATATTTTTATGTTGTGTAGATTGCTGAAAGAGCACATTCTACCAGCTGACAATGTGATGCTAGATTCCCGAGATGAAGCAAGAAAGATTTTGCGAAACTTGGGGATGGATTACAATTCTATCCACGCTTGTCCTAATGACTGCATTCTTTTCAGAGGGGAATACACAGACATGGAGAAGTGTCCGAAATGTGATTCCGAAAGATATCGAGTAGATCTCCACGGGACAAAAATTCCACAAAAGGTTTTGCGACATTTTCCTTTGCTTCCTCGCATCAAGCATTTCTTCGAATGTAAGTCCATGGCCGCCCTAGCATCATGGCATGAGGAGAATAAATCTTCGGATGGTGTGCTACGAATTCCTGCAGATTGCGCAGCCTGGAAACATATAGATGGAACATGGTCGGATTTTCCTAGGGAAGCTCGAAATTTGCGCTTAGGCCTGGCTATGGATGGCGTAAATCCATTTGGTCAAAGATCAACATCTTACAGTGTATGGCCCGTTGTCATCGTCAACTACAACATTCCCCCGTGGTTGACTACGAAGAAGGGGCACCTATGGCTAAGCTTGATTGTGCCAGGGCGATATAAAGTGGGGAATATGGATGTGTATCTTCGTCCACTATTGGAAGAGCTACAACAATTGTGGATTGGCATAGAGGTGGTGGATATGAGCCGACACACAGGACGACGGAATGCTTTGATCAGAGGTATTCTAATGTGGACCATGCATGACTATCCCGGGCTAACAGAATGCTCAGGTGATCTATTGACACTCCTCACTCAGACACTGTAAATCTTGTTTTTCCCCATAGTTGATCTATTATCATGTGTATACATGCAGGGATTCAAACAAGCGGATACAGAGCATGTGTCACATGTGGACCTAGACTGAATGCACGTAGGGCACCCTCACTGAAGAAGCAAATCTACGAAGGTCATCAAGCGTATCTTCCGGAGAATCATGTGTTACGCGACGGCTTTTTGGGAAGAGAGCCACCAAGGATGTCTGCACAAGCATGGTTAGAGCAGAAGGAGATGTGCGATGACGGATTGCCTCCAGGGATGAAGAGACTATCTCTATGGTACGAGTTACCATACTGGCCCCGACTCGTGATCAATCACTTGCTCGATCCAATGCACATATTCAAGAATGTGGGTAATCTACTATGGGACCATTTGACCGGCAAGAAAGATACTTTGGGAGCCAGAGTTGACCTTAGAAATGTGGATCGTATGGAGCAATATTGGCCGCAAACAGCGTTTGATGGATCGATAAAACTTCCTAAAGCACCATGGATTTTCACAGGAGCCCAAGAACGCAAAGTAAAAGAGGCCATTCGATCTTTGCGGACCCCCACTGGCGTAATGCACTCGCTCCGAACGTGTTTTACTAAAGAAGGAAAGCTTACCGGTTTGAAGTCACACGATTGGCATAAAATGTGTCAGGTACGTTCATAGTGGACTTTAATATCATTGCATAAAATGTGGACTTTAATATCATTGTTGCACATACTTTACAGTTTATTTTACCGGTTGCCATTGAGGGATGTTTGTCTCTCGACATCCGTAACACAATCTACAAACTTGCAAAGCTGGTGCAATGGATCTCACAAAAGAAGATCGACGTAGACTCCATACCATTCGCCAAACTAAATGCTGCGGAGCTTGTGTGCATGTTTGAGAAACATTTTCCTACTACAATACTAACCATTCAGGTGCATCTTCTTGTTCACATAGTTGATGAGGTGGAAATAGCTGGCACAGTTCATTCCAGATGGATGTTCTTGTTAGAGCGTTTCATGAAAACGCTTAAGGGATATGTGCGTCAAAAGGCACGTCCGGAGGGTAGCATGGCAGAAGGTTGGTTGGTATCAGAGTCCCTAGTGTACATTGGAGAGTGGCTAGAAGGATTTGATAAATCCCGGGACATGCTATGGCAAACCATAGATGATGAGCGCATATCTGGGATTGTCATGTGCAATCTCGGTGTTGAGAAGAAGATGACGGAAGATCTAGAGGCTAAAATCAACCGATTTTGCATGCTTCACAATCCAGTGATGCAAAAGTGGATTTCACAATATGAGGATGCAAAGCAAGAGCGAAAAAGGGCACGAATCGAGTGGAGACGGGGAAGACGACCACCGATGCACTATCCAGCGGTTCTAGAGAGCCTACCAACCTTCATGAGCTTAAGATGGTTGCACAACCAATTGAAAAGCGCACAACAATGCGGTGATGAAGTGACTGAAGAAGAGTGGGAGTACTCTCGGGGTTGCGCGACCAAGGTAAGTTTGCAATGTACGACTAGCAAGTGACTTTATTTATAAACGTTTGAACGGCCACTCATAATCTTTGTTCGTTGTAGTATAAGTGATACACAGCAGCATGGTGTAAAGGTCGACATTTTAGGGTGGAACGAATCGACAAAAAGCGTTTTACTCAAGATTGTGGAATCATGGCAAAATTTGAACAGTCTAGTCGACGACGTTCCTCTGATGCAGATCCCGTGGTGGCGGAACTCACTTACTTCGGCACGCTGCAAGAGATTTTGAGGATCGATTACAGAGGATTTTTTGTCGACTTGTTCGACGTGCAATGGTTCAAGATAATCATGGAGGGTCGAAACGCTACTGTGCGTAGAGGAGAGTCTGGTTTTCTTGAGGTGGATTCTACTAAGAAATGGACTGACCTAAGAGACACTTTCGTATTACCCGAGCATTGTGAACAAGTAAGTATATAAATAGTTAACATCCCCCTTTTACAAGTTATGTGCTTGAAAGCTCTCATGTAAGTTATGTGGCTCTGGCAGGTAGTATTTCATCCTACAAAGTCTACATCAAACTGGTGGTACGTCATACAGGTAGCCCCTCGTAGTGCAAGGACGTATGAAGGCTACCATGTGCCAATCACAACAACATCAATGGAGGAGATCAGAGAAGATGCTCAATCAGAAGCCGCTGCGGTGGTGCCAGACGAGCATCAAGATGCTACTACTCTATATGGGGTGCATGCAGAGGAGCTACAAAATGAAACAGAGGATATGTGTTTAAACGGAGAACTCTATATAGATATAGGAAGTTATGCTGAGTTATGCGAGGATGAGAGAGAGATCTCTTAAAGCCACAAATATTGTATTTGAACAATTTTGCTCCGTGCTGTAAAAGCTCTGGCTCTCTAAGTAGCTTCCATGGTGTGTAACGCTCTTTTCTACTCGCGCTCACATCTTTTGATTGAAAATTCTGAGTTTTCGACTTGCCTCTTCTATCACTCGATTCATTGCGTCATTGTATTTATATGCGTCATTACGTCATTGTATTTAATGGTCTTTGCGTCATTGTCTACTCTATTCATTCAATATTAAGTTTAAATATTCGTGTGTTTAATGCAGGTATGGATGATGAGGAGTTTCTTTCTTCTTTGTCACCGCAGCAGAGACAGTGGTACGTGGAGCGTCATCGCTCTGGCGCATCATCGCGCGTTCCTACACCATCCGCATCTCCCTCTCTTTCGGAGCATTCGGCGCGCTCTGAAGCTTCGGCGTCGACGAGACGAGCGTCACACTCGTCTAGACACCGGCGCTCTAGTGGTGGCGGTGGCGGTTGTTGTGGGGATTCCGCCACCGATGCCTCCACACCGCCTCGTGTTCGACGAGGCTCTTTACCCTCCCCTTCTTTGCCCGCCCCCACACCAGCCACAGCATCGCCATCTACGCCAGGTTTTGCACGGCTGACTGTTCCTAGAAGCTACACACCTCTACCTGCTCCGCCAGGAGCCACCCCACTCGACACTCCTCGCTTCGGCGCCCAGACGCCGGTGGAGACACCTGACGTCCGTACCCCCATCGACACGCCGCTAGAGACCCCTGCCGGGACACCCAGGTTCACGCGTCACCGGCCAGAGGGCTTGCCTTACTCCGTCGACATCAGCGGCGGCATCATCATGGATGATGACGGCAAGAAGGTGATCTCGCGCATGCGTGGTCTTTGCTCTCAGCTGTTTAGACACTATATACTAAACAAATGGAGTGAAGTACCAAGTGATTTAAAAAACAGAGTCATCAGCATACTTCATGATGAGTTTCCCGTTCCAACACGGGATCAGCGCTTCAATGAAGACCTGATGAAGATTCGAATGCGCGAATACTGCAAACACAAGCGTTCCGAAGTGCAAAAAGCAATCAAGAATGGGTGGAATAGGCCAGATTGGCTGGCCAAAGAAGATTGGAAGAATGCGAAGAAAGCAGCGCGCGAGAATCCCGACAAGTGGAAGCAACAAAAGGATGCAGCCAGAGCGCGAGTAGAGGCAGGGAGCTCGCACCACTTGGGGAGCGGTGGATGGGCATCATTTGAGGCCGATTTTGTAAGTCTTTTCACATTGCTCTTTATGCATGTTCGATAGTTTAGGGTTTATGAGTTTTTTAGTTCTAACATAATGAAATCTTTGTATGTTTTGACAGTGGTCGATGACAGGACGTGATCCCACACCGTACGAGCGCGAGTACGCAGGCAGGAAGGGCTTAAACGCCCTGATGGACATTCTCAATTCTCGCGGCGGCATGGTTAGTATTAGGGTTTACTCTTTTTTATTTTTTGTATTGTTTTATAAATGTCGTTATATGTTTATATTTACTAAAAACTGTCTTATTGTCTTTTTTTGCAGAATCCGACAGATACGCCGCTTGGACGCGATGAGACGTCTGATTAGACGACGTCAGTTTAGCCGTAGCTAGATAGCATTAGTTTAGGGTTTCTCATAGCTTATGTATCATGAGACGGATTTTATACGTCTTTTTGAACCATGTATATTATTACATTTGTCACCGCAATTCCTTTTGCCAATCAATTCTTTATGCCTATGATGTTGTACAATTGTCATTATTACATTTGCCAATCAATTCAGTTTGCCTATGATGTGTACAATTGTCAATTTTGCAAACAATGCGTCTTGTGGGTGACTATTTTGGGTCTATTATCTACCTTTGCACTTTGTTAACCCTCACGGCTCACGGACACCCATCACCTACGATGGACGTGTATAATGTATTTGGTAGAGTCAGGTACCGGGCTTGTCGGACCAATAGGGAAAGGTAGAGTGATCGCCGATGAGAGGCGCACTTTAACTTGGACATTCAAGGGATTAGTTGGTTAAGCATGGGCGCCCAAGTGTGAATGGGGTGAGCTCCTATAAAAGCCAACTAAACCTAATTTTTACTCATTCTCTCATTTGTGCAATTGAAGAGTGCTCTTGCTCCATCTCCATCTTCTTCTTCTTCACCTCCTTGTGTGTGTGTGTGTGAGAGAGAGAGAGAGGGAGAGTGTGTGTGCGATCGAGCATTACGAAGGCACGATGGCGACGAAGCGGTTGAGCGCAGCACGACTGCAGCTTCTTCTTCATCGCGGCGAGGAATCCACCACGAAGGCGAGCGTAGAGCGGTGAGTGACACACCCTTTGTTTTCTTGAGCTTGCTAGTTTAGGCTTGTTGTGTGCTTGGAGCCGTTTGTGGCTCGCATACGGTGTATTGGCAAGTCCCTTGCTTCGACAGTGCGGCAAGGAGCGCACATTTTTGGCGCCGTTGCCGGGGATATGCCCTACACTAAGCTCGGTTAGCACTTTACGCTTCCTTGTGGTGCAATTTCTATCATAGGAAAGGCAGGGAAGGAGTGTGTGGAAGATTTCTGTTTTTTGCGTCTTCTGCAATTGCTGTCAAGTTTCAATTTCTGCTATTGTCTGCGTTTTTTCAATTTCTGCAATTTCTGCATTTTCAAGTTCGGTGTTTTCAATTTCTGCAATTTTCTGCAGTTTCTGCGTTTTTTCTGCATTTTCTGCAGTTTCTGCGTTTTTTTTGCAATTTCTGCAATTTCTGCATTTTTTTCAATTTCTGTATTTTCCGCATTAAAAAAAAAAAAAAGATAGAAGATAGATCGGGATCATTTTCCCAAGCCCAAGCCCAGGCCCAGGCCCAGGCCCAGGCCCAGGCCCAGGCCTCAGTCCTCAGTCCTATGATATATACTAGACTCACTCTTATATATATACCCTACTCCCTCAAGAGAGAATGAGAGCATGTGGGACAAGTCCTCCACTCTCCTCCTTTCTCTTCCCACTTGCACCCTTAGACTTTCTAGTTTGGGCCTAGTTCCCTACTGGAAATTGACAGTTTTAGGGATTCCGAAGGCATAGAGTGACCAAACGGAGGGCTGTAAAGCACGGCACGACCCTCTGACCGATACGCTCGTTTTGAGCTATCACACGGCCCATTCCACGACACGCTCTAAAAAATCTAGCAAAAAAACAAACAAAAAACACGCTAAAAACTAGTCACAAGGCCTCCTAGAGCAGCTTTTTGACACCTTAGGGTATCAAAAGCACATGCACTTACGCTCTGGGCGGGTGCTAGAACACGAGCATATTGAGGGTGCCTCTGTTCATACGGACACCCCTTACCCATCCACGATAAGCTCTAGACCCTCAGCGGGGACACAAGGTAGCACCACCCAAGACCCTAAAATAGCCGCTAGTGATTCCTCCTCCGACTCAGAAATCATGGAAGCATACCCTAACCAAAACACTGAGAGAGAAGGCCATGCACCTCCCGAAGCTCCACAGCCTAGTACTAGTATGTTTAGCCGTTTCATGGAAACATTAGGTAGAGCTACTCGCTCGGAACCTGATGCAAATGAAGCACACGAAGAGGATGGGTTGGACTCTGACACACCTCTACGATACCCCATTGAGTTAAATAGTGCCTATGGAAAAGTGCTATATAACGCCTTATTGGACACGGGTGCTAAATACAATCTGCTATCCTATGGGGTGTGGTGTCAGTTAGGGAAGCCACCTCTATCTGAGAGTATTATCCAAGTCAAGGGTGTCAACAAGAAAAAAACTACGGTTTTTGGAATCTGGCACACTTCTGTCAGTTATGACAATGGGGTGGTAGCTCAAGACTTTTCGGTCATGCCTACTGGAAATATGGAGGGTAATATAAACCTAGGCCGCACGTAGATGATAGCCACCAAATGCACTATTGATTGGGGGACTGGGGGTGTTACAACGCAAAAACCAACTCTTAGCCCTACCACTCAAGCCATAGTCCCTGAGATATTGCCCAAGGAAATAAAACCCAAGACATTGCATGTCCAGGAGGTTGAACCATACGTCCCCATAGCCCAACTCTCTAGAGCTTCAACTGATGTAGTTGAAAGAAAGCTTGAGACACACAAGAACCATCCTAATGTAACGAAGAAAACATACAAGTGGGTCCCTAAAGCTTCTTTAGTGACCATAACTAGTGCTAAAAAGCAGAAGCCTTGTAAGAAACGTACCACTCGCTCCAAGAAAAGTAAGAAAATGTTGCGGTGGATCCCTAAACGACTATTGGAAGCCCAAGGCTACTATCAAGGAAATGATCAAATCTGGGTGCCAAAACGTAGATTGTGCTCTTACCTGTCACCTGGCCCATGTAAACCCAATCCTGTGGCTCCAAAACAAATTGAAAATCGCGGAAAGGAAAAATCATGGAATGTTACACACCCGCTCCCGAGCTAGTTTGGGTACCAAAGAAAGAACGATTTGTTCCACCTAGCTCAGGAAGGGGGGAGTCCCATGAAGCTTTTAGCTCCTCATGTAATACATCCATAGAGGTAAAAGCTTCTACACCGCCTCCATCTATAGTAGTGGACCTCCATGAAGCTACAAAAGAATCCACACCTCCCAGTGTTCAAGAATCACCTAATGAACCACTTCAAGTTCGATCCTGGGAGAGTACCTTACCACCGTTGCAACTTGACAAGGCACCTAGGGTAATAACAAACTACTGGCAAAAATCCTCACCTATTACCAACTGGAACAATTGGTTTCAAAGGGTGACAAGCTCATTTCAAACGGTATGATCTACCCAAGGAAGGGGGGAGTGTTTGCTGATAGTCATCATTCATTTGTTTCCCTCTCAACCTTTTTCCCTGACCTCTCAATCTCCAATCTTAGGGAATGTACATATAAAGCTTTATACTCACAAAAAACAAAAAAATAAAGAGCAAGAGCAATTAGCAAACGAGTATGCACATTAAAGTCAAAACATTGACTCAGACCTACACATGTCACATTTGGTACAGTGAAGCAGAAACCTATGCCATAAAACACCTTTGATCCTCATCACTTGAGTGATGGAGGGTAGGTAAGATTAGTACGATAGGAGTGTTTCTGTTTTAGAGTTGAGAGATTAGCAAAGTTCTCTTTTCCCACTGATGTGCCTCCTAGAGGTATTGTTTGTGTTTCATAGTGTGTACAGGAGCGTGTTGCTGTGGTTAGGATTTGGACCTTCATGGAACCTTTCTCTCGTTCACACTTCAAATCAAGCGCGACCATCGACACAAACAGGTGTTTCTTGTCCATTAGCATTGCCCTTATCTTTTTGCATCTATGTTTGTCTGCTTTGATTGTGATTGGTAGCATAATATTCAGCGCATTGGCTTAGTATCAAACATTTAATTCAATGTAATGTTTTGTCATAATCACTTGTTTAGGTGTAAAAATCAAGCAGTCCGACTAAGCTAGTTTGACCAAGCTAGGTATTAGAAATCTTCTCTTAATACCATGGGGAATGCCTTCCTAATAAACAATGGTTACTTAGGTTCTTAATCCGATTTAGGCAGCATTGTATGAAATGTACTAGGGCTTTCTAGTGGGCTTAACCCTATTGACCTTTAGCTTAAGTATTATAAAGGGAGTTTACTAATGTGATGAGCCTGGGGAGTGTAACAGTGTTATATGGCCCCCCAAAGTTACAAAATTAAAATGCTGAAAATGAACAAACAAAAAATCAAAGTGCCAAAATGTAAAATTTTAAGCTGGAAAAGAAATCTTGGCTTGATTTGGTACTTCACTCACATGTATCGCCTATGGTACTAGAGCCCTAGAGGTTCCCAGTGTGGGCGCTTTTCCTTGAGAAGCAAAAAACCCAAGGCATACAAAATAAGCACACACATCATAATTGAATCAATGTGAAAAGACTTTGGGGGGTCAAAGAAAAAGTAATCAGTCAGGCGATGATTTCATGAGAAATTCCTTTTATGGTAGCTTAACTACAAGGTCTTCTAGATATAGCCTCTAGTCAGCCCTCGAACATCAATACTTGGCTCTCGCGATTAAACAACTTAATTGACCACAGAAAATTAAGAAGCTTACCCATGGTATTAATATTCGATCTCTAGTGCCTTTTGACCGTCATATTAGCGACCCCAGACTTGTTTAATTTTTTGCCTTTACATCTGTTTATGCATTTGATTACATTGCAATTTAATGTTCATTGCTAACAAATTGTTTGAAATTCTTTTACCAATCAATGTGTCTACCTAAAACTGCATATGCTTTTTAAGAGAATGCAATTACTGTGCCAATGTTGTTTGATTTTGCAGTGACTGAAGAAGGCTAAGGACATTCATCTCAAATGCTTTTCCACCTCGACGAACCAGCTTCAACTCAATAGCTTCCAAGGACGGAATCTACATCAGGAAGGAGGGCATGTTAACCCTCACGGCTCACGGACACCCATCACCTACGATGGACGTGTATAATGTATTTGGTAGAGTCAGGTACCGGGCTTGTCGGACCAATAGGGAAAGGTAGAGTGATCGCCGATGAGAGGCGCACTTTAACTTGGACATTCAAGGGATTAGTTGGTTAAGCATGGGCGCCCAAGTGTGAATGGGGTGAGCTCCTATAAAAGCCAACTAAACCTAATTTTTACTCATTCTCTCATTTGTGCAATTGAAGAGTGCTCTTGCTCCATCTCCATCTTCTTCTTCTTCACCTCCTTGTGTGTGTGTGTGTGAGAGAGAGAGAGAGGGAGAGTGTGTGTGCGATCGAGCATTACGAAGGCACGACGGCGACGAAGCGGTTGAGCGCGGCACGACTGCAGCTTCTTCTTCATCGCGGCGAGGAATCCACCACGAAGGCGAGCGTAGAGCGGTGAGTGACACACCCTTTGTTTTCTTGAGCTTGCTAGTTTAGGCTTGTTGTGTGCTTGGAGCCGTTTGTGGCTCGCATACGGTGTATTGGCAAGTCCCTTGCTTTGACAGTGCGGCAAGGAGCGCACACACTTTTTTTAAAAAGTGAATCAAGTACAATATGGTTGATGGGTGGCAGGGCATTCAATGCCCTGCCACCAAAAAAATATTATCTCAGGCGTCGCTATTTATGGCTCTGTAGCGTCGCTATATGCGTCGCTATACTCTTCTGTGAGAGCGTCGCTATATAGCGACGCTCTCGTAGCGACGCTGTTAGCGACGGTTTTAGCGACGCCGGGGGTTATAAAAACCCAGTGTATTTCCGTCGCTAACAGCGTCACAAGAGCACACAACCTCTTGTAGTGGAAATCCCATTTTGTTAAGGTGTCCTTGGGTTTGTCCTTTGCCTCCGAATGCCATTGCTAGCACAAAAGCTTTCAAAAGCTTGGCTGCAATATTCGCCTCCATTGTCAGATCTGAGGCATTTAACCTAGGTACCTGTTTCATTCTCCACAAAGGCTTTCCACCTTTGAAATATGGAAAATACATCGGATTTATTCTTCATGACATAAACCCATGTTTTTCTAGTCGCATCGTCTATGAATGTTACATAGTACAATGAGCCACCAAGTATGGTGTACTTGCAGGACCCCAAACATCAGAATGAACCAACTCAAGTTTTTTATTTTTTCTTTCATTTCCTGAATTTTGAAATTTTACCCTCTTTTGTTTACCATAAACACAATCTTCATAGAACTCTAAGTCCACTTCTTTCAAACCTGGTAGAAGCTTCTTTGTTTGAAGGATTTGCATTCCTTTGGCACTCATATGCCCAAGTCGGTAGTGCCACACCGCACTGTCAACTTCTGTAGTTGCTGCACAAGCTGAAGGTTGCGTGCTAACAGTACATAAGTAAAGTGTACCGACTTTTTCACCCTTGGCAACCACCAAAGATCCCTTTGAGATCTTCCACCGTTTGTTTCCGAATGCAATGTTGTGACCTTCATCGTCCAATTGTCCTGTAGAGATCAAATTTTTGCGAAGAGAAGGAACATGCCTAACATCTTTAAGCTTCCATTCATTTCCGTTAGCAGTTTTGACAGAAACTGTACCTTTGCCGACAATCTCACAAGCTTCATCATCTCCCAAGTATACATACCCAAAATTACCTTTGGTGTAGTCTTGGAAATGTTGCTTGTGTGGTGTCGCATGGAATGAAGCCCCGGAATCTACTATCTAGGAATTAGACACATTGTCTAATGAGAGAATTAGAGCATCTTGCTCTACTTTACCTGCCACATTGGCCTCCGATGTTGGCTTGTTGTCTTGAGACTCTGTCTCCTTCTTCTTCTTGGACCAACAATCCTTCTTGACGTGGCCCTTCTTGCCGCAGTTCCAACATTCAAGAACTGACTTTGTGCGTGACTTGCTCCGCCTTGAGCGATCACGACCCTTTTGGTTTTTGAACCTCTCCTTAAGCCTTCCTCTTGTTTCCACTGATAGTGCAGCACTTGATGATTCTCTTGTGCTTCTCCTTCGCATTTCCTCGCTTAGGAGAACACCCACAACATCATCAAACTTAAGAGTATTTGTGCCAGAGATAGAATTACTTACAGCCATCACAAGGTTGTCCCAACTATCCGGTAGAGATGATAGTATAAGGAGAGCTCGCACTTCGTCATCGAAATTGATTTTCACTGATCGAAGTTGACTTATGTTTGTGTTAAAGTCATTTAGGTGTTCTGCAACTGAACCATTCTCTCCCATCTTTAGATTGAACAAGCGCTTCATACGAAATACCTTATTGGATGCCGATGGTTTCTCGTAGAAGTCGTCAAGTGACTTCATCAAGTCCTCCATGGTCTTCATCTCCGAAACATTGAAGGCCACCGTTGACGCCAACCTTAACCGGATTGTTCCCAGTGCCTTTCGATCAAGGAAAATCCATGCTTCATCTGCCATGGTTGCGGGCTTCTTCGCAAGACCGCCTAGTGGCAAATAGAGGTCCTTCTGGTAGAGATAGTCTTCAATCTGCATCTTCCAATGTTGGTAGTTTTTGCCGTTGAACTTCTCAATCTTGAGCTTCCCTTCCTCCGCCATAACTCCCACTCAATTCAAGGAATCCTTTCCTTGAGATAATTTAGCTACGAGCAAACCTTGCTCTGATACCAGTTGTTAGGAAATAAGACGTAGCTAAATAGATAATTGAGTAGATTACTTAATGGAGAGAGATAGATTTATATACACGAGATTATAGAGTCGAGAGAGAGAGAGAGAGAGTACACACGATATACGTGGTTCACCCAATGTGGGCTACGTCCACGGGAAAGCAG
The DNA here is from genome assembly GCF_014529385.1 of Adiantum capillus-veneris. Classification (NCBI taxonomy): domain Eukaryota; kingdom Viridiplantae; phylum Streptophyta; class Polypodiopsida; order Polypodiales; family Pteridaceae; genus Adiantum; species Adiantum capillus-veneris. Next base: position 61,603,733 of record NC_140942.1, on the reverse strand, counting down.
CCACTCAATGGCTTTAGTACTTCAAAACAAGAAGTAGTTTACAAAGGGATTATACCCTTAATGGAGCTCCCGCCTTGCTTCACTCTCACCACCTCACACTCACCTTGTTGCATCAACTTCACACTATGAAATGTGCGTAGAAATGGCCTCCTTTTATAGGCCAAAAGGGCTGCCCTCTCTTATGAGAGACAGCCATGTGTAGCTGCCCTTGTGCGAATAAGTCCAAATCGGACCCTCCAATCCGCCCATGTGTGGCCGCCCTTGAGAAGACAAGTCCGCTTTTGAATTCGGCCACCGGCCATTGAATTCGTCCATCCGCCACCGGCCGTTGACTTCCGACCACCGGCCATCGGCCATTGACTACCGGCCACCGGCCAACTGACCAATTGTTTTCCGACCACTTTCCGGCTGCCTTCCGGCCATAATATTCCGGCGAAAAGGAATATTCCGGCCCCTGATTCTTGTCCGTGAAAATTTTGGTTTCCGGTGAGTGATTTTCCTTCACGCACGATGGCTTCTCCTCATAATGGGGGCCTTACAAATGTGCACTTTTACCACAGAAAATTACAAGGGTAAATCAGGCTCTATACTTAACACGAATCACTGATCTGAAAAGACTCACGGGCTCCACAAAGTGAGCACTTCAAGCCCATGCATTCAATTCAATTCTGTCAACCCATCTGCAGTTGCCTGGATCTGTAACCGACTTGAACTTCAAACTCCCATAACTTCCTCACCGTAGCTCCAATCGACGAGCCGTAAAGACAAGCCGATAGAGCACTTGAAGCACTGCAGTTCTAGATCATAATCTCTCATTTGTGATCATTGCAAGCATACTCCTTTTAGAATCATTAAGGAATATGTTGGCCCTTTAAAGCCGCATCTGGTATACATTAATCATTAAGCTTGACCTGTTAACAAGCCCTGCTCACTAATCAATAGATGTGTAGGCTTCAAAGAAGATTAGCTTGCATTTATCTACTCTTTTTCTCTTCATGGCAGCGGAGCTGCAGGACATCCACCCTACTTTAGGTACCTTAAGCTTCTTACCATCGTCAGACTCACGTAACTGGTAAACTTACAAAAAATGAAATAAGTCTTATACCCTATCGTCAATGTTCAAGCTTAATCATTAGTTAGTTGCTCATCAAAAATCTCTAAACTGTATCTGCTGTATCTTCAAAGCATTCAATCATGGATAACTTGTTTAGTGAACCCCGCCAGACTCAAGGGTTCTAGTTAACGATGCAGACGGCTTGACCATTAAGCTCTCTTTAAGGAACCCTGTTAGCTCAAGTATGCCTTACTCTGTCCGCACACGATGGCCGTCAAGTCCTTTACCTCAAGTTCTGGTAGCAGGACCAACTCAAAAGATGTAAAGATACTTCAGCAATTGTCCAAAGAAGTCAGCTGGAAGCGAGCCGTGTTATCTTATTGAATGCATAATCAAAACTCTCCTGACTCAGCATAAATCTAGAAACTTTATACCATGAAACCTGCTACAACAGATAACTGGTACTCTTCAAATCTAGAACTTGCACTTCAGTAGCCCTGGGATCAAACAGGAAACCAATCATTTGCCCCATCGTGAGCATTCCTTTAAAATTTTTGAACCATCCTCCAGGATCATAGGGGAAATACAAGAATTTCCAATCATTACAACATAAACATAAATTAGCCCACAAATATTCATGACAAACGCCTGGATCATATGGCATATAAAGTAGCTGACAGCAATCATAGCTGGCATGATAACCTCCTGGGTCATAAGGTAGTAGAAGATCATATTTCAAGTATATTGCATCTCCACAAACTTTCTCATAGCATAGGAACAAAAAGTCCCATCATAGTAGAACCTAGAGGCAAAATAAATTCAATCACTATGGTTCCCAAAATATCAATCTCCATTTGTGAGTCATTGAATGCCATCACTTCATTTGATAACACAAATGTTGCATGGCTACCTTCTCTAGTAGGCACAAACTCCTATAGAGCCTCATCCAAAAGAGACCTAAGCTCTTCATCATATGTTGCAGGATGTTCTTCATTACTCTTGTCACAAGGAAACCTTATCGCTTGTTTCATACATAGGCACAAATTGTTCTGGAAGCTTCATACTCCCATTCAAATATCTTTCCACTTCAATAGCACAAGTCTCAACATGCATTACAAAGATAGCATCAATTTCTTTTTCCATAGCATCATCATAGCAAACCGTGTCACATGTAGCAGTCATAGATTGATCATCATCATGCACCCCCTCTAAATATGCATCTCCATAATCATAATCATAATCTTTGTCTGGGTTTACATCAAATTCATATGGATTAGCATCAAATACATCTGCATCATCACCAGTGTGCTGAAATGTAGCCATAGACATAAAACCCCCTTTCATAGCATTAGCCAAAACAATTGCTTTTGCATGTAATGTTGCATAAGCATTCTCTTCATGGTCTACACCCAAAGAGCACTCCAAATGGGCATCTACATCACATATTGACTCTGACAAACATGTTGCTTGATCACTGTTAGCGGCTATGCTTGCATGCATAGCATGCACTGGCTCTGAGAAACCTGTTTCCTCATTTATGTCACTTTGAGAGGATATGACTACATCCACAAAGTCACATTTTCTTTGAAATAAAGAAGTCAATCCCAATCGAGCATAAACTGTATGCACTATGAAATCATCATCTGCATGCAACAATGATTTGTCTTCCAGAAGACATGCATCGATTACAGCTTCTAGCTTTGATCGTACTTGTCTTGGAATATCCGCGTAGTTTGGTAGACTTGAACTCTGTTCTTGATAGCATTCATATTGGTGATAACTTACCTATACCATAGCTTCTTTGAAATACTCCCAGTTGCCGCTGCAGGCTCTGGTAACCTCCTAATCTTCTCCTTCACATCTGAACTCACTAACTGCTCAAAAGATTTGATCATCAACTCTTTTGGTATCCCTCTTACCTTGGTGTCCAGCTCATAGCCCTCTGGATCGTATCCATCAAAGAGTCGTCTCTCCTCGTATACTGCATCTAAAGCTGCATACAAAGCTTCATCCATTTGATTTTTCTTCTTTATGGTTTCTATTTTAAGCAGAGATCCTTGAACCAATTGAAGCATCTTTCAAAAATATGGAACTGTTGACTTATCATCAAAATCGTTCGCACTTAATTCTTCAATCATCTTCATCATCTGCTCTAAATTCTCCATCTTTACCTCCCACCCCGGCTCGTTTTGTGTCGGGTTCACCAAGGATGTCAAGGGATATGTGTTCGCTATGTGAGCCGCACAGGCACCAGGGGCAGGCACAGGGCCTTTGGCTGTGGGAGGTGTGAAAGAGAGAGAACAAGAGACACTGACAGCGCTGACAATCACCACAATCATCAATTAATTGAATATTACTTTGAGTATAACTTAATCCTTAGCGAAGGCGGGCTCTTAACATCACCGTCACTTGGATCATCTTCTTACTAGGAGTTTAAGCTCTCGTTTATAAGATTAATTGGGCCGTTAACGACATGAGACTTAACAAAATGCTAATTCAATCTCTAACAAATGATTGTGATGGACATTTTCCTTTGCCGTTTTATCTGCTTCAAATACCTCGCGGATTCTGCAAGCTTCAATTCACTTCACTACCTCGATCATCAAGCTTTGATTATTGTCAGATATTGTGCAGCTACTTACTCTATTTTCTTTACACTCACTTGATTGTTGTTCTCTTGCTTCTTTAGTTTGAGTCACTTGCTTATGCACGAGAGAGAGACTGCCTTCTCCTCCTTGACTTCTCAAGCTTATCCAAGAATGAGAGAAAGTGGCTTCTTCCTTAGTTCTAAGAGCAAGAGAGAGAACTCCCCTTCTCTTCTTTATGCCTCTGTTGGAGAACGAGAGAGAGATCTTTCTTCGATGCTTGCCTCTTGTGCCGACCCTTTGCTTTGCCTCCCCTTCTCGAGAGAGAGAAAAAGAAAGAAGCTTTTCCTTGTCCTTGTTATCTCCTCGTTATCTCCTTGGTTCCTCTCCCCTCTTGCTCGTTTTGCTTGCAATAGCTCCTTGGTTTTCAAGCTTTCTTGGCTCCCCCTTCTTTTCTCTTGTTGGCTTCGTATACTTCATGCAAAAGGCGTTCCCCCTATTAATAGTTTGTCCCTCCCTTAGCAACGACGGCGCCGTCGTTGCTACGGAGGTATAAAAACCCCCTTTGTGACGTGGCAATCGCCAAATCTTGCTAAAAACATGCACACACGCACCCTGGTGACCTCGTCATTTCTCGTCTCTGGCTCGCGCTCATTGGCGCATCACCATAGCCTCTCCATTTCTTCTACTCCCTCCACGCTGCCGGCACTCTCTTCTGCCCCCCATCTCCTTCTTTTTCTTTTTTGGCTTAGACACCGACTAAAATTAGGGTGGCCATTAGATGAACCTTTGGACGGCCGGCCTCCCTTTGGCTTTGTAAGGGCACCAATTTAGGCATACATGCCTACTAAGGAGTTTCTCCACACAAACAGAAAAATGAAGGCACCATATTTGGTACACATTCCGGTCAAGGCAGTGCTTAGTCTTCGAGCCGCTCTCAAAGGGCACCTCATTTATTATGCATATCAATTGAAGCTTTCATTGCTTCGAATACCACATTTGGTATACATGACAACTAAAGCATCACCAAGCAGAACATCTTTCTTTAACAGTCCTTGACTAACAATATCATCGTGAATTTTCTTGCCCTCTCCAGCATCTCGTATACTGCCACAGGCATCTAAAATGCAAGTATAGGTGATTGTTTTTGTTGGAAGGAATTTCCTTGCCACTCCATGTAAATAGCCCAAAGCTTCTTATCACAGCCGTGGTAGGCATTCCCCACAATCATCGCATTCCAAAACCCTGGTTGCAGGTCAAAATTCTCAAATGGCACTCCGATCGAGCGGACTGGACTGGTACAGAACCGGCCCCCGTGAATCTTTATCGGCCAATATCTTGGCGACCAGGATTCCGATCACTGACCTGAAAAGACCGACACGCTGCACAAAGTGAGCAATTCAAGCCCATGCATTCAATTCAATTCTGTTAACCTAGGTGCAGGTGCCCAATCCGGTACGCATCTGCAATCGACTTGAACTTCAAAACTGCCATAACTTTCTCACTGTAGCTCCAATCGACGAGCCGTAAAGATAGGCCGGTAGAGCACTTCAAGAACTACAGTTCTAGATCATAATCTCTCATCTATGGTCACTGGAAGCATACTCCTTTGTTGAATCATTAAGACATCTGTTGGTCCTTTAAAGCTGCATCTAGCATACATTAATCATTAAGCTTGGCATGTTAACAATCCCTGCTCACTACTCAATAAATTTGTAGGCTTCAAAGAAGATTCGCTTACATTTCTTTGCTCTTTTTCTCTTCATGGCAACAGAGCTGCACGACACCATATTCACCTAACTTAACCTAACGTAGCTTAACTTAAACTAACCTAACGTATAAGATACCCTAACCTAACCTAACCTACTGTATAAGATAACCTAAATTAACCTAACCTAAACTTAACCTAAAACGTAAACGAAATTTCTTCAAAACAAGATTTTTTCATAAACCAAAACAATTTTTTTTCATAATTCAAAATGAAATTTCATATCAAAAACCCTAATTTCTTTTAAAGCATTCAAATTTTAAAGCATGAAATTTTCTTTTATTAATATAATTAATACAAATAAATTTAATATGCATTTAGAGGTTTGAGCACTCACATTCATCCTATTTGAGCAAGAAAAGAAGTTGTAAATGTCCTGGAACCTGCAAAAACGCACACACAAACACAAAGGTAAACCTTAAACCCTAAATCTACAAGTAGACATGAAAACAATCTCACCTTAGTGTTATGAGCTAACCCACAAGCAAGATTAGCACTTTTGACAGCTTGTTTCCCACCAGATCTGTAAGAGGTGAGGAAGGAGAGAGCTTGAGAAAAGGCGCAAGAAGAAGTAAGTGCGTAGAGAAAGTCCATGGTTTTGTTTTTTGCAGGTACCGTCGGTACAGAAATCGGTATAGGCGTCGAAAACCGCGCTAGAGAGAGCGTCGAAAAGATCATGCGCGTTGACATTGGAATAGGCACCGGAACAGGCATCGAAAATTTGAAAATCAAATTTTTTTAAAAAATTTAGCTCCCTTGATACATACCTACACATATACCAACGCCCGCTAGTGACGCTGGTAATGTGGCACCGGAATTTAAGTGACCTCTTGTAGTGATTATGCACTTTTCACTATACGACATACACTCCCTCTAAACCTGCACATCCTCTAATATGTGCTATACATATCTTTTGTAGGATTATTCTTCATTTAAATCAACATACATATCAATTTTGTCATCACTTCCAGTGAAGTCCAGTGCATCATAGTCTTTTTCTTCATCCTCATCCATAACATATCTTTTGTAGGATTAGTCTTCATTTTAGTCAACATACATATCAATTTTGTCTCATCATTTCCAGTGAAGTCCAGTGCATCATAATCTCTGTCTTCATCCTCATCCATAACATGTTCATCAGAGCCTTCATTTTGACATTCGTTTGAAACAAAGGGATCTGTATTGCCTCTTATTTTGAACAGCTTCATTCTTTTTCCTGCAATAGGAATTTTCATTTCTGTGTCATCCAACTCATGCAAAGTATAAGTTGAATTCTAGTGTACAAGCTTAATGACATAAAAAACAAGCCATATTTTTGAAAGCTTTCTTTCTGTTGAATGTTGTTTATCAAGACTAGTGTCATACATCAACACCCAATCACCCTACTCAATAGCTCTAGATCTTACCTATGCCTTTTATCAAATTGGTCCTTATTCTTCAATGTTGCATCTTTTAACAATCTCAATATCTTGAGGCCTTCTTTCTAATTGTTGTATGCGCAAATCAAGAAGGTCCTCCCTACTCATTCCATCTTCCCAAGGCAATACATTCCATGTGGGAACTACATTCTCAATTGGCATTATAGGTTTTTGACCATACATCAACTCAAAAGGAATATAACCAATAACTGAGCTATGAGTCGTATGATCAGCCCATAAAGCAGAAGGCTATCTAGGCTACTCTCCTAGTTTTCCTTTGCAAGCCTTAGCCAAATCTTTAACGATATATAATACTTGTGTTTTGAATTACCATTCCATTCAGGATTGTATGTAGTAGAGAGAGCGAGTTTAATGCCCAATTTGGAGAAACATTCCTTGGCTTTGTCGACATCCAACTCACCCCTATCAGCTATTATTTTTGGAGCATATCCATAACAGCTAATCACATCATCTAAGAGGAACTTACATATCCCTTCTGTGATTTTTGTTCTTAACACAAGGGTTATGTGAATATGAGCCACTTTTGTGACTATAGGCAACTTTTTGTAAGTTCTTGTTCTCATAGACCACAAAGCACCCTACCAAAACCTTTCAAGGATCTTTTCTCAAGGCATGTAGGGAATTGAACAAAAAAGGAAATAGATAATTTCATATAAAATTGTTATTTTTTAAGAGCCACCTTTTAGGTACAATCAAACAAAACTCACTCAAAAGTTTTGATATCCCATACAGACTTCTTCAAAATCTTCAAAGCACATTGAAACTTTTTTGAAAAATACATGGATACGTATACAATGAAAGTATATGCATATACTATTTTTAGAAAAAAAAACAGTGGACTTGTTTTAGGTCTCAAAAACATTTAAGTTGTTAAATTTCAAAGCCAATTTTGTGGCTTCTTACTATTTTTTGAAAAGTTAATTTTTTAATTTTAAACGTTTTTTGGGGTAAATGGTATATAGAATTTTCCTCTATGTCATAGGACCTCAATAATATCCTATGATCAAGGTTTATAGAAAAATAGACAATTTTAGAGCTAATTTTATAGAATGAGGTGCCAAGCCACTATTGTAGCTCAAATACAACCTAGTGTTAAAGCATGATCTTCAACCTCGTTAGTTAAGTCTTCTCGTCCATGTACTATGTATCACATTTTCCATAAACCCAACAGCATTGTATCCAAATCTACTACCCACTTATAGTGCATAGCTAGTGGGTATGTAGGGTGCAACCCATCACGATAAAGTAAATTTGAATACATTTGATAGGTTTCACAAGACTCCAAAAATTGAGATACATCCTTATACATGCATTCCCACCAATACCTCTCTTTGGTTTAAATAAAAGATGCCCACACTATCAGGACAACAGAGCTCAGGGGAGAGCAAAGCTCAAGGGGAGGGGAGCCATGGAGGAGGGGGGAGCGGCATGGAAGGCATCATGCATTGAGTCTCTCTCTCTCTCTCTCTCTCTCTCTCTCTCTCTCTCTCTCATGCCTTGAGGATGGAGGAACACGAGGGAGATGTAGCTAAACCAAGTCATGGAAGGCGCTAAATGTTGCAAGGGCACCATGTGAAGCATGCATGGAAGATGCAGAGAGCCAATAGTGTTGGCCATGAAATCAGCTTCTTGCAAGGACAAAGAGGAGGTCGGGGTCGAGGAAGCACCGCGTGGGCAAGCACCCTTAGTCGGGGAAGGGGATGACCTGCGATTTTTTGCAAATGAAAATTTCTCTCCCTCTTTCGGTTTGCATTGCCTTGTGGAGCAAAGTTCAACACTATGGCGGGCCAAGTTGAGCAACATCTCTCTCTCTCTCTCTCTCTCTCTCTCTCTCTCTCTCTCTCTCTCTCTCTCTCTCTCTCTCTCTCTCTCTCTCTCTCTCTCTCTCTCTCTCTCTCTCTCTCTCTCTCTCTCTGTGTGTGTGTCTCTCTCGCTCTCTCGTTTCTTGTAGTTGACGTTGTCTCTGCTATGCTGCCATAGACCTTCAAGGTCTCTTTTCCAACCTTGGCGTTAAATTTTGGGCACTTTGGCCACCTAAAAATCCATGCAAGGGTGCATGCCCACCCCTCCACATACATAGATGCACACAAGCCCTCAAGATTTTGCCAAGTTGAGCAAGTCAATGGCACTACAAGAAGCAAACATCGGTTTTAGGCCGTTCCAAGTACGACAAAATTTTTGGATTATTTGAAAATTGTGGATTGTCTATGAGAGATCTTAGACACTCGAGCATGATTTGAGACTCAGCTTGGAGAATCTCCATGGTTGCGAGTCCTCTTGGATTCACAAGAAACTTGGTATGGATGGGTATATGCAAGATGTTGCATTGCGGCTATGAAGACATGTTCCCTCCATTCGAAGCGGACTTGTAAGAGTCATTTTCTGTTGTTCGACAACGTATGTGGAAAATTGAATGCATGCAAGTCATGAGCCAGTTTGGAGGCTTCAGTAAAGGAATTCAAATCATGATGTCTAGTATGCATAACATTTTGATATGTATCTCGCTCCTCATTCGGTCTTCACATATGACCTTTCATTTTTTGGGTTTCATAATCCATGTATGAACTATTTTTACATATTTCTATGGAGGGATCTTCAAAGCCTGATTTTTGATACAAGGGTAGAGTTGCCTAACATAAAGGCAAGTTCAGATAGGGCGTGTGGAAAATAAGGCAAGGACGTTGGGCATTGAGACACAAGAAAGTTTTGTGGAAAACCGAGTTCAATCGATTTTCCCAGTAGAAGTTGGCAACCACTATTGCACACCTCAAGTAAGCTTTGTCTGGTAATTTTAAGCTTCCAAGCTAGGTATGAATCGGGCAAGGCCCTCGGCAATAGGAAGTAGAGCATCTATTGAACCAAGTAATGGTATCTGGCAAATAATTTCTTGATTTTGTTCTTGATTGCAAGTTATTCGATTATTATGACAGCAAGGCCCGTCGTTAGCAGTTAGGCGTAAATAATGAGCTATCAACAATGCTAGCATCCGAAGTGGATCTACTGAGAAGTATCATGCAAAGCTAAGACTTCCCACATTTGGAATATGCTAAGAGCATAAAAACTTGAGGGAGACTTGCCAAGATGTCTGTAAGTTTTTATGTCACAAGAGGGTGTATACAACGATGTTCTCTAGCGTATCAGATATGCTATGGGCCAAGTTCAAGCAAGTTTTATTTCAAAAACTCAAGACAACTTGCCACAACAGGATAACCAGGTTAAATAATTTCAAGTTTTCTTTCTTTTTTACAGTTTAACTTTTAAGTTGGCAAAGATTTCCTATTGTACAAAGCAAAGTGCTTTGACAATATTTATCAGAAGCAAGGCTTCTAACCCGTGCCAAGATCCTGTCTCATTGACTTCAAATCAACAACATTGTCACACAAATATGAGCATTTTGCAACGTGGGGATATAAGCTCACAATTTACCTAAGAGAACCACAAATTGTGATGTATCCATGCCTCTTAAACTCAAAAGGGCGTATCTGTACCAAGGAGTATAGATGAAGCCAACATTTTAGACAACACGAATGTTCACAAAAACCCAATATTATGGAATTTTGGGTCTAGGAAAGATCCATTTGTGAATATGATTCCAACTTCAAAGGATATCCTATTTTATATATAGCATTAAGAGTGTCTATATGCGTACATTTTTTGGGTAAGACCTAGCTCGTGATTACTAAAGTACTTATTAAGTGTTGATGGTCAATTCTTGGAACCTTCATACTTGAACTTTCAAGGAAATAAGTCCACAATCTGCCCAGGGGTAGTGGACAATTTCAACTTCCATAGTAACGTAATGCGAAGGGCAAACCCAAGGGGCTCGCAGACACAGGCCAAGGGTCAGCTGCTGGTTGAGCAGTTTCCTTACAAAGTCTAACAAAGGGACTTGATGATATAGATATTTACCAAGGGGTTTGGATTGTAAAGGAAACACCCAGGGTTACATGTGTAAACTCCTTGAATTTCATTGATTTTCAATTAGTGTTCCTAGGCCTTTAGAGGTAGGAAATTTGGGCAGGTTCCTTTGACTACACGTAAGTGAACACTATGTTCAACCTCCATGTACGCATATGATTTGGTTTATTTCCATATTTGCATATGCTTGCTTGGATTTTTCAAGTTGGATGAATAAACTTCTATGTTTTCATCCATTTTTGGTCTTCAGCAAGATGACAAGGTCACGTAAGAGCTAAGAAATTTGGATTGTAGTGTCCATAATAAATTTCTTCATTCCGCAGTTATAGACCCACTTAATGGGTTTTATTTGACACATGTTGTCACATGGCATAAGACATGGTCTAGGAACTCAAGGAGTTCGGTTTAGCCGGTGTGGAGCATGGATAATGAGGGTCTCTCTCATGCACATCGCATGCGTGTTTATCGCTACCTCCACACCCAACCTCTTGTAGTTGAAGGATGTTCTATTTTCGGACATCATTACCTAAGACATATTCCACATGTGGAGAATATGAGTCTCGAGCACTCACACTGGTGCTGCTACTTCAATTCTGTGTCACGACGATGTCCCTAGGTGTTGGTTGAATCCATTTTCTAGACCATTTTCAGCACGTGGTATGAGAAAAAAATTCAGTGGGGCCAAAAAGTTTTGGATACGCAGTACGACTTGTTAAGGTTACAATCATGGCTAAAAATCATTATAGGCTAGTTTTTTTATGCTTATCACAAGGATGTGAGTTGTTAATAACAAGGTTTCATTTTTTGTACCTAGTAGTGATTAATGTTTCACCTTCTATTATGGTTCAAACATTTTAACAAGGCTTGCAAATGATTGCAGTAGAAAGTATTTAGTTTCTATTTAGAACTATTTACACTCCTCTTTAATGTGTGCTATGAGCATCACATCCACCATAAGTAATGGCAAGTATGATCATGGATATGCAAGTTTGGATTTTCTTTTTGTTAAATGCATGCACACTAAGTGTTGTGGGCCCTAGTGTTTATCAAAGATGGATTTGGAGCGGCATGCATATTCATCACAGTTGTTGCTTATGGAGAATTTTGCACTATATGTACAGTATCTCTGTGAGATTACTTTTAGATATACCACTCACCATAGATGTCATGGATAAATTTGGGTGCTTGTGGATATTTCGAGCTAACCAAGATGTTATTCTGGACATTGTTGATTCCTCAGCAGTGTTGTATGATATTGTGATTCTCATTTACCAGTCACTTTGGAATTTTTCTATGAACCATGGAGAATCACACACACACACAGACACCTCACTATTGTCATTATTCAAGGGGGTAGACATATTAAAAAACCTTAGTACTATCAGTATCCACGGGGATAGGTAGATTCCAGGTGTAATCTTGTGTTAAAGGATTTGCGAAGAGCGTATGCTAGCACCAAGCTTCCCAATGAGAAAACGTGCTCTAGTTGGAGTTTGCTTACAACAAGATAACACATGTTTGCAAGACTAGGTTTAGTCTCTTAACACTAGAATGGTAACAGGACACTTTTATGTCCTTGGACACTTTTGTGTCCTGTTAAGTGACCATTTTACTTGAATTATTTGAAGAGTATGAAAATGAATTTCTAGGCGCTATATATCCACAAAGTTGCCTTATGAGCTGAAAAAAACTTAACATTTTTTTTGGAGTATCGATCTCACCATTAACCTAACTCTTGCACAACATTTTTGAACCTAAACTGTGTGAAAAAATGGGTCTTGTTTTTGGTTTTTTTTCAATTTTTGGCAACTATACCACTCTAAACTTCATGTTTGTGAGGTTTATATGGCTAGAGGTTAGGCATTCATAGTTCTCAACATGTTTTGATTCTTGTAGGGAGAGCTAAGTGTTAAAATTGAAAATTATGACCAACTTACAAGAATTACATAATCCTGTTTTTTGGCCAAAATTAGCACTTTTATGATTTTTTTGGTGGCTTTCTTGATATCCAATTCAATTTTGATTGTGTAAGTGTAATGTATAACATAAAGCTAATCTTTGTTGAGTTTTGGGGAACCTAATATGCTATATAGCATAGTATATGATGATGGTTGAGTTTTTTGATTGCTGAAGAATACGATACATTTTAGAGTAGCAAGTATAACTTTCTCAATATTGCTAGTTTCTTAAGCCAATTGTTTGTATTTTGTAGGTAGTAACCATATCTAATCATAGACTACAAACTTGGATAGATATTGAGTAGTTTCCATGGGTTTCTAGAGGTCATAATGCTAAACCCAGTTTTTTCATGTTTGCTGTATTTAGCACTTTATCATTTCCCCCAAGGTTCCACTTAGTAAGAGATCCATTATCCTTTTGACATGCTCCATGGCTCCTTTTGAATCCAAAGGCCCAAAGGGAACTAATAAAACATGTATATAGTATCTGTATTGAGAGTGACTATAGAAACCTTGATAATAGGTCCGCAGAATGGCAAAAATGCAACTTTTTTGTACCTATTGTTTTTGCCCAAAAAAAATATTAGTGAGGTAAAAGCAACCATATTTTTGATCACCAACCCATTGAAGTTAACAGGGCATTTTATCTCATGTCCTACAAAAATCCCCACTCTTAGTTATATGCAATTAATCGTAAGAAATTGCTGTTTTGGGCAAAATGCACTGGTCCATCAACTTTGGAGGCTTATAGTAACCAAGGGATGAGAAAACTTACAAGTTTCTCATTTTTTCCATATGTAGTAGTTCTTGAACTATAAGATCATGAAAGGATTTTTCAAAATGAGTGGATCTACTTTGGTTTTGGAATTTTTTTCCAAAACCCTGAAAGGACACTTTTATGTCCTGTTAGGTTACCATTCTAGTGTTAACATATAAGTCAGGTTTTCAACCTTGAACACTTATTATAGTGGGGTAGTTTACTAATACGAGAAAATAGCAAGTCAAGGACTTATATTTTGTTGATAAGTTACGTCAGCTAGTTACTTTCATGGAAAGTGGAAAGAGGTACTCTTTTGGGTACATCTTTGTTGTGATGACTCGTTTAGCATGCTCCTATGTGTTCTAAATGAATTCTACACACTATGTTGGATAGGAGCCGGTAGCACATGATGGTTACAAATGGACAAGAAATTACTCTTGGTTTCATTGAACCTCCTACTAATCCATGTTTTGGTCAAGCAAACAACTCTGTCTATAAAGGATGAGACAGTGGAAAACATTAGCGTATCATCACTCTTGTTTTCGGGGACAAAACTGCTTCTCCAAGGATCCTAAGGAGCAAGGCTCTTCCTAGGGGGTTAGGGACTTGAGCCAAGGGCTCCCACGGGACCACTGAGGACTAGGAATCCATATTATGGCTAGGGCTAGGAGTCAGCCTAAATATAGGGTGGTAGGACGGTAGATCCGACATCTCAGTATCCTAGGTCTTACACACACACATTGGTGTCTTGCATAAAGACTCTCATGAAACCTTTTGATAAAGTCCTTTAAGTGTCCTCATCATTCACAACCCTCAATGAAATCCCATATTTTTTTTGGATGCTTCCACAAGTATCCATGTTTCCAAAAGTATCCATAGGCTTTTCAGCATATTCATTTGAACTCTTGATTATTCCACCCTTCTTGCCTTATCAAAGTGCTCAGATAACACTCAACGAGCAGCCAATATCCTTGATAGAGGTCCTCTGTAAATGGCTCAAGTCCATTTGACAGGAAAACATGATCACATTCGCATGAGAGCGACGATAAAACCTTGTAACTTCTTCATTTTCATATCATGCTCTCGAAAGCATATCTGCAACTAGATTATCTTTCCCTGCAATATGCTTAAATTCAAGATTGAAGGACTTTATATAGGCAATTTATCTCAAGATAGCAATGTCAGGAGTTGAGTAGCTTGTGATCATTCCAAGGAGAAACATGCATGCACCCAAGAACCTTCAAACCTCAGTCACATTTATACATTTCTCTTTCATTCTCAAAATTACATCAATCTTTGCGTAGGACAATGCCTTCTACCATATGGGACACACACATGTCCCACTGTAAGAACTTCATTCACACCAAATACTATCTTTTGCCCATACAAGGTAAGGTTCACTTCTGCCAGCCTTGACAAGATCTTTTCACAATCATTGATATGATTTTCCACATACTTGCATCCTTTGATCGGCACATCATCAAGAAAGGGCATTGTAGTTTGAGGTATGAAGTCATGTAGGACTTTGTCCATACCATTCATCATATGAACAACTAAATTAGTTGCTCCCTGAGGTAAGGTGCACATCCTTACCAACCCCAAAGGTGTCCTCATGGTGGTCAAGTCCCTGCTTTCCATTTCTAGTTGGAAATGATCATATCGTGAGTAAAAATCCCCCATAGAATATATCCCCCTTCTTGAACATGCCTTTGCAAACTCATCTACAATTGGCCCTGCACCCACATGTCTAATTGTAACCTTGTTGGTAGGTTGCATATTCTAGATAAACCATTTTTCTTCAAAATTGTGAACCACATGTTTGAATATGGAGCACAAGAAGTCTCCAAAATATCCATCTTTATATTTTCATTAAGCAACTAAATGAGTTTGGCAAATGATTCTTTTAATTGGAATAGGTTGCAAGTTCCAATGTACACATGAGGGATAGTGAAGATTACCATAGGAGCAACAATGCAAGGATCAAAACACCCTATCTCATGCGGCTCAAATCCAAAAGCCTTTCCATGTTTGGAAGCATGTCTTCAAAGCATATCTTTTCAACTTCTATCAAATTGTCCAACCAACCTTTAGCCCCTTCAAAGAATCTTGAGTAAACTTGTGCACAATCTTGCTTGGGTCATGAAGGCTAGGTTACAAAGAATCTTATTCCATCTTATTTGTGCAATATTTTTGTAGAAGTAATGCCACTGTTTCACTTTCTTTTCCACAAACTTATATTTCATATCCACACGCACATCAATACCTTGAGCATTTTCAAAATCCTCAATCGCTTTGTACATTTCTAAGAAGCATTCTTTCACAACCTCATTCCCAACACACAAATTGCAATCCACTAAAGATTTCATGTTTTGCATGGTATCCACAAATGAACACTCATCAAACACACCCGCAATGCAATCCTCATCTTCTTTCAAACCATTTGTCCTCCAACATTTTTTTACACTATTTACATGTTGTCTTTCACCTCGCTTCATGTCCTCACACTACGTAAAAGTGATAGATCCATAGTTTGTTTATCCTACAAAACCTGTAGAAAACATCTCTTGTGCATATACATCATGCAGGAATTTTTCCCTTCTTGTACCACTGCAATACCGCTCTTTCTACAATGGTACATGGCCAAACACCCCCATATCCATGTAGTCCTTAAGTTCCTTGTTTATTTTTGGCAAGAGTTGCACTCTGAGACTTTCACGGTTCCTTTCATAGTCCACACAAGCATTGAGGAATTGGATTGCATGCTTCCCATCCCTTCTTCTTATCGTAGCATAAGTTGATCCATCGTCCATAACCTCTATTTCCATATGAGTAGTTGTGATGTATGGCTGCCCAAGGACAAGAGGGTATGTAGACATCTCTTGGACAAAGAAATTTTGGTCATCTTTCACATCCCCATATAGTCACAATTACATTCAGATAAGCTCCATACAGCTTCCTTGATGATTTTTTTTATTGCACGGATCATCCATCCATGATTTATATCAATTTGCACCTTGCATTTTCCATATGGACTCTTTGACACAAGATTAATTTTTGACCCATGATCTATCAGTTCAATGTATGTCTCTTCTAAGTCTCCCACTTTCACCAGGATCTATATCGCTCTTGCCCAATGACTCTTGGAGTAATAGCTCTTGTGAGTTGTCTCAACTTCATCTTCATCATCCAAGAAGAAAACTTATTTTTCTCGTCCCCTAGACATGTAACTCACCATAGCATTTTCATCACCTTTCTCACCATAGAATTGTACTTCCTATGCATTTAAAGTTTCTTCTTTATCTTGTACATTAATAGATTCAGAAGGAGACTCACTTTCTCTTTATGATATCAGTTATTTCCTCATGGAACTCCCACTTTTGTATGCCAAGGGCTTCACCCAAAGTAAATTTCACCTTACTATTCAAAATCCTCTTCCATAACTTTTTATAGAATAGCAATACATGCTATCTACAATTGTGTAATTGCCTTACTCCATTTTGTATGATCTTTTTGAGAAACACTTTGCCATGAAGATGCATCAAAGGCATGTCAAAGTTGTGCACCATTCACTCCTCCAATTTTTATCATCAACAACATACACTATCAAAAATCGTGTAGTTTCCTTAGGCCATTTTGTATCAAGTTTTTTTAGGAATTCAATCCATGAAGATGACTCTTTGGTATAACAAAGTGGTGCATCACTCACTCTTCCAATTTCTAGCATTACACAATAGTAAGGGCATCATCACATGATGAGGCTCACGCACACATACATGTTAGTTGGCGCTTTGAAAATTATGGTTTTATAGTATATTTAAGACCATTGTCACAATAGGAAATTGTCCAAGCAAACAAGAAATTGTGATTGGTTTGCTAGCTCTCAAACAAGTACCCACATGTTCCATTTCATGGTTTTGGCATCAAAAGGTAATCCACAAATTGACAAAAACACAAGCATTTTCACAAAATTTTTTGCCTGCATATCCATCACCCTTGATATCCATGACATATGAGAGAAGTCGACAGGTAGATGTGTGGCACTTGTTATTATTAACTCTATAAACTAGTTTGAATTGATAGCTTCACTTATTAAAAGATTTTTTAATAGATAAAAAAGATTATCTTTAGTAGAAGATAAGCATGTAAGAATTAAATAAAATAGTTACACAGTCGTGCTTTCAGCTTGAAATAAGTAGAAGATGAAGGAGAAGTTAAACGAGATTTTTCTGGTGGAGTTTTGAGGAATGCGCAAGCTCAATTGAAAAACAAAAAAGAAATTGTGGTGATGGTATGACTAGGTAGAATTTCTTGGCTTGTCTTTTGGCTCAACTCCCTTTTAGACAAGGTGATTCTCATTTCCACTCATGGGAAACAACAACAAGAACTTACCCGTTGTTGACTTTGAACGATGGCAATGTAGAAGATGCTCCATAGCAAGTACGCCAACACAATGATAAATGACTTGCATTCAATTGCTAGTAGCATCAGCATGCCATAAAACGGAAGCATCCCTTGACAGTAGAGATCCTTTGTTGATAGATGAGATGGATGGATGATTCTACGAGGCAAAGGTGTCAACTCTAGGCACACTTGACATCCTCACTCACTCCCAACTATCCTGTAAAAATGGTTAAATATCGAGGTGCTTGCACCCATGTAGGTGGAGGTGACCAGCACACACAATCATGGCCTTTAGGGGGGTCCAATGCACAAGCTAAGCTCTATACAACTACTCGCATCATGCAGGTGTGGGAGAGTGTGCAACGTAGTGGTAGAGGCGATGTCTCTCATCGGATGTGTATTGAGTTATTGAGTGTTGAGCGATGGTAGGTGAGTGGGGAACCAAGAGGGTTGCTTGCCACGATGGCAAGCGCCCCGATATCTATGCAATGCTCTCGTTGCAATGGTTAAGTATTGAGTGCTTGCACCCATGTAGGTGGAGGTGTCCGGCATAGCCGTTCATGCAGTTTATGGGGGGGGTGAGCGCGTCAAGATGAGCTACATACAACTACTTGCATCATGCAGGCATGGGTGAGCGTGCAACGCAGTGGTAGAGATGGTGTCTCTCATCGGCCGGGTATTAAGTTTGACACCCTATCGTCTAGGTGTTGACTCTTCGTTTGGTCAATCGATTCTGACCCATGGGAGGTGACTAGGGAATTGGGAGGGGTTGCTTGCGACGATGGCAAGCACCCGTATATCTATCCAACACTCCTATAGCAATGGTTAAGTATCAGGGTGCTTGTTCCCGTGTAGGTGCAGGTGACTGACACAGCCGATCACATAGTTTATGGGGAGGCAGTGCGTCAAGCTGAGCTATATACAACAACTCTCATCATGCACACATGGGTGAGTGTGCAACACAATGGTAGAGGTAGTGTCTCTCATCAGTCAGGTACTGAGTTCGACACTGTGTCGACTGCTTGTTGACCCTTCTTTTGGTCAACCTATTCTCGACAATGGGAGGTGACTGGGGAACCGGGAGGGGTTGCTTTCCATGATGGCAAGCGCCTCGATATCTATCTAGCGCTCCTATGGCAATGATTAAGTATCGGGGTGCTTGCAAAGTTTGATAGAGGGAAGGAACCTGGATTGGTTCAACTTTTGCCAATCCCTAATTCACCATGGGAGAGCATATCCATGGATTTTATCTTTGTATTACCTAAGTCTATCCATGGAAATAGGGGAATATGGACAATAGTAGATAGGTTCATCAAACAAGCTCATTTTATACCTGTCAAAAAGACTATCAAACCCCATCAAATGGCAACCCTCTTCATATCACAAATCTTCAAGTACCATGGCTTGAGAATGTCCATGTGTAGAAGGGTCTCTTTGAGAATTTAGGAACAAGGCTTAACTTCTCTTCGGCCTATCACCCGCAAACGGATGGACAAAGTGAAATAGCTAACCTAACTATTCTTGATCTACTAAAAGCCTATGTAATGAAAGTAGATCAAAGGTCCCAATGGGAGAAGTACTTACCCTTAGTAGAGTATGCTTACAATAATACTGTACATACCTCCATGAGAAAAGCACCTTTCAAGGTAACAGAGAAAAAATCCAAAAGTTCCCTGCTACTTAAGGTACACGTGAAGATCTTCATTGTAGATGAGTATAGCCGAGACCTACAAGAATCTTTCCAAAATATTTAGGATGCTATCTCTATCTCACAGCAAAGGCAAAAGGTTGCTATGGATAAGCACATAAGAGCCCAAGTATTTAAAGAAAATGATTGGGTCTGGCTTAAATTTCCCAAGACTCGATGAAGGCACACGAGTGGAAAGAATCCTAGGGGACACCAAAAGTACTATGCTAAGTTAGCAAAAAGGTACTATGGTCCCTTCTAAATTCTTAGACCAATCAATCAGATGGCCTATCAACTCAAATTGCCCAGTCATTGGTTCATACATGATGCTTTCAATGTGATACTACTAAAGCCTTACAAAAGAGAGCCACCTCAAGAACCAACTATTGAAGACCTATCGGAGATCGTGGACCAAGAAGAGGTGCTGCAGCCCGAGTCCATTCTCCGGATGAAGACAAGGTATTGAGAGGCAGTAATATTATCCAAAGATATCTTATTATGTAACATTTAATTGCCTAATAACTTATGTGTAGCGGAAATTAGCATGAACATAGTGGGCATTTCATTAGAATAGATTCCTAATGAGAATTACAAGAGTGCTTGGGTGGAGAGAGAGCAACAAAAAGCATAACACCTAGTTAGATAGCATCGACAATACTTTCAAAAGAGAGAGCAATTAAGATATTGACAACAGTTGAGGACCGGATTTTCATGGAGCCGGTCCCCCCTCCAAAAGGCTTTGTATTATGGTTTCTCCCATCAAGAGAGACATTGTACAATACAATTCTTTTTGTTCCTTCAAGACTAGCTAGTGCAATGAAGATGGAAACTTCATGCACTAAGCAAAAACACTTAACAAACACAACTTGAATTATCCCCGTTCTCAAACCCAAGACCTCACACACCTTTGAAGATGGTGAGAGCTAGCAGGGTATGAGAGTAGATTGAGAGGAAGAAGGAGTATCTTACGAGAAATATGTACATCTCCTCACATAATCACTCATATGTAGCATAGCTTAGCTTAGTAATTAGCTTGGTAGAGGAGATGAGCATGCATTGAAGCTTGGCTCTTGGTTGGATTTGCATCCACATGCTAAGAGAGTGTTGATGTAGGCTTCTATCTCACAAGCTTGGAGTAGGTGATGAGTTCTCCATTAAAGCTTGGGAAGAGATAGTATTCTCTTTCTTCACCATGAGATTGTGTGAGTGTGTGTGTGATAATGCCTTGCAAAAATCAGCCCCCTCTCTCTCTTGGGCGAGCCCTCTTGCTAAATGCTCTTCCTGAAGCCTCATTGGCCCTCCCCAAGTCAAGCCAATTACAATTAAGCAGCATAAGTGATAGCCTTCTGACATGTGTCCCCCTTTCCCCTTTTGTGAGAGCTTTAGGTAATTAAATAATTAAACTAAACTCTCATTTGACCCCTTTGCCTCCTGGCCAATAGGAATCAAGCAAGCCATGGGGCTCTTGAATGCTCATTGGACCCCTTGGGAGACTGCCCAATAGTCTTCTAGGAGACTTAATTCTCATTGGTTTCTTAGATTAAATGTTTCTAAATGAATTAAACTAGATTTACTCTAGCTTAATTTTCATTGGTCCACTTCAAGGGTCATCCAATAGAAATTGGGCACACCTTGTGGGCATCTGGCCTAGGGAGCTGACATGTGTCCCTCATTCCCTTTGTGTAAAGGGATCCTGTGTGTGTGTGTGGCTTTCTCTCTCATCCCCTACCTTAAGGGCTCGCCCCCTCCCATGTAGGGATGTGCAAAGACTTTTAGGGCACACACAAAGCATCCAATTTTCCCTAGGGTTGACCTTTGGACACAACCTTTGAATTTTGGAACCTTAGCATTTTGGAAGTCTTAATGGGCTGAACCTTAGGGTCTTTTTAGCCCATTGTTGCACATGGCTCTTTTGCAGATTTCCCCCCCTTTGGATCCCTATTTTCCCTCCTTTGGATCCCTACTGTGGCCGGTCTGCTAGCTTAACCAATATTCTAGCTTTTTCTCCCCTGGCCTTCCCCACATTAAATGATCAGTTTAATATGAGAAAATCATTTAGGAGAATTAGATATTGATTATTATGACATTACCTCTCTCTTGAAATCATAGTCGTCCTCGACTATGGTGTAGAGAAGATAAAGCATGTTCATGAGTCCTTTTCTTAGCGGGTAGAGGATCCCTATGTTACCCTACGACATCATTCCGCAATGGATGACTAGTCCATTTGGCGCTTGAGAGCCTGAGGCTGCCGCAAGCATGTCTGCACATTAGTCCTATCAGTCTTCCATAGTAGAGTGACAAGCTCTACTTGGTGTTTGTGAGACGTCGTCTCCGCAAACTTGATCTAAGCATGCATACTACTTCATTTTTGTGCACAAATAAAGAAAAAGAGAGTCTTATAAGACAAAAAATTTGTTCATTTTAAACATTTTGTACATTTTCTTACTCTTGGGAAGCATTGTAAGCATTGACAAGGTTTAGTTTATCCTTTAATTGTATGCCTTGCATCCATCTAGCATCTTCAAAACGATAATTCTTAAACTTAATAAGATATCGTCGGATAGTCTTACCGCCTCTTAGTACCTTGTCTTCATGTCGGAGAATGGACTCGGGCTGCAGCACCTCTTCTTGGTCCTTGATCTCCGGTGGGTCTTCAATAGTTGGTTCTTGAGGTGGCTCTCCTTTGTAAGGCTTTAATAGGCTCACATGAAAATAATTGTGTATGAGCCAATGATTGGGCAACTTGAGTTGATAGGCCATGTCATTGATTGGCCTAAGAATCTGAAAGGGACCATAGTACCTTTTTGCTAGTTTAGCATAGTACTTTTGGTGACCCGTAGGATTCTTGCCTGTTGTGTGCCTTAATCGAGCCTTGGGAAACTTTAACAAGACCCAATCGTTTTCTTTAAAGGCTTGGGCTCTTCTGTGCTTGTCAGTAGCAGCCTTTTGCCTTTGCTGTGAGATAGAGATAGCATCCTTAATCTTTTGGAAAGATTCTTGTAGGTCTCCACTATACTCATGTGCAGCGAAGATCTTCCCATGTACCTTAAGTAGAAAGGGACTTTTTGATATTCCCTCAATTACCTCGAAAGGTGCTTTTCCTATGGAAGTATGTACAGTGTTATTGTAAGCATACTCCACTAAGGGTAAGTACTTCTCCCATTGGGATCTTTGATCTACTTCCATTATATAGGCTTTTAGTAGATTGAGAATGGTTAGGTTATCTATTTCACTTTGGCCATCAGTTTGTGGATGATAGGCCGAAGAGAAGTTTAGCCTTGTTCCTAAATTCTCAAAGAGACCCTTTCAGAAATTACTGGTCATTCTAGGATCTCTATCCGACACTATGGACATGGGCAAGCCATAGTACTTGAAAATTTGTGAAATAAAGAGGGTTGCCATTTGATGGGCTTTGATAGTCTTTTTGACAGGTATAAAATGAGCTTGTTTACTAAACCTGTCTACTATCGTCCATATTCCCGTATTCCCATGGATAGACTTAGGCAATCCAAAGATAAAATCCATGGATATGCTCTCCCATGGTGAATTAGGGATTGGCAAGGGTTGAAGCAATCCAAGTTGCTTCCCTCTATCAAATTTTGTCTTTTGTCATACCACACATTTGGAAACATACTCTTGTATGCTCACTTTCATGGTAGGCCAATAGAAATATGTTTCAATTCCCTTTAAGGTAGACTGAATCCCCCTATGCCCCGCATAAGGTGGAGCATGAGATTCATACATTACTTTCTTACGTAGTGAGTTAGTAACGCATAGTCTATTGCCATAGAGAAGATAAACATCTTGTAAAGTAAATGGTTCTTCTTTATTCTCTAATGCAAGGGCTGAAATCACATCTCTAAAATCGGGATCAATAGCATACTCATCTATCATTGAAGATAGATCATTGTGAGTTGCTATGGAAACTGCATTCACTCTCGGCCGTCTTGAGAGTGCATCAGCTACTTGATTATGCTTGCTAGCAATGTAAGCAATATGAAAATGAAATTGCGAAAGGAAATTTGCCCACCTCCTTTGTTTATTGGAGAGCTTGGTCTGTGTCATGAAGTACTTAAGACTTTGGTGATCTGTTCGCAGAATGAAAGGAGTCCCCAATAAATAGTGCTTCCATGAGTCTAAGGCATGTAGAACTGCAAGGAGTTCTTTTTCGTATATGCCTAGAGCTTGCTCAACAGGGTCGAGCCTTCGACTCTCATAGCCTATGGCGTGCCCTTCTTGGAGCAAAACAACTCCAAGGCAATCACCACAAGCATCGCATTGGACCTCAAATGGTTTTGAGGGATCCGGTAGTGTAAGCACAGGTTGAGAGATAATCTTTTCTTTAAGCTTTTCGAAAGCATTGTTCTCATTAGCAGACCATGTATACCTAACGCTTTTCTTTGTTAGGTCATGTAATGGTCCCGCAATTTGTGAGAACTTTTCTATGAAGCGTCTATAGTATGCACACATACCTATGAAGCTTCTTAGTTCATGCAAATTCCTTGGTTTAGGCCATCCTTTTATTACCTCTAACTTGGATGGATCCATTTGGATTCCATCTTCAGAGATAATGTGACCTAAATACTGAATCTCTTGCAAGAAAAATTCACTTTTCTTTCGATTAACATAAAGTTTATTCTCTCTTAAAACTTGAAATATTACCTGGAGGTGTTGCTTGTGTTCCTCCAATGAATTAGAGTAGATGATAATATAATCAAAGAACACTCCAGTGAAGGTTCGATGAGGCCTGAACAGCTTCTCCATCAAGCGGTTGAATGTGGCTGGTGCATTGGTCAAGCCAAAAGGCATGACAATGTATTCGTAAAGACGAAATGTAGTACGAAATGCGGTCTTTACAATGTCTTGATCAACTATCCTTATTTGATGATAGCCACTTTTTAGGTCAATCCTACTGAAGTAGGTCCATCCTTGTAGCTTATCAAATAGGTCTTCTACCTGTGGAACAGGAAACCTATTCTTGATAGTGATCCTATTTAGTGCTCTATAGTCGACACACATACGATATGTGCCGTCTTTCTTTTGCACTAATAGCACAGGTGAGCAAAATGGAGATGAGCTTGGCCTAACCATACCCTTCTCAACTAACTCATGCACTTGACGCATAATCTCCTCTTGTTGAGCTTGCGAAACTCTATAAGGAGGTTTATTAGGCGGTGAACTTCCTGGAAGAAGTTCAATTGCATGGTCATCATTACCTCGTTTAGGAGGTAGCTCATAAGGGATGTCGTCAATAAAAACATCTTGAAACCCCTTGAGAAAATTGGATAACTCTAATTCCTTTTGGTTGCTTTTATTTTCTTTTGCTAAAGCATTAGGTTCATTTTGAGAGTCTTTAACAAAAATCATGTACACGGAAATAGAGCTCTTTATTGACTTGTTGAAAGCTGGTGTATGTACAATGGGGATGGTGTTACCCATTTCCTTAGCATCTATATACATGTCTTTTTCCCTGAACTTAAAGGAGATTCTTCTTTCAGGAAATTTAACATCGGCAGCCAGGCAGTCAAACCATGGTGCCCCTAGGATTACATCCTCATGCTTGAGAGGAGAGATAAAGAAGTCCTCTTTGTCCACATAGCCTTGGACATGAAGCCTCAATTTCCCGATTAAGGGAGTGACTGAAGCTTCTTGCCCCTTGAAGGCTGTTAAGGCGGTTACACCGCTAGCGGAAGATAAATAGCGAGAACTCAACCAACAACAAAATTTGTCAAACGAGGACGGAGCTTGACCCACAGGCGCATGGAAACAACTAGGTGGGTGTCAAATCACCTACTCGACCTTCTAATGACAATCACTACTAAGGAAATCAAATCTAAGTTCTAAAATACGCAAGTGGCTGAAATTCATACTACGAACGAATGCTATACGAAACAAGATCTAGAATCATTGAATCGATCTCAAACTCAAGGGGAAGTCTATACACTAGGTAAGAACAACACCCTAAAGACTTGAACTGCAAAATCAACCTATAACCACTCCGTGCGGTAAACGTGTATGAAGACAGGCCGAAATATACAGGTGACCGAAACTTGACCCTGACGGTACTAATGTGTAGCTCTACTCGTTGTGGTTCTATAGATATGATTCACGCTCAATTCCGACACACGAGTTGGAAGAAAACTCACACCGAAGCTCGTAGGAACTTACCACACATAGAAGCCGATAGCGCGCACTCTTGGTATCTGTGCGTAGCTCTCGCCATTGCTAACACAATGGCGGTGTTGCTTCTTCAATGGCGACTCCGTAGCTCGCGTAGCAAGTAGATAAGACTCTCTCTCTCTCTCTCTATCTCTCTCTCTCTCTCTCTCTCTCTCTCTCAGACACAGTCACGGCGCTCAAAAACTCACTTTGATTAATAATCTCTCAATGCCTAGGTTACAAAAACTTTGGCTTATATACCTCAGCCTTGGAGGTGAGAACATCTCTAACTAATTACATCAGCAAGTGAAATTACTTCGGGATTACAAGCTCGAAACTCAATTGAGTCCCGTTACTTAATGAATGGCTCAAATCAAAATTAATGTCGGAAAGACATTTATTACAATCAATGGTTACAAAATGATGAGTGTGAGCAAAAATGTGGGTGTGATCCTCTGCTAGCTCAACACCCCCCCTCCGCGTTCATGTCGTCCCTGACATGACTTTTATGCTTGGTCAATAAAGTCATGTCTTCTTGAGCATCTGTAAATGTGATTCGTATCGTAGGTTACCGATGGTCAAGGTTGGGCCGAATATTTTGCTTTCGTGGGTGAAAAAGCCGGTGTAGAAAGCTTCTTCAAATGTTTGCATGTGGAAGCTAGGCAAAAACATAATCCTTTGTTATAGGAGGTGTAACATTTTTGGAGAAGGCTGCAATGAAAGATCGTACATCATATCAGACACCGTGTCGGCCATCGATAGTAGACTCGAGGTCGTGGCTTTATCTGGCGCGAACACTTCAATGCAAGCTAAGAGAGTCCTGCAGATTTTCTTGAGCATCTGACATGAAAGGTTAGGAGAGCCAGTAAAGAGCTTGTGTTAAGTATGGAGCCTGATTTACCCTTGTAATTTTCTGTGGTAAAAGCGCACATTTGTAAGGCCCCCATTATGAGGAGAAGCCATCGTGCGTGAAGGAAAATCACTCACCGGAAACCAAAATTTTCACGGACAAGAATCAGGGGCAACTTTAAAGGCCTCGGGGGTGGAGGCCCCCGAGACATTTTTTTTTTGCCGGAATATTCTTTTTCGTCGGAATATTATGGCCGGACGGCGATCGGAAAGTGGTCGGAAAACAACCGGTCGGTTGGCCGGTGGCTGGTAGTCAATGGCCGATGGCCGGTGGCCGGTGGCCGAATTCAAAAGCAGACTTGTCTTCTCAAGGGCGGCCACACATGGGCGGATTGGAGGGTCCGATTTGGACTTATTCGCACAAGGGCGGCTACACATGGCTGTCTCTCATAAGAGAGGGCAGCCCTTTTGGCCTATAAAAGGAGGCCATTTCTACACACATTTCATAGTGTGAAGTTGATACAACAAGGTGAGTGTGAGGTGGTGAGAGTGAAGCAAGGCGGGAGCTCCATTAAGGGTATAATCCCTTTGTAAATTACTTCTTGTTTTGAAGTACTAAAGCCATTGAGTGGCTGCTTTCCCGTGGACGTAGCCCACATTGGGTGAACCACGTATATCGTGTGTACTCTCTCTCTCTCTCTCTCTACTCTATAATCTCGTGTATATAAATTTGTCTCTCTCCATTAAGTAATCTACTCAATTATCTATTTAGCTACGTATTATTTCCTAACAAAGAAGCCCGCAACAATGGCAGATGAAGCATGGATTGTCCTTGATCGAAAGACACTGGGAACAATCCGGTTAAGCTTGGCGTTAATGGTGGCCTTGAACGTTTTAGAGATGAAGACCACGGAGGACTTGATGAAGTCACTTGAGGACTTCTACAAGAAACCACCGGCATCTAATAAGGTATTTCTCATGAAGCACTCGTTCAATGTAAAGATGACAGAAAATGGTTCAGGCTGAATACCTAAATGACTTCAACACCAATGTAAGTCAACTTCGATCGGTAAAAATAAATTTCGATGACGAAGTGCGAGCTCTCTTTATACTATCATCTCTACCCGGATAGTTGGGACAGCCTCGTGATGGTTGTAAGTAATTCTATCTCTAGTACAAGTACTTTTAAATTTGATGACGTTGTGGGTGTTCTCCTAAGCGAGGAATGTGAAGGAGAAGCACAGGAGAATCATCAAGTGCTGCACTTTCAATGGAATATTATGGCCGGACAGCGGCCGGAAAGTGGTCGGAAAACAAACGGTCGGTTGGCCGGTGGCCGGTAGTCAATGGTCGGTGGTCGGAAGTCAATGGTCGGAAGTCAATGGCCGGTGGCCGGTGGCCGAATTCAATGGCCGGTGGCCGAATTCAAAAGCGGACTTGTCTTCTCAAGGGCGACCACACATGGGCAGATTGGAGGGTCCGATTTGGACTTATTCGCACAAGGGCGGCTACACATGGCTGTCTCTCATAAGAGAGGGCAACCCTTTTGGCTTATAAAAGGAGGCCATTTCTACACATATTTCATAGTGTGAAGTTGATGCAACAAGGTGAGTGTGAGGTGGTGAGAGTGAAGCAAGGCGGGAGCTCCAGTAAGGGTATAATCCGTTTGTAAATTACTTCTTGTTCTGAAGTACTAAAGCCATTGAGTGGCTGCTTTCCCGTGGACGTAGCCCACATTGGGTGAACCACGTATATCGTGTGTACTCTCTCTCTCTCTCTCTCTACTCTATAATCTCGTGTATGTAAATCTGTCTCTCTCCATTAAGTAATCTACTCAATTATCTATTTAGCTACGTCGTATTTCCTAACAACTGGTATCAGAGCAAGGTTTGCTCGTAGCTAAATTATCTCAAGGAAAGGATTACTTGAATTGAGTGGGAGTTATGGTGGAGGAAGGGAAGCTCAAGATTGAGAAGTTCAACGGAAAAAACTACCAACATTGGAAGATGCAGATTGAAGACTATCTCTACCAGAAGGACCTCTATTTGCCACTAGGCGGTCTTGCGAAGAAGCCCGCAACAATGGCAGATGAAGCATGGATTGTCCTTGATCGAAAGGCACTGGGAACAATCCGGTTAAGCTTGGAGTCAACGGTGGCCTTCAATGTTTCGGAGATGAAGACCACGGAGGACTTGATGAAGTCACTTGATGACTTCTACGAGAAACCATCGGCATCCAATAAGGTATTTCTTATGATGCGCTTGTTCAATCTAAAGATGGTAGAGAATGGTTTAGTTGCAGAACACCTAAATGACTTTAACACAAACATAAGTCAACTTCGATCAGTGAAAATCAATTTCGATGACGAAGTACGAGCTCTCCTTATACTATCATCTCTACCGGATAGTTGGGACAGCCTTGTGATGGCTGTACGTAATTCTATCTCTGGCACAAATACTCTTAAGTTTGATGATGTTGTGGGTGTTCTCCTAAGCGAGGAAATGCGAAGGAGAAGCACAGGAGAATCATCAAGTGCTGCACTATCAGTGGAAACAAGAGGAAGGCCTAAGGAGAGGTTCAAAAACCAAAAGGGTCGTGATCGCTCAAGGCGGAGCAAGTCACGCACAAAGTCAGTTCTTGAATGTTGGAACTGCGGCAAGAAAAGCCACGTCAAGAAGGATTGCTGGTCCAAGAAGAAGAAGGAGACAGAGTCTCAAGACAACAAGCCAACATCGGAGGCCAATGTGGCAGGTAAAGTAGAGAAAGATGCTCTAATTCTCTCATTAGACAATGTGTCTAATTCCTGGATAGTAGATTCCGGGGCTTCATTCCATGCGACACCACACAAAAAACATTTCCAAGACTACACTAAAGGTAATTTTGGGTATGTATACTTGGGAGATGATGAAGCTTGTGAGATTGTCGGCAAAGGTACAGTTTCTGTCAAAACTGCTAACGGAAATGAATGGAAGCTTAAAGATGTTAGGCATGTTCCTTCTCTTCGCAAAAATTTGATCTCTACAGGACAATTGGACGATGAAGGTCACAACATTGCATTCGGAAACAAACGGTGGAAGATCTCAAAGGGATCTTTGGTGGTTGCCAAGGGTGAAAAAGTCGGTACACTTTACTTGTGTGCTGTTAGCATGCAACCTTCAGCTTGTGCAGCAACTACAGAAGTTTACAGTGCGGTGTGGCACTACCGACTTGGGCATATGAGTGCCGAAGGAATGCAAATCCTTCAAACAAAGAAGCTTCTACCAGGTTTGAAAGAAGTGGACTTAGAATTCTGTGAAGATTGTGTTTATGGTAAACAAAAGAGGGTAAAATTTCAGAAATCAGGAAATGAAAGAAAAAATAAAAAACTTGAGTTGGTTCATTCTGATGTTTGGGGTCCTGCAAGTACACCATCACTTGGTGGCTTATTGTACTATGTAACATTCATAGACGATGCAACTAGAAAAACATGGGTTTATGTCATGAAGAATAAATCCGATGTATTTTCCATATTTCAAAGGTGGAAAGCCTTTGTGGAGAATGAAACAGGTACCAAGGTTAAATGCCTCAGATCCGACAATGGAGGCGAATATTGCAGCCAAGCTTTTGAAAGCTTTTGTGCTAGCAATGGCATTCGGAGGCAAAGGACAACCCCAAGGACACCTCAACAAAATGGGATT
This sequence comes from Adiantum capillus-veneris, assembly GCF_014529385.1. Classification (NCBI taxonomy): domain Eukaryota; kingdom Viridiplantae; phylum Streptophyta; class Polypodiopsida; order Polypodiales; family Pteridaceae; genus Adiantum; species Adiantum capillus-veneris. The sequence continues at coordinate 61,573,478 of NC_140942.1, read as the reverse complement.
TCGTAAAGGATGAACAGGACAATCATGGAACGAGCACGAAGCATGCGACTACATGCAGGCCTACCGCTTGAGCTTTGGGTAGAAGCTGTAAGTACGTCTGTGTACTTAATCAATCGGTCACCCTCAACGGCATTGGATGGGGGAGTTCCAGAAGAGGCATGGACAAGTAAACCGGTGAATTATGCATTTCTCAAAGTGTTTGGGTGTGAGGCTTTCATGCACATAGATAGAAGCCTAAGATCAAAGTTAGATGCAAAGTCCAAAAAGTGTTTCTTCATTGGCTATGGAGAAGGAGACTTTGGGTATCGCCTATGGAATCCTGAAGATGGTAAAATCTTAAGGAGTAGGGATGTAATTTTTAACGAACAAAATATGTACAAAGATTACTTGGAAAGAAAACAAACAAAAGAAACAGGTGATGAGTACATGGAGCTTGAGGACGGTGAAGACTCAAGGACTGCAAACGGTGACAATGTGCAACAACGTCAACCAAATGAGGAGCCTCAACCTACTCCCCAAAGATCTACAAGAGCAAGTAGACCTCCATAAAGGTTTGTTCCTTCCTTCAACCATCTCTTGATCTCAGATTCTGGAGAGCCGGAATCATATGAAGAAGCTATGCAACATGAATCCAAAGCAGAATGGATGAAGAGCATGCAAGTAGAGATGGACTCACTATATCACAACCAAACATGGGAGTTGGTTGAGTTGCCTAAAGGTAAGCGGGCACTTCAAAACAAATGGGTGTACAAGATAAAGGAAGAAGAAGGTGGGAAGAAAAGGTACAAGTCTAGGCTTGTGGTAAAAGGTTTTTCTCAAAAGAAAGGTATTGACTTCAATGAAATATTTTCTCCTATTGTAAAAATGAACTCAATTAGGCTTGTCTTAAGCCTTGTGGCTGCTCATGATCTAAATCTCGAGCAAATGGATGTAAATACGGCATTCCCTCACGGTGACTTAGAGGAGGAAATCTACATGCTTCAACCAAAGGGGTATGAAGTAAAAGGTAAGGAGAAAATGGTTTGCAGATTAAAGAAGAGCTTGTATGGTATAAAGCAAGCATCAAGACAATGGTACTTGAAGTTTGATCGATGGATGTTGGATCATGGATTCACAAGATGCAACTCGGATCACTGCGTCTACACGAAGAATTTGGGAGATGGGAAATTCATCATCCTAATGTTGTATATTGATGACATGTTGATTGCAAGTGCTAACATGCAGGACATCAAAGACCTAAAAGAGGAGCTGTCCAAATCTTTTTCAATGAAAGATTTAGGTGCTGCAAAGAGGATACTTTGTATGAAAATATCAAGGGACAGGACGAAGAAAACAATAAAGCTATCTCAAGAAGATTACATCAAGAAGGTACTAGAAAGGTTTGCAATGCAAAATGCAAAACCAGTTTCTACACCTTTGGCTGGTCATTTTAAACTAACGAAGGATATGTGTCCAAAGACACAAGAGGAGATAGCCTATATGTCTAAAGTTCCATATGCTCTAGCGGTAGGTTCTCTAATGTATGCTATGGTCTGGACAAGGCCAGACATTGCACATGCAGTGGGAGTTGTGAGTAGGTTCATGGACAACCCAGGTAAAGAGCATTGGCAAGCTATGAAGTGGATACTTAGGTATCTAAAAGGGACAACAACAAATGCTTTGTATTTTGGAGGAACTGATATTTTTCTAGAAGGGTATGCTGATGCAGATATGGCAGGTGACAAAGATACTCGAAGGAGCACTACTGGCTATGTGTTCACGGTTGGAGGCACAGCAGTAAGCTGGGCTTCAAAGCTGCAGAAAGTGGTTTCACTTTCTACCACGGAAGGAGAGTATGTAGCAATGACGGAGGCAAGCAAAGAAATTCTGTGGCTTCATAGATTCTTAGAAGAGCTTGGATTCAAACAAGACAATTGTGTCTTGTACAGTGATATCCAAAGCGCTATCCATCTTGCAAAGAACTCAGCCTTTCATTCAAGGACAAAGCACATTGAGGTGAGATATCACTTCATACGCACTCTTTTGGAAGAGGGACAACTAAAGCTAGGAAAGGTGCATACAAGTGAAAATCCTGCAGACATGTTTACAAAGGTGGTCAACAAGGAGAAGTTGAGCTTTTTCTCATCTTCAATCGGCATTCAAGGATAAGAAGCCAGAAGGGAAAGCAGTCACAGGTTTGGTTTGGAGATCAGTCTCCAAGTGGGAGATTGTTTAGTATGGAGCCTGATTTACCCTTGTAATTTTTTGTGGTAAAAGCGCACATTTGTAAGGCCCCCATTATGAGGAGAAGCCATCGTGCGTGAAGGAAAATCACTCACCGGGAACCAAAATTTTCACGGACAAGAATCAGGGGCAACTATAAAGGGCTCGGGGGCAACTATAAAGAGCCGGAATATTCTTTTTCGCCGGAATATTATGGCCGGACGGTGGCCGAAAAGTGGTCGAAAAACAACCGGTCGGTTGGCCGGTGGCCGGTAGTCAATGGTCGGTGGTCGAAAGTCAATGGTCGGTGGCCGGTGGTCGGAAGTCAATGGCCGGTGGCCGGTGGCCGAATTCAAAAGCGGACTTGTCTTCTCAAGGGCGGCCACACATGGGCAGATTGGAGGGTCCGATTTGGACTTATTCGCACAAGGGCGGCTACACATGGCTGTCTCTCATAAGAGAGGGCAGCCCTTTTGGCCTATAAAAGGAGGCCATTTCTACACACATTTCATAGTGTGAAGTTGATGCAACAAGGTGAGTGTGAGGTGGTGAGAGTGAAGCAAGGCGGGAGCTCCATTAAGGGTATAATCCCTTTGTAAATTACTTCTTGTTTTGAAGTACTAAAGCCATTGAGTGGCTGCTTTCTCGTGGACGTAGCCCACATTGGGTGAACCACGTATATCGTGTGTACTCTCTCTCTCTCTCTCTACTCTATAATCTCGTGTATGTAAATCTGTCTCTCTCCATTAAGTAATCTACTCAATTATCTATTTAGCTACGTCGTATTTCCTAACAGCTTGATGGTGCCCATTAGGGTTTTCACCATGTAGGCTTTACCTATTCTCTCTCCTGCCTTTGGTCCTGGCATACTGGGATAATTAAGCCAATTTGGCTTCTTTTCTGCAATCCTGCCATGCTCTTTCCAGTTTCTGACTCTTGGCCCCGGGCAGAAGGTTGCATCCTCCCGGATCTCCTTTGGTGCCTCCACCAAGTAGATGAGGTAGGCTGGGTATTTGTTCAGCCAACCTTTCCTCCATCTAGGTTGTGAATCTACTATCTTCTTTGATTGTTCCTCCTTTTTGATGTCGCCTTCGTAAAGAGTGACATACTGCTCTCCTTCTAGTCTCTTTTTCGTCTTTAGCACTTCAAATTTCATCAAAGGGAAAGGCAGGCTGGGTTGCATCCACTATTCATGGAGCACTTTTGTGTCTAGTCCCTGAAGTCTAATGGAGATTAGGAGTCTCCTCTCCCATTCCATTTCCGCCTTGGCACTCTCCTCTGCTGACTTTTCTATTTGGTCATGGAGCCTTTGTTCTTCTTCTTCAGAGATTCTTGAAGTCGATGCCACCTCTTGAGCTGGGGCTGGATCTTCAATTGTGGTTGCCTCTCCAGTTTCTCGTAGCTCTATGGCTGCTCCACCTGATTCTTCTTGTGGTGTCTCTATCTCTCTTCTTTGTTGCTCTTGTAGATCTTGGAGCTGTTTGTGGAGGGCCTCATTCTCTGTCTGTAGTGTTTGATTTTCTAATGTGAGCCTCTCCTCTGCGGCCAATGATCCCTCCGCAATGTGCAACCTTTGCACTTGCTCTAATATTAGCTCTCTTTGTAAGCTTCGGACCTGGTTTTCCAAAACTGGTACGATAACTCCCTTTTGTTCGGTTCCTGCTCTGCTAGCTCTAGGGGTAGACCTGAGTCTAGTGATTGTTCTTTCTTGGAGCTCGACTCTTTCCCTTGGCTCAATGAGCTCATCCTTAGCCGCCTCCAACTCGTCCTCTATCCGCTCTCTTGCTTCCTGTGCACTTGCTACTTCTCTTGAAGCCTCGGCTAGTTGGAGTATCAAGCCGTCTCTCTCATTTTCCGCGTCATAGAGTGATGCTTTATGACTTTCAGATTCAGTCATAGCATTCTCTAAATTTCTCTGCAACTCCGCTTCCCTTTGTTTGGCTGTCTCAATCTCTACTTCCTTTGCCTTGGACCTTTCTTTTATCTTGATGAGCAGTTCATGCACCATGTGCATGTCTTTTTCATCATCATTTGTCAACTCTAAAGCTCTTTCCGCCACCACCTCCACTGGCTTTGGCTCTTCTAGTATTTTCGGTTCATCCAGTTTCTCTTCACTTTCTTTTTTACTCTTTGTCTTTTTCTCCGTCCCTCTCCGCTCATCTTGTTTTTGTAGGGTGATCCCATAAACTGCCTCAAGGGCCTCTTCTTCGATGTATCCTATCTCTACCAAATCCTCATAATCATTTCTCTTTTGCTGAACTGGATCTATCTTCTTTTCTTTGGTCTCGGCTTCTGGCTTTTCCAAAACATCTGTGTCCACCTCTACTGTGGTCTCTTCCACAATTTTTTCCGTCTTCTTCGGGCTTGGTACATTAGTCATAGAGGGATGTTTGTTCTCAGCTTCCTTGGCTTTCCCTTTGTCGGCTTGCCCATCTTTCTCTTGAGGCTTAGTAGACCCATCTACTTTCCTTTTCCCCTTGTCGTCTTTTTTCAGCTCAGCTTTTAATTGCTGTACCTCCTCTTCAGTGTATGGCTCGACAGGTTGCTGCTCCAAAATAGCCTCTGACTCCTCATAAGCTTTAATATATTGATCGTATTGATCAATATGTGGCCTGGCTGAGCTAGTTCCGACTTTAGTGGGGTCTGGCACCCACTTTTCTTCAAAGTCACCCTTTAGAGATCTTTCCGCTCTAAACTGCTCCACTAATCTTTCCATTCTTGCCGCTTTCTGACTTTTGGTTTGCCTGGGAGCAACTTTCTTCTTTACTTTCTTCTTAAGTGGCTCGTCCACATCCTCTTCAGGTTCTGAAACTACTTCTAGTTTTCGGTGTGCTCTTGTGGATGCCCTCTTGGATACTTCGGGCTGTTCTTCCTCCTCGTCGGCTTCTCTAAGCCACTCATTCTGGGAGGGAGCCTTTGGCCACTGATCTCTAGCTCCAATAGCTTCATAAGCTATTCTTGTCAGAATTTCCGCTCCTCCTATGTATTTTGGCTTCTCGTTGTGCATGGAAATTACTTGCTCGTGGATGTGTTGAGAGTAATTCACCTCTTTTGGCATATTGCTCTTTAATGCCCATGTGATGGTGGTCGCAATGGCATGGGGTGGTGTCGTATACTTTTGCGGTCTTTTACTGCAAACATGAAGAAATTGGTTGTACAGTCGGCAAAGGGTTGCCGCTCTTGGGTCCTTCATATCTCCATAGGTCGCATTCTGTTTCTTGGACTCATAGACCTCTATTGCCTCCCTTCTTTCCCTGACCGAGCTCCCTTTGTTGTGCAGCTTCAATGCGTCTGCAATTAGCTGTGGAGTGATCTGTACTTCTACCTTCTCTCCATCCATGGCTGTCAATGTGGCTTTTCCATCCTTCTGAATGGATGTTGCCAACTCGTACACTCTTCTTGTATCCACACCTGATGGTCTCGAGGTGAAGAAACTGTGCAAGTCTGTCCTTTCCAGGTACCTGCTGATGTCTTCTGACCTGCTATAATCTACCAATTCCCGTGGGATCATCGGTACATCCACCGCTTGCCCTTGAGGATCTCTGAAAGTCCCCTGGTAGATCTTTATTCCCTCTTTCTCCAATACTGCTTCCTCCACCCAAGTTTTGGCTCGCTTAAGGGTTTCTGCTAGAATGTCAAATGTTCCGCTTCTGCAATAGCATCTTTGATTGTCGGTCTTTTTCTCTTTGTTGCCGATGACTTGGTGGAATCCATGGATCCTGTAACTCTAATTTCAGAAGTTAGCGTCTTTTTAGTACTGAAAGCCGAAATGAAGCTTTTAACTATCCAAATGACTTGAAAATTGAAACATGAGCTATTCAGGGTCTAAGGATGCAAGGTAGGTGAAAAAATATGCAAAATGGGCTCAAAATCATGTTGGAGACATCATACGCGTATGATGTCTTTTGTGTCAAAATGACTTCATATTGGTTGTGCTTGTAGCTGATAGTGTATACATGATTATCATATGCTTGGATTTGAGTTTGGATCCCATTTGGTCAAGTTTTGGCCAATTTAGTCCAGTTCCGGCTCTTGGCCAAATTTTGAAAGGGAATTGGATTTTATGATCCAAATTGGATAAAACTTGGTGATTCACTTTCAAATGGTATGTAGATCACTTTTGTTTGGTGGTTGAAGCCCTGAGGTGCCAAAATCACATAGTGAGACATCATACGCGTATGATGTCTTTTAGTGTATTTTTGGACCAAATATCTCTATAAGCTTGGATTTGGCTTTAGATAGGCTTATTCAGTGGATTTATGAAGTTTGGATAGATTTTGGGCTAAAAATGGCTCTGGAGACATCATACGCGTATCATGTCTTTTTCATCAATTTTGCATGGGATTGGTTCTGTGGACTCCCCATGTACTAGTGAAGGACTGTTCCTACTCAAATCTTGGTTTGGACTTGAGTATATTGGATTTGGGCCAAAAATAGGCTTTAGGTGAAGGATTTTTCCTCAATTGGGCTAATGGGGTGATCCTCTTGACCAAATGGTTCCAAATTTCATATGTAGCATGTATTAGATATATATATATAATGGATGTATGATGAAAAATGAGCAATTTTGGCTCTATAAGTGCAAATAGACATCATACGCATATGATGTCTTTTGTGTCAAAATGGTGCTTTTTGGTTCCATATAGCTTGTAGATGTGTTTAACGACAATCCTACAAAGTTTCAATGAGTTTGGAGTTATTTTGACAAAATTAGGACCAAAAATCAATTTTATGGCCTACTTTGCTTCTTTTTGGTTTTCCTTGGGTTTTCTAACTCCAATTCTCATGATACTTGGTTCATAGGATGTGATTAACATGTGGAATGAGGCTATGCACTCAAATGTTGAAATGGATGTGAAATTCATGCTGTGAGACATCATACGCGTATGATGTTTTTTCTTGAAATGTTGGTCTTTTTGTGCAAAGAATGCTTTGTGCTAGTGCCCTAAGCCCTGCTAACTAGTTTTCAACTTAAAAAGTCATCAGTTTAGCTAAAAAGCCCCCTTATAGGCATTTCAGTCTCCGAAGTCGTCTTTTTGCCTTGGAGTTGAATTTCTTCAACTTTTCTTCTCGAGAGTTGCATTTCCAGCTCATTGGATATGTTGTGAAGCCATCTATTTGGTTGAACTTGACTTTGGCTCCCCGTTCTCCATCTTTCTCCTTTTGGTTGCCCGAAAGCGTCTTTTTCACCATCGGTAAGTGAATCAGCTTTCTTTTGGGTTTTGCTTGCAAACATAAGTCATCGATAGTTACTTGAAGCTGCTTGTGAAGTTTCATTTCATTCGGTCGTCAATTTCAGCCATTATGCCAAAATGACGCTTTGTGTGTCTGTAGCCAAATCGGTTGTTCCGACCTACTTTTTGTGATTCAAACTTGGAGATATTCTATGGTTGCATTGTCCTTGATGTGGTTGAACTTCCTGTGAAGTTTCGTGTTGTTTCGACAACTTTTTCCTGTTTGCCTCTTGCAGGCTCTGTCGACCTAGGGTTTTTCCAGTCGTTCTTTCTCGAGCTTTGAGTGTTAGAAACCCATCTTCTATACTAGGGTAACCCACCTATAAGTTCTTGCAAGGTTTGGTTAGGCGGTTGTGCCACTACCTAGCATTCTACCCCATTCCCCGTCTGCTCTTGTTTCTTGGTTTTGGTCAGTTTCCGCGACAAAAGTTAATGATAAGCATCAAAAGCTTATGGCAACGAGTCTACCTCCCATGTCTGGTGTCCTCTGAGCTCTCGTGGAGGTCGTAGAAGGTCGTAGAAGATCTATGCTCCTGTGACTCTCTGCTCTTCTCCAAGAAGGTAATAGTGTAAATGAGCTTGAAAGTGATGTGAAAAATACTTAACTTCGGACTTCCCGGCTCACTTGCCACCAAATTTGTCATGTGCTCCTATCTCGTTGTGAGATGCGCTTTAGGATCTGAAATTTCCCAAATCGGACTCCGTTTGACCTGTTTTCTTAGAATTCCGTCCACTTGCCAAAATTCTGCCGTTTCGGACTTTCCGCAACTTTTTCAGAATTGTACCCAATTTTTACCATGGGTTTCCCTTGTCATTGGGACCATCACCGTCTATTCTTTTCTTTTTTCCGATCTCATTTCACCTGCTTTTTTTATTTTTCTTTTACTTTTATTAAGAAAATCATAAAAAATAAAGGAAAATAGCAAATTGAAGCCAAAAAATTCCAAACATACACAATAAATAGCTGATGACCCTGTGTATATGAATATACACTTATTTGTGGATTACCACTTTTTTCCACTTTTTAGCTCCAAAAACACTCTTATTTAGTGATATTTACACGTCTAGAGACCCAAATTCATCATTTGATCTCTTCTTGTTGCAAAACAAGGTATATAAGGACATAAATATTATCAATATCCGCAATCAAACATAAAAATTACAAAATCATGTAAGACACTGCCCTTGTAATATAATTTTTGTTTTTCTTTCTTTTTGTCGCTTGTAGCTGCTTTGTAGCTCCTGTATAGCTGTATACCTCCCCCCCTCCTAGTCTGAGTCCTCCCGGACGACTATGAAGTGTCTGTGGACGAAGCATTGTAGTTGTTTTGGTCATAATTTCCCAATACAATTGTAGAGCGATGATACAACAGTCTTTCCAATAAAGCTGCTCTTTGTTTGATTGAAGGATTGGTGGTCGGGTTTTGGGTTGGTTTTGGCACTTCGGTAGTAGAATCAGTAGATGGATTCTTCTTTACCTTGTTGTTCTTTTTCACAATCCAAATCTGCTTCCACTTCGCTTGTGCTTGCCACAAACTCTTTGCGACCCAAACCTGCTTTGTTCTTTGTGTTGATTTCCTCGCCTTGAAATACCTAGGAGTTTCCGTGGATTGTACTGAAGGGAGTTCCTGTTTACAAATCCTTGGGATCCAAATTTTCTTGCTATAGCTTTGTGCCGTCATGAACTTCTTTGGAATCCAGATCTGTTTCACTGTCCTTGATTGTCTGGAATCACTTTGTTGTCTGGTATTGAAGACTCTGTTTTCCACCTTTGTGTTCTCTGGCACAACCTTTTTTGGTCTCCATACCAACTTTGACTCCGTTTTTTCCCAAGGTTGAGCTGTTATATTATTGCTTGTCTTCCTTATCCAATGTTAAGAGTTCCTCGTCGAAGAGCAATCCAGTTGTATAGAAACTTTTGGTTGCCATTGCTTCTTCTTTTTCTCTGGTTGTTGTTTACCTTTGTTCTTGGATTCTTCCTTTGGAGTTGGCTCTGCTCCTTTGGTGAACTTAACTGATTGACTTTCACCTTCGTATTTGATAAGCACTGATTTAGAACTCCAGTCAATCATTGCATTGTATTGCTTCTGCCATGGTTGTCCAAGCAATAATGGATGTTGTGTAGCTTGGTCTTCAACCACGTAAAACATATGAGGATACACATACTGGTTAATCTGTATATGTAAAACTGTGCAACCGACAGTTTTGATTGAATTCTCAGAGTAACTCTTTAACTCTTGCTTGGCAGTTTGTAATTTAGTGGCATTTGTCAATTGTCTATACAAACTGAGTGAAAGTAGGTTAGTTTGAGCTCCTGAATCCAATAGTGCTCTGGCTTTGATTTGGTTGGTTCCTATTTTGCATTCAATGATGGGTTCTTCTTTGTCATTATCCATTTTTGTTATACTGACTGCGTTTATTCGTATTGCTCCTTCATTGCGCTGTTTCTGATGCAGTAGTCTTCTTTTCTCCATTCTTTCCTTCGCCTCGGCTTGCGCTTCCTCCACAATCTTTTTCTTTTTCTAGACACGCAGCTTTTCTTGATGTATTTTGAGAAGCATGTCTTGGGTTAGCAGCAAAAGATACTTTTTCACTTTGCATCCACTAATCCAATTGGGCATTTCTTCTCCGTCTAATGTAGCAAGCTTGACGGCTCCACTTGGTGATAGATCTTTAATCACCAGAGGTCCCATTCCTCACTTTTTAAGCTTCTTAGCATGCTGTTTCAGAGTGTAAACTAGGACATAGTCCCCAACCTTAAACTCTTTAGTCCGCACATGCTTATCAAAAAATTCCTTTTGTCGCCTTTTTTGAGCGTAGATAGAAGCTACTGCTTTTAGGCAAAGCTCGTCTAGCTTTTCCAGGTCATCTATTCTATCAGAAAGATCGTGCCCTATCCACTCTAGATCCTTAGCCACCCTTAAGGTTGAAATCAAGAATTCTATTGGTAGGATAGCATTTAGCCCAAAAACCATGGTATATGGGGTCGTTCCTATTGATGTTTTATATGCTACCCTATATGCCCATAATGTTGAATGCAACTTCTGGTCCCAGTCAGTTCTCGACTCAGATACAATCTTCGTAAGGACCGTGCATATGGTTTTGTTTGTTGCTTCAGCTTGTCCGTTTGCTTGTGGATGATACGGGGTTGATTTCCTATGGATTACCATGAATTCATCTAGAAGGATCTCTATCACTTCATTTATAAAATGTGTGCCTCAATCACTCACAATTTCTATCGGCAATCCATATCGTACAAAGACGTATTCATATAGAAATTGTGCCGTGGTCCTGGCATCTAATTTTTGAGTTGCCTTTGCTTCGACCCACTTTGTTAGATAGTCTGTAGACACAACGATGTATTGTGCATGAGTCTTATATACAGGAGGTGAAATGGGTCCGACATAATCAATCCCCCATTTTGCAAAAGCTCCTGCCCCCATCATTGGTCTAAGCGGCATATCATCTCTTTTAAGTGGTACTTTGGTCCGCAGACAGTCATCACACCGTTTAATGTATTCCTCAGCATCCATATGTAATGTTGGCCACCATATTCCTGCGGCTAAGACAAGTTTTGTTGTCTTATCACCTGAGAAATGGCCTCCACCTACTCCTCCATGAGCTTGCTCCAGGATTATCACATACTCAGACTCTGATGCACAAATCCTAAGCTGGTTGTCTTTACTTCTCTTATAGAGTTGATCTCCTATTAAAGCGTAATCTCTAGCTTCTGTCTCTACAGATTACTGACGAGCTTTTGACGTTCCTTTTGGGAATGTTCTATTTGTGAGATATTCAACAATATACTGACTCCATTCTGGAGCGATCATTATCTGATATAATGTCGAATACTCTGCTGGCGGTTTTGATGAACATACAATACATAGAGTGACATATTCATGTACGCTTTCTTTCATTCCTGGCCAATAGACTCCCAATTGTAACAAATTCCTATATGTGTTCCTTCTTGAACAATGAAATGCACATTCTTGAACATGTGCTTCGCGTAGATATATATTATATTCCTCGGGATTGATGCATAGTCGTAAAACATGATCATTTCTCAATTGATATAACCTTCGTGCAACCAATTGAAGATTCTTGGATTCCTGAATAGCAATATGTTTCTGGTTGTATTCTTTTCTATCAAACTCTCCTCCATAGGTTAATAGGCTACCGACATTTTGAGACCATTTTCGTATCATTTCTATGTTGAACAAGTACACGTCTGGCATGTCGTCATCCACTCCTATAGGGTCTTCTCCATTCGTCAATCGCGAAAGATGATCAGCTCTAAGATGTGTTTTTCCTTTCTTTACTACTACCGTGAAGTCGAATTCCAGTAAGATAATGAACCATCTCACTATTCTCCCGGTATTGCATGGTTTATTCACTAGGTAGAGCAAGGCTTGGTGATTCGTAAAAAACACAAACTTGTTGGCTAGAAGATAATGCCGAAATTTCTTCACAGCATATATCATTCCTAATCCCTCTCGCTCTATTGTGGTGTAATTCTTCTCTGCATTGTTGAGCTGTCGACTGGCATAACAGATAGGAAAATCCATGTTTCCTTCTTCTGGCTGAGCCAGAATGCATCCTATTGCATATGCCGAAGCATCTATATGCACATGGAATATCTTCTCCCAATCTGGTGATTTCAAGACTGGAGCAGTAATGTGTGCCTCTTTCAATTTCTTGAATGATTCCTCACACTCCTCTGTCCATTCAAAGTTCACTATATTTAGCCTGTAAAGTGGTTGGCCTATTATAGCGTACATGTAAATGAATCGTCTATAATGTCCGCAATGTCCCATAAAGCTCTGTAATTGTTTCGCATTGGTTGGTCTAGGCATATCCACTATAATTTTTATCTTCTCTAGATCCGTGGATATTCCATTTTGTGAGACAATATGTCTAAGAATTCTGCCCTGTCAGACCATAAACACACATTTCTCAGGATTGAGACAAATGCGATATGTCCTACATTTCTCAAATACTTTTCTTAGGTGTTCTAGATGCTCATCTCTTAGAAGAGAATGTACACATAAGTCATCCATGTATATTTCTAGAAACAACCTTAAGTATTCTTTGAAAGCATGCGTCATCAGCCTGTGGAAGGTTGCGGGAGCATTGGTTAGACCAAAAGGCATAACCCGATAAGCATAAATTCCCCACTCCGTTGCAAAAGCCGTTTTATGTTGATCTTCCGGTGCTATGGCTAGCTGGTTATATCCTAAAAAACCATCAAGAAAGGAGTATGCTGTTTTCCCTGATACACGCTCTAGAACATGATCAGTTATCGGCAAGGGATAATTGTCCGTGATTGTTGCAGCATTCACTTTCTTTAAGTTGACACACACTCGGAGTTTTCCGTTCTTCTTGGGTACCACCACAATCGGAGATACCCAATCGGTGTGTTCAATCTTGTATATGAATTCAGCTTCCATTAGCTTATCTATCTCTTCTTTGATTCGCTTAGCAAACGTATCATTATATGTGTATGGTCTTTGTCTGCTAGGCTTTGCGTCTTGTTTTAGTGGGATTGTGTGTTGGCATATTGATGGGTCAACTCCCTTTAAGTCCTTATAAGACCATGCAAACACATCCCTGTACTCTCTGAGAAGACTCAAAAGCCTCTCTTCCTCGCCTGGAGACAAATCTGTGGCTATGTACACCGGTCTAGGTGTCTCACCTGGAACTGCTAAATCAACTTTTTTTGCATCCTCCGGTACTTCATAAGATTCGTTCTCCCTTCTCTCTTGAATAGGTTGGGTTAATACCACCTTCCTATCCTCTATTGTGAATTTCCTGTAGTGAGAGGGAACATCCATGTTTTCCTTGATTTTGGCGTTTTCGTCCTCTCCACTCTCAATTTCTGTCGTCCAAACTTCTTTCAGAGTTTTCTTGAGCTCTCTGTACTTGTTTCTACGTTCTAACTTGGACTCCGTGTGTTCTCTGTTGTGCTTGCTCTTTTCTTATTTTTCTGTTTCAGCTTTCGTTTCATTCCTTTGAACTTGATTTCTTGAGCTTCTTTTGTCTTTTCGTAAGCTCTTTTGCTCATTGCCTCTCATTCTTCCAGAAATCTTGTCGTTAACACAATCTTCCGCCTTTACTAGCATTAGGAATTGAATTTTTCCTCTTATTCTAGGCATCGGATTGGTTCTAACCCCCTTTGTTTTTCTCTTTGCTCTATAGCGTTTCTGGCGTTGTTTAGTTTGGTTCGGAAAATCATATAATCGGACATCCGTTATAGTTTTTTCGTTTCCGCTTGAATTGTCCGTTGACTCGTTGCCTGCTTCATTTCCCCACTCTGGATGATCGGGAATGTCGTGAAACACCTCTTCTTCATCTTCCTTTTTCAGTGTATCGTTCTTTTCAGTTTCTTTTTCGAGTGTAGTTCTCAGCATGAAGTATGGAACCACGTCGTACCCGTCCTTGTCGAAAAATTTTGTTGTGGGACCATCCGGAATTGCACAAACATCTAGGGTTGCTAGAATGTGTGTCCATTCTAATGGTTCAAGCATGTCCTCTGGAAAGGGTTCTCCGATATAAGTTTCGTCTTCGATAGCCCTTTCTAAAACATATTCTTCTCGCCTCATACTTCCACATTTCGAGGCTCCACACATCCATAACTCCTTGGGCTTACCTAACCAAGCTGGAAATTCGGATCCCGCCAAAGTAGCTGAATCAAACTCCTCTACCGGTGTTCGGTTCCCATCTTTGTAGCTATGGTCTCTCAGGTTCACACGTGTAGTGGTTTCCATATTTCTCAGGTATATGTGATCGTAGCCCCAATCCTGGACCATTTTCAACTGTCTCATGAATGGTCTTCCCAGTATGATATCATAGTTATTCTCCTTGCCAAAATCGACAATAGCAAAAGTATGTTCGTATTCAATGCCGCAAGAAGTTACTACGACTTTCTCTAATAACCCCATAGGTTTCTCCATGTGTCCATCTGCTAATTGGAGTTTCAACCTAGTCTTCCTTATTGTTGGTTTCCCCCATTTTTTCCAGATTTATTTTGTAGCAATGGCTACCCCAGCTCCGCTGTCTAGTATTGCCATCGTGTTCACTCCTTGGAATTCAACCGGTAAGGTTGTATTCCCCTCTTCACCTTCGCAATACTCTCCGACCTTGTTTAAGGGTATAGGCTTAGCGTTCTTTTGTAGTTTACTCAGCTCTTGTATACCCTCTTGCAGTCTCGATGTTGGGTCTTTTATCCCAAATTTCTCCAAGCATTTTCCTACAGTGGTCCACATATGTGGTCTTAGCCTCAAAAGCTCAACTAGAGTGATAGTGCATGTCACTGGTGTTGACAAGATCTCTATCAATCCTTGCGAGTCCATGACTTTTTCTGATGAGATTCTTCGTGAGGGAAGTGCTCTAATCTCGGATTTTGCTTCATACTCTCATAAGTATGAAGGTAAGGTATTCAGTGAATGAGGTTTGCTCTCCATTGTTCTAACAGAGCCCCCATCTCCCCAGTACATTTCCCGTTGGGTATCGAGGTACTGGATGTACCTGAGGTGGTGCTAATTGAGTAGGAGGTGCATACTGATGCTTCCTTACATATCCTTTGTTGTAATAGCACTCCTCTGTTGGGTGGTTTGTCCATTTTTGTTCAACAGCACACCATTTCAGTGGTTTTGGCAATGGTTTTTGGTATGGTGCCATCCTTTTTAGAGCATCTTCTATCATTTTCTCTACATTTGGCATGGTTGTTGTTTGAACATTCTTTTTGGTGGTAGTCTCGCTCGCTACGGAGGAAGAGCTACTGGATGCAAAATCTGTATCCGCTGACACCTCTCCATAAACCGTACAGTTATCCACTAAGTACAATGCTTCTCTCGTTACTTGCTCGAAACTTGTACAAGCTTTCAAGTGCAAGTCCTTCTTGAGAGTGTCATTTCTCAATCCTTCAATAAAGAGAATAGATAGTCTGTCATCTTGTGGTCGTTCACGTACTAGACATCTCTCAATGTATTGTTTGAAGCGAAGTGAAGCTTCCTTCACTTTTTCGTGTTCTCTCTGTTTAAAAGCATATATTTGTGAGACCGTATTGTGCTTAATCCCTCGTTTTGAGAATTCCTCAGCAAACTCTCTTAGCAAATGGTCAATGTCATGGAATCCCCCTCTGTTCAGTGGTTGAAACCATGTCAATGTCGTACCTTCTAGAGTAAGACCAAATCCCTCGTATTGTGTATGGAAATCTGTAATCTGCTCAGCTCTTAAGACTTCTTAAAGAGTGACACATGTGCATACGGATCTCCTGAACCACCATACTTCTTTGGTATACACTTGGCTACTTGAGATGGTCTCATACGTCTATGGTCTGCTACCAATCTCATTGCTCCTGTGTCCCAGCTAAAGATTTCTCTAGCATCATGGACTTCATGGGTTACCCTTGTCGGTTCCCCTGCCCTGAGTCTACTACCAGGAGGTAAATGTGATGGTTCCACTTCGAACCTTGGACCTGGAGTGGTATATGTGGGGATTGAAACTGCACTACCTCAATTCGTATCCATTGACTCTCTGGAATGTAATGATCCCATTGGTCTGGGCTTCGAAAACTGAGGTTGACTGAAAGAGTCAGCAGCCTGAATTCTTTGTCCTCCTGTTGTCATTGGGTTTTGCACTCCATTTGTTGGTGCTGGTCTTAGTGAGCTAGAAGTAACATAATACTGATGTAGTGGTCCCCCAAAGTATGTATATCCTTCTAATTCTTTCTTGCCCATTGTTGAGTATTGCCTCCCATACTTGTCCTAAGCGGAAATTTTCACTTCCGATCCCTCTGTGTAGGTAAAGACATAAAGTCTTTTTTGGTCTGTCAACTCTCCAGTGTAGGATTCTTCACATCTATAATAGAGATCTTGCTCCCCATTATTATATCTGTATAAGCCCACATAGATGTTATCAGTGTTGATCCTTGTAGTTTCATTCTCTCTTCTTAACCTCGCATCAGGGAAGTTCATTATTGGTGCTTTCTCCTCAAGTTCTTCATCTACTTTGGCTTTGGTGCCCATCAATCCCCACTTTTCCACAATGTTAGGGTTTAGGACTACCAAATACATGGTACCCTCGTCATCTAGATATCTATCTCCGCTATAGCTCACAGGCACTAAGTCCTTGAACTTACTAGGTCTATCTTCTATCTTTACACAATAGCGGTCCATTCCATCTTTGTAGATCTTGGCACCTTGCTCATTGTCGTACTGGTATTTTATGAACAATAGCTTCATTGTGGCGGAAGGGTTTGATGGTCCTGCTGCCATATTTTCTCTGTTGTTCAGGTTCAAGTGTTCCAAGTGTTCGGTGAAAATCTCGTAAGATCTCTCCGTAGAAGTATCAGAAACACTTCCTTCAAAGATCGGCTCTAATGGTTGCACCCAACTTTGGTTTACACTTCCCTCGGTTGATATGACACTTGCTTGTTCCCTTTGTTTTGGTTGGTTATTCTGGAGATTCCTGCCCGATCTCAAATTCATCAATTCCCCTAAAGGACTTTAACTTTTTCATCTCGGAAATTTGTTTTCCCAAGTTTTTGTGGTCAGAATTGATCCAAACTGATTGATACTTGGTCAATTGTTTAATCTTGTCAGTTGGACAACTTTTGTTTCATCAAGTGAGAATTTTGTTGCAGTTATGCTGAAAAAGACATTATACGCGTATAATGTCTTTTTTCACAGATTTGGACTATTTTGGTTATGCTCACTCTCAGTAGCCCCCTTATGCTCTGTCCACTCACAAAATTCAGTTTGAACTCTGTTTGAGCAAGTTATCGCTAATTTAGGCTTTTCTTGGCAATTTTCCGCTTTTGACTTGTTTTGGGTCAATTGTGATCCAAATGGGATGAAACTTGAAATATAACCTCTAGACAGCTATTACAATAGATTTGTGTTGGCAAAGTATCAAAATATGTCCAAAATTAGGTCAAAGACATCATACGCGTATGATGTCTTTTTCATCAATTTGGGTTAAGACTTGATATTTGTGCTTTCTTGAGTGTTTGTAACAATCTTGTCAGGTCAGATATAAAAAATAAGCAGTGGATGTGCTAAAAGACATTATACGCGTATGATGTCTTTTGTCCCAGATTTTGACTATTCTTGGTTTTAAGCCTTCTCCAATGTTTATAATTGAGTTTCAAGTGTTTTTGTCAGGTTTGAATGTAAAAACAAGATCTGAATCCAAAATTTCCTATTCTTTGCGTTTCTTGGACTCCGACTTGTCTTTTTGGGTTTCTTTGAGTGTTAATGCTCTTGTTTTAAGTTGAAATTAGGGTATAACCCCCCTTTTGAACACTCTGGTAAAGTCAAAATTTCTGTTTTGGTCTCTGTTTGGTCATTAAGACATCATACGCGTATGATGTCTAAAGTTGCAAATTTCCAATTTTTTGGCACAGAATCCTTCCTAAAGCTTTCTCAAGTGCTCAGCAACTCCCAGATACACAGAAAATTTCTCTGACTTTTGTTTATTGCAAGTTTCACTACTAACTCGACGGTTTAGTGATCTAACATGCAATCAACCATATCAAGCAAATACTCCAATGATTACTAGCTCTAGATCAGGATCAAATGAAGTCCTACCTAAGCTATTCCTAATCATAAAATGGGTTTGGTAATTGTGATTTTAAAGAGATCCACTGCCACTCACGAACTAGCAAATTCTTCTTCTATCAACAACTACTCAACACCAACAAAACAACAAACAAATCTAAGCTAAACTAAAAATACTGTCAACACGGAAGACCCAGGAATACCCTACTTCCTAGTATTGAGGCGGTCTAGGGCGGGCAACAAGAAGAGTGGCCTCCAAGCACTCTTCTAGGCTCCCATGCTGCTCAATTGGGTTGGGGTTGGAAAAAAACAACAAACACACACACAAACCCGCAACCTAACCCTACACAAATTTGGGGCACCACCTAGTTTTGGATGCGAACTAGGACGCGTAGAGAGAGAGAGAGAGAGAGAGAGAGAGAGAGAGAGAGAGAGAGATAGTTCTAGGGCTGCTTTGAAACGTATCGGCAATGATCAAGCAAACACAACTATATATTTAAGAAAGAGAGAGAAAGGGGGAGGGGGTGCTTGTTGCATTAATACCTTCTTACAAATCTGTCATGACAAATCAAAGTGAGATTAGTATTTGTTCAACATAGCTTGCATAAATTTCACCACAACACATCACAAGAAAAGCCACCCCAATCACTGTCTTAAGGCCGGGGGAGTCCTCTCCACCCTGTCACCTTCTTATAGTATGTGGGATTTATGGCTAGATTGATGACAACACCAGAGACAAGCTATCAAGAACTTAACAAAAAACACCAAGACACTTACGCATCATTGTTGTCCATTACTTCACGTTGGAAAGGAGACAAAGTATCCAAGCTTAGTCCAAATCCACCCTCCTTGATTCAGCAAATGTTGGGCTTACACTAGTAGGAGAAATGATAGATTTCCTACTCTCAATTGAATGATCACTCTCTCTCTTACAATGGCATAGAGTTCCCTTGCTAATCCCCTATTACAACACATGCACATGCATAAGACAATGAGCTTCCACTCAAGAGCTCCTTCTAGAGAGGTTGAGCTTGGCTTCTCAAGCTATAGCATAGGGCTCTTGCTTATGGCTCCCCCTTTTTGTGCTAGCGACACCCTCCTTTTATAGCAATTTTGAAGGCTAGGGTTACTCCTCTAACCATGGTTGGGTTAGATTTTCAGCAATTTATCTAATTTCTTTTGCTTGGAATTATCAAGAAGTTGGTGGGCAAAGAGAGAGAAGAGAAATGGAGGTGATAGGACTTTTCATAGTGGGTTAGTGTTAGTAGAGTTAGTATTAATTTACAAATGGAATTGGATATTTACAATGGGAGTATCCATGTAGGATACAAATAAGGAAGAAAAACTCTTAAGAGGTAAGAAAAGGTGGATTTCTTACAAGGTTGATGCTCCAAGTGTCTTGAGTAGGGCCAATTTTGACGCTTGTTGACGGTCCACTAGCTTTGACGGTACATTTTTTCTCCACTCTTGACCTTCCTTGAGAGACAAGGTAATTGAAGTTGAGTAATCAACCACCATGATGCTGTCTTTTAAGAGAATAGGCTGAATTTTGTGGTTTTTTTGATAGATATGGGTAATTTTGGAGGAGGAAAAATGAGACTAGGTGGTCAATTTTGGAATGGAATTGTGTGTGGGAGGTATGAGTTCACCATGGTTTCTCTTATTCTTCAAGGTTGAGGAGAAGGTGAGTAGGGTGCAGAGAGGAGTGGTGAGAGAGGTGGGGATGATGAGTGGAGAAGTGTGTGTGAAAGAGGAAAATGATAAAGTGGAAGAGAGAGTGTGGCTGCATAGCATGGGAAAACTGGGGTCCACTAATAAAATCATAGCTCACAACTCGTAGCTCAAAAAAATATGAAAAAATTTGAGACAAAAGTTCAGCCCACGAGCTACAACTTTTGTTTGTATCACCTTTTCAAATTCTTAGATCAAGTGAACTTTAAAAATTCAGCAAAACCGACCATTTTTTTCCACTGCACAAGGTCCTTGTGGGGTCCTTCTTTCGATGATTCTTTTGAATACCTCCAAGAGTGAGCCCTCCATAGTGCATGTATGCATGCCACCTACCCTTGACCGTATTTGGTAGGTCTATAATTGAAGATATTTTTGAGATTATGATATAAGTGAATAGTACAACTAAGAAAATCAAATATTGAGGGGTCTAAAAAATATGTACATGTCAAATATAAATAATATAAGTGGAAAAAAATATAAAGGGGTCAAAAGAAATCTCTCTCATTATGAGGCTACCATAAAAATATAAATATTTTTGGTGTTCTAAGTTTTTAGAAAAAAAAACAAAATAGATGTAGGAAGGGAAAAATCACAATAGTGAAAAAATATACACATAAATAAAACTAGTTTTTTTGGATTTTTGTTGGGGTGGAGTTACACCAAATATAAGAGAAGCTTACATGAAAATATTTCTACATGGAATAAAGAGAATGAAAAATGGTAAGAAAAATTGTGGTAATGGTGAGGCAATGTACAGAGCATAAATAACACACACCTAGGTAGAAATATTTAAATAAATACCAAAATAATTATGAAAAAATTCTTTTATTTAGGCCCTATATAGAAAGAAATATTTACACACAAAGAGGCCATAATATACTTTTATTTTTTATTTTTTTCATTTTTTTGGCTCAACTAGCCCAGTGACTAGCTAGCTGAGGGTTTTTAAGAAGATATGGAAAAGCCCCCTAACTCACACACGCCTATGTACAGTGAAATGGTAGGGATAGCCATAGTGTTTGGGTGAATTTGGTAGGGTGGAGTAACTTACTATGGAAATTATGGAGAGCCAAAAAACGACTATCATTAGCCCTCCCCCAAGATGATGGTATATTCATGTACCATCATAGAGCATCTTTTCCAAAGAGAGTGCTTCAGAGTCCTTGACAAGATCTTCATTGTTTGGCCCCTCGGAATTTTGGTTTGTGTTACACTCATGTTTCATGGAACAATACTTACATGGGATAGTTGCCTTTTGCTCTGGTAGATCCTTTGGTAGAAGGCGACTCAAGTAAGGCTTCAAGCGATAGCCGTTTACCTTCCTGAAGTGCTCTTTCCCATTCAACTCCATAAGTTGATGGTAACTTGAATTGAAAGCCTTCTTGACTATGTATGGCCTCTGCCATCTTGTTTCAAATTTGGCATCGAAATGATTATCGAGTCGATTGTCATACCTTAGCACAAGATCTCCTTCATTGATGCCTTTGTCCTTCAGTTTCTTGTCAAGCTTCTCCTTTGTCTGTGTGGCTTTCCTCTTATAGCACTCGTATGATGCTTCTCTTTTCCACTCAAGCTCAGCTAAGGTAAGAAGTCGATCCATCCATGCTTCTTGATCATCTTGTGCTGATTTGCCATGAAGTCGCATTGTTGGAATGTTGAGCTCGATAGGCTGCAAAGCCTCTTGACCATAGACCAAGTGAAATGGTGTGAACTCCGTGGCTTCCCTATATGTGGTTCGATATGCCCACAAGGCACCATCCAAGAAGTCATCCCATAATTTTGTCTTGTTTTGCACCATCTTTCTAATGATTCCTGCAATGACACCATTAGCCTTCTCCACCAAACCATTTGATTGGGGATAGTAGGGTGTACTGTGACGATGTAGAATGCAAAGTTCTTCACAGACTTCTGTGAGCAATCCCTTTCTAAACAGTGGACCATTATCAGAAACAATCTCCAAAGGTGTGCCAAATCTACAACAAATGTGAGTGTAGACGAATTTGCTCACTGTCCTCTCATTTACCTTTGCCACACTTTGTGCTTCCACCCACCTAGTCATATAGTCTACAGCCACTAGAATGTAGAGTTTACCCTTTTTTGTCCTAGGCAGAGGACCCATAGCATCAATGCCCCACTTTTCAAAGGGTCCATTTGCAAGCACAATTTGCCTTGGACCATAAATCAATCTTCTATTCCCATTTACCTGACAATTGTGACAACTTTTGCACCAATGTTGGACATCCACATGCAGACTTGGCCAAACATACCCCGCAAGCAAAATCTTCTTCACAGTTGACTCTTGGGCAAAATGACCACCACATGCCTCTTCATGCAAACCTTTTAGAATGGCTGGAATTTCCTTGATAGTTGGTACTCTTCTGCATACTTGATCCCTCCCTCTTTGATAGATGGAGCCTTCTAGGAAGAGATATGCGCTTGCCTTCTTCATGAGTCTCTTCTTCTGAGCCTTTGTGAAGTCTTGTGGAAACTCGCCCTCCAAAATGTAGCTAATAATGGGAGTCAATGACTCCAATCCCTGGTATCTCGGTTGCTTGATAGTTGCTGTCACCATGATGACCTGCACTTCTTTCTCAACACATGTAACTACTTGCTGTGCAAGTAAATCGGCATCTTCATTCTGTTTCCTAGGAATATGATATAGTTGCACTTCTTCAAATTGATTAAACAATCTACGAATGGCATGAAATTTTGTCCGTAAGCTTTCATTCTTGCATGCCCAAATGCCTAAAATCTGCTTAACAATGAGAAGTGTATCTCCCTTTACCATGAGGCGTTGTATCCCTTGGCCAATGCACATCTTCAAACCATGAATTAGTGTGTCGTATTCTGCTTCATTGTTGCTAGCTGAACTTGGTAGATTGAACTTCTCTTTCATGACCACCTCTCCACTTGGGTTGAGCAACACTAGCCCTCCCCCTGCTTTTCCTGTGGCTCGACGAAAAGCTCCATCAAAGAACAAGGTAAAAGCATTAGGAATACTTTTTGGTGGTGGTAATGGTAGGGTCTTTACTTCAGGCACCTTAATCTCCTTTTCATGCACCCTATAAGTGAGAATCCCTGCCAATTGTGCACGCACACTATCTTCTACCTTGAAAGAGTATTGAAACTCTTGCAACTCCATAATCCACTTTGAGATCCTAGTACTAAGATTCATTTGAGATGACACCCAAGGGAACAAATTCTCTGCGGTGAGGATTACAAAAGGTTTTGGGAGCAACTAGGATCTAAACTTCCTTATCGCAAACATGAGAGAAAGCATCATGAGTTCTGCCTCCGTGTAGCCTCTCTCTAAAGCATTCATGACCCTACTAGCAAAGTAGATGGGCCGCATCCTGGTACTATAGGGATCTTGTTGTAACAAAACTGCACCAATTGTTTCTTTCCCAGCACTAGAGCTAACAAAGAAAGTGTACTCCCAACAAGGAGGCATGAGTGTTGGTAGCTCTGACAAAATGGCTTTAATGTTACAAAAGTACTCTTCAAGCTCATCAGACCATGCAAATTCTACTTGTTGTGTCAACTTTTGCAAAGGGTGAAGTAACTCCGAGGCTAAGTGAATGAAGCGTGACATATACTTCACCTTTTGAATGAATGAGATGACCTCCTTAAGACTCTTGGGTGATGGTAGCTCAATAAGAGCCTTTGCCTTCGAAGGATCCACTTCAATGCCTTTGTAAGAAACTTTATGACCAAACAAGATTACTTCATCCTCACCTATATGGCACTTGTCGGGGTTGAGTTGACCTCCCATGTCATAGAGCTTCTTTAAACCTTCTTCTACCCTTTGTAGATGCAATGATTTTGAGCTATAAATGCAAAAATCATCAATAAAAACCCTAATGGACTTTCCAAAGAATGCTTGAAACACCATGTTCATGAAGCGTTGAAAAGTTGCATGAGCATTTGTCAGGCCAAATGGCATGACTCTAAAAGCATAACAACCCCAAGGAGTGATAAAGGTTGTTTTCAATTGATCCTCCAATGCGATACCTATTTGAAAGTAACCCGAGTAGCCATCGCACACGCTGTACTTCTCATGACCAGCTACCTCATTTAGTATCTCATCCTGGAATGGGAGGGGAAAGTGATCTCTTTTTGTTGCCTCATTGAGGGGACGGTACTCCACACACACCCTCCACTTGCCATTTTTCTTAGGAGTGACAACAACAGGAGAGACCCACTCTGAATTCTCCACTGGATAAATGAAACCTGCTACTAGAAGCTTTCTTACCTCCTTGAGTAGAGCCTGCTCCTTAATGACTCCTAGCCTTCGTAGCTTTTGAGCCTTAGGTGTGGCCTCTGGCTTCAACTCAATCTTGTGTTGAACAACATCTACTCCATGCACATCGGTGTAGTCTTTAGCAAAAAGCCTCGGAAATTTCCTTAGCACACATTTGAACTCCTCTCTTTCATCCTTTGTAAGTGTTGTAGACAACATACCTTCTAACATTCCTTCATCTTCCACCTTTTGGTTCTCTTGGGAACCTACCTCTTCCAAACCTCGACAAGAGGTCTCTTGGTTGCTTGGCTTAAACCTTACCCCCATGACTTCGATGGAAGACTCCTCTTCAGTAATGCTGCTGCTACTTTCTTCTTCTGAAGTGCTATCGGTCCAACCTTCTTCCGTCTCACTTTGAGATGATTCTTCATGGAGCTCCTCTTGGCGTTGCTCGTTCATGTCAAAGACAACCTTCTTATGATTGTCATTCCTACAAATTAATTTCCCACTCTCCCAATCCTGCAAAGCTCGCATTTTCATTAGCCATGGTCTTCCTAGGATAAATGGATAACCACTTCCCTTGGTCGACATAACATAAAAATCCACTGCCTTGTTAATGCCAAAGGCCTCCACAAAAACATTTTTACAAATGCCTACGCACCTAGCCTTGCTATTGTTTGCCATCTTGACTTTGATTTCAGGTGTCTCATGGATGTGCATGCCTAGTCTTTGCATGAGTCCCTCTGTCATGATGCAAATTTGTGCACCCCCATCCACTAGACCTTTCCTAACCAATCTTCCTTTGATGTAGCAGTCTAGCACCGGTGTAATGAATTCATTCATTTCAGCTTGTGCAATTTTTACAACAGGCACACTCTCTTTTACCTTTCTCCTAGTGCGAACTGCCCTTGTTAAATCCCTCCTTACTTGTGGACATAATGCAAGAAATTGAGGCCATGAAATATCAGGACCCTTACCTCTCATGTCTTCCAACAAGTTGTACGGAGCCATACCATGTCCAAGAGGGAAGTCTTGGAGGTTGATACGACGTCGAGTCCTCTTGGTTTCCTTGGTCTCCTTTGCCTTTTTGCCTTGTACATGGTCACTCTGTGATGTGACTCCTTCTTTCTCTTTACCTTTTCCTCGGCCACGCTTAATGCCATTTGCTTCCATGTCAACCTCATTTGAGTTTGTCACCTCTACCACATGCACATTTGGATCTGGCAAAGGTGGAACTCCTTCTACCTCTTGTGGAGGTGGTCTTGGTCCATTTGGACTTTGTAGAAGCCTTGGTTGTTGAACAGTTCCTTCACCTGCATTCATCACTGGGTAATTCAAGTTAGGTCTCCCTGGCTCCCCACGGGGCCAAGGACAATTATACATCCCATGTCCAGACTCTCCGCAATTCCAACATTGCAAGACTCTCCTAGGTCGTGGATCTCGCTCTTCAGACTTCTTTGCTTGTCCCTTTGGACCTACAGCTTGTGCAAGGTGAATTGACAGGCTGCTTAAAGATTCATTTAACTTCTCAATCACTTCAGCCGTTACCTCAGGAAGCTCCCTAGATGTTGATGCTTGTGACTTACCTTTGGGTCTAAGACCTTCTATTGGAACCTCTCCCCTTAAGCACTTTAGTTTCCTATACTTCTCAGCAGCCCTAGTTTCCGCTGCATCAAAAGTAGTAGGTGCACCCGCCTCAACTTTTACCTTAAGGTAAGGAAAGAGTCCGGCTATGAACCTCTCCTTCTTTAAAAATTCTGCACCATCACCAGGGTTAGCAACATTTCGTATCCATAGAGCCCAAAGACGTAGAAACTCTTGCTTGTACAAGTAGTAGTCATCTAAGTCTTTTTGCTTATGAGAAACAATGTCTTGCCATAGTTTTTGAGTGTTTTGGGGATCAAAGAAGTATCTCTTAAAACGATTCAAAACTTCTGTGTAATTCCCCTTAACTTCCTCAGGCAAAGAGTCAAACCAAGTACTAGCATCTTTCCTAAGGACCACCTCAAACATTTCTACACGTTCTTGATCGGTTACTATCCTCTTGATACGGCAAGACATCTTGAAATTTGCTAAAAATAATTATGCATCCTCTCCAGGCTCTCCAAAGAAAAGAGGATATCCAGACATTTGGCGTTGGCTCTCCATTATTATGAAAGATTACAACACGAGTTACAATAAGGGATACAATAGAGATTTAGAACCACTCGCCTGCAAATGAAGAAGTAAGAAAATACCACTCTAGGTTTTCTTCTTCAGCTATCCAAGCTTCAATGAGGTCTCGATTTGTTTGATCAAAACAAAAAGGTAGACTATTGATGAGCTCTAAGAAGGGTTGAAATTCTTCAAAGCTAAGGCGATAAACAGAAATCTGTAGAACTTCATTTTCTGGATCCAAAAGAGCAACCACGTTCCAAGTGATAAATTGCACTTGTTCTACAATTCCCAACGCACAAGCGGTTTGTATAAAAACTAGATCTTCATGCTCGTCGAAGGCCGTGAGAAAGTAGCAATTGACTAGGAGCTCCTTTCCTTCGAGTTCCACACAGTCGGAGTGAGGCAACCTTCTCACAATTTCATAAAGAACATCCTCATCAAGTCCAATCAAGTTTGCAAGATTTAAAGACTCCACTTGTGCTACAAAATTCCTGGACAAAAACTCCTTAGGATTATGGTTAAATCATTCAAAAGCATAAAGAGATTTACAATGTCTCTATGAACAAAGTGTCATAGAAAGTAGAGAAGGATGAGAATTTATACAAATTTGCAATCTTATCTATGCTCTCTTTATTAAGACAAGCTCTGAATAGCTCCCTATCTCCTTTGTTGAAAGTGAAAGGAAGACTATTAATAAGACGCAAATGAGGGAAAAATTCACCAAATGTGAGTCTATGAAGCATGAACTTTGGCCGCAAGTTTCCTGAAGAGTCTTCCTCAATGGTGAAATGCACTCGCCAAACGTCAAATTTCACTCTATTTACCAATCTTAGGGCACACACTAGTTGGATGAAAGCGCGGTCTTCCTTAGTGCCCAACAACAAGAGGAAAATGGAATGCACGCGTAGGACCTTCCGTCTTAACTTCACCACCCTCTTGTTATGAGGGAGACGCCTTACTACTTGCTCCTGCAACTCAATTGGTAATAGAGCTAGATCCCTAAGGATTGAACATTCACTGCACAGACATTCCCAGTTAGAACAAATGATCGTTTTTTTGTTTCTTGTAACAACTTGGACAAAGAAAAAACAAACATACACACTATTTTGCCAGGCTGCACTTCATTTTAAAATAAAATGAACACATGTACATCAAAAGAAGTGTGGTAGTTGATGAGAGGTAGAATGATAGGGTTTGGTGATGCAAGAATTTCTCCTACTCTTTGGGCACCAAACATGAACACCATACGTTGTTGAAATGTTTATTCTAATGTGTGGAGTGAAATGGAAGGGGAAAACCTCTATTCCTGGGCCATTATCCATGGTCTATGCATGACCTAATGCTTAAAACAAAACAAAAATATAGACGTCCAAACTAAGGTCGTACCTAATGAGAGGCAAAATAAAAGGATTTACTGAAGTGTTTATCTCGGCCAACCTAAGAGGACCTAAAATTCTACGAATGACACGTTGAAATTGCAAATTAGTACTAACAATTATGTGTACCTTTTGCCTTGCAATGGGAATGAAGGGATCATACCAATTTTCGTCATTCATGCAAACTACTTGACTATGCTAAAGGTTGATTCTACACAAAAATACACAAGCCGTCCTCAGTGGGGGCACCAATTTGAGGCGGTCTGGGGCGGGCAACAAGAAGAGTGGCCTCCAAGCACTCTTCTAGGCTCCCATGCTGCTCAATTGGGTTGGGGTTGGAAAAAAACAACAAACACACACACAAACCCGCAACCTAACCCTACACAAATTTGGGGCACCACCTAGTTTTGGATGCGAACTAGGACGCGTAGAGAGAGAGAGAGAGAGAGAGAGAGAGAGAGAGAGAGATAGTGCTCGGGCTGCTTTGAAACGTATTGGCAATGATCAAGCAAACACAACTATATATTTAAGAAAGAGAGAGAAAGGGGGAGGGGGTGCTTGTTGCATTAATACCTTCTTACAAATCTGTCATGACAAATCAAAGTGAGATTAGTATTTGTTCAACATAGCTTGCGTAAATTTCACCACAACACATCACAAGAAAAGCCACCCCAATCACTGTCTTAAGGCCAGGGGAGTCCTCTCCCTCTCCACCCTGTCGCCTTCTTACAGTATGTGGGATCTATGGCTAGATTGATGACAACACCAGAGACAAGCTATCAAGAACTTAACAAAAAACACCAAGACACTTACGCATCATTGTTGTCCATTAATTCACGTTGGAAAGGAGACAAAGTATCCAAGCTTAGTCCAAATCCACCCTCCTTGATTCAGCATATGTTGGGCTTACACTAGTAGGAGAAATGATAGATTTCCTACTCTCAATTGAATGATCACTCTCTCTCTTACAATGGCATAGAGTTCCCTTGCAAATCCCCTATTACAACACATGCACATGCATAAGACAATGAGCTTCCACTCAAGAGCTCCTTCTAGAGAGGTTGAGCTTGGCTTCTCAAGCTATAGCATAGGGCTCTTGCTTATGGCTCCCCCTTTTTGTGCTAGCGACACCCTCCTTTTATAGCAATTTTGAAGGCTAGGGTTACTCCTCTAACCATGGTTGGGTTAGATTTTCAGCAATTTATCTAATTTCTTTTGCTTGGAATTATCAAGAAGTTGGTGGGCAAAGAGAGAGGAGAGAAATGGAGGTGATAGGACTTTTCATAGTGGGTTAGTGTTAGTAGAGTTAGTATTAATTTACAAATGGAATTGGATATTTACAATGGGAGTATCCATGTAGGATACAAATAAGGAAGAAAAACTCTTAAGAGGTAAGAAAAGGTGGATTTCTTACAAGGTTGATGCTCCAAGTGTCTTGAGTAGGGCCAATTTTGACGCTTGTTGACGGTCCATTAGCTTTGACAGTACATTTTTTCTCCACTCTTGACCTTCCTTGAGAGACAAGGTAATTGAAGCTGAGTAATCAACCACCATGATGCTGTCTTTTAAGAGAAGAGACTGAATTTTGTGGTTTTTTTGATAGATATGGGTAATTTGGAGGAGGAAAAATGAGACTAGGTGGTCAATTTTGGAATGGAATTGTGTGTGGGAGGTATGAGTTCACCATGGTTTCTCTTATTCTTCAAGGTTGAGGAGAAGGTGAGCAGGGTGCAGAGAGGAGTGGTGAGAGAGGTGGGGATGATGAGTGGAGAAGTGTGTGTGAAAGAGGAAAATGATAAAGTGGAAGAGAGAGTGTGGCTGCATAGCATGGGAAAACTGGGGTCCACTAATAAAATCATAGCTCACAGCTCGTAGCTCAAAAAAATATGAAAAAATTTGAGGCAAAAGTTCAGCCCACGAGCTACAACTTTTGTTTGTATCACCTTTTCAAATTCGGAGAGCAAGTGAACTTTAAAAATTCAGCAAAACCGATCGTTTGTTTCCACTGCACAAGGTCCTTGTGGGGTCCTTCTTTCGATGATTATTTTGAATACCTCCAAGAGTGAGCCCTCCATAGTGCATGTACGCATGCCACCTACCCTTGACTTTATTTGGTAGGTCTATAATTGAAGATATTGTTGAGATATGATATAAGTGAATAGTACAACTAAGAAAATCAAATATTGAGGGGTCTAAAAAATATGTACATGTCAAATATAAATAATATAAGTGGAAAAAAATATAAAGGGGTCAAAAGAAATCTCTCTCATTATGAGGCTACCATAAAAATATAAATATTTTTTGTGTTCTAATTTTTTAGAAAAAAAAACAAAATAGATGTAGGAAATGAAAAATCACAATAGTGAAAAAATATACACATAAATAAAACTAGTTTTTTTGGATTTTTGTTGGGGTGGAGTTACACCAAATATAAGAGAAGCTTACATGAAAATATTTCTACATGGAATAAAGAGAATGAAGAATGGCAAGAAAAATTGTGGTAATGGTGAGGCAATGTACAGAGCATAAATAACACACACCTAGGTAGAAATATTTAAATAAATACCAAAATAATTATGAAAAAATTCTTTTATTTAGGCCCTATATACAAAGAAATATTTACACACAAAGAGGCCATAATATACTTTTATTTTTTATTTTATTTATTTTTTTGGCTCAACTAGCCCAGTGACTAGCTAGCTGAGGGTTTTTACGAAGATATGGGAAAAGCCCCCTAACTCACACACGCCTATGTACAGTGAAATGGTAGGGATAGCCATAGCGTTTGGGTGAATTTAGTAGGGTGGAGTAACTAACTATGGAAATTATGGAGAGCCGAAAAACGGCTATCAGTATCTCTCGAGATCTTCGGAGTCCACCACTCCTAGATCTTTTCTAACTAAAGTATACAAAGTAGTTTATACGACTCACCTCGTAGGATTAGTCTAAGGTCACCTACTTAGGGCTCTCGTCCCCGGCAGCGGCGCCAAATATTAAGGCGGTTACGCCGCTAGCGGAAGCTAAATAGCAAGAACTGAACCAACAACAGAATTTGTCAGACGAGGACGAAGCTTGACCCGCAGGCGCATAGAAACAACTAGATGGGTGTCAAATCACCTACTCGACCTTCTAATGACAATCACTACTAAGGAAATCAAATCTAAGTTCTAAAATACGCAAGTGACTGAAATCCGTACTACGAACGAATGCTATACAAAACAAGATCTAGAATCATTGAATCGATCTCAAACTCAAGGGGAAGTCTATACACTAGGTAAGAACAACACCCTAAAGACTTGAACTGCAAAATCAACCTTTAACCACTCCGTGCGATAAACGCGTATGAAGACAGGCCGAAATATACAGGTGACCGAAACTTGACCCCAATGGTACTAATGTGTAGCTCTACTCGTTGTGGTTCTATAGATATGTTGCACGCTCAATTCCGACACACGAGTTGGAAGAAAACTCACACTGAAGCTCGTAGGAACTTACCACACATAGAAGCCGATAGCGCGCACTCTTGGTATCTGTGCGTAGCTCTCGCCGTTGCTAACACAATGGCAGTGTCGCTTCTCCAATGGCGGCTCCGTAGCTCGCGTAGCAAGTAGATAAGACTCTCTCTCTCTGTCTCTCTCAGACACAGTCACGGCGCTCAAAAACTCACTTTGATTAATAATCTCTCAATGCCTAGGTTACAAAAACTTTGGCTTATATACCTCAGCCTTGGAGGTGAGAACATCTCTAACTAATTACATCAGCAAGTGAAATTACTTCGGGATTACAAGCTGGAAACTCAATTGAGTCCCGTTACTTAATGAATGGCTCAAATCAAAATTAATGTCGGAAAGACATTTATTACAATCAATGGTTACAAAATGATGAGTGTGAGCAAAAATATGGGTGTGATCCTCTGCTGGCTCAACAAAGGCACTGTCTGCAGGTAGGACATCTCCCATCTCGTAGGATTGTATTCCTAGCTTGGTGGCCAGCTCTATAGATATAAAATTGTGAGTAGAACAAGGGTCAAAGAGAATAAAAGCATCATGTTCTCTTACCTTTCCCCAAGCATGGCATAGAGGAGATCCTTTGTGGTGAATTTGGTGAGTCTCCTCCTCTTGGATTTCAACCAAGGAAGCTCTAGGAGGATCTTGGCGGTTGTTCTTTTGGGGACAAGCATGCTACGTATGCCCTTGTTCGCCGCACTTGAAACACCGGTTATCCTTACGATAATGCTCAAGCTCTTCAGGAGAGTTTATTCTTACCTTTGTAAACTCCCTTCTCTTTATCTTTGTTGGAGTTGCCCTTAGGATACTTTTGGACATTGTTCTTCCCCTTAGGCTCATTGGAACCCTTATTTTCCGGGGGCTTATTATTTCTTTTTGCCCCCGTTTGGAAATTGATTCGAGAGGCGACCATAGTGTGGTGTATTACTGCCGATATGGTACGTGGTCTTTGGGAGTTGACATACTCCGCCATTTCTTCGGTTAAGCCCGCACAAAATTGTTGCTTTTGCTCTCCAAAATCCAACTTTTTGAAGACAGTGGCTTTGAGTTGTAGGACCCAAAACTTGTCTACATATTTGTGGTAGATTCATTGGGAGAGAGCTTTAAGCTTCGCCATTCGGTGAGTACTTTGTCTTTGGCATCGGTGGCCAAAAACTGCTTCATAATGGAAGCTCTTAAAGCTTTCCATGTTCGTGGAGCTTCGCCGTTGGCTCGTAGGCTAGACCACCATTGTCTGGTGGACTTTTAAAAGTGCATAGCTACATGGCGTACCTTAGAGGACTCCGTGAAGCCCTCATCTCCAAACGCCGCATCGAATTGTTGGATAAAGGCCAAGACTTTGTCCGTAGCACCAAAGGTACCATCATAGGTAAGGAAAGAGATGCTCTTCCCTCCCTCTTTGAATTTCTTCAACTTGGACGACCTCTTCCATGCGACATAGGATTTCCTATGACTTCTTCTTTTTGATGGTTCAAAGGTTGCACCATCACTTTCTTCAGAAGGTGAAGAATTTGAAGAAGGTGGAGAAGAGGGTGACCTCTTTCTCGCCTTTTTCTTGTCTTGATCTTTGTCGTCTTCACCATAGATTTCATAAGAGGAAGAGGATGAAGAAGATGGAGAAGAGGGTGTCCTCTTTCTCTCCTTTTTCTTCTCTTGCTTTTTATCATCCCTCTTTGAAGTATGGCGTGGAGAAGAGTGTGATGGTCTTCTCCGCTTTGGTGTGGTGATTGAGAGTGTTTAGCCCGCCGTCTTTGTGGAGCTATCTCCACCGAGGTGGCGGGAGACTCGCTTCTTTCTCGTTTCTTCGGTGGAGGATCTTGAGTTCTCCTTTGGGAAGGAGATGCATCATCAAGAAGTAAATTCTTGAGCCCTTCATATGGATTCTCTTCTTCTTCCCTAATCGGAGAGAGACCTCTTTTGGTAGTCTCACAAGGAGGCTTCCTAGTGAGGGTGAGCTTTTTGAAATGGGGCCTCTAAACCCAAACCAATGGGCCTACCCTCACAAAATGTTCGTAAAGAGGTACGCACACTACTTGGGGCATCACCTTCTCTTGGGAGTGGAGAAGGAAACCAATCAAAAAAAATAACACTTGCACTCACCCACCCAAGCAACACACTTTGAAAACCCCCTTACTCTATATACACTTTGGACACTTGAACACCATCAACGATTATGCAACCCAATGCCGTGCATCAAAAATAAAATATGCAATTTGTGGAAAAGCATTCACCTTCTCCCCATAAGAATACCCATAATACATCCAAACTCTTCCTCTCTCAAGCACTCATCAAAAAAATCATGCGCGCAAGACATGCCTCCCAAACACACAAGAGAATCACTTACATCAAACTAACACACTTTGCATAGAGAGCTCATCTCCATCTATGCAATGCCGTGACACAAATAAAATCACCATGAGAGGTAGCCACATGCATATGTAATGAAGCAAAAGAGAGTCAGAGTGAGAAATTTCTTTAGACCAATTGAATAAGTGTGGAGAAAACAAACCAATGGTAAATTGAGAATAGAACACTTACTTGATTTCTCGCACACCTTTTAAGGGGAGGACAGACGCTGGCTAACCATCACGAATTGAGACACTTGAAAGTTTTTTAAGATGATTTCATGATCATTAACATAACCATGAGAGAGATCATGATGTATTTACAAGTTATTGAGGTGCTACAAATGATTTATTGGGTTGATGGAGTAAGAGATTGTAGAATGGAGAGAGTGGAGAATAGAGTTGCACTTCCTCCAAAGAGGAGGGTTAGGAGGGAGGATGTGAAAGAGGGAGAGTTGGGGTTTTCTCTAATATTGATCAAGAAACAATATGAAGTTGAAAATATAGGTGTGTGTCCTTGAGTCTCTCCAAGGGGGGCTATTTATAGTTGTGTAGGAGTGGGATTATGCTACACTTAATTAGAGTAAGTGATTAGACCTAATTAAGTGTCCTTTGACCACTCATTGAATATTGGACATAAAAGGGACTATTCATTCACCAAAAATATCCTTTTAGACCGTGAAGGCTCCATAGGGGTGCATAATGTAGGTGGGCCCCACCATGAGCCCTACGGGTGGCTCCTGCGGGGTATCTCAACTTGTCTGTCTTGGCATTTAGAAAGCATCTTTAGGTTGGTCCCATCACATGCAAGTGACCTTGAACACTCATTGCTCTTCTAGAAGATGATTAGGGGAAAAATAATATCTCACTCTCTTGATTTACTTGATTTACAGTTCCCTTTTGTTGCGAATCTGACAGATTTACACTATTTTGACCATAACTTTTTACCTGTAGCTCGGAATGACTTGCTTCAAAAGGCAAAATTGACTTTCTCAATATGTTTGATATGAATTTGGACTATTCTTCACGCCCATGCACCAAGGAATTCGGTTTGGAAGGTCCACACTAGGCTAGGGAACCTTTTGCTTCAAAGTCTTCTTGTATGGGCCCTTTGCTTGTATGCATCCAAGGGGAATCATGCTTTTTCAAAAGGCTATGATGCTTAAACAAATAGAGGAGGGCCCAATATTATTTGCTTGTGAAAAGAATATACAATTGGAGTCTTTTTGAAAGGAGAGAAACTATATGTATATTTTTAAGAGATATTGGGTCACCTATGTAGGGGGCGTAGAAGACTTGTAGAGAGGGACCATAATCTTTGGTAAAGACAAGTGGAGAGTTGATTTCCATGGGAATTTATCTATAAGGGGTGGAAGATGGATATATTACTTTTCTACTACTAATTCACAAGAGGTAAGAAAGTTTGGTGGTTTATAGTTGGTTATTGTATGCTTATTCTATTTACAAAGCAAAAAAGAAAAGGGTGGTAATATAAATATATGACTAAGGTGACATTTTTGGGAAGAGTATAATGTATGTGTCGCCACAAAGGTTAAACCAAGAGGGGGAATTTACTCTAGATCACTTAATAGCATAGAAAAATATATACACATATGAGGAAGAGGACGTTGAGTAGGCTGACAAATGTTGCAAAAAGATGGTTACCATTGTATGCCACTCATATTAGCCCTCCCCCAAGCCTAGAGATATTCATATCTTTAGGAGGACGTTGTTGCTTCTTTTCTTCTTTTTTTCTCTTTTTTTTTGTCATTTTTCCTTTTCCACTTTTTTTTTTTTTTCAATAGGAGGAGTGTCATGCACTCTTTTACTCCATTAGACCTGCTTTTTATTACCTCAATCCCATAAATCGGAGATGGGAGGGTTGCCTTGGGTATGTTCAGATTCCAATTCTGGTTCTTCTTTGCACATCAAAGCTTTAAAAATAGGTGGAGCATTTGCCAAGCCAAAGGGAGCCATGCGAATTTGGAGCTTAGACGATGTAGGCAGATGACTGCCTATCAACGGATTGATACGTTGAAAGTAGGGCTTTAATCTCCATCCATTGACTCTGGTCTTGTGGAGTTTTCCTGATAAATCTGCTAATCTGTAACTACCATTCCCAAACTTTGTTTTTATCATGAAAGGTCCCTCCCATCTTTGCAAAAACTTTTTGTCAATTCGAGTATCAAGTCGGTTATCATAGCGAAGAACCAACATACCTTCCTTCAATCCTTTCCCCTTGAGCTTCTTGTTGATTTTATCCCTTTGGCTTGTCGCTTTGGTGATGTAGTGATCAATGGACTCTTCTCTATCTTTCGCAAGTCGTTGGAGATCTAAGATCCTTTCATGTAGAACCTCCTTTGGTTTTTTTGCCACTCTTGCAAGAACGCGCAAGCTTGAGAGCTCTACCTCAATGGGGAGAAGTGCTTCCTGTCCATAAACTAGATGAAAAGGGGTGAATTGGGTAGATACCTTAAAAGATGTCCTACACGCCCAAAGAGCAGCCGTCAAATGGCGATCCCAATCATTAGGCCGGTCCACAACCTGTTTAGAAATGATCTTACATATCATTCCATTCACTTTTTCCACCAATCCATTGCATTGAGGATAGTAGGGCGTGGAATGCAGGTGTTTCACTTTTAACCTCCTCAAGAGATCATTCAGAAGGTCAGCCCTAAAACCCGGGCCTCGATCTGATAAGATTTCTAGGGGTGTTCCAAACCTACTACAAATATGATCAAAAATAAACTTTGATACCTCTTTAGCTGTGATTCGGGTTGTGCTTGTTGCTTCCGCCCATCGTGTCATGTAGTCAACACCCATGATGATGAAAACCTTCCCTGTAGAAGTACGAGGTAGGGGACCTATTGCATCCACACCCCACTTTTCAAAAGGGCCATAAGATATTATTGGGACTCGAGGCTCATATGTTAGTCGTCTATCCCCAGCAATTTGGCATGGCTTACATGCTTTACACCAATATTGGACATCACGATGTAAGCTCGGCCAAATAAACCCTGCTTGTAAAATCTTCCTACTTGTAATATCTTGAGA
The DNA here is from genome assembly GCF_014529385.1 of Adiantum capillus-veneris. Lineage (NCBI taxonomy): Eukaryota > Viridiplantae > Streptophyta > Polypodiopsida > Polypodiales > Pteridaceae > Adiantum > Adiantum capillus-veneris. The sequence goes on along the minus strand of NC_140942.1, from coordinate 61,537,074 downwards.
AAAGTGACCACCACAGACATCATCATGACATGAAAGAAGAATTTTCTCTATCTCTTGCACACCTGGTACTCTCCTCAAGACCAAATCTTTCCCTTTGTGATATAAATCATCCCCGATCAACTGGTAAGGTGTGGCCTTCTTAACTAGTCTATGTCTTTGCACCTTGTCTTAGTGTTTGGGACACTCACCTGCTTGTAGAAAGAAGATAATGTCTTTTAGCTCCTCTTGACCTTGATATTTGGGTTCATGTAGTTTCACACCTCCTACCGCCATTTGAAGCTTTTCATTTGCGAGTAAGTCTGCTTCCTTGTTGTGAGTTCTCACAATGTGTTGTACCTGTGTTGCTTTAAAACCCTTCATCAAAGCTCTTACACTACTAAGCCACTCAAACAATGTACGATTCTTGCACCTCCAAGTCCCTTGGATTTGCTTGACCACTAGCAAAGAACCACCTTTTATAATAAGTCTTTGTATGCTTAATTCTTTGCATTCTTCTAACCCAAGGGTTAGAGCAGCATACTCAGCCTCATTGTTAGAGTGAACATTGGGTAGAGTGATACCTTTTCTAACCATTACCTTCTTTTGTGGGTTTAAAATGAGGATCCCCCCTGCTTCTTTGTCTTGTTGGCGTTGATAGGCTCCGTCAAAGCATAAAGTATGGGCATTATCAATCTCCTTCACTTTGAACTGTTTTGAGCCTTCCTCTCTTTGTAGTCGTGATCCTTCCCTTTCTCTCACTTTGTAGGTGAGAATGTCAGCAAGTCCTGCTCTTGTGCTATCTTCTACAAGGAAAGTGTATTCAAATTCTTGGAGTTCAAGCACCCACTTTGCTATTCTAGATGAGAGGCTCATGTGTTGTACTACATATGGTAGATTGTGCTCTAAGGTGAGAAAAACAAATGGCACAGGGAGAAGATACGATCGAAACTTCCTTACCGCAAACAAGATTGCAAAGACCACTTTCTCCATTTCTGTGTATCCCTTCTCGGCTGGAGTCATCACCTTGCTTGCAAAATAGATCGGCCTCATGTATGATGTTTTAGGATCTTCTTGCATCAAAACAACACCAATTGCTTCGAAACCTACACTTGGAGTGACATAGTAAGTCTCCTTTGGATCTGGTGGCATTAGGATTGGGAGAGAGCTAAGAATGCCCTTCACTTCCTCAAAACATTTTGCATGTTCCCTCCCCCATTCAAATGTAGATTGGCTTGCCAACCTATGCAAAGGGGCGATGGATTCTGCTAGGAGATGGATGAAGCGCGACATGTACCTCACTTTGTGGTTGAAGGTCATTAGCTCCTTTGTTGTTGTTGGTGGAGATAATGACAAAAGGGCCTCTACTTTAGAGGGATCCACTTGAATTCCTTGTGAAGAAACCACATGGCCTAGCAAAACCACCTGAGATTCACCGATATGACACTTCTCTGGGTTGAGTTGTCCCCCAAATTGATGGAGCCTCTTAAGCCCCTCTTCAACCTTTTGGCAATGAAGTGATCTACAACTATAAACACAGAAATCATCCATAAAGACTCTTATAGATTTTCCAAAGAATGGCTGAAATACAAATATTGTGAATCTCATGAAGGTGCTAGGAGCATTGGTGAGCCCAAAAGGCATTACTCTGAATGCAAAACATCCCCAACGTGTGATGAAGGTGGTTTTTGGTTGGTCCTCTTCTGCTATTCTAATTTGAAAATATCCTGAATACCCATCACACACAGTGTAGCATTCGTGACCTGCTACTTCATTCAAAATTTCATCTTGGAAAGGGAGAGGGAAGTGGTCCCTCTTTGTCGCAGCGTTGAGGGGTTTGTAATCCACGCAGACCCTCCACTTACCATTTTTCTTGGGAGTGACTACAGTAGGTGATACCCATTCGGAGTTGGATACTGGATAGATGAAGCTAGCCTTCAAGAGTCGATTCACTTCCTGTAGGAGAGTCTTTTGTTGCACAGATCCTAGTCGCCTTAACTTTTGAGCCACGGGTTTGGTCCCTGGTTTCAATTCAATTCGATGCTCTATTACATCTACACCTCTTATTTGTGAGTAGTCAGTGATAAACAATTGGGATACCTCCTTAACATATTGATGTAGGACCTCTTCTCCTCACAAGTAAGATCTTTTGCAAGCATCTTCTCAAATCCTTCTTCAAGGTGGTGGAATCTTTCATCCCCTCATGTGTGATTGTCTGTTGGCTTTTCTTCTACTGGGACATCTTGAGTGTTGGCGTTGAATACAATTCCCATTACCTCCAAAGAAGACTCCTCTTCACTGGTTGATGCACTGGTTGATGCTTCCTCATCACTTGAGTAGGGACTCTCCTCCTCGCTCTCTTCATCTGCCGTGGTTTCATAGTTGATATCTAGTTGCTTTCCTTCTCGCCAATCATACACCACCGGTTGACCCTTCTTAAGAATCAAACGACCACTTCCCCATTTTTGATCTACATTCACAGCAATGAGCCAAGGCCTCCCTAGGATGATGGGATAGCCCTCCCCCTTAGCTGGCATGACATACATATCCACTCGTGCATCTATGTTACATACATAGACTTTTACATTTTCAATGATCCCCAAACACTTCACACTTGAGTTGTTGGCTAGCCTAGCTTGACAATTAGAGGACTTTGTAATTTCAAGCCCTAACTTGTTCATTGATTTTTCCGTGATCACACACATTTGAGCTCCACCATCGACATATACATTAGACACCTTTTTACCCCTTATGTAAGCATCCACAATGGGTTCCACATGTTTTTGTAGCTTTGAGGCCACAACCTTAATGGAAAGATTTGCTTTCTTTTTTGGAATTCTTGTACTTACCAACTTTGGCCATTGCCTTCTTACTTTGGCTGATAGGTGTAGAAGTTGAGGCCATGAAATGTTTGGCTTTTGGGTTTGTAAATCCTCCAAGATGTTGTAGGGCTCTAGCTCCTTTCCCAATGGGAAGTCGTTGATACCAATTTCCCTTTGCCTTGATCTTTTCTTCCTGCTACTTTCAGCTTCTTCCATCTTTGACTTCTTCTTCTTGTCCCTTCTGGCTGAATTTGTTCCTTCACTTCTCATGTCTTCATCCTTATCATGTGATCTTGTGCGTTTTTCTGCCGGCATAACATCAAAGTTTAGAGTATGCTCATCTATTATCTCTTCTAGCTTGATGACGTTGACTCATCTTTCTTCCTCCTCATGTGGGACGGGAGGTATATTTGCCGGTGGTGGTGGTCGTCGAAGGATTTGTGGGCCTTGAGCTTGTTCTTGTTGCATAGTGAGAGGAGGCGGTCTAGGGGGATATATGTCTCCCGGAAGTCGCCTTGGATGTGGACAATTGTGCATGCCATGGCCCATTTCATTGCAATTCCAACATCGCAACTCTTGAGCTTGTCTTCGTTGATTGCGATTCCCTTCTCTTGGTTGTCGTTGTTGAGGTAGGCCTTGTACTAGATTCAGAGTGAGGTTCTCAAGCTGTTGAGTTAGCCTTTGTAAAACCTCTTGTTGAGAGTTATCTCCTATTTGTGAAGATTGTGCAAGAGGGGCCTTAATTGGTGCTTCCATGGTTTGTGAAGACTCCCTCTCACTCACTTCATTCAAACCCCTTGCTCTATGTGCTTGGAAGTGTAGTTTTCTAAACTTGATGATGGCTACCTCACGTGCTTCTTCGAAGGTGGATGGGAATTTTAGCTCTACTTTAGCCTTTAAAAGTGGATACAAGCCAACCATGAATCTCTCCTTTTTTAGAAAGTTAGGTGCACCACCATGATTTTCTAATGTAGCCTCCCACCTACCCCATAGATTGACAAAGGTTGCTTCATAAGAGGGATAGTCTTCAAGTGATACCTGCTTATGCCCAATTAGACATTTCCATAGTCCTTCAGAAGTATCACCTTGCCCGAACTTGGAGAGGAAGCTTGCTCGCAGTCTCTCCCAATTGGACTTGATTTGGGGTTGCAAGGTCTCATACCATGCTTTAGCTTCTGCTTTTAGAACCAACGGGAAGGCTCGTAGCTTTACTTCCTCTTCATCTCTCCCGGATATGAGATGTGCCATCTCCAAGTTGTCAAGAAACTCTTGCGCATCTTCCCCACTTCTTGCATAGAACGTGGGAAAAGAACTTGACATTTTGTTTAGACTTTTTTAAATCTCTTTTTTTAAAGAAACTTTTCTCTTACAGGCCGCACAAGATTATTGACACTATAAATCTGATTACATTAAAATGAAGATGTACACATCCATTGTTAATTCGTACTTTATCATAGGTAGAATAAATGGATTTATTGAAGCATTGATTTCATTGAGGCGAGTGGATCCAAATATCCTCCTTATGATAGACTGAAACCTAAACTTAGTTGCGATGATTATATGAATGGATTGCCGAGCAATAGGCCTAAAAGGTTCATTATTTTGATCGTGATTCATGTGCTACTCCTCGTTGTTGGTTTGAAGACCTCGTTCCTTCATATGGCCCTTGAGCACCCCTTCACCACTCCTTGTTCCTGCCTTTAAAACAAAATGAAAACGTGAACATCAAAAGAAGTTTCATAATTAATGATTGGAAGTATAATTTGATTGGGTGATGCCAGTATTTCTCTAAGTCTTTCTGCACCAAACATAAAAAAAATGCGTTGCTGGAAAAAGACTTTTCTATCTATGTGAACATTTACTCTAATGTGTTGTCCAAAATGAAATGGATAGATGGGAACTCCATTGTTCATCACTAAAGAATTTGAAGGTAACTTGGAAATATGTTCCTCCATGGGGGCACCACTTTATGAGGGTGAGCTTTTTGAAATGGGGCCTCTAAACCCAAACCAATGGGCCTACCCTCACAAAATGTTCGTAAAGAGGTACGCACACTACTTGGGGCACCACCTTCTTTTGGGAGTGGAGAAGGAAACCAATCAAAAAAAATAACACTTGCACTCACCCACCCAAGCAACACACTTTGAAAACCCCCTTACTCTATATACACTTTGGACACTTGAACACCATCAACGATTATGCAACCCAATGCCGTGCATCAAAAATGAAATATGCAATTTGTGGAATAGCATTCACCTTCTCCCCATAAGAATACCCATAACACATCCAAACTCTTCCTCTCTCAAGCACCAATCAAAAAAATCATGCGTGCAAGACTTGCCTCTCAAACACACAAGAGAATCACTTACATCAAACTAACACACTTTGCATAGAGAGCTCATCTCCATCTATGCAATGCCGTGACACAAATAAAATCACCATGAGAGGTATCCACATGCATATGTAATGAAGCAAAAGAGAGTCGGAGTGAGAAATTTCTTTAGACCAATTGAATAAGTGTGGAGAAAACAAACCAATGGTAAATTGAGAATAGAACACTTACTTGATTTCTCGCACACCTTTTAAGGGGAGGACAGACGCTGGCTAACCATCACGAATTGCGACATTTAAGATGATTTCATGATCATTAACATAACCATGAGAGAGATCATGATGTATTTACAAGTTATTGAGGTGCTACAAATGATTTATTGGGTTGATGGAGTAAGAGATTGTAGAATGGAGAGAGTGGATAATAGAGTTGCACTTCCTCCAAAGAGGAGGGTTAGGAGGGAGGATGTGAAAGAGGGAGAGTTGGGGTTTTCTCTACTATTGATCAAGAAACAACATGAAGTTGAAAATATAGGTGTGTGTCCTTGAGTCTCTCCAAGGGGGGCTATTTATAGTTGTGTAGGAGTGGGATTATGCTACACTTAATTAGAGTAAGTGATTAGACCTAATTAAGTGTCCTTTGACCACTCATTGAATATTGGACATAAAAGGGACTATTTATTCACCAAAAATATCATTTTAGACCGTGAAGTCTCCATAGGGGTGCATAATGTAGGTGGGCCCCACCATGAGGCCCTACGGGTGGCTCCTGCGGGGTATCTCAACTTGTCTGTCTTGGCATTTAGAAAGCATCTTTAGGTTGGTCCCATCACATGCAAGTGACCTTGAACACTCATTGCTCTTCTAGAAGATAAGTAGGGGAAAAATAAGATCTCACTCTGTTGATTTACTTGATTTACAGTTCCCTTTTGCTGCGAATCTGACAGATTTACACTATTTTGACCATAACTTTTTACCTGTAGCTCGGAATGACATGCTTCAAAAGGCAAAATTGACCTTCTCAACATGTTTGATATGAATTTGGACTATTATTCACGCCCATGCACCAAGGAATTTGGTTTGGAAGGTCCACACTAGGCTAGGGAACCTTTTGCTTCAAAGTCTTCTTGTATGGGCCCTTTGCTTGTATGCATCCAAGGGGAATCATGCTTTTTCAAAAGGCTATGATGCTTAAACAAATAGAGGAGGGCCCAATATTATTTGCTTGTGAAGAGAATATACAATTGGAGTCTTTTTGAAAGGAGAGAAACTATATGTATATTCTTAAGAGATATTGGGCCACCTATGTAGGGGGCGTAGAAGACTTGTAGAGAGGGACCATAATCTTTGGTAAAGACAAGTGGAGAGTTGATTTCCATGGGAATTTATCTATAAGGGGTGGAAGATGGATATATTACTTTTCTACTACTAATTCACAAGAGGTAAGAAAGTTTGGTGGTTTATAGTTGGTTATTGTATGCTTATTCTATTTACAAAGCAAAAAAGAAAAGGGTGGTAATATAAATATATGACGAAGGTGACATTTTTGGGAAGAGTATAATGTATGTGTCGCCACAAAGGTTAAACCAAGAGGGGGAATTTACTCTAGATCACTTAATAGCATAGAAAAATATATACACATATGAGGAAGAGGACGTTGAGTAGGCTGACAAATGTTGCAAAAAGATGGTTACCATTTTATGCCACTCACTAGGTTTTCTCTCGTCATGGTGATGAGCTTGGAGAATCCCGTGAGCACGGAGCTGCCGTTGCACTTCACTTTGGAGAGATGGATTGCCCATGGCTTGTTGAAGCCTAGAAACAAGATAGTTAACAAGCATTGAAGCATCATTAGTAGCTTGCTTATGAGCAAAATCAAAGTTATCAACATTAATTTCACTCTCTTTACTATTGTTAGCCATTCTAACAACTTTTAGGTGTAAACTTTTTAGGTGTACTTTGACACTTCAAGCCCTAGTTGCTACTACTCTTTACCCCTTTAGAAAAAGCACTCAAGCTATTGTACCCGTGGCTCCAATACCACTAATTGCAAGGAATAAAAAAGAGGGTCTATCGATACCAAAACAGCACCGGCTCCTGTCAATCCCCGTAGGACTCCACTATTAAGACCATAGCTCTCGACGGTGATGCCCCGTTAACTGCACGAAGGCAGGTGCACTGCAAGGCTGAAAAATCCCTATTCTACTTACTCACAGGCAATTAATAATACCAACCATTTGTAGCTAGCTTGAGGACCTCCCTTCTTGAGCAAGAAAAGAAAAACCTTGAGCTCTGATACCAATGTAACATTTAATGGCCTAATAACTTATGTGTAGTAGAAATTAGCATGAACATAGTGGGCATTTCATTAGAATAGATTCCTAATGAGAATTACAAGAGTGCTTGGGTGGAGAGAGAGCAACAAAAAGCATAAGACCTAGTTAGATAGCATCGACAATACTTTCAAAAGAGAGATCAATTAAGCTATTGACAACAATTGAGGACCGGATTTTCATGGAGCTGGTCCCCCCTCCAAAAGGCTTTGTATTATGGTTTCTCCCATCAAGAGAGACATTGTACAATATAATTCTTTGTGTTCCTTCAAGACTAGCTAGTGCAATGAAGATGGAAACTTCATGCACTAAGCAAAAACACTTAACAAACACAACTTGAATTATCCCCGTTCTCAGACCCAAGACCTCGCACACCTTCGAAGATGGTCAGAGCTAGCAGGGTATGAGAGTAGATTGAGAGGAAGAAGGGGTATCTTACGAGAAAGATGCACATCTCCTCACATAATCACTCATATGTAGCATAGCTTAGCTTAGTAATTAGCTTGGTAGAGGAGATGAACATGCATTGAAGCTTGGCTCTTGGTTGGATTTGCATCCACATGCCAAGAGAGTGTTGATGTAGGCTTCTATCTCACAAGCTTGGAGTAGGTGATGAGTTCTCCATTAAAGCTTGGGAAGAGATAGTCTTCTCTTTCTTCACCATGAGCTTGTGTGAGTGTGTGTGTGATAATGCCTTGCAAAAATCAGCCCCCTCTCTCTCTTGGGCGAGCCCTCTTGCTAAATGCTCTTCCTAAAGCCTCATTGGCCCTCCCCAAGTCAAGCCAATTACAATTAAGCAGCATAAGTGATAGCCTTCTGACATGTGTCCCCCTTTCCCCTTTTGTGAGAGCTTTAGGTAATTAAATAATTAAACTAAACTCTCATTGGACACCTTTGCCTCCTGGCCAATAGGAATCAAGCAAGCCATGGGGCTCCTGAATGCTCATTGGACCCCTTGGGAGACTGCCCAATAGTCTTCTAGGAGACTTAATTCTCATTGGTTTCTTTTATTAAATGTTTCTAAATTAATTAAACTAGATTTAATCTAGCTTAATTTTCGTTGGTCCACTTCAAGGGTCATCCAATAGAAATTGGGCACACCTTGTGGGCATCTGGCCTAGGGAGCTGACATGTGTCCCTCATTCCCTTTGTGTAAAGGGAGCCTGTGTGTGTGTGTGTGTGTGTGTGGCTTTCTCTATCATCCCCTACCTTAAGGGCTCGCCCCCTCCCATTTAGGGATGTGCAAAGACTTTTAGGGCACACACAAAGCATCCAATTTTCCCTAGGGTTGACCTTTGGACACAACCTTTGAATTTTGGAACCTTAGCATTTTGGAAGTCTTAATGGGCTGAACCTTAGGGTCTTTTTAGCCCATTGTTGCACATGGCTCTTTTGCAGATGGCCCCCCCTTTGGATCCCTACTGTGGCCGGTCTGCTAGCTTAACCAATATTCTAGCTTTTTCTCCCCTGGCCTTCCCCACATTAAATGATCAGTTTAATATGAGAAAATCATTTAGGAGAATTAGATATTGATTATTATGACATATTAAGTTTAAAACTATATTTTTGAAGATGCTAGATGGATGCAAGGCACACACTTAAAGGATAACTTAAACCTTGTCAATGCTTACAATGCTTCCCTAGAGTAAGCAAATGTAAAAATCTTTAAAATGACACTACAAGAGGTTGTGTGCACTTGTGACATTTTTTAGCGATATAAATACACTGATTTTTTATACTCCCCGGCGTCGCTAAGACCATCGCTACGAGAACGTTGCTATGAGTATTGATATAAAAATCGCTATATGCGTCGCTATACTTGTCTCTATATAGCGACAGTTACAGGCTACTTATAGCGATGCTCATAGCGACGTTGCAGAGCCTTATATAGTGACGTTTATAGAGACGCCAAAGAGTAAAACATTTTGGCCAAGCCCAGATTCACCTTTGAAAGAAAGTGCAAGGTATAGACCCAAAGTAGTCCCCACAAGACAATATAACCATTAACTCCATCATCCATAGTATTGTTTGCAGAATAAAGATACAAAACTGACAAAAGTAAATTGATGAAAGTAAATCAATGATAATTGTAAACATCATAGGCAAAATCACTTAATTGTTAAGCTTTGCAAATGTAATAGTTACAAGACCATTGTCATTATTGAGAAAATATACATGGTTTTTCAATAGTTACAAAAAGATGTATACACGTTGTGAGCGGGATGAAAACACACACAGCGCCTCTATAACGACCCGACACACACTCTTGGGAAGATACACACACACACACTATGGGGCACCACTCGGCTTAGACAACACACCTGGCCGAGACAGGGAACACACCTCTGGAGTGAGAGGAGAGAGACTATCCACTTGCCCACTCTACACTGACACACACACACACACCCAAAAAAATTAGCTCAAAAGAGGAGAATTTCTGATGTTTAGATACAATTGAGCTTGGGCCAACACCAATGGGGCAGATAGCTCACACAATATGGGTAAAATAAGCCTGATACAATCACAAACTAGAGCAGAAACTTCGCTCATAGGAGAAACTTACACTGAAAAAAAAAACAGGAAAAGAGTGAGGAATTTGGCAAAATGGACAGCGCCATCGCGTCCGGAAGGGCCCAAAACCCCAGTCTACAATGTCAAAGTGCTCAAATCCGACCTCGGATGAGCAGTTTACGGCCAAAACATGCTCCAAAAACCCCAAAAACACACCTGCGGCTGTTCCTCCTCTGTTCTCCACGTTTTTTCTGATCTTCTCTCTGTTTTTTCAGTTCCCACACTTAGATTTTTTACTTGGGCACCCTTGGTCTTTTAGATGACCTCAAACGGACCCTGAACAGGCCAAAAACTGATGTCGCAGTGCATAGTTGTCACCTTTTTGCATCATCCGCACATCTGGTACTCAGCTTTTTCCAATAATGTGTCTCACAACCACGTGAATTGGCCCCAAAAAGTGGTCCTCATGATGACATCTCTACATAATTAGCACAAGAAAACACCCACGTCGTGTCTGTACTTATCCATGTGCAAGTATTGACCCCGTTCGGCCTCTTGACGCCACTAGATGCCATCTGACACACCTGCTTACCTCATGTCGTTGGCCCACGGATAGCTTCATCGAGAAGTTTTACGCGCTAACAACTCCTCCTTATTGTATAAAAAACACACTGGTAGTGGTAATAGTGAAAATCGATACACTATGTACATGGTGTCCTACATGTACACATGTGGGCCCCACATAAGCACCTGGCTAAGGAAATTGGGCGATCCTTTATTCGATGCACCATGCATGTGTATGTACATATGCGAAATCTCTTGCTCCAAAAAACTCCGGACATGATTTGCCCATCCCCTAGCCTGCTAGAGCATTCATGCTCACCAGCAGCAACACTAGTAGATGCTTATTCCACCTGGATCAAAAGGCCAAAGGCATATCGCCTAATTCACAAGAAGCATCATAACACCACACCTACATTTGTCAACAATCAACCAAAATGCACCGTAGGCATATCCAACTAACACATCCGCCTTGTCTGGAGTTCCAAAAGCATAAATATTGAATGCCACATTCAACGCAACCGATAGAGACAACTCAAGTGACTCATCACCTGGCATCTTGGCTTCACCAGCCATAGAAAAAACCTGCAAATCATGCACCCAAGTAGCTAAAAGCATTGTGTGAAGGTAAAGTTTTTGATATCCAAAGCACAAAAGTATCCCCACAGCACACATATCCCTAGCATAGGCATCCACATAGCTGATATTGGACTCATATATGCCAAACCCCTTTTCATCATCATAAGCATACTCATCATCACACATAACTTCATCCACATCATAATCATGGCTAGCACCACTATCCACTATCCATAGCCCTCTTCCCTAATTTCCAAGGAACTAGTATCCAAAGATACATGCTCATCATCAATAACCTCAACCTCACACTCACACCCAGAATCACAAGGTACACAAGTAGCCAATGCATCCTCTTCAAGACTTTTCAATCCTGTATCCAAAGCATTACTGACCTCTTTAGGCTCTTCCATAAACCTGTCAACCTGCAAGACCTCTTTACACTTCATAATAGACCTTGGGAAGAAACAAGAAACATCATAGGATAGGCTACTTTTCACCTGCACAGGCTTAACTTCATCTTCCATGTCAAATCCATCTTGCACATGCATACCCATACTGATACCATGTTCCTCAAGACGCTTAAAATTCCATTCCTTGTGCTTTGCAATGCGTACTGCATCTTCAAAAGACTCGGGCGTCTTCAACTCAACTTCGAACCGCAACCAAGGTGACAAACCATCAACAAAAAAAACTTTTCTTCAATGAACAAGGGGGGGTCTTATCCTTAAGAGCAACACACCAACGAGTCCATAAACCTTGTACATAGGCATAACACCTTGACAAGAAACTTGCTTAAAAGCATTGAGCTCATTCCATACTGCATTTGCATCTTCAAAAACATGGAAACGCTCTAAAAAAGCTTCTATAAACTTCTCAAGACTCAAACCATAAGAAGAAGCCATTGCTCCTTTAGCTTCCAAATTCATGAACCAAACACGGGCCTCATCTTTCAAAAGCAATCCAAATATCCTCAAAATCTTCTTCTCATCATACGTATTGTTGCTTATGCATGCCACCTCGACTTGCTCCAGAAAGTCTTCCGCATCTTCACCAGTTCTTCCATGAAATTCCGGATAAGAGAAAGCCATGGCTACCCAAGTTTAATGCTTTAAGAACCCCTTCAAACACACGTACAAGAACCCAAGACTTTTGACTGACTCAATTCCCAGAAACTTCAATAGAGCTCAACTTCAGATAAGGACAAACACATGCGCATCAAATGAGTTTTCATAGTTGATCATTAGAATTACAACAAGCAAAGGACATTCCAGGATCTCTCGTAATCTTCTTGGCCCGAACATAAAGACTATACGCTGCTGGAAAAAAATCTTCCTGGACACATGAACATTTATCTGGATTCTCTGCGTTAAATGAAATGGAGTGAATTGAGGGCCATTTTGATCATCCATTAAAGCCAACCATGTAGCTCCCAAGAAGGCACACCTGACTTATCCTCTGATTTTGCCAAAATTTCAGCAGCATCACAACATAAATGGCTCAAAAGACCAAAAAAACCAGCCATCACAACTCGGGAAAATTTTGGCAGTGTTTCCCCAGAAGTAGAGCAGTAGGAACCCAAAATATGGATTGTATATGTATGCATAAACTGCCAACAATAGAACCCAAGCATCAATTAGGAATCACTAGTACACAAAAAGGGTGCTCCAGCTACCTGTATCACTGAAAGGATCTCCACATTTGAGAATCCCCCAGCTCAATAAAAACCTCACGCTATCGACCCTCACACGAAGGATAATGCAAATCGCGTATATTCAAGTCTCAAATGACTATCTTCCAGACCAAGTCTCAGAAATGGTTGGGACTGCCAAATAAAACCAAGTATGGCTCCACAAATGCATACAATGGTAGTTTCCACAAGTAACGTACAATCTAGCAGACAATGCACTCAAACAGGCGCCAAGTGATGCATACCCACAACAACTGCAAGTGACATCACTGTTAGTATATCACTATACTCCAACTACCTGTACGTGTGTGAATCACCTGTATCTGTACATGTCCCTGTAACCTGTAACCTGTAACCTGTAACCTGTAATCTGCAACCTGTAATCCCGAATCTCGAAGCTTGAAGCTCGAAGCAGAAGGTACTCGAAGAAGATCCTCCGTGGGGGCGCCAAAAGAATGTGAGTGGAATGAAAACACACACAGCGCCTCTATAACGACCCGACACACACTCTTGGGAAGATACACACACACACACACACACACTATGGGGCACCACTCGGCTTAGACAACACACCTGGCTGAGACAGGGAACACACCTCTGGAGTGAGAGGAGAGAGACTATCCACTTGCCCACTCCACACAGACACACACACACACACACCCAAAAAACTCAGCTCAAAAGAGGAGAATTTCTAATGTTTAGATACAATTGAGCTTGGGCCAACACCAATAGGGCAAATAGCTCACACAATATGGGTAAAACAAGCCAGATACAATCACAAACTAGAGCAGAAACTTCGTTCATAGGACAAACTTACACAGAAAAACAGCAGGAAAAGAGTGAAGAATTTGGCAAAATGGACAGCGTCATCGCGTCCGGAACGGCCCAAAACCCCAGTCTACAATGTCAAAGTGCTCAAATCCGACCTCGGATGAGCAGTTTACGGCCAAAACAGGCTCCAAAAACCCCAAAAACACACCTGCGGCTGTTCCTCCTTTGTTCTCCACGTTTTTTCTGGTCTTCTCTCTGTTTTTTCAGTTCCCACACTTAGCTTTTTTACTTGGGCACCCTTGGCCTTTTAGGTGACCTCAAACAGACCCCAAACAGGCCAAAAACTGACCTCGCAGTGCATAGTTGTCACCTTTTTGCATCATCCGCACATCTGGTACTCAGCTTTTTCCAATAATGCGTCTCGCAACCACGTGAAGTGGCCCCAAAAAGTGGTCCTCATGATGACCTCTCTACATATTTAGCACAAGAAAACACCCACGTCGTGTCTGTACTTATCCACGTGCAAGTATTGGCCCCGTTCGGCCTCCTGACGCCACTACATGCCATCTGACGCACCTGCTTACCTCATGTCGTTGGCCCACGGATAGCTTCCTCGAGAAGTTTTACGCGCTAACAACTCCTCCTTATTGTAGAAAAAACGCACTGGTACTGGTAATAGTGAAAATCGATGCACTATGTACATGGTGTCCTACCTGTACACATGTGGGCCCCACATAACCACCTGGCTAAGGAAAATGGGCAATCCTTTATTCGATGCACCATGCATGTGTATGCACACATGCGCAATCTCTTGCTCCAAAAAACTCCGGACAACGTTGTTGGGAAACAAGCAAACTGAAACACCTCTATAGCGATGTCACCCAAGAGAGTTGAAAGAGAACTACAAGACACCAAAAGCTTTGCAAAATCCCTTTGAAACACCGCAAGTCCATTAGGAGTAGACCCTTTCGAATTTACTAGCCGTCGCCCACCCAAGATACTATGTCACATAGGAGCAAAACCCTGTCAAAGCACGGATTTACAGCACTCGCCGACCAATGCATATGAAGACAAGGGAATCCCCTTTCACCATTGAACATCACAAAACCACAACTTCAACATCAATTCCACAATTCATAGATACATGCCCTCCGAATCTGTCTACACACAATTTGCCACTAGGCTGCCATAGCCATAACCCTGCAGAGAACTAGTCGTAACCTGATGAGCACAACTCCAATTGGGTCACTTTAAAGCTTGAAAAATGACTGGCGAGAAATATGAAGATGACTAAAATTGATTCCATACGCCCCCATGAGAAAAATTGACGCGAACAGAGAGCTGTCCCAGCACGACTACACGTAAAGAAGGCTAGTCGGGGCAAAAAACTACATCTAAGAGCACCAAGGAGACAGAACGAGCTAAAACCTGCAAATTTCTGATCTTTGGCTGAAATTGTTTTAGTTTGTACATGAGTTTAAGTTATATACAAGGCTCACTTCAAAAAACTCTCTCACGGGCACTTACAGTAGCCCGACAGCTGTCACTAGACTAGCGACTTGCAGTGCATGTACATGTGCTTGCTAAAGCAAGCTAAAAAACCCACACGCCCTTTTGACGTCGGGCGTCATGTCCTTATGTAAAAATTTACAAAAAACGGGGTGTCAGAAATGCGCCCAACATAGTTTGCCACACCCCAGCCTGCTATATCATTCATGATCAGCAGCACAAAAGAGATCCTGTAAACCACATGAGGGAGTCTTCAACTCATCTTCATCATTAACCACATGATCAACAAATTCTTCAAAAGAAGGCTCATCCTCAATCACAGTCATCAACCTTGCAATATACTTCTTTAACCTGTAGACATTCACACGTGCTTTATGCGGGGTACCATCCAAGTCAGCAAGCTGATATGTGCCATTCGGAAACCTATTTAAGACCAAGAAAGGACCTTGCCACTTGATTTGAAATTTCTTTTGAAAAGTGCTATCAAGATTACTATTGTAACGAAGCAGCATGTCACCCTTCTTGATGTCCTTGTTCTTTACCTTCTCATTTGCCTTTGCTTTTCTTGTCATCTTTGTAAGCATCCTTATGAGCTCTCCATTAAACCTTTCATTCATGCCATTGCATTGGGGATAATATGGAGTAGTAAACCTGCGATGCATATGAAGCTTTTCACATAGATAATCCACCAACTCTCCCCTAAAACCTGGACCCTTGTCAGAAAGTAACTCCAATGGCATGCCAAATTTGCAGCAAATATGTTCATATATAAATAAGGAAACATCTTTATTCGTGATGTGCTTAACAGCTTTGGCTTTGGCCCACCTGGATAGATAGTCAACAGCAGTTAGTATGTAACATTTGCCTCTACTGTCATAGGTAGAGGACCTATTGCATCAATACCCCACTTCTCAAACACATCATAAGCCACAATGGTGCCTCTAATTTCTGATTTTAGAACCCTATTTAACACTCTTTACAAGACTTGCACCAATGATGAACATCACATTGAAAACTTGGCCACACATAACCCTTATGCAAGACTTTACGCAAAGTGATCTTTGCAGCAAAGTGACCACCACAAGAACCCTCATGATTCTCCTCTAAAATTTTGTAAATTTCCTCTTTCCAAGGCACTTTTCTCATCACAAGATCAGCCCCCTTCATATACAAGGCATCACCAAGTAGCACATACCTTTTGGCACAACGTAGGAAGGCGTACTTTTTTGGCTTTTCCAACTCTAATGGAAGCATACCTGTTTGTAGAAACTCTTCCTCCCTCTCTAAAGCTTCCCTTCCCAAATAAAGAGGAGAATCAGCCCTTATCACATACAATTGACCAATTGAAGCTTGCGCTGCACCATGTGCTTCTTCATTTTGAGACCTGTCCACATGCCTTAAACTCCAAGCTTCAAAATGCTTAAACAGATTCTTCACTTGAAAACACATATTTTTCAGTCTTGGATTCTTACTTTGCCACACCCCAAGTACTTGCTTCACCACCAAAAGAGCATCACCTCTTGCCCTCACACGACGGATGCCAAGCTCAAGGCAAAGGTTGAGACCTTTCTCCAAAGTAGCATACTCAGCTTCATTGTTGCTTTGTGATGTAAGCTTCACCACCAAAAGAGCATCACCTCTTACCCTCACACGACGGATGCCAAGCTCAAGGCAAAGGTTGAGACCTTTCTCCAAAGTAGCATACTCAACTTCATTGTTGCTTTGTGATACCAAAGCACCTTGAGGATCATAAACTACCACACCTCCTGAAGCTTCACCATGCGCTTTCCTGTAAGAGCCATCAAAAAACAATAGATAGGCATTGTCTATGTTAGGAGCTTCTATGTGTTGCTTCTTCACTGCATCCTCCTTAAGAAGAAGAGGGCTTTCCTTATAGGTAACCAAATCAGCCAATGTAGCCCTTGTACTCTCCTCAACAAGAAAAGAGAATTGGAATTCCTGTAGCTCCACAATCCACTTCATGAGCCTCTTTGACAAAGTAGGGCTATTCACCAATTGAGGTAGAAGAGTGTAGCTAGTGAGGAATGTGAATGGTTTAGGGAGAAGGTAGTGCCTAAACCTTCTACATGCATAAATCACACTCACCATAATGAGCTCCACCTCAGTATAGCCTCTCTCCACCTCTAGCTTCACCCTGCTAGCACAATAGATAGGCTTCATGTAGTGGGAATTGTTACCTCATTGAAGAAGCATAGCTCCAATAGCATCCTCACCTACTGATGGATTCACATAAAAATCCTTATCCCAATTAGGAGCTTGCATAGTAGGAAGAGAACCAAGAACCTCTTTGATACCTTGAAAAACCTCTTCACATTCATTTGTCCATTGTAGAGGATCCAACCTTCCTACTTGTTGTAGAGGATAAAGAAGTTGAGAGGACAAAGGAATGAACCTTGCCATATACTTCACCTTTTGAATAAAAGTAGAAAGTTTCTTTGTATCTTTAGGTGATGGGAGGAGCACCAAAGCCTTCACTTTGTCAGGATCCGCTTCAATCCCATTCTCTGAGATCATATGCCCCAAAAACTTCACTCTTGGTTGAGCAAGATGACATTTCTTTGGGTTGAGTTGACCTCCACTTTCATCATATTGCTTCAATGCCATCCCAAGCTTTGCACAATGATCCTTTCTAGAGCTATAAACACAAGTCATCAATAAGATCCTTCACAAACTTGCCAGGAAAGGGAGAGAACACCTTGTTGACGCGCTTTTGATACCACGCACAGCCATTCATAAGACCAAAAGGAAGTACACAATAACAAAAGCATCCCCATGGCATGATAAATGTGGTCTTCTTTCGATCTTCCAAAGCCAAGGTGAGCTGAAAATATCCAGAGAATCCATCACATACGCTATACCTCTCATGCCCTGCAATAGAATCAAGTATGTCATCTATGAAAGGAAGAGGGTATGGATCCCTCTTCATGGTTGCGTTTAGAGGCTTAAAATCAACACATATCCTCCACTTTCCATCCTTCTTGGGTGTGACCACAACAGGACTCACACATTCTGCAGTGCTCACAGAACATATGAAACCTGCTTCAAGAAGCTTGTCTACCTCTTCCTTTAAAGCATTAAGTTATGTCCCATTCTCCTTAGCTTTTGGCGTACGGGCTGATCTCCTTCCTTGATTGGAATGTGGATTTCCTCTGCCTTAAAGCCTCTAATTTCCTCATAAGAAGTGATGAATAAATGGGGAAATTGTTGTATCATATGTAGGTACTCACCCTTCTCATGACTAGTCAAGTCGGAAGAAAACATACCTTGTATCAGCTCCTGTTTGACATTAGGTTGAACTTTGGGTTGCATCAGCTCTTCAATTTGCTCATAAGGAACAGAGATATCCTCATTCTCCACAAGGCCAAGAAATCTTTGTTTCTCATCATGCTCTTCTTCAAGAAACAAGGAGGAAACATTTAGATCACTATCGCTGCTATCTTCCACTTCACTGCCCTCATCCCCATTGTCTTCTTCTTCATTTGAGTACTCTTCTTCATCAATTTTCTCATCAAAATCAGCATCCAAAGATTTCTTGCTAGCTATGTCAAACCTCTTCTTATCACCCCTTCTATTGTAGAGAGTGATGGTACCATGTCCCCAATCCTGTATAGCTTTGGTTGCCTGTAACCATGGTCTTCCAAGGATGAGAGGGAAAGCACCAATACCCGCAGGCATACAATGGCAATTGACCAGCACTTTAACATCAAATACATCCACCTCCAAGTCCTTTACAAATCCCAAGCACCTCACCCTTGATTGGTTGGCAAGATTTATGCGAAAACCTGAGTTCTTCACCATGTTGAGTCCCAACTTTGATACACAAGCTTGAGTAATAACACATACCTGTGCACCTCCATCAATATAAGCCTCTCCAATGCACTTCCTCTTATGCCATGCATCCATAGTAGGACATATATCAGGTAGCTCATTCAAAGACAAGACTCTCACTGACCCCCTTGCAGGCTCCTTCTTCATGGGGTTAACTACGTACTTCCATTGCCTCTTTAACTTGGGACACATCTCCATGAGTTGCCCAAAGGTAACATCAGCCTTTCTACCCACCAAATCAGCCCTTAAACTATAATTTGGTTGCCCTTCTCCCAAAGGAAAGTCGGATGCATTGTAATGTTTCCTGGGCTTTCTCTTCTTCTTCTCTTTACCTGTACCTGTTTCAACCTGTTTCCCTCTTTTATGGCTGGGACTTGCATCACTCATGTCATGATCTCTTGTAACCCTCTTACCTACAGGCATGACCATAGCTCCCAAATCATCCTCTTTCTTCTCCAAACGGATTATGCTTACCACTGTTGTTTTTCCCTTCTCTTCTGCTGTCAATCCACTTGGTCCTGCTTCCCCTTTAATCTCAATACCATAATCTTGAGCTCGAGAAGGAATTTGTGGAGGAAGAGGACACATGTCGCCACCCATTCTCTTTGGCTTATCACATTGAGGGCTTTTATGACCCCATTCACCACAATTGTAGCATTGAAGCATATCCCCTCTTCCAGCCATGCCTCTTCCTCTACCACCTGTATAACCCTCATTGCTTCCATAACCACATCCATATCCATAACTTTGACCTCTTCCACCTCCCATCATATGCACACTAAGATTCTTCATAAGACCTACAACCTCTTGCATCTCCTTGCGAAAGGCATTCACATCATGAGAAGCTTGTTGATCATAACCTGGCTCCCTGATGAGGACCCTTGGTTGCTCTACCGCTTTCACTTCAAGCTTTGGCTCGACAATGATTCCAAGTTTATGAAGACGCTCTGCTTTCCACTCTTTATTCTTTGCAATTTCAACTGCCTCCTCAAAGGTCCGTGGCTGCTTAAGCTCTACCTTCAAGCGTAGGTTACTCCTCAAGCTTGCAAGAAACCTGTCCTTCTTCAACATGGCTGGAGGACTTTCAGCCACCAAAGATGTACACCACTTTTCCCATAACGCATTGAATGTCTTGACAAAGTCTTCTATGGTTTGGCCTTCATCTTGTACTAAGCCTTGAATAGACTGCCATACCTTTTGTGGGTCTTCCACCTGTTGAAAGTGTGTGAGAAAAGCATGCCTTACCATTTCATAAGTCATAACTTGAGGAGGTTGGGCTGATTGTAGATCCTTTTCGTAGCCTTCCAACCATTCCCTAGCATCCCCCTTCAAACAGAAGTAGAAGATTCGTAGCACCAACGCTGGGTCTTGCTTGTCAGGAAGAAGGTAAGCAAACTCCATTCTGTCAATGAAAGCTTTGGAAATTTCATTTGATTTCCCACTAAACTCCGGAAAATTAAATGCCATGTCTTCAAAACCTGTAAACTGAAGGTAACTTGAAGCGATTCCTCGGTGGCAGGCACCATAACACTGTTGGGAAACAAGCAAACTGAAACACCTCTATAGCGATGTCACCCAAGAGATTTGAAAGAGAACTACAAGACACCAAAAGCTTTTCAAAATCCCTTTGAAACACCACAAGTCCATTAGGAGTAGACCCTTGGGAATTTACTAGTCGTCGCCCACCCAAGAGACTATGTCACATAGGAGCAAAACCCTGTCAAAGCACGGATTTACAGCACACGCCGACCAATGCATATGAAGACAAGGGCCTTCCCTTTCACCATTCAAAATCACAAAACCACAACTTCAACATCAATTCCACAATGTTGAGATGTCGAGCTCTACACCTTGAGCTGGCATCCACTACGGGTCTTGGCCGCTTACGGCATTTACTCACTGGCGCGTTAGGTGACCGACACGGAGGATCTCTGCCAGTGATTCTACAGCTGGACTACACTTATAGTGCCAGCCCAGTACGCTTCTAGCGAGTTCACACTTAGTGACCGCATGTACATATGTGCTACTTTTCAGCTTTAGCACTTAGTCATTTTGTACTCTCTTTTCTGAGAAGAAGAAGAAGCTTTCCATCTCTGTGTGCTTTGTGCTTGTCTTGTGTAGCTCTCTTGAATCCTCATTCTTTACACACAATTCATAGATACATGCCCTCCGAATCTATCTACACACAATTTGCCACTAGGCTGCCATAGCCATAACCCTGTAGAGAACTAGTCGTAACCTGATGAGCACAACTCCAATTGGGGCACTTTAAAGCTTGAAAAATGACCGGTGAGAAATCTGAAGATGACGAAAATTGATTCCATACGCCCCCATGAGAAAAATTGACGCGAACAGAGAGTTGTCCCATCACGACTACACGTAGAGAAGGCTAGTCGGGGCAAAAAACTGCATCCAAGAGCACCAAGGAGACAGAACGAGCTAAAACCTGCAAATTTTTGATCTTTGGCTGAAATATTTTTAGTTTGTACATGAGTTTAAGTTATATACAAGGCTCACTTCAAAAAACTCACTCACGGGCACTTACAGTAGCTCGACAGTTGTCACTAGACTAACGACTTGCAGTGCATGTACATGTGCTTGCTAAAGCAAGCTAAAAAACCCACAAAAAGAAAGCCCACATTCCCTTTTGACATCGGGCGTCATGTCCGTATGTACAAATTTACAAAAAACGGGGTGTCAGAAATGCGCCCAACAACGTCATCTCCTTATACATGCTATGACAAAAGGAAACTAATGCTATCTAGCTACGGCTAGACTGACGTCATCTAATCCAACGTCTCATCGTGTCCAAGCGACGTATGTACCGGATTCTGTAGAAAAAAATAATAAGACAGCTTTCTGTAAGTATAAACATATAATTTACAAAACAATACAACAATAGAAAAGAGCAAACCCTAATACTAACCATTCGGCCATGAGAACTCTAAATGTCCATCAAGGCATTTAAGCCCTTTTTGCCTGTGTACTCGCACTCGAACAGTGTGGGGTCACAAATTGTCTCAGTCACCACCACTGTTAAAAACATACAAAGAATCCATTATGTTAGAATTTAGAAGTACAAATAGACATAACTACCAAACCTAAATAACCTACAAAATCGGCCTCAAATGATGTCCACCTGCCGTTCCCCAAGTGGTGCAAGCTCCCTGCCTCTACTTGCACTTTGGTTGTCCCCTTTTGTTGCTTCCACTTGTCAAAATTCTTGCGCGCTGCTCACTTAGCATTCTTCCAATCTTCTTTGGCCAGCCAATCTGATCTGTTCCACCCATGCTTTATTTCCTTTTGCACTTCATAATGCTTGTGCTTGTAGTATTCACGCATTTGAACCTTTATGAGGTCTTCATTGAAGCGCTCATCTCATGTTGACACGGGAAACTCGTCATGCAGCATGCTAATGACTCTGTCTTTTAATTCACTTGGTACTTCACTCCTGGTGTTTAGTATGTAGTGTGTAAACACCTGAGAGCAAAGACCGCGCATGTGCGAGATCCCCTTCTTTCCTTCATCATCCAAGATGATATTGCCCCTAAAGTCGATGAAGTACGGCAAGCCCTCTCGCGTATGACGCGTGAGCCGGGGTGTCCCAATAGGGGTCTCTAGCGGCGTGTTGATGGGGGTATGGACGTTAGGTGTCTCCACCGGAGTCTAGGCCCCGAAGCAAGGAGTGTTGACTGGGGTGACTTCTGGACGAGTTGGTAGTGGTGTGTAGCCAAAAACGGCCAATACCCGTGCAAAACCTGGTGTAGATGGCAATGTTGTGGCTGGTGTGGGGGCGGCCAAAGAAGGGGAAGGTAAAGAGCCTCGTCAAACACGAGGGGGTGTTGAGACATCAGCGGTAGTATCCCCACAACAACTACCGCCACCACCACTAGAGCGCCGGTGCCTAGACGAGTGTGAAGATTGTCTCGTCCACATTGAAGCTTTGGAGCATGCTGAATGCTCCAAAATAGAGGGAGACGCTGAAGTAGTAGAACGACGTGATGGTGCTCCAGAGCGATGACGATCCTCGTACCATTGCCTCTGCTGGGGTGACAAAGAAGAAAGAACTCATCATCATCCATACCTCCATTAAGCACACGAACATTTAATCTTAATATTGAATGGAGAAGAAAACATGGACAAGTAGAGAGAGAGAGAGAGAGAGAGAGAGAGAGAGGACTCATAAAGGGGGAGGGATTCTTGTGTATAGAGATTCCTGTGAACTTATTGTAAATTTGTCTCTCGTGTGCATTCTACGTATCTTGTAAAAGCACTGCGCTCCCAGTGTAATGGAGACTGAGGGTGCAATTGCGAAGGAGGCGATCCATCTCTGTAGTGCTTCTTAGCGTCTCTTTCATCCGATCAACTAGATCTAGTGGAGGCACGAGCAACATCTATGAGCAGAGATGGATCACCTCCTTCAGGATTGTAGCCTCAGTCTCCATCGCACTCGCAGCACAGTTCTCGTCGTCATATCAGACTTTCATGACACACAGAGGAGTGTCTCTGCTTGTGAGAACATACCTAGAGCATACGTACCTGGAGTGGACACAATGACAATTAAAAACAGTTTAAATTTCTCAAGTATAGCCACGTGAATACAATATATATTATAAAACAGAGAAAATTGTTCAAATACAATGTTTATGGCTTTAAGAGGTCTCTCTCTCATCCTCTCATAACTCGCTATATCTATATAGAGCTCTCTGTTTAGGCAGATGTCCTCCGTTTCATTTTGTAGATCCTCTACATCCACCCCATAGAAAGTAGCAGCTTGATGCTGGTCTAGCACCACCGTAGCGGTGGTGCAGCCAAAGTGTTTCGACTCTAGAAGGTGGCATGGGTAGATATATGCAGGCAAGAAGAAGCATGGCAAGGTCTGGAGCAACTAGTAAAATCATGGGATGATAGGTAGCATCGGAATTGTATGCTTGATGTGGTTTATAGGCCAAGGAAGGCTCCATGAGGGGCTAATTTGGGTAGAAGATGAAGGAGATGTGAGTTGCAGCTTTTGGGTCCAAGAATGAAGAGCTTGAAGTGTTGAAGGAGCAGGTCCAGACGGCTCATCAAACAGAGCTACGGAGCCCAAGTTATTGAGGGTTGAAGTTTCAATGGATTGTAGATTCTTGCTGGACAAGGCAGATGGGGATAGGTGGTCAAAGTGGAAGTCAAGGTACATGTGTGTAGAGATCAATTTATGGGGCCTACCCGTCTTATCAGATTGCGGATCAGAGCTATGGTTTGCATTTTATGGCCAGTTGAATTTTTTCTGGGGGCCGCGTCTAAGCCCACTTGGCCGCATTGGAGGATGTGCCATCTGGCATCTTTTGGACCTCGCCAAAGTTTTCGATGAAAGTGTACATCATGTGGAGTCAGCACGAATCAATAGCACATGAATTCGATACTCGGACCGCTAGATGCGGCAGGACGAAGTCGACAGGTAATGCCAAGAGGAAGGTGGTAGATGTTTTTTTGGCTTTTTTTGTGGCCTCGGAGGACAGCCTTGGGGATCTCAAAGTGGGGCAAGAGGAAGGTGACTTGATGATGAAAACGGTGGGTTTCAGGTCAGGCTTCAAAGCCAGGGCATAGGCCTTCTGGGAAGGACCTAACAGAGTACCCAATACAAACAAAAAAAAAAGTGTTATTTAAATTTAAGGGGTGGCTTTTTGAGGGCCTTGCTCGCTATCCCAAGGGGGGAATCACCCACGGGCTGCCATGTGGCAAGGGGATCACCCCACATGCACAAAAGGGCTGCTGAGGCTCAACGTGTTTAAGCAAGGGCGTGCCCCATCAGGTGAGTGTGAGAGGGGAGCTCCCTCCTCGTTGGCTATGGCGGGTGAGCGACGGCCTTGCTGGGCGCTACCTAGGGCGGTCAGTGGTGGTTTTGGCCAATGGCAAGGCAACGCAATGGCGCGCACCTGCATGGAGTGGTTGATGCTGTGGCATCCCGCTAGCGATGAGTCCCACGGCTCCGTTGGGGTTCCCAAATTTGGAAGGAAAGAGGGAGGGCAGTAGCAACCTCGCTTTTGCCTCCCCCCCTCATGGAAGAAGTTGATCGCGCAGTGAAGGGAGAGCAAGGCCAAGGCCGTTCAAAGATCTAGCAAGGGAGATCAAGAAAATCCAAAGAGAGAACTCAAAGGCTCAATAGGAGCAAGCCGGGCGGCCGAGTTGAGCAGACATTAGCAAGATGTGTACACCATGCAATTGTTTCCAAAAATGAACTATGCCAAGTGCTAGCAATGCAAGGAAATTCTATATGGAGCTACAAGTGAAGTGCATGACATGAAAGCTCACCCCTTATTTCTTTTTTAAGTCTCCTAGACACACCCTTATAAAGGGGGTATACGTTCATTTTTTGGGGTCTTGGACCAAGGTTGATTTTTTGCCTGAGTGTGTGATTGAAAGTTGCAAGGCTATGTAGTGCAAAGCTTTCCATTGAAGCTGCATGCTTAATTGTACAATTCCCCTATGCAATAATACCGAGTATTTGCCGCTATTTCGTGTGTTGCTTCTCCCCATTCCCCTCCTTTTCTCTCGCTCTTTTTGTATTAGCCAATGCTTGCAGAGGGTTTGCCTGCACCTTGAAGGGTGTTACCAAGAAGGCAGAATCGGGGTGTTTTGTGAGTCGGAAAGGGTGATTTGAGCAAAGTGGGTGCATTTGTGCTGCAAGGTGTTTTTGCAAGGTATGAGATAGTTGTTCTGTGTGCTAAAGTGGAGTTGTTAGTGCAAATTAGTCAATTTGAAGGTGTTATTTGAGAGGTTAGGGGTGATGTGGAATCCTTGGGCTATAGAGAGGCATGTATTTAGTGTGCTGGGTGTGCTCCATATTCCCCCTCTCCATCTTCTGGTGCCCCCACTAAGGAGCTGTCTGATGCTCCAATTTGAGGATGGAAGCAGTGTTTTTTAGCCAACAAAGCGGTTGGGTGATGGTGGAGGTGTTTGATGGTCGAGTTTGAAGCTGACATAGATGGTGGAGCCAGGTTTTGTCCCCCTATTTATGTGCGCCAAAGATCCTGAGGATTGGTTAGCAGATTTTGAGTTATGGCTATTGTGAATGCGTATGTCAACAGATGCAAAAAGGTTATAGAAGGTGCCGTTGTTGATGCGAGGACGAGCCAAGGTGTGGTTCAATGGTTTAAAGAGCAATGATATAGAATCATGGTAAAGATTGCAAAGCTAGTTTTTGGAGCGGTTTTGAGAGGTGATTATGCCAGAAGAGGCTGGTACAAGGCTGAAGGCGGTACACCAGGATGTAAGTAAAGATTTCTCTATTTTCATTGAACAATTTCAAGTTTTCTAAAAGCAGTTAGAGATTGCTACTGGGGTCAAAAGCAATCAATCTTTGAAGCTGTCAAAGCTGTTAGACTGCTTGCATCCGAGGATTAGAGAAAAGGTCGAAGATGGTGCATATACCTATGAAGACATGGTCTATCTCGAAAAGATAAAGAGCAGAAAGGTGAAGTGGAAGTTGGAGCTCGGTGTGCTAAAGCCAGCAGATTATATGCCTCTTGTGGAGGTAGCGAAGTGCTCTTTGGTCCCACCACAGGCGATTCCAACTGCTTGGAATGCCCATCCTGTTGAGGTAAGACCTACTATTGGCTATGTTCCTTGGAGATTTCCAGTATGTGAAGTGCATGTGCCAAGGGTGGACAAGTTTGTCAACGAGGAGAAGCTCCATGTCGAGGTGAACCAAGATGCAAAAGCGATAGCAGATGTGGAGGTTCCGGTACGAATGAAGAGGTAAAGTACGTTCTTGTGGAGAGTTTGCATGAAAAGGTAGCAGAATGCAATCGAGATGCAGATACCGAGGGTTGAGGAGCTTGTGAAGGAAGTGAGAAAAGTCAGGATGATGGTCAAGCTTTCGTGGAGAAGCAAGCGGATAGAGATGTAGATACGGAGTTGGTATATGATGCCGATGCCGATGAAGATACAAGCTCGATTAGCTGGGAGACAAGCGAGGAAAGTAGAGCGGATGAGTCCACATCCTATGACGAAGAGAAGGAATCTGATGAGCCTGAACTGGTAAAGGTAAAGTTGCCCTCTTATATGTTTGATGATATGGTAGTAGCCCATGTTAAGAAGAGCAGGGAACAGAGCAAGATGAGATGTCTGATGAAAGCCAAGTGGTGCGGTCTAGACCTACCGATGATGATATGCAAGTGAAGGTGGTGTGTGGTGCCATGCTGATGGCGGTGCTGATGAAAGTAGCGGTGGAATGTGCCATGGGGGTGCAACATGTGCAAAATTTTTCCAAGAGTGATAGAGCAGTAGTGTCTATGGAGGAAGTCGAGGTGGATGTAGTAAAGAACGAGTTTCTCTCTTCCATGGAGGAGCATGATGCAGCCGTAGAAGATGTGATTGAAGAACAGGTAATTGAAGTTGATGAGCAGATGGTGTTGATCGACCTTGAAGGGTCGATAGACGAGGAAGGGCTCAATGACGTTGGAATGGAGTGTGCGTCCAAAGAGGAGGTTGTGATACCAAAGACGGTGAAGATTCCAATGCGGTTGACATGTCCAATGGTGGAGAAAGGAGAATCTCAAGCAGCGTCTTTGCTTCCAGTGAAGGTATGTAAATTATGGTTGATGAAAAAGATGGTAGATACAGGTAGCATCGGAATTGTATGCCTAATGGGGCTTATAGGCCAAGGAAGGCTCCATGAGGGGCTAATTTGGGTAGCAGATGAAGGAGATGCAAGATGAATCTTTTGGGTCTAGGAATGAAGAGCTTGAAGTGTTGAACGAGCAGGTCCAGATGGCTCATCAAACCGAGCTACGAAGCCCAAGTTATTAAAGGTTGAAGTTTCAATGGATTGCAGATTCTTGCTAGACAGCGCAGTTGGGGACAGGTGGTCCAAGTGGAAGTCGAGGTACAAGTGTGTAGAGATCAATTTATGGAGCCTATTTGTCTTTTCAGATTGCAGATCAGAGCTATGGTTTTCATTTTATGGCCAGTTGAATTTTTTCCGGGGGCCAAGTCTGAGCCCACTTGGCCGCATTGGAGGATGTGCCATCTGGCATCTTTTGGACCTCGCCAAAGTTCTCGATGATAGTGTACATCAAGTGGAGTCAGCACAAATCGACATCACATCAATTGGATACTCGGACCGCTAGATGCGACGGGACGAAGTCGAGAGGTAATGCCAAGAGGAAGGTGGTATATTTTGTTTTGGCTTCTTTTGCGGCCTCGGAGGATAGCCTTGGAGATCTCAAAGTGGGGCAAGATAAAGGTGACTTAATGATGAAAAGGGTGGGTTTCAGGTCACGCTTTAAAGCTAGTGCATAGGCCTACTAGGCAAGACCTCACAGAGTACCGAGTACAAGCAAAAAAAACAAGTGTTGTTTAAATTTAAGGGGTGGATTTTTGAGGGCCTTGGAGGCTATCCGAAGGGAGAAACACCCACAGGCTGCCACATGGCAAGGGGATCACCCCACATGTGCAAAAGGGCTGCCGAGGTTCAAGCTATCTGAGCAAGGGCGTGCCCCATTAGGTGAGTATAAGAAGAAGAGACGGGAGCTCCCTCCTCGTTGGCTATAGCGCGGGGGTGGCGGCCGTGCTAAGCGCTACGCGGGGTGGTCCGTGGTGGTTTTGACCAATGGCGAGGCAGCGCTGTGGCGCGTGCCCACGTGGAGTGGTTGATGATGTGGCATCTGGCTAGCGGTGAGTCCCGCGGCTCGGTTGGGGCCCCCAAATTTTGGAAGGAAAGAGGGAGGGCAGTAGCGACCTTGCTATTGCCTCCCCCTAATGGAAGAAGTTGATCGTGCAGTGAAGCGAGAGCAAGGCCAACGCCGTTCAAAGATCTAGAAAGGGAGATCAAGAAAGTCCAAAGAGAGAACTCAAAGGCCCAATAGGAGCAATCCGGGCGGCCGAGTTGAGCAGACATTAGCAAGATGTGTACACCATGCAATTGTTTCCAAAACTGAACTATGCCAAGTGCTAGCAATGCAAGGAAATTCTATATGGAGCTACAAGTGAAGTGCATGACATGAAAGCTCACCCCTTATTTCTTTTTTAAGTCTCCTAGACACACCCTTATAAAAGGAGATATACGTTCATTTTTTGGGGTCTTGGACCAAGGTGGCTTTTTTGCCTGAGTGTGTGATTGAAAGTTGCAAGCCTGTGTAGTGCAAAACTTGCCATTGTAGCTGCATGCTTAATTGTACAATTCCCCTATGCAATAATACCAAGTATTTGCCCCTATTTCTTGTGTGGCTTCTCCCCATTACCCTCCTTTTCTCTCGCTCTTTGTGTATTAGCCAATGCTTGCAGAGGGTTTGCCTGCAACTTGAAGGGTATTACCAAGAGGGAAGAATTGGGGTGTTTTGTGAGTCGGAAAGGCTGAGTTGAGAAAAGTTGGTGCATTTGTGGTGCAAGGTGTTTTTTCAAGGTATGATATAGTTGTTCTCTGTGCTAAAGTGGAGTTGTTAGTGCAAATTAGCCAATTTGAAGGTGTTATTTGAGAGGTTAGGGGTGTTGTGGAATTGTTGGGCTCTAGAGAGGCAGATATTTGGGGTGCTGGGTGAGTTCCCTATTCCCCCTCTCTAGCGGCTTCTGACTGAGCATCTTCTCCAATCTCCTCCATTGATGCCATTGTGATTGGCACATGGTAGCCCTCATACGTTCGTGCACTACGAGGGGCTACCTCTATGACGTACCACCAGTTTAATGCAGACTTTGTAGGATGAAACATCACTTGCGAGAGACACATAACTTACATGAGAGCTTCCAAGCACATAACTTCTAAAATTGAATGTTAACTATTTACATGCTTACTTGTTCACAACGCTTGGGTAGTACGAAAGTGTCTCTTAGGTCGGTCCACTTTTTAGTTGAATCCACCTCAAGGAAACCAGACTCTCCTCTGCGCACAGTAGCGTTGCAACCCTCTATGTTTATCTTGAACCATTGCACGTCAAACAAGTCGATAAAAAATCCTCTATAATTGATCCTCAAAATCTCTTTTAGTGTACCAAAGTAAGTGAGTTCCGCCACCACAGGATCTGCATCAGAGGACCGTCGTCGATTGGACTGTTCAAATTTTTCCATGATTCCACAATCTTGAGTAAAATGCTTTTTGTCGATTTGTTTCACCCTAAAATGTCGACCTTTACACCATGCTCTTGTGTATAACTTATACTACAACCAACAAAGATTATGAGTGTCGTTCAAACATCTAGAAAGTCACTAGTCGTACATTGCAAACTTACCTTGGTCGTGCAACCCCGAGAGTACTTCACTCCTCCTCAATCACTTCTTCACCGCACTGTTGTGAGCTTTTCAATTGGTTGTGCAACCATCTTAAGCTCATGAATGTTGGTAGGCTCTCCAAACCCGCTGGAAAATGCATCAGTGGTCGTCTTCCCCGTCTCCACTCGATCCGTGCCCTTTGTCGCTCTTGCTTTGCATCCTCGTACTGTGAAATCCACTTTTGCATAACTCGATTTTGAAGCATGCAAAATTGATTGATTTTAGCCTTTAGATCTTCCGAGATTGAACATGACAATCCCATATATGCGCTCATCACTTATGGTTCGCCATAGCGTTGGTACAGCCAAAGTGTGTCGACCCTAGAAGGTCGCTGGGGCAGAAATGTGCAGGCTAGCATAAGCTTGGCAAAAGGTTGGAGCAGCTAGGAAGATCATGGGCTGATAGGCAGCAGCGGAGGTGTATGACTGATGTGATTTATAGGCCAAGAAGAGCTCCATAAGGGGCTAATTTGAGTAGCAGATGAAGGAGTTGAAAACTATAGCTTTTGGGTCCAGGAATGAAGAGCTTGAAGTGTTGACGGAGCATGTCCAAACGGCTCATCAAACCAAGCTATGGAGCCCAAGTTATTAAAGGTTACAGGTTCAATGTGTTGCAGATTCTTGCCGGATAGGACAGCTGGGGACAGGTGGTCCAAGTGGAAGTTAAGGTACAGGTGTGTAGTACTTAGGGGCCTACTCGTCTTTTCAGATTGCAGATAGGAGCCACAGATAGCAAGTTATGTCCAATTGAAGTTTTCCAGGGGGCTAGGTTGGTTCCCACCTGACCACATGGGGGATCAGGTAGTCTGGCATCTTTTGAGCCTTGACAAGGTTCTAGAGCAAGGAATGCATCATACGGAGCTAGCAGGGATTGACTGCATGTCAAACAGAGCCCGGAGCGAAAAGATACTGAAGCCGAAAGATTGGGTGCACTTATCCGGAGTTGATTGTAGATGCTTTGGTTGGTTTTTATGGCCTCGGTTTGGGGTCTCGGAGAATTGCAAAGTGCGGCAAGTTGCGGTGAATCCGAAGCCAGACAAGTAAGCTTGCAACCAGTTTTTTTGGCTTGGCAATCTGACACTGGAAGAGGACATGGGAGCCTGGTGAAGGAAGGCCAAGAAAAAAAAGGTTTGCATTGCCTAAGAGGCCATGGAGTAGGGGCCTACCATGTGGCACCGTGTCAGCCCACATGCATAGGGGAATGGCGAGTGGCCGGTGTATAAAGGCCACAAAGTGGCGCCCGCTTGAGGTGTGAAGGTGGAGTGAGCTTGTGAGCTCCCTAGCGATGGCAGGACCGTGGGGCACTGCGTTGGCGATGTGTAGGCGGAATTGGGGCGTTGTTTTGGGACCGGTGGTGCAGGGATGACGGTGGTCTTTGGCATGCGCTAGCGTTGATGGCTGGCAGCGGCGGTGTAGCACAGTGATGATGTGGCAGCCTGTAAGGGTCGGTGCCCACGCCTAATGAGGCAAAAGTTTTTTTAGGGTTAGGCCCCCCCCAATAGCGATGTCACAAAGCAGTTCAAAGAGGCATGTCCCGTCCACCACGAAGGCCAAATTGGACAAAGAGAAAGGCCATACAATTACCAAAATACCAAGTGTGCCAAGTGGTGACAATGCAAAACAAATTCAACAAGAAGCTTTAGTGAATTGTACGAGCTAGATAGCTCTTTGTTTTTTTCCTTTTTAGCCTTAGCCAAGCATTATAAAAGGAGGTAGATGTTCATTTTTTGGGGTCTTTGACCAAAAGGGATTTTTTGCTAGAGAGTGTTATTGGAGGTTTGTAGGTTTGTGTATTACAAGCTTGCCATTGAAGCAGCATACTTGACTGTACTATCTATCTATGCAGTAATACCAAACATTTTCCCCTGCTTGTGTTGCTTCTCCCCATACCCCTCCTTTTCTCTTGCTCTTTGTGTACTTCCCAGTGTTTGCAGAGGGTTTGCCTGCAGCTTGAAGGGTGTTACCAAGAGGGCAGAATTGAGGTGTCTTGTGAGTCTGAAAGGGTGAGTTGAGAAGTGTGGGTGTGTTTGTGCTATAAGGTGTTTTTTTCAAGGTGTGAGATAGGTGTGTTGTGTGCTAAAGTGGAGTTGCTAGTGCGAATTAGCCAATTTGTATTAGAGAGGTTAGGGGTTTTGTGGAATCCCTAGGCTATAGAGAGGCAAACATTTTGTGTGTTGGCTGTGTTCCCTATTCCCCCTCTCCGGCATGCCCCGGGCTTTATCAAATCCATCTAGCCACTCTCCAATGTAAACTAGGGACTCTGATACCAGCCAACCTTCTGCCATGCTACCCTTCGGACATGCCTTCTGACGCACATATCCCTTAAGTGTTTCCATGAAATGTTCTAAAAAGAACATCCATCTGGAATGTACTGTGCCAGCTATTTCCACCTCATCAACTATGTGAACAAGAAGATGCACCAGAATGGTTAGAATTGTAGTAGGAAAGTGTTTCTCAAACATGCACACAACCTCCGTAGCGTTTACTTTGGCGAATGGTATGGAGTCTACATTGATCTCCTTTTGTGAGATCCATTGCACCAACTTCGCAAGTTGTAGATTGTGTTACGGACGTCAGGAGACAAACATCCCTCAATGGCCACTAGTAAAATAAATAGCAAAACACGTCTAGCAATGATATTAAATTCCACACATGATTTGTTACACAATTCCCACTATGATATATCCCACTTCAAACATACCTGACACATTCTATGCCAATCGTGTGACTTCAAGCCGGTAAGCTTTCCTTCTTTAGTGTGACATGCTCGGAGCGAGTGCATTACGCCAGTGGGGGTCCGCACAGATCAAATGGTCTCTTTTACTTTACGTTCTTGGGCTCCTCTCAAAATCCTTGGCTCTTTAGGGAGTTTTATTGATCCATCGGATGTTGTCTGCGGCCAATATTTCTCCATACAATCCACATCTATAAGGTCAACCCTGTCTTCCAAAGTATCTTTCTTGCTGGTCAGATGGTCCCATTGCAGATAACCCACATTCTTGAATATGTGCATTGGATCGAGCAAGTGATTGATCATGAGTCGGGGCCAATATGGTAACTCGTACCATACAGAGAGTCTATTCATTCTTGGGGCAAACCGTCATCACACATCTCCTTCTGCTCTAACCATGCTTGTGCAGACATCCTCGGTGGCTCTCTGTATGTGCTCTTTGAGCAATCTACACAACATAAAAATACGATACAATTGTGTAAAAATCTATCAAATCATTATACATTTAGAGTTTTATTAAAGTAAACTAATTGTAATAGATCACCTAAAAAGCGTTGTGACGCTAATGTCACTCCATCCAAACTTTTCCTGCATGTTGAGAGGAACCAAGAGCACTTCAATCTAGACACACGTGCTCCATCATACAATGGCGTATCGGTGTCACTTTTCATATCATCATAGATAACCTTTCTGAATCCATGATCGTCTTGATCATTTTATCAATCTCGGGCTCAAACATTGCCTTGTTGGGAATGTGTTCTGCATGATCATCCTCTGAGATGTTAGAGGCTACATCTTGTGGCCTCACGTATGTTGCTTGACCAAAGCGTCTGTGAACACATCTACTGGGTTGCAAGATTGCTGCATGCTGGCCATGGCCAGCGTCAGAGTCCGACGAGTTATAATTGGCAACAACTTGATCTATAATAGATAGATCAAACTCGCCAAACTCATGAACGTGCTGCAAAGAAACCCGTCTTGTCCGTCGCACAACATTCTTGCATTGATTACAAGGACATAAGATCCTTGTTGAGAGATAGGTGTTTTGGTTGGACGGCCCCACATCCTCGTCACTACTCAGAATGAAGGTAAAAACCCTATAACCTGGACATAAATTTAATCTTCTATTGGCATCCTCCATTATCTCTCTCTCTCTCTCTCTCTCTCTCTCTCTCTCTCTCTCTCTCTCTCTCTCTCTCTCTCTCTCTCTCTCTCTCTCTCTCTCTGTGTGTTCACATTGTCAACTACCTCACATTCTCTAGTCATGTCTAATCCCCGCATACCTCGGTCTAGAGGTGCACGGAGATCAGAACCACCAGGGTATAATCTCGTCTTTATTGTTCAATGCCTATATTTGTGGGTACGAGAAATATATACACCCATGTCTACATGATAGTGCATGTAGTGGACAAAACCCCTTTGCCTCTTATCTAGCTGTAGCAATTCACAGCATCTTAACATCTCTTCACAACAGATCTTTGTTTGAGGGATTACTTAGCACATTACGTGTTGTCCTTCAATCTGAGTATCATGCCGTTGAAAGATTTCCAACTTAAGGTCGCATCCGTAGAGAGGAAGAGAGGGATCACCGTTCACCTAACTCTAATTTTATTACCGTAATCTTGAAGATACACTTTAATA
Source organism: Adiantum capillus-veneris (assembly GCF_014529385.1). Lineage (NCBI taxonomy): Eukaryota > Viridiplantae > Streptophyta > Polypodiopsida > Polypodiales > Pteridaceae > Adiantum > Adiantum capillus-veneris. The sequence continues at coordinate 61,502,527 of NC_140942.1, read as the reverse complement.
TAAAAACTAAATCCAAAATCTAATTTTAAATCTAACCTAATTGAACATGTGGTGATTCACGGCTAAATGAATGTGGTTAGTGTCTGAGTTAATAGGTGTCAGATTCTGATGGGAATATATATATTGTTGTGTAGCTAGTGTTTGCTCTTTGGGCAAAGCGCGCCTTCATTGACATGCACTAAAATTCAATCTAAATCTAATCTAATCTTAAATCTAACCTAAACCTAAATGTAATCTATCTTAATTATAAATTTAATCTAGTTAGTCCTAAATCTTGTGTTAATCTTAAATCTAAATCTAATCTAATCTTACACTCAACGTAAAACTAAATCTAATCCAATCTTAAGTCCTAAACCTAAATGTAATCTAACTTAAATCTAACATAGCTAGATAATTTTATATCTTGCTCTAATTTTAAATCTAACCTAATCTTAATCTAGCGTAAAATTAAATCTAACCTAATCTTAAACTCAATATAAACATAAATCTAAATGTAATCTAACCTAATCTTAAATCTAATGTAAATGTTAACCTAATCTCTCTCTCTCTCTCTCTCTCTCTCTCTCTCTCTCTCTCTCTCTCTCTCTCTCTCTCTCTCTTTGTTTTCTCCCCTTACCTCTCTCTTTCGTCTTCTCCCCCTCTCTCTCTCTTTGGTTTTTAATTCTCTCCCCCTCTCTCTCTTTCTACGTCTTTCTCTTTCTCTTTGTTTTCTCCTCTCTCTCTCTCTCTCTCTCTCTCTCTCTCTCTCTCTCTCTCTCACACACACACACACACACACACAGTGTGTGTGTGTGTGTGCATTCTTTGTTTATGGATGTGTGTGTATATGTGTTTCTTGTTTATGCATGTGCTCTCTCTCTCTCTCTCTCTCTCTCTCTCTCTCTCTCTCTCTCTCTCTCTCTCTCTCTCTCTCTCAAAGACACAATCTGTGTGTGTGTGTGTGTGTGTGTGAGAGAGAGAGAGAGGGAAAGAGGGGAAGGCAACATGAGAGAGAGAGAGAGAGGAGAGGGAAGGAGCATACTTGCCTCTCCTTCCTCTGTGTGTGTGTGTGGGGGGGGGGGGGGGAGAAAGAGAGAGAGAGGGATAGCGCGGGTAACTTCTTTTGCTTGAGTGTCAAAAAATCAGATCTGAGACCTAAGTTTCTGACGCTCTCGATTTATTTTTATCCCTATCGGTGTCGCTATGGCCGTTGCTATGAGCATCGCTATGCAAAAATTAGAATAGCGACGCTCATAGAGACGTCGTGGATTTTTAATTTTGAGCGTCGCACTGCGAGCGTCGTTAATGTGAAGTACCTCTCGTAGTCTGAACAAAGTTTTTGTCTTATAAGACTCTCTTTTTCTTTATTGTGGAGAAATCTTAAGAAGTATGCATGCTTAGGATCAAGTTCGCAGAGACGACGTTGTGAGCGGGATAAAAACACACACAACGCCTCTATAACGACCCGACACACACTCTTGGAATGATACACAAACACACTATGGGGCACCACTCGGCTTACACAACACACCTGGTCGAGACAGGGAACACACCTCTGGAGTGAGAGGATGCCCACTCCACACAGACACACACACACACACCCAAAAAACTAAGCTCAAAAGAGGAGAATTTCTGATGTTTAGATACAATTGAGCTTGGGCCAACACCAATGGGGCAAATAGCTCACACAATATGAGTAAAATAAGCCAGATACAATCACAAACTAGAGCAGAAACTTCGCTCATAGGAGAAACTTACACAGAAAAACAGCAAGAAAAGAGTGAGTAATTTGGCAAAATGGACAGCGCCATCACGTTCGGAATGGCCCAAAACCCCAGTCTATAATGTCAAAGTCCTCAAATCCGACCTCCGATGAGCAGTTTACGGCCAAAACAAGCTCCAAAATGAGCAAAAACACACCTGCTGTTCCTCCTCTCTTCTCCACGTTTTTTCTGGTCTTCTCTCAGTTTTTTCAGTTCCCACACTTAGCTTTATCACTTGGGCACCCTTGGCCTTTTAGATGACCTCAAACGGACCCCGAACAAGCAAAAAACTGACCTCCTAGTGCATAGTTGTCACCTTTTTGCATCATTCACACACTTGGCACTCAACTTTTTTCAATAATGCATCCCGCCACCACGTGAAGTGGCCCCAAAAAGTGGTCCTCATGATGACCTTTCTGCATAAGTATCACAAGAAAACACCCACGTCGTGTCCATACTTCTCCGTGTGCAAGTATTGACCTCGATCAACCTCCTGACGCCACTCGATGCCATCTGACGCACCTGCTTACCTCATGTCGTCGGGCCGCGGATAGCTTTCTCGAGAAGTTTTACGAACTACAAACTCCTCATTGTTATAGAAAAAACACACTGGTACTAGTAATAGTGAAAATTGATGCACTATGTACACACTGTCCTACCTGTACACATGTGGGCCCCACATAACCACCTGGCTCTAGAAAATGGGCAATCCTTTATTTGATGCACCATGCATGTGTATGAACATATGCGCAATCCCTTGCTCAAAAAAACTCCTGACATAATTTTCCCGTCCCCTAGCCTGCTAGATCATTCATGATCAGCAGCAACAAAGAGAGATATGAGACTCGCCGCATCACAGGTCTCCTCATCCCTCACCAACACTGCTTGATCCACAGACATCTCATCTTGCTCCACCATCATCAATCTAGCATGATACAATTTAAGACGCAATCCATTTACCCTTGACTTATGTAGAACACCATCCAGGTTAGCCAGCTGATATGTGCCATTTGGAAAACACTCCACTACCTTGAAAGGGCCTTCCCACTTAATTTGAAACTTCTTTTGGAAGGTGTTTTCCAGCTTACTGTTGTAGCGAAAAACCAAGTCATGTTTCTTGATACCCTTACTTTTGAACTTTTCATTTATCTTTGCCAAAGCCTTATCCTGCATCTGCCCATAATGCTCCAATGCGCTCATCCTATCCAATTGGACCTCTTGTAACTACAAGAGCCTCTCTCTGAATACATCACTAGGTGGCCCAAGCAACTTCTCTAACATCTTGACCGCAGGCAACTCTACCTCCACAGGCAATAGTGCTTCCTTTCCATACACCAAATGAAATGAAGTAAACCCTGTAACTGTCTTCACCGAAGTACGGTAAGCCCATAATGCACTAGGCAATTCCAAATCCCAATTCTTTCCTTGGTGCTCTGTCACTTTAGAAAGAATTTGTACCAACTCACCATTGAATCTTTCATTTAAGCCATTACACTGCGGGTAATAAGGAGTGGTATGCTGGTGCCTAATCTTCATCTTTGTGCATAAGAAGTCTAGCACTTTAGATCTAAATCCTGGCCCCTTATGTGAAAGTAGCTCTAATGCCACCCCAAACTTGCAACATATTTCATCATACAAAAATTTTGCCACATCCTTTGCAGTGACCTATTTTATTTCTATAGCCTCTGCCCTTATAGAGAGATAGTCCACTGCCGTCAAGATATAGCTTTTGCTCCTGCTTGTGATAGGCAATGGGCCTATTGCATCAATCCCCCACTTTTCAAACACATCATACTCCGTAATGGTTTTTCGTAGCTCTGGCTTCAACACTCTCTTCCCAAATGCTTGACACCTATTGCAAGACCTACACCAATGGTGAACATCCTTGTGCAAACTAGGCCATATATACCCCTCTTGCAAAATCTTATGCAAGGTGATCTTTAGAGAAAAATGGCCACCACATGCGCCATCATGATTCTCTTCCAACACTCTATAAAGCTCCTCCCGCCAAGGTACACGTCTCAACACGAAATCAGCCCCTTTCATGTATAAGACATCACCAATCAATTTGTACATGTATGCTCTACGCACAAAACCATACTTCTTAGACTTTTGAATCTCCTTTGGAATGATTCCTGTTAGCAAAAACTCCTCTCTCTTCTTGAGCCAAACTTTCCCGACCATGGTAAAGAGGTAAGTTGGTCCTCAACACAAATAGCTCCCCAATCATGCCTTGAGTTGCTTCATGTGCCTCCCCATTTAGAGCACGCTCAATGTGTTTGATGCTCCATGCTTCAAACTTTTTAAAGAGGCCTTTAATTCTGAAACACATTTCCTTCAATGAGCTGTTCTTGCTCTTTCACACACCCAGCACTTTCTTCACCACTAACAAGTGAGGCAAGCTTTTCCATGCATGGGAACCCCCCATATATTTTTGTCCTTTTACCAAAATATTTCCTATTATATAAGTTACTTTTGATTTTTTCTTCCTTTTTCACAAACGTTTTAGCCTTTATTAAATAAATAAGACTTATGCTAATCAGTCACAATGTAGCATAAATAAGTAAGCTTTCTTTGTTGATCTTTTTTTTACCTAAATATTATATATATATATATATTATAAATTACATTATATATATATTCTAGTATTTTCTAATATATTTTTTTCATGTATGTATATTATTCCACTCTACCAAATATTTTATTCACTAGTTTTCATTTTCAAACCTCAACCCCACTTTCAAATTTCAATAATACCTCCATCTAGATGATTGCCAATCTTTTCAACACTCTAGGTCATGTTTTCATACACAAGAAGGAGCTTACACTTGAAGGCAAGAGAGAAGTCCACTCAAAGGGGACCACGAAAAGACTTTTGCAGCCACAAATAATACATTATTTGGCTGAATTTTTTAAGTAAAGAAGTACCCCGAATCTGAAGGAGCGTTCAACATGAAAGATGTAGCTCGTGATCTTAACTTTTAGCTCAATTGTTTTCAGAATTTTTAGAGTTATGAACACGGAGATATGATTTTTGTAGTGGATCCCAGTTTTCTCGTGTAATGGTGACACAGGCCATCCCACTTTTCTTCCTTCTAGAATGGCTATGGTTCTACAAGTCTTCAAGCATGATTACAAGAGACAAGGCTCTTTTAATGAGGTCTTGGCTAGTCTAGAGTAATTCTATCACCATTTTTGGAGGATCCATCCTCATCAAAAAATATCCCCCTTCGACAACCTCTCTCTTCTCTCCCTAATAAGCTTATGTCTATCCAAAGCTAGACTATTGTAAATATTTCCTATTATCTACATCCTACCCACATTCTCTCTTTTTCTCTGTCTATTGACTCTGGTATTTTAAATAATGAGGAGACAAGATGGGAGCCACAGTCACATGCACCCCATTTTCCTAGTCACCAAAGTGGGACACTCACCTCAAATAGAAAAATTGCTAAATCCTTCCCTCCTTCCCTATATAAGGAGGCCATGAGAGCTCACTTGGGGAGAGAACACACACACACACACACCTATCCATACACACTCTTGTGCTACATGCTTGTAGCATGAACCCTAATCACATAATCACAACACCATCATCATCACCATCACCATGCACAAAAGATGAGCACCACACCTCCACACCACTTGTAATTAAGGGTTGAAGGCACAATTTCAAGAAGAAGAAGGGTGGACACACTCATGATATTCCTCGCCATCAACTCCCATCTCTCCATTATGCCTCCTACGATCTTGTTCCCTTCTCATTTTCCTGCCATACGCTACCTATTGTATTCATCTTTTGCAAGCAATCAACACACTCCATCTTGGTGCCATACTTTGTGTCGCTTTGGATACATCTCATTGTGAGTATGGTATATGCTTGTTCCTTGCCATTTTTTTTCTGCTTATGTTAAGGTGTGCGGATTCGCCACCACACACACACACTCTCTCTCCCTCTCTTATTCCTATCATCTTGCTACTTCCATCTTAAGGTGTGCGGATTCGCCACCTTTTGTATGAGAAGTGAGCATACTTGCATGTATCCCTGACCTCGTTATCTTCCTTACTACATGCATGCGTAGCGAGCCCATTCTCACTCACTCACCACTCCTCTCACCTTATTCTCCGACCACCCCATTCCACATTTGGGCATGGATCTTGAAATTGTTTTCCATGCATGCTTCATTGTGTATATGTATGCGTCCTAGCCGCATATCTTGCTAGGTGGTGCCCCTATTTTGTATTCCCCATGATGAGGCCATTGTGCATAGTCTTGGTGTAGAGGCCACCGGGTCTATTTTTTTCACTTCCGCCTCTCATTTGGTGCCCCCACTGAGGAGGGCTCTTGAAACCCTTCAGTTTACAAGACTGAAAACCCTAAACTATTGTGAATAGATGAATGAGTATGAAGGATTTTCTAACTGGACGACAGAAGAAGAAGAGCTCCAAGCACAACTAGACGAACTCCGCATCTCCATCGAAGCTCGAGTGCCAGGCGTAACGGTAATTGATTTGAAGTGGGAGAGTCAACCAACGCGCCAAACCCAGTGGATATACATAGGCCAAGTGCCAAGAAGAAGAAGGAGAAGGTGGAAACCATGTCCGCAACCTACAACCAACCAACAACAACAAAATGGAAGGAGCTCTGCACAATAGAGAATCAACACTATTCTACTTTGAGAATCGGGTAACTCAAGTCACCGAGGTAATTATCATAGTCAGTTTTCAAGTCGCACCTAATGCTGCAGTACAGATAACAGAAGCATTGGCTCACACTCTCACGAGAGAAACTAGGGATCTACTGAGTTTGTTTCAGGAAAGAACACCACCCTCTCCTACAAGCTTGGACAGTGACTAAGCACCTCTAAGCTTCACATGAATCAGGACAACCTACCTCAAGACAGATCACACATACCAACACGTGTACGCTCAATCAAGGTAATATTGGAGTTGAAGATTCACTACCAGCACGTCATTGACACCATGCCGGGTGGGGAGCGGTTTTTTGAGGTTCTGGCATCAGATCAGCCATTTGTTTTACCTTTGGTACAAGGAAATGTACCGTTTGAAGTTTTAATCTATGTCCTAGTATAATAGGGTATACACGCCTCCTTGTAAAGAAGAAAAAAATTTTGCAAGTTAAGAAGTGTGTCTTTCTAGCTCTCTCTCAGTAATCATGGCAAGTGTAGCATTTCCAACCTTTACTGGTAAGGTGGGCGAGGATGCTGCAGACTTTCTAGACAACTTGGAAATAGCATGTGTCATTTCTGTGAGAGATGATGATGCTTCGCGCTTGCGCATCTTCCCACTTCTAATGAAGGTGGAGGCAAGATCATGGTACAATGCCTTGGCACAAGAAACCAAGGAACGGTGGGACTTATTAAGAGCAGCCTTTGTCAAGCGTTTTGGAGAGGGCACAACACCAGAGAAGCTATGGCAATTGTTGACAGAGTTGAAGCAGGGCAGTATGCTGGAATACGCATCATATGAGTCAAAGTTTGTAGATTTATGGGGGCAATGGGTTGCATCGCTAAGAGAGGATGAGGGGGCACCTGATTTCCTAAAGAAGGATCGGTTTGTGGCTGGGTTATGGCCAACTCTTAAAGAGAAGGTGAAGGGAAGGTTTCCTGCTACGTATGAGCTAGCAGTTGAAGTGGCCTGCCTTAAAGACAAGAAGTTGTGCCTACAAGCCAGGAATATCGATGGAGAGGAAGCCGTTAGGACCCCACCACCTCTAGCACCACCTACAACAGCCGCCCAGAGGATTCAACCACAAGAACCAATTGAAGATAAGCAAGACCTGCTCAACCGAATCACCAATCAACTTGAGAATCCCTCAGTCCATTTGATACAACAAGGGCATGCACACAATCGCAACCAAGAGCAAGGGAGAGGACAACGTAGGCAAAACCAAGAATACCACTGCTACAATTGTGGGGAGGATGGTCATGGCATGTACTACTGTCCACAACCAAGGAGGCAGAATTTCAACAGAGGAGCCAGACAAAACCAGGTTTCACCACCAAGAGCAAGACCACCACCACCGAGGGCACCACGACAAGCACCACCCATGCAAATCTTACAACCACCGATTCAACCACAACCACCACCACCACCACCACAACCTCTCATTCCACCCTTACCCCCACCACCAGTTGGCAATCAAACAGTAAGCGTCATCAGTCTTGAAGGTAAGGGAAAGGAGAAAGTGGAGGAGGATAAGACCAAGGTTAAAGGAGTAGATGCCATTGGGGTAAAACGCGCTAGGCATGGTGAATCTTCTCAAAAGGAATAAAACATGAAGAATAAAGGGGAATCTAGCAAAAAGCCGTCCAAGTCACGACGTAAAATTGACATTGTAGATTTCTCTTTGGGTGAATGTTCTAAACCATATTATTTGGTTCAAGATGTTTCTGTGCAGGGCCCAAATATCACCTGGCCCCAGTTACTCCACCTGGCACCTAGGGTGAGGAGACAATGGACAAAGATGGTTAACACGAGGCGACCAAAGCCAAAGATAGCTGGGGCTATCTCCGGGAGGAATCTAGACGACATACTACCAGTGATGGATGCTTACATAAAAGGGCAACACATCTCCAATATCTACATCGATGGTGGCGCACAAATATGCGTCATGAGTGAAAAAATGATGCACCGTTTGGGTTTAGAGGTGAGTCGGCCGGCACCATGCCGAGCCAAAATGGCAAATAATTTAAAAGTTCAATGTGTTGGTGTCATAAATGCAGTTAGGATAAAGGCATTCAACACCGAGGTAGATGTGGACATCTTTGTCATGCCACACAAAGGGGAGGGCTATCCTATCATTCTAGGGAGGCCTTGGCTTATGGCTATGAGAGCTAAGCAGGACTGGGACACCGGCATAATCCAGATGAAGGATGCAAAAGGGAGGCCAATACTTTACGACATGATGTGGGACCGAATGCTATAATGTACATAGTGTGATATATGCGAAAATAGATGCCACAGTTGCAGTCGTGTACATACCTTGCCGGGAAGACGAGGCCCTTTGACGTGGCATTGATTTGTGTTTTATCACATTAAAACATGATTTTTGTTCTTTAGAAATGTACAAATGTCAAGTGTATCAAAATGGCATGCTTGTTTTGCCTAGAAAGTTTAATGCTGACGATCTCGACAAAAATAATATGTTTCGCGGGCAAAAGAGATGTGTCTAGAGTGCTTGCCAAGTCGTAAAATGAGCTTCAAAATGAAATTTAAGCCCAATGGTATTTTCCCACACTTTTAGGGATTTTTTTGAGCTCGTTTGGGCTTTTTACGAGAAACAAAGGGCATTTCTAGGCTAAAATGAGAAAAAATGGTCGTAAAAAGGTTAAAAATGACCAGAATTAGTCAAAAAATGGCTCAAAATTCCACATCACTCATGGTTCCATGACTATGAAGAGTAAGGTAACATTTTATAAGAGGAAGATCAGCACTATAAGCTTCTCTGTGAAGGGATACAAAGTCCGTACCTATGGTATGCTAGTGCAGTCCCATGCTGTTCCAACCTTGTATTCGAGGCTGTGAGGCCACCAATTAGGGTTTTACCTCCTTAAATACCTACTTCATAATGAATAATGAAGTTTTGAAGATTCCATGAAATGGCTACGATGGAGAATTGAAGCGTTTGTATAGGATTTTTATCAGGGCGAAAGAGCACTGCAACTATGCAATTGGCAGTGAGGCTACACCAAATCATCACACACACACGAGTTTTAAGTTGATCTTGGTTCTTTTTCAAAGAGAAGCTTTCATGGTTGGAGTTTTTTTATTTTTGAGTGTGTTTTTATCCTCAAATCTTCTAGGACTTGCTTGATTTTGTTGCGAACTCTCATAGTCAGAGGCCCAGTGCTTTCCTAGTTGCACTTTGCACTTCTTGACAACGCACACACAAGAAATGCTCTCTCTCTCTCTCTCTCTCTCTCTCTCTCTCTCTCTCACACACACACACACACACACACACACACACACACACACACATACACATTCAGAAGCAATGCGATGGTCTCTCTCTCTCTCTCTCTCTCTCTCACACACACACACACACACACACACACACACACACACACATACACACACACACACACACACAAACATACACATTCAGAGCAATGCGATGGTCTCTCTCTCTCTCTCTCTCTCAATAACATGGATAAGGACGTCCCCCTTCATTTGCATGCATCTTTTCAAAGCAAGACAACCCCAAGTTGATGCCATTCGATCTTTTTTCTTTTTCTCAATCTCTTTAAAGACATACAAACTTTTAATTTTCTTTAAAAATATCAATATTGATCTTAAAAAAACCCTTGAAAACATAAAGCCAAATATATCTGAAAAAAATAATTTTTCATTAAATAACAAAAACTATACTAAAATTATCCCTTTTTTGTTATGTGCATTTAAACTAGAAAACATTTATTCTATGTAGAGTACAAAGTCATTTGACTTTACATTCTGAAAAGCTTGTCATTTCTTACAACGTTACCCTTCAGTTTTGCATTTTCAATCTTACCCTTAAATACTTTTGCATTTTAGAGTAGATATTTTATGAGGCTATCTTTTAAGTAAATCAACGAGTGACATGTTGATAACCTCTCCTTCCTTGAAAATTTTAAGCTCTAATATATATAGTATTGTAACATTGAATGGGATAGTAACTTGTGCCTAGTGAAAAATAACATAGACATAGTGAGCATTTCATTATAATAGATTCCTAATGAGCATAGCAAGAGTTCTTGGATGGAGAGAGCAACAAAAGCATAAAACCTAGCTAGATAGGAATGAACAATATTTCAAAAAGAGTGAGAAATTAAGCTATTGACAAGACTTGAGGATCGGATTCACATGGAGCCGGTGGTCCCCCCTACAAAAGGCTTTGTATTATAGGTTTCACCCATCAACGGAGACGGTCCCCCCTCCAAAAGGCTTTGTATTATAGGTTTCCACCATCAAGGGAGACATTTTACAATACAATACTTTGTGTTCCTTCAATAACTTGCTGGTGCAATGAAGATGGAAGCTTCAAGCACCAAGCTCACACTTGTAAAACACAACATCAATTCCCTCACGGTCTCAGACCCAAGACCTCACACACATTTGAACATGGTGAGAGCTAGCGGGGTATGAGAGTAGATCAAGAGGAAGAAGGAGTATTCTTATGAAAAAAAAGTATGTCTCTTCACATAATCACTCATAGTAGCTTAGCATAGTTTAGTAATTAGCATGGTAGAGGAGATGAACATGCATTGGATCTTGGCACGCTCTTGGTTGGATTTACATAACAAAGCCAAGAGTTGTTGGTGTAGGCCTCCCTTTTTACAAGCTTGAACTAGATGATGAGCCTTCCATTAACACTAGGTTGGTAACCTAATAGGACATAAAAGTGTCTTTTCAGGGTTTTGAAAAAAACCTCCAAAACCATAGTAGATCCACTCATTTTGTAAAATCCTTTCATGAGGTTATAGTTCAAGGCCTACTACACATGGAAAAAATAAGAAACTTGTAAAATTTCTCATCTTTTGGTCACAGAAAGCCTCCAAAGTTGCTGACCAGTGCATTTTCATCAAAACAGTCATTTCTTATGTTTTGTTGCATAAAAATAAGATTAGGGATTTTTGTAGGACTTGAGATAAATTCCCTAGGTAACTTCAATGGGTTGGTGATCAGAACATATGATTGCTTCTCACTCACTTTTATTTTTCCAAAATAAATAGGTACAAAAAAGTTGAATTTTTATTATTCTGCAAACCTATCATCAAAGTTTCTATAGCCACGCTGAATACAAATAATATATGCATGTTTTCTTAGTTCCCTATTGTCCTTTATGTTCATAAGGAGCCATGGAGCATGTCAAAAGAATAATACATCTCTTACCAAGGGGAATCTTGGGGACAAAGATGAAGTGCTAAATACAGCAAACATGAAAAAACTGGGTTCAACATTATGAGTTGTAGAATCCCATAGAAACTATTCAATATTTAGCCAAATTTGATCCTTATGACTAGATATGGTTACTACCTACAAAATGCATGTAGTTGTCACAAGAAACTAACAATATTGAAAAAGCTATACTTGATATACTAGAATGTTTTGTTTTCTTCTATAATTGAAAAAATCAACCATCGTTGTGTACTATGAAAAGTAGGGTATTAGGTGCCCCAAAACTCAAGGAATATTAGCTTTATGTTACAATATGCGACATAGAAAATCAAAAATGCATTTGGATATCATGAAATCCTCCAGAAAAATCATAGAAGAGCTAAAATTGGCTAAAAAACAGGATTTAACAATTTTTGTAATTTGGTCATAACTTACAACTTTAATATTTATTTCTCCCTAGAAGCATCATGACATGTTGAGGACTACTAAAGATAGTTCTCTAGCATTATAGACCTCACAAAAATGAATTCTAGAGTGGTATAGTTGCAAAAAGTTGGAAAAAGCCAAAAACAGGACCCGCTTTTTCACACAGTTTAGGTTGTGAAATGTTGTGCAAGGACAAGGTTAAAGATGGAATTGATATTCCAAAAAATGTCGAGTTTTTTTCAGCTCATGAGACAACTTTCTAGATAGATAGCACTTCAAAATCCGTTTTGAAAGTACTCTTGACATAATTGAAGGAAAATGGTCACTTAATAGGACATAAAAGTGTCCCAGGGCATAAAAGTGTCCCATTACCAACCTAGTATTAAAGCTTGAGAAGGAGATAGCCTTCTTTACTCCACACATGAGATTGTGTGAGTGTGTGTGAGATAATTCCTTGCCAAATCAGCTCCCTCTCTCTCTTGGTTGACCCCTCTTGCTTTTTACTAATGCTGGAATCCTATTGGATCCTGCAAATCTTAGCCAATGATAATTAATAAATTAAGAAACATAAGTGATAGCATTGTGAAATGCGTCCCTTTTCCCCTTTTGTGATGAAGAGATTTAGGTATTTAATTAATGCAACTAAACTCTCATTGGATCTCGTAGTCTTCTCGCCAATAGGAATTAGGAAAGCCATTGGGCTGCTGAATACTCATTGGACCCCTTGGGAGACTGTCCAATAGTCTTCTAGAGAGCTTAATTTTTAATTGGTTCTTTTATCAAGTGTTTTTAAATGAATTAAACTAAAAGTACTCTAGCCGAATTCTCATTGTTCCACCTCTATGGCCATGCAATAGGATTTGAATGCACATTGGGGTTAACAAGGCTAGGGAGCTGAGATGGGTCCCCTATTCCCTTTGTGTAAAGGAAGCTTGCTAGAGTGTGTGTGTGTTTCTCTCTCATCCCCTACTAAAAGGCCTCGTCCCCTCTAAGACAAGGATGTGGGAAGACTTTTGAGTCTTCCCACAAGCATCCAATTTACCTAGAAATTGACCATTGAACATAACCTTTGAATTTTGGAACCTTAGCATTTTGGAAGTCTTAATGGGCTGAACCTTAGGGTCTTTGAAGCCCATTGTTGCACAATGCTCTTTTGTAGATGCCCCCCCATTTGGATCCCTATTTTCCCTCCTTTGGATCCCTACTGTGACCGGTCTGCCAGCTTAACCAATATTCTAGCTTTTTCTCCCCTCGTACTTGCCTATATTAAATGATCAGTTTAAAATGAGAAAATCATTTAGGAGGATTAGATAATAGTTATTATGACATTACCTCTCTCTTGAAATCATAGCCGTCCTTGACTATGGGGTAGAGAAGATAAAGCCTATTCATTGGACCTTTCTCTAGCAGGTAGAGGATCCAGATCTTAACCTACGACATTGCTCTAGAATGGATGACTAATCCATTTGACGCTTGAGAGCCGCAAGCTGCCACAAGCATATCTATGCATTAGTCCTATCTATCTTCCATAGTAGATTAACAAGCTCTACTTGGTGTTTGGAAGACGTTTTCAGGATTTTTTTTGAGCAAGGGATTGCACATATGTTCATACACATGCATGGTGCATCAAATAAAGGATTGCCCATTTTATAGAGCCAGGTGGTTATGTGGGGCCCACATGTGTATAGGTACGACAGTGTGTACATAGTGCATCGATTTTCACTATTACTAGTACCAGTGTGGTTTTTCTATAATAATGAGGAGTTGGTAGTGCGTAAAACTTCTCAAGAAAGCTATCCGCAGGCCGACGACATGAGGTAAGCAGGTGCGTCAGATGGCATCGAGTGGCGTCAGAAGGTTGAACGGGGTCAATACTTGCACGCGGAGAAGTATGGACACGACGTGGGTGTTTTCTTGTGATACTTATGCAGAAAGGTCATCATGAGGACCAATTTTTGGGGCCACTTCACGTGGTGGCGGGATGCATTATTGAAAAAAGCTGAGTGCCAGGTGTGTGGATGATGCAAAAAGGTGACAACCATGTACTGCGAGGTCAGTTTTTTGCTTGTTCGGGGTCCGTTTGAGGTCATCTAAAAGGCCAAGGGTGCCCAAGTGATAAAGCTAAGTGTGGGACCTGAAAAAACTGAGAGAAGAGCAGAAGAAACGTGGAGAAGAGAGGAGGAACAACCGCAGGTGTGTTTTTGCTCATTTTGGAGCTTGTTTTGGCCGTAAACTACTCATCCGAGGTCGGATTTGAGCACTTTGACATTGTAGACTGGGGTTTTGGGCCGTTCCGGACGCGATGACGCTGTCCATTTTGCCAAATTCCTCACTCTTTTCCTGCTGTTTTTCTGTGTAAGTTTCTCCTATGAGCGAAGTTTCTCCTCTAGTTTGTGATTGTATCTGGCTTATTTTACTCATATTGTGTGAGCTATTTGCCCCATTGGTGTTGGCCCAAGATCAATTGTATCTAAACATCAAAAATTCTCCTCTTTTGAGATGAGTTTTTTGGGTGTGTGTGTGTGTGTATGTGTGGAGTGGGCAAGTGGATAGTCTCTCTCCTCTCACTCCAGAGGTGTGTTCCGTGTCTCGGCCAGGTGTGTTGTGTAAGCCGAGGGGTGCCCCATAGTGTGTGTGTGTGTGTGTGTGTGTATGATTTCAAGAGTGTGTGTCAGGTCGGTATAGAGGCGTTGTGTGTGTTTTCATCCCGCTCACATTCTTTTGGTGCCCTCACTGAGGATCTTCTTTGAGTACCTTCTGCTTCCAGCTTCCAGCTTCGAGATTCGAGGTTACAGGTTACAGGGACAGGTAGAGGTACAGGTGATTCACACAGGTATAGGTAGCTGGAGTACAGTGATATACTAGCAGCAATGTCACTTGCAGTTGTTGTGGGTATGCATCACTTGGCGCCTATTTGAGCGCATTGTCTGCTGGATTGTACGTTACTTGTGGAAACTACCATTGTACGCATTTGTGGAGCCATACTTGGTTGTATTTGGCAGTCCCAGCTATTTCCGAGACTTGGTCTGGAAGATAGTCATTTCTGAGACTTGACTATACGCGATTTGCATTAGCCTTCGTGTGAGGGTCGATAGCGTGAGGTTTTTATTGAGCTGGGGGATTCTCAAATGTGGAGATCCTTTCGGTGATACAGGTAGCTGGAGCACCCTTTTTGTGACCTCGCCATAGGCTATGTACTAGTGAGTCCTACTTGATGCTCGGGTCTATTGTTGACAGTTTATGCATACAGATATAGTCTATATTTTGGGTTCCTACAGCTCTATTTGTGGGGAAACTCTGCCAAAATTTTTCCAAGTTATGATGGCTGATTTTTTGGTCTTGTGAGCTATTTATGTTGTTATGCTACTGAAATTTTGACAAAATCAAAGGATAAGACAGGTGTGCCTTCTTGGGAGCTTCATGGTTGGCTTTAATGGATGATCAAAATGGCCCTCAATTCACTCCATTTTATTTAACTCAAAGAATCCAGATAAATGTCCATGTGTCCAGGAAGATTTTTTTCCAGCAGCGCATAGTCTTTATGTTCGGGCCAAGAAGATTACGAGAGATCTTGGAATGTCCTTTGCTTGTTGTAATTTCGATGATCAACTATGAAAACTCATTTGATGTGCATGTGTTTGTCCTTATCTAAGGTTGAGCTCCATTGAAGTTTTTGGGGATTGGGTAGTCAAAAGTTTTGGTTTCTTGCACGGGTGTTCAAAGGGGTTCTCAAAGCATTGTAACTTGGGTAGCCATGGCTTTCTCTTATCCGGAGTTTCATGGAAGAACTGATGAAGATATGGAAGAGTTTTTGGAAAAGATGGAGGTTGCCTGCATTAGCAACCAGATTCATGACCCTACGCAGATGTTACGCCTTCTCCAAATTTGTTTGAAGAGTGATGCATGAGTTTGGTCTAAAGCATTTGAAGAGAAGTTGCGTGTGGCTGATCCACCTGTAAGGATGAGTTGGGACAATCTACGACATGGGTTGGAAGTGGAGTTTGTAAAGATAGAAGATCCTGACAAAGTGTGGCAAGAAGTACAGGCTTTGGTGCAAAAGGAAGGTGAGCCAGTAGATGCGTACATACATAAGTTCTCATTGGCATGGGAGCGAATGTGCAAGGCCTTAGCACCACAAGTACCCCCACCTGACATGATGAAGAAAGACAGGTTCTTGGCTGGTGTTTGGGAGAATATACGTTGGAGAGTGGAGCTAAAGAATCCTAGGACATATGTAGATGCCCTAGAGGTAGCAAGGAACAAAGAGTGGAAGTTGAGGAAAATGAGCCAGTTAGGGGTGGAGTTTTTGCCCATGAGGTCTGATTTTCAGCCTATAGAGTCTTTACAAGGTCGCACGTCAGGGGTTCATCATGAACCAGTGGTTCCTGTTACTACTCAGGTTATGCCATCAGTGGTCACTACATCGGTGCAAGATGATGGGCTAAGGCAAGACATGAGGAAAGTGGTATATTTGATGAAGAATCTCAGCCTAAACATGCTAGGTCAAGTGGGAAATAATCGAGGTCGAGGGAGGTATGCAAATCAGCCAGGAGGTGAAGAAAGACCTAGGAATGGTGTTGGACAAAGCAATGGTAGGTTTTGGAGGCAGATGCCCACTTGTTACAATTGTGGAGAGTTGGGTCACATCAGTCTGCAATGTGATAAGCCACCAAGTATGGGGGGAGACATGTATCCATTGCCAAGACAGGTGTTAACTAGGTCAAATGATTATAGCATCGAAATTAAGGGAGATGAAGGAACCAGTGGATTAACCCAAGAGGAAAAGGGAAATACAAAAGTGCTAAGTGTAGTCACCTTGGAGAAGGCATCAAAGCTAGAGGATACATTAGTGATGCCTATTGGGAAGAGGACCACAGAGGATAAGGAAGGAAGAAGTACCCCAGGTCCTAGTTAGAAGAAAGGAAAGAGCCATGAAGGCGAGGATGTCGAGGCCAAGAGGAAAAGGAGAGCTCGTTGAAAGTTTTATGTTTCAGATTTAGGGGATGGGCAATTAAGCTATGACTTGAAGGAGGATCTGACGAGCAGGAAGGCAGATGTTACTTTTGGGCAGCTTATAGAGATGGTGCCTAAGCTGAAGCGACAGTGGAAGAGGATGGTTAACCCAATGGAGGAAGAGCCACAGAGAGGTTCAGTAAAGGTGTTGGCAATGGATGAGCTACCAGACATTTGTCCAATAGTAGATGTGTGGCATAAAAGGAAAAATTTGGGACAAGGTTATGTGGATGGCGGAGCACAAATATGCGTCATAACAAACTCATGTGTTGAGCAGATGGGTCTCACAGTGGCTGGGGTGTCAGGTTTTCGGATCAGATTGGCAAATTATCAAAAAGTAAAATGCTTGGGTGTTGTAAAGAGCTTAGAAGTGGAGGCATATGATGCAAAGGCAGTGGTCGATTTTCATGTGATGCCAGCAGTGTTGGGAGCATATCTTATTATACTGGGCATACCATGGTTACGTGCAGTGGGAGCTGTTCAAGATTGGCGACATGGTACGATTAGCCTCTATGGAAAGACAGGTACCAAGAAGCTTTATAATATGGACACAAGGAAACAATTAGAGGAGCTTTATGAAGATGAGGATGAGTCTAGTGATGAAGACTCTTCCACGGTGACAGATGAGGACAGTGATAGCACTACCAGCAGTGATGAAGATGCTGATGTTGCATTTCTTTTGTTGGACAAAGAAATCCAGGAGTTTGTTTTAGTTGCATTTGCGAATGAGGTTGAAGATGAAAGTGAAGGGCCTTACGAAGTGATTGAAGGGCTGATGCAAACCAAGGTTGAGTTGTCAAAGAAGCAGGAATTGATGACACAAATGATCAGTGGAGACCTCTCAGCTATGGAGAAGGATATATATATGCACATGCTGGCTAGTTTTCCTGATTTGTTCATTACTTCATATGAAGAGATCAAAGGGTTCAAGGGCAAAGAGATGCATATAGAACTGAAGGAAGGTGCTAAGCCAGTGTGGCAAAGGCTAAGAACGATGGGTCAAGAGCAAATGGAAGCCTTGCGAGAAGAGGTGGACAAGTTGTTGAAGGTAGGGTTCATAGTCCCTGTGCAGTCCACAGAATGGGTGAGTCCAGCTGTAGTCAGTCCAAAAAAGGATGGGAAGTGGAGAATTTGTGTAGATTTTAAACCCTTAAACGCAGCCACTAAGAAGAACCCATATCCTCTTCCATTCATCGATCAAATCTTGGATTCAGTGGCAGGTTATGAGAGGTACAGTGTGTGTGATGGTTTTTCAGGCTATTTTCAATTGAGGATTGCTCTTAAAGACCGCACAAAGACCACTTTTATTAGGCCATGGGGCTGCTATTGCTACACAGTATTTCCATTTGGGTTGTCAAATGGACCTTCCTTCTATCAAGAGAGAGCGAATTGGGTGTTGGAACCATTCATTGGTAGTTGTGTTAAAGCTTTTATGGATGACTTCTGTGTTTATAGCAGTAGGGCTGAACACCATGAGAAGCTGCAGATGGTATTGGCTCGATAAGATGAATGTGGAGGACAACTAAATCCAAAGAAATGTCATCTAGCATAGCCAAGGGTGAAGTTATTGGGCCACATGGTGTCAGAAAATGGCATTGAGGCTGATCCAGACAAGGTTAAGTCTATTATTCTTCTTCCATCACCTACGAGTATGAAGCAATTGGCAACCTTTATACACAAAGTGAAGTACATGGCAAGGTTTATTCCATTGTCTTCTCAGATTCTTTATCCATTACAACAAGGGGCAAAGAATGATCCATTGCAATGGGATGACAAGTGTGAAGAAGTGTTTCAAGAGGTGAAAGAGGTGTTAGGGGGTTTGTCAGCCATGCAGGCTCCTGATTGGGAGAAAGTTTTTTATGTAAATCCCTCAGTAGGGGATGATGCCATTGAAGCCATGCTATTGCAAAAGGGGAAGGGCAGCCATTATATGAGGCTAGTGTATTGTGCAAGCCGAGTGAAGTTGGTAGCGGAGAGAAAGTTCTCCGAAGTAGAGCTAGTGATGGCTAGTGTAATATTTGCTTCTCGACGATTTCGTCATTACTTGCTACCATGGCCTTTTGTTTTCTTGACGAGTTATGCCTTTTTTCCACAGTTAATTAATGGTACTAATATGTCAAATGTGGTGAAGAAATGGGTAATTGAGCTGCAAGAGTTTGAGTTCTCTTTTCTAGTGGAAGATAGTACAAGGGCTACCCTAGCTGATTTGTTGACCTACAAGGAGAATCCCCTTATTGTTAAGGAAGAGGTGGTGATAAAGGTAGTTGAAGAAGTGCCACAGATCAGCAATGCACATGTGTTGTTCTTTGATGGTTCATACAGAAAGAGCCATGATGCAGCTTCACGGGGTATAGCACTTTATGATCCAGAGGGGAAGCTAGTATGCAAGAGAGGGTTCAAATTGGATGCTCATAGTAGCAATGAGGCTGAATATGCTACGTTGGAAGCTGGATTACACATTTGTTTGAAGCATGGGGTTAGAAGGTTGAGCATAAAAGGTCATACCTTGTGAGAGGCAGAAGTGAAAAAAATAGACCCGGTGGCCTCTACACCAAGACTATGCACAATGGCCTCATCATGGGGAATACAAAATAGGGGCACTACCTAGCAAGATATGCGGCTAGGACGCATACATATACACAATGAAGCATGCATGGAAAACAATTTCAAGATCCACGCCCAAATGTGGAATGGGGTGGTCGGAGAATAAGGTGAGAGGAGTGGTGAGTGAGAGAGAATGGGCTCGCTACGTGTGCATGTAGTAAGGAAGATAATGAGGTCAGGGATACATGCAAGTATGCTCACTTCTCATACAAAAGGTGGCGAATCCGCACACCTTAAGATGGAAGTAGCAAGATGATAGGAATATGAGAGGGAGAGAGAGTGTGTGTGTGTGGTGGTGAATCCGCACACCTTAACATAAGCAGAAAAAAAATGGCAAGGAACAAGCATATACCATACTCACAATGAGATGTATCCAAAGCGACACAAAGTATGGCACCAAGATGGAGTGTGTTGATTGCTTGCAAAAGATGAATACAATAGGTAGCGTATGGCAGGAAAATGAGAAGGGAACAAGATCGTAGGAGGCATAATGGAGAGATGGGAGTGGATGGCGAGGAATATCATGAGTGTGTCCACCCTTCTTCTTCTTGAAATTGTGCCTTCAACCCTTAATTACAAGTGGTGTGGAGGTGTGGTGCTCATCTTTTGTGCATGGTGATGGTGATGATGATGGTGTTGTGATTATGTGATTAGGGTTCATGCTACAAGCATGTAGCACAAGAGTGTGTATGGATAGGTGTGTGTGTGTGTGTGTTCTCTCCCCAAGTGAGCTCTCATGGCCTCCTTATATAGGGAAGGAGGGAAGGATTTAGCAATATTTCTATTTGAGGTGAGTGTCCCACTTTGGTGACTAGGAAAATGGGGTGCATGTGACTGTGGCTCCCATCTTGTCTCCTCATTATTTAAAATACCAGAGTCAATAGAGAGAGAAAAAGAGAGAATGTGGGTAGGATGTAGATAATAGGAAATATTTATAATACTCTAGCTTTGGATAGACATAAGCTTATTAGGGAGAGAAGAGAGAGGTAAGAAAATTATAAGAGAGGTTGTCGAAGGTGGATATTTGTTGATGAGGATGGATCCTCCAAAAATGGTGATAGAATTACTCTAGACTAGCCAAGACCTCATTAAAAGAGCCTTGTCTCTTGTAATCATGCTTGAAGACTTGTAGAACCATAGCCATTCTAGAAGGAAGAAAAGTGGGATGGCCTGTGTCACCATTACACGAGAAAAATGGGGTCCACTACAAAAATCATATCTCAGTGTTCATAATTTCAAAAATTCTGAAAAAAATTGAGCTAAAAGTTGAGATCATGAGCTACATCTTTCATGTTGAACGCTCCTTCAGATTCGGGGTTCTTCTTTACTTAAAAAATTCAGCCAAATAATGTATTATTTGTGGAAGCAAAAGTCTTTTGGTGGTCCCCTTTGATTGGACTTCTCTCTTGCCTTCAAGTGTAAGCTCCTTCATGTGTATGAAAACATGACCTAGAGTGTTGAAAAGATTGGTAATCATCTAGATGGAGGTATTATTGAAATTTGAAAGTGGGGTTGAGGTTTGAAAATGAAAACTAGTGAATAAAATATTTGGTAGAGTGGAATAATATACATACATGAAAAAAATATATTAGAAAATACTAGAATATATATATAATGTAATTTATAATAAATATATATTTAATATTTAGGTAAAAAAAAGATCAACAAAGAAAGCTTACTTATTTATGCTACATCGTGGCTGATTAGCATAAGTCTTATTTATTTAATAAAGGCTAAAACGTTTGTGAAAAAGGAAGAAAAAATCAAAAGTAACTTATATAATAGGAAATATTTTGGTAAAAGGGCAAAAATATATGGGGGGTTCCCATGCATGGAAAAGCTTGCCTCATTAGCCCTCCCCCTAAGGCTAGAGGTATTCATGCCTCTAGCTCTTCTTCTGGAGCATGTTGAAATAGAGTAGGATTTCTCCTTGGTGGCTGGTAGATCCTTGTAGGGAATAATGGATCCCTTGGAAGCATGAGGCTCCCCAAAGTTCTTTTCAGTGTCCACCTGGGTCCCACACTAAGCGTAAATCCATTGTATGCAATAATGCCCTCTTCAGAAGATCACACTTATAATGATTCTTGAGTCCCCAAACTGCACAAGAATTGACTCTTGCATAAGTGCTAGAAGGTATGGAAAGAACTCGATCAGTCCTTGAAAGTATTCCAAAGCGCACCATGCACGGCTTCCTCATCCAGACACATAGCCTAAAGGGAGTAAGAAGCCATAATCCTCATATCTTGCTTGTTGTCCTTCTTGATGCCAAATTGATAGAAACCTGTTGCCCATATGGATAGATTGCATGGTTGATGCCTGTTGCACAAGAGAGCCCACCATGTACAAAAGATAAACTTCAAACCACATTTTGAAAAATGACTCCATGTTACCACTAGTATGCAAAAGCATTCTTCCTTGATTGGTGTGTCCTAGATTGATTCCACTGGTTGTTGATGTCAATCCTTCCACTCTTGTCGCAACGCAACTTAAAGAGCTTCCCAAATTAATGTTACACACAATGTTCACAGTTAGAAAGGAAAACCTAAAGTGCTAGTAGACCTCTATTGCATTTCTCTGCATGAGTCTTTCACCAATCTCGTGCCATAGGGGTAGTTGAAGTGTCTTCACCACTTTCACCTGTGGTTGCAAATTTGAAGGGTCCACCTTGTTGTGGTTGAATGTGAGGCCCATTACCTCAATGGAGCTATCACTTCTTTCACTCCCTTTTGACTCCTCTGAAGTGGTTGAAGAGTCACCACTAGAAAACTCATCCATAGAGGTTTCTAGATCCATGTCGAAAGAGTGAGGTAGATATTCTAGTTTCACATTATGCATGTGCCACAACACTACATCCACCCCCTCTAAACCTGCACATCCTTCGGCATGTGCCACAGATATCTTTTGCAGGTTCAATCTTCATTTAAGTCAGCATACATTTGTAATCACTTGTAGCAAAGTCGAGTGCATCATCATCTCTTTATTTATCTTCATCCATAACATGTTCAACAGAGCCTTCATTTTGACTTTCTTGCAAAACAAAGGGATCTGTATCGCCTCTTCTTTTGAACAATTTAATTATTTTCCCTGCAATTGTACCATCCAGCTCAGGCAAGGTATAAGTTGAATTTCTGTGTACATGCTTATATAACCACATAAAGGCCAAATCTCACCTTCCTCAATAGCTCTAGGTATGAGGCTGTGCCATTTATCAGATCTGTTCTTATTCTTCAACCTTGCATCTTTTAATCGTGCTACTACAATCTCAATATATTGAGGCCTTCTTTCTAATTGTTGTTTGCGCAAAGCAAGAAGGTCTTCCCTACTCATTCCATCTTTCCATGGCGATACATTCCATGTGGGAATTACATCCTCAATTTGGCATTATAGGTTTTTGACCATACATCAACTCAAAAGGCATATAACCAGTAATTGAGCTGTGTGTTGTACAATAAGCCCATCAAGCATAAGGCAATAACCTAGGCCACTCTCCCATTCTACCTTTGCAGGCCTTAGCAAAATCTTTAATGATACAAGGATGCCCATATTTTGATTTACCATTCCCTTCAGGATTGTATCCAATAGTGAGAGCAAGTTTAATGCCCAACCTAGACAAAAACTCCCTTGCTTTGTCAGCATTCAACTCACCGGTGTCCGTTGTTATTTTCCCAACACAGCCATAACGGCTAATTACATCATCCAAGAGGAACTTAGATATCCCTTTTGTGCTTTTTGTTTTTAGAGTACGACCTTCAACCTGATTAGTTAAGTCTTCTCGTGCAAGCACTATGTATCTCATTTTCCATAAACCCAATGGCATTGTAACCAAATCTACTACCCACTTATAGTGCATGGCCAATGGGTAAGTAGGGTGTAACCCATCAAGATGAGGTAGATTTGAATAAACTTGATAGGTTTCACAAGACTCCACAAAGTGAGATACATCTTTATACATAACTTTCGACCAATACCTCTCTTTCATTTTAGTAAACTTTAACACCTTATTACTTTTGACACAGTTTGGGAATTTGAAATCTATATGAATCCCATAAGTTCGAGAGTTTTGTTAATTTGGAATTGAGATTGGTGCATAAAGTGCACTAAGATTATTGAAAACTATCCTTGGTTGGAATCTATTCAATGGTTCATATTAGTTAAAGAGATGATTGTAAGGGTTGTTGGTATAAGAGAGTTGATAAAAATGGTCTTTAAGTAGTGTTCAAAAACACCTTAATTTGGTTTGCTAGAATCCCATGCCAAATCCTTTACTCAAAAGAATCTTTCAAACTTTCTTTGGCCCTTGTCAAAACCTTTATAAGAATTTTGACGTTTTTGGAAATGCCTCTACTTGGCATCTAAGAGAAGACAATACTTTCTATAAGTTCCCATTGTTTACAAAATATTATGCATCCAATATTTCTCTCAACAATTTGAGTAAGCATCTGCATCTATTGCATTTCAATAAGCACAAACTAGGACCCAATATTGTATAAGGATTTTTTAAAAGCTATTTGAACACTTTTCCATGTTCATGTTCATGTTATTTGTACCTAAAGACTATTGTACCTTGTTTATTGGAGTAGCACTTTTCCTAGCATTTTATGTAGTCTTTAATACCACCTACTACCTACTGATTCTCTTTTACATAATCAAACATTGGTAGTAGCATTGTTACACCCTTTGGAAGGCTAGGCCTCCCATCATTCCCTTTTTTCCATAAATCAATACCACCTTCTCTTGGAAACCCGTCTATTGACATAAAATCTTCCCATTGAGCACAAAGATGGATTTCCTTCTGCTGACACTATCAACTCGGCAAGGTGAATCAAGCGTATCATACACATAGTTTGTGTTCCTCCAATTGCTAACCCCAAAAATATTTTCACAACTTGAACATTG
Organism: Adiantum capillus-veneris; assembly: GCF_014529385.1. Taxonomy (NCBI): domain Eukaryota; kingdom Viridiplantae; phylum Streptophyta; class Polypodiopsida; order Polypodiales; family Pteridaceae; genus Adiantum; species Adiantum capillus-veneris. The sequence continues at coordinate 61,477,946 of NC_140942.1, read as the reverse complement.
CTTCTCTATTTGAGATTTGGCAACATTTATTAAGACAACAATGAATGGTTGAAATTTTTGAGACAATAACCATAAACATCCTGGCATTTGAAGCTTAAGGACAAGAACCCTAGGCTTTCTATTGGCCATACAATAAGTTCACTTGTGTACCAAAAGTGACCTTGTCCTTGCAACAAAATATGTAGCCACATCATCCACATTGTCCTTCTCCTTGTCTATGTCTTCATACACCGATTCTTTGCCCAATGTTTTGGAGAACATTGATGATCCATCTTGGAAGGTAAGCCTCTTAATAGGTCATCATACTAAATCAGTGCAATCCAAGCTATTACTTGCAGTGGTCCTTGTTCCATTATTATAAGACTTAGTCACCATCACACCAAGATGTTCTTCTCCTAAAACCTCATAGTCAATCACTTCATATGGAAAAGATAGAAGTACAACCCATTCCAATGCAATGGTTCATCCCTCCGATCAAAGCACGATAGTGAGTTCTTTGAAGATCTCTTGTAATTGATCTCCATAGTCGTCTTTCTCCATGTGTTCTAATTTAGGGAGCACATCCACTTCATCATGTGGCATACTAACCATGCCACATTCTCCTATAGTCTTAACATTTTTTCTCTCACAATTTGCAAACCCACCAACCATTTCATTGACTATAGATGCATGAATTGTTGGAGAGGGCAAGAAACCAAAAGAGTCAGGACAATTATGACACTAACAAGTTTCCATCTCCTAGTAATTCACCATGGCATAAAATACTAGGTTTGATTGAATATACCCTCTTATTTTCATTCACCTTGTCTCCAATGAGGAGATTCACAAGTTCTCTACTTTGAATGAATTTTGTAGAGATGCTTGGAAAAACATTTAGTGCAAGAGTAGCCTCAAGATTTGACCATGTGGCACAAACTTGAAGCTCATGTTGAGGACTATTAAAAATATTAGATCATGTCAAGGTTATGAGTTTGCACTCATGGAATGTATCACCTCCCACTTATATTAGACTCTGTTACTTAGCTAATATACATTGGGATATACCTTTAGAGTAGCCTCAAGATTTGATCATGTGGAAAAAACTTGAGGTGCATGCCAAGGTGTATTAGACACATTAAAGGCCCATGTCAAGGGTGTGGGATGCTAATCATTAAATCTACCAGATTCCACTTGTATACACATTATGTTTACTTGGTTATTATCACTCTATGTGTACCTTGAAAGTAGTGTTAGGTTCATGCCAAGGGTTACTGGATACATTCTTGTGAATGTCAACGCTATGGGTTTGCAATTAAATCTACCAGATTCCACTTGTATACACACTATGTTTACTTCATTAATATCACTTCGTGTGTACCTTCAAAGTAGCCTCAAGATTTGACCACGTGACAAAAAGTTTAGGTCTATGCCAAGGATTATTAAACACATTCTTGTGAATCTCAAGATGATGGGTTTGCAATTATTCAGTCTACCAAACCCCACTTTCATTGGGCCCTATGCTTACTTGGTTAATATATCTCGGGGTGTACCTTCATAGTAGGGCCTCAAGATGTGAACACGTGGCGAAAAATTGAGGCCCATGCCAAGAATTATCATACACATTCAAGGCCCATGTCAAGGCTATGGGTTTGCAGCTATTCAATTTATATGTTTACTTAGTTAAAATATCTTGGGGTGTATCTTGAAGGTAGCCTCAAGATTTGACAAGGTGGCAAAAACCCATAAGTCCATATCCTACCAAAACCTACATACCTATATGTACAATAAGTACAAAATAAATATATTACATCTATATACACATATGCATATAAATAAATATAGCTTCGTGGATAGATATTAATTAAATAATGGAAGGGTCTTTTTTTAGAGGGGGGGGGGGGGGGGGGGGGGGGGGGGGGGGGGGAATAGGTACGTATATGTATGCTCACATACTCACACATACATTCATGAATACTCACACACATGTATGTGTACTCACACATATATTCATGCATAAGAAACTAGACTATGATATATATGTGTATGTGTGTGTTATAGTTTTACAAATGGTGCATAGTTATCACATACCTTCAGTGTTTGGGAAAAATCATTTTTGCAAACATACAAAAATCCCTCCAAGACAAATTTGAACCGGAAATTTTACAATACTAGCCAGTATTTTTACAAAATTACACTATTTTCCATGTATTTTAAGCGGAATTTTCTCCTTCGTACCCTCCCCTCAACCGGCTACTTTCATTTTGCAACCGACTCAAGGCTAAGCTGAGGCACACTTTTCCCGAACACTGCAATACCTTAGAAAGTCATAGGGTTAGATGTATGTACCTTACCTATCCTAAAGGGATCGTATATTGTGTACATTTTCACTCTGATATGTACATACAAGCACATATACATATACATACATACAAAAACATGAATGTGTGTGTGTGTGTGTATATGTATGTATGTGTGTGTATGTATAAAATCATGTATGTTGGGTGGTGCACCTCAACAATCCCTTAATAGCACGTAACCCTTACCAATTACTATCATTGAGAGGATCCCGACGGGGGGGGGGGGGGGGGGGAGGGTTCCTTAGGGTCCCCCTGACAAGGGATTTTGGGGACAGCACCTATCAAGCATGAAAACATATGCATGGTAGGATACGATTTTGTATTTGATTTTTGTAAAAACAATGTAATTTTTAGTGTGTAAAAGGACAATGTATAAAGGTGTTTGTGTGTATGTGTGTGGTTTAATGAGGGCTATATATTTCTTGGGAAGTGATAACATTAAAAGTGGTTCAAGTAAGCTCCCTCAAAGTCCACCTTTAATAGTTTGGGCGGGGGTGGGTGTGGGGGGGTAATGGGACAACAGAAAAGAGAGAAAGGGGTCTTTTTAAGTCCAACTTTAATAGTTGAGGTTTTTTTTGGGGGGGGGGGGAGTATGGGACATGATAAAAGGGAGAAAGGGGTCTTTTCATTTGATTCATGTCCATTTAATGAAGAATGAAACATTTTTGGCTTTTTAAAATAACCCACAAACGAGAGGTTAAACATACTTTCAAAGTTTTGATGATGATTGAGACTTACATTAAATGTTATTTTGGTTTCAAAATATTGAATAGATCTTTTTATTTCACCTTTCATTTCATGTCAGATCCTTACATGGCTTAACTTCTCTTACACTCTATTCTTTTAGAATGTTAGAATGAATGCAAAATTCTAGTAAATTCAATACATACATACATATAAATAAACACACACACACACATACATATATAATATTATATTTGTACACACATACATATATGTATATATATATATATATATATATTTATATATATCAGCAAACCATAGTAAAGAGAAAAACAATTGGTGAAATATGTAAGAACTTAGTTCAAAACTCCAACAAATTTCAAAATTTATACTAGTATTTTTAGTTTACTTCTTTGGGGAGGTGGAAACTCGGTCACTAAATAAAAGAGACATTCTCGAACCATGCTTCACCTTATATAATTCTATGTGAACTCAATCTAATGATTTCATCACTTTTTTATTGTTTTATTGTTTTGTTGTTTTATTTTATCACTTTTACTTTGTTTTCTTGAAATCAATAAGCTAGACACTCTCTCTCTCTCTCTCTCTCTCTCTCTCTCTCTCTCGCGTACGCGCGCCAATTCCATTGGTGTTCGGATCTCATTTTAATATCGTCTTATTTTCAATTTCAAAAATGCCGATTGAAGGCAAGAGAAAAAGGAGAAACTCCGCCCACAAATAGAGAAAAACAGTGCAAAAACCCAAAAAATAAACCTAATTCTCTAAATTTTCCTCTTGGCAAATTCAAGGTAAAGAGTTTTGTATCCTTGGGAAAATGGTTTTTCCCAAACACTTACTTCCACCAAAATGCCCTCTCTCTCTCTCCAGTGTTTGTTAAAAAACGAGGATTAATGTATCTTAAACTAGTTTAAATTGTAAAATCCTTATTAGTTTCCAAGCTTGCCTTGAAAGAAATTGACAAAATTTAAAGCAGTTTTAGTATAGTTACTGGCAAATGCTTCAAATTTTGACCCAAACCTGAAACATTTGAAGAATTTCTAGTGTATTACTAGCAAACCCTTCAACTTTTGACCTAGGCACCAAACTTTATTAAGTGTGCCCATATTTTATTATGTTAGGAAAGCGTTTCTGGAAAGCCCTCTCTTTCTATAGGACTTTCTCTCTCTCTAGAGTTCGGCCAACAAACACCTCGGAGCTCTCTCTCTCTGCAGTTCCGCCATAGCGCACATACTCCCCCCCCCTCTCTCTCTCTCTCTCTCACACACACACACACACACACTCTCTTTCAAGAAAATCTGACAACGGGGTGTTGAGCAACATAAGTACAAAGCAATGATTTCAGACTGTGGCTATAGTGTGGCAATGGATCATGCGTTAATTCAAACCTTGGAGTTGAGGAGTTTTTCAAAAATGTCACCCCTGTTATTGTGCTCAATTTTTGCAATGTCACACCTCTTGCAGTAGTGACTCTCTCTCTCTCTCTCTCTCTCTCTCTCTCTCTCTCTCTCTCTCTCTCTCTCGTGCGAAGAGCGAGCTAGAATGGGCTTCCTATGCTTCTTCCCGCATTTTCTTTGCCTACTCCTCCTTCTTTGCGGCTCATCTCTCGCAGCAATGGAACTCCTCTTTCTCTCTCAATCATGACACTGTACTTTGCCATTGACAGGAAGGGTTGCCACTGAGACTCATTGACATCATGATCACATAGAACTTGCCTACGCTACCATATCAGGAGCCATGGAAGTGAATTTTTTTTTACATTCTTGCTTGCAACTTTGCAACCTCCTAGAACTCTCTCTCTCTCTCTCTCTCTCTCTCTCTCTCTCTCTCTCTCTCGTGCTTTCATGCACGCCCAAAGAGATACACATATCATGCTCTAGTTTTGGGTAAACAACTCTACATATATCGGCCAAGATTTCCTTCTTTTTTTTTGAGTTGTGCGGTAGCTATCTCCCTCCGGTCAACACACAAAATCAACCATTCTATTAAAGGTATCAACTAAAACTATCTTTTGTGTAAAGCTATTCAAAAATGGCAGAAAATAACCAAAGTTTAAAAGCAAATGAAGGGAAGGTAATGTAATACCTTCAATATTGATGTCGGAGCTCCCCATGTTGGTTTGAAACCATGTTGCACCATTCGTAGTTGCTTAGTTGACTACATGAGTTGATAGTAACCTAAAAGTGTGGCTGTGTTTAGCTTTCTCAATTAAAGTGTCAAAAGGTATTTTTCTTAACTTGTAAAAAGTAAGATAATAAGTTGTACATTATTTTGACTATGTGAAGATCTTGTTTGTCTTCATATAAGAAATTTTACTTTCTAAAAAAAGCATAACACAAAATTTGACCTTATGGACAAATTTTTGCACCATGTGATGATTTTATTAGTATCACAAAACTACCTCATATAATAAATTTTACTTTTTTTAAAAAGCATAACACAAAATTTGACCTTATGGACAAATTTTTGCACCATGTGATGATTTTTTTACTATCACAAAACCACTTGTATTTATACGGCTACACATGCAAGCGTAGGATCTAAGAAGGTACACATCTTTGGGGGCAAGGCACTACCATAAGGCCCACCTACATAAATTTTGATTGACTTGATGCACCATCAAGTAGGCTTCTAATTATCTAATGCCTTTTTACACCCACTAGTAAAACGGAGCCGCCTTCGGCGGCAGCATGGCCTCTATTACCCTCAAGCTCTTTGCTCTTGACAAATTTCATAAAAACAAATGAGCATTTACTCACTCTCTCTCTCTCTCTCTCAGTCATCAGGGCTATAGGGCACTTTTTCATCAGTCCTCCTTCAAATTTAAAACGTAGAGGTAAATCCCAAAATTTGTAGGTGGGAGTACACTAAACCTTGGTGTTTTTCGAGCATTTTTCTTTGTCTACATATTGGCTGGATTCTCTCTCTCTCTTTGTTGTCCATGTACTGGGCTCTCGAGAGCCCAGTACATGGACAACAAAGAGAGAGAGAGAGAGAGAGAGAGAGAGAGAGAGAGAGAGAGAGGTACTGTATGTGTTTGAAATTTATAAGATGGACAACATTTGAATCTTTGCAAAAGTCATCACAACATATTTTTTCAAACTAACTTTGCACCAACATATATAGAGTAAGTGATATTTCCCATGCCAACAAATATAACATGCGTAGAGACTTAAGATTTATACGCTCAAAAGCGTAGCCTACGACATGCCCTACTGCGGTATCGAACCACCCATGGCCCACGATGTAAAACACATCTACCAATCACTGGAGGAAGAGATCCTAACACAAAAACACGTAGAAACCAAGCACCGAGACTAAGATTTTGAGTAAACATAGCATTAATTGTACGAGTTCTGCCTAACTCTGCAATGGTGACACGTGTTCTGAATCCTCTCTGAATAGCAACTTGAATGTAGCACAGCAAGCTCGGATCATATGAAGCATGATATATACCCACCATCAAGAATTCTGGGTAATATTGTGATCTATAGCCAACAAAAAGCTATTAATATAGATAGATATTTTGATACACAAAAGCTATTACTTTGCTATATCAACATCAACATTGTTACCTTGCTACTTCCAAGTACTCGATTAGATGAATCAATTGCATGGCTGTGATTGGACCCCTCCATAATGGTGGATCTAATACATAATATTTGACTGTGAGCACAAACTTCTTTAACACTAGGTTGGTAATGGGACACTTTTATGTCCTGTGAAGTGACCATTTTTCTTGAATTATGTCAAGAGTTTCAAAATGGATTTGGAGGTGCTATCTGTCTAGAAAGTTGTCTCATGAGCTGAAAAAACTTGACATTTTTTTGGAATATCAATTCCATCTTTAACCTTGTCCTTGCACAACATTTCACAACCTAAATTGTGTGAAAAAACGGGTCTTGTTTTTGCCTTTTTTTCAACTTTTTGCAACTATACCACTCTAGAATTCATGTTTGTGAGGTCTATAATGCTAGAGAACTATCTTTAGTAGTCCTCAACATGTCCTGATGCTTCTAGGGAGAAATAAATGTTAAAGTTGTAAGTTATGACCAAATTACAAAAAAATTTAAATCCTATTTTTTAGCCAATTTTAGCTCTTCTATGATTTTTTTGGTGGCTTTCATGATATCCAAATGTAGTTTTGATTCTCTATGTCGCATATTGTAACATAAAGCTAATATTCCTTGAGTTTTGGGACACCTAATACCCTATTTTGCATAGTAGACAACGATGGTTGATTTTTTCAATTATAGAAGAAAACGAAACATTCTACTATATCAAGTATAGCTTTTTCAATATTGTTAGTTTCTTGTGACAACTACATGCATTTTGTAGGTAGTAACCATATCTAGTCATAAGGATCAAATTTGGCTAGATATTGAATAGGTTCTATGGGATTCTACAACTCATAATGTTGAACCCAATTTTTTCATGTTTGTTGTATTTAGCACTTCATCTTTGTCCCCAAGATTCCCCTTGGTAAGAGATGTATTATTCTTTTGACATGCTCCATGGCTCCTTATGAACCTAAAGGACAATAGGGAACTAAGAAAACATGCATATATTATTTGTATTGAGCGTGGCTATAGAAACTTTGATGATATGTTTGCAGAATGGTAAAAATTCAACTTTTTTGTACCTATTTCTTTTGGCAAAACGGAAAATAGTGAGTGAGAAGCAATCATATGTTCTGATCACCAACCCATTGAAGTTACCTAGGGAATTTATCTCAAGTCCTACAAAAATCCCTAATCTTATTTTTATGCAACAAAAGGTAAGAAATGACTGTTTTGATGAAAATGTACTGGTCCATCAACTTTGGAGGCTTGGTGTGACCAAAAGATGAGAAATTTTACAAGTTTCTTATTTTTTCCATGTGTAGTAGGCCTTGAACTATAATTTCATGAAAGGATTTTACAAAATGAGTGGATCTACTATGGTTTTGGAGGTTTTTTTCAAACCCTGAAAGGACACTTTTATGTCCTGTTAGGTTACCAACCTAGTGTTAAAGTATCGAAATGTCACAAACACACATATACAATATTTTACCTCAGACGTGTCGAGGTTGTCTCCCTAGTGTGTAAGTCACAGAGGCGTTAGGATCCATCTTCATTCATACATATACATATACATAAAGGATTAGAAATTCATCAAAAAGCACATGAATCATAAATATCTCAGCACTAATAAATCTTGTTTCAACGAATACACCTTGCTGGAGGCTACACCATGTTTCATAAGAAGATATACTAAGCTTATAAATGACAAAGAAATAGTTGCGAGAGTCACCGTGCTTTTTTATTGGATGAAACATATCCAACCACGTTAAACCCCATAGCAAGGGGGTGGCAGGGAGCAAGTCAATTGCAACACCTCTTTGTAGACAATGTTAGAAGTGTATGTTATTTGATCTCCATGTCTACTAATGCTTGTTAAGTGACTATCACCAACCACAACCTTGATGGCAGAAGAGGATCTTACGCGAGACATTTCCACGTACAATTGACCATGGGTGAAAACAGGTGCTGGGAGATACAATCCAAGAACTCCCAATGTTTGGCCTTGCACCTTGTTGATTGTCATCCCAAAAGCACAACGTAGGGGAAATTGGTGGAGTCTCAAATCAAAAGGGAGACCTTCTCTAGATCCCATGAGAAAATCAATCCTTGGAATGAACACTGCATTTCCTGCATGTGACCCTGTAATGATTTTTGCTTCAATCACTTTTCTGTGGAATTGCTTACAAATCAAGTGTGTCCCATTACAAAGACCACTTCTTGGATCCAAATTGTGAAGAAACATAACTAGAGCATTCTGTTTCAATTGTAAAACATGCGGTGGAAAATCTCCCCCAAGATCTAAACTATTTACAAACTCACTTGTGGATAAAATGCTATCACAATTTGATTCACACACTAAGTCTGCACTGACATATTTCTTTTAAGTACCAGGAAATTTCTACAAGCCCAAATTATTTATAGCATCCACCTCCTTGTTCCGTGGAGCCAAAATTGTTGTATCCTTGAAAAAGGTTGCATGGCAAGTCTGTGTTTCAAGGTCTCTATATATGCAAGCAACCAATGCTTGCAAATTATTTTGTGGTAGCATCGTGCAAGCCGGCAAAGCCACATTATTAAGTATGCCCCCATCATAAACATGGCCATTACCAATATCAAGTGTCCATTGCACAAACTCTCTTTCAATAACATTGCTAAAACAATTGACCACTGGCATATTCTGTTTTAGATGCATGATTTCTGTACGTTGCCAAATGTATGAGTGGCACAAAGACGCATTAACAATGTCTTCTCTTCCCCCTTTACGCACAATAGGTAATATCTGTCTGAAATCACCACCAAGGAGGAGAACCTTTCCACCAAACAACATGTCATTTTTCATGACATCTCTTAGTGTGTTATCAAGAGCCTCAAAAACGTGTCTATGAGCCATGGGGGCTTCATCCCATATGATCAGTGAACTCATTTGCAATAGATCAGCAAGCTGGCTGTTTACTTTAATGTTACATGTGGACTTAGAAGTTATATCAATAGGGATCTTGAATCTAGAGTGTGCAGTCCTTCCATTGTCGAGAAGTTGTGCTGCAATCCCGGAGGATGCACATGCCAAAGCAACTTTGGACTCTCCACGTATCCGAGAGAGCAATGCATTGTAGAGATAAGTCTTTCCCGTTCCACCTGGCCCATCCAAGAAAAAACAATCCCTCTTCTCATGCCAGCTGCTTGCAAAACCCGATTGTAAGCTTCCCTTTGCCCAGCATTGAAAGATGATTCCATTCGAGCAGACAATACTCTTTTTTCCTCTCTGTTATACATGAACTCTTCAGCAAGCACTCCAAGCTCACTCATAATTTGCAGTGTGTGATCCACCTAGGGCATTCCAGAATAATCCGAGAGCCTCTTTCCATAGTGTTGAAGGATTGTCTCTAAGTTTGATAAAGCTTTGTTTTGAGCCATGTGTTCACAAATATTCGCATCATTTGTGCGAACCCTCATATGATATACATGGTCCTCAGAAAGCTCCTTACAGAAGTGATTCCACAATGCACTAGGATGTATTGGATCACAAAAAACCAAAATGACTACAAACAGTAGGCGCAATTGTTGCCCTGTTTGTTGAAAAGAAGCTTCTTCCAAACAAAGAAACCATTCATCATCAACTTGCAGTAATCCTCATGCATTACATGTTTCTTTAAATGTGTCATATACTTGTCCATTGAAGGTTCTAATATCCTCAAAAGACTTACATCCTTTGCACATGTTGAGTAACATACGCAAATAGTACAAATCTCCAGCATTGGGAACAATGTGGTACATTCTTCCAATCATGTCACCAATCTGTCTTTGAGTCCGTGTTCTACTTGCTGGCTTCCAAACCCACTTTGTTGGGAAGTCTATGTACAACAAATTGTTGGCCTCTGGATATTGTTGATTTGCAACAAAACACTTAGTGAGCGTTGTCTTTTTGCTGACCTCTCCCTCCACCACACTCTGTACAGTCGCTCTGTCGCGCTGAAGATGACTTGATTTTGATGAGGCAAGTGAACTTGGAGCCGTTGTATGTCAGGTTTCTCTTGATACATATGAAACCCAAGTATAAGCTAGATAGCCTCAGATGCTAATACATATCGAGCATTAAGATAGTTTGTAACTTCATTTAGAAGCCCTTCACTATCTTGTAGAACAACGGTGGCCCTGTCATGTCCCTTATACACATACTTGTAGAGATATTTCATAGCGGATATAGTGGAGCAAACCTCCACATTGATATGTGCATTGTACCTTAGTGACAAAAATGGATTGTAAGGAACAATCCATTTATTACTCATTTGCACTTTATTATGAACAATGTAATTTCCATCATCCCTCATCATGTACCTTGGGTGTCCATCCCTAGCCACAGTAGTCGACGCACTGAAGCTTCGAGGATATTTAAAACTGCACTTTCCATCTTTCATACATGGAGCATTCTTATTCAAGTTTCCACACGGGCCATGCACATTACACCGACTGATAACATCATACAACTGTGGAAACATTACTTTATCAGGAAGCTTCGCACACACAATCTTATCATAATGCAATGTCTCTGTTGGCTTATGCTCAGATGCAAGTATCAATAGAATGTGAGCATGAGGAAGGCCTCTCTTTTGGAACTCAATCACAGAAATGTGTCCAATGACCTTACCAAAAATAGCTCTCTTAATCAGCAAGCCCATCAAAACCTTGAACTTATGGTAGAAAACACGGCGAGGGACACCAACATACGAAGAAGGCAATACAACCCTTCTCCAACATTAGCACCCAGTAACAGTTCTCTATCATCCCTTGCTTCATCTCTTGCTCCAACCATATCCTTCAAGCCTTGATACACCACACTGCGAAGTTCACTTTGATGATTACGAGCCCACAAAAGCCTCAAATACTCCATACAACTATATGCATCAACAATATATTGTTGCAGTAGCCTACCACCACGTAAAACACACATTGTGTTGTGTCATCTCTAATTTGAAATCTATACTTATAGAAATCCATCGTAGAAATATACTTTGTAGTTCCATTTACTCGCTCTCTGCTTACTTCCGCTCTGTTCACTTGGGGTATGTAAGGATTCTAACCTTCTTCACCATTTGGAAATAGCAACACATATAATAGAGGCATGTATGATCTATGGCAATTTGAGATTCTTTTTAGACCACCACCCAAAAAATTCAACACAATATCACGATGGCCAATGTTGCTCTCTTCACCCTGACCAGGCATGATTGCAGCAACTTCCACACTTGTTGAGGCAACATATTGCTAGCCATTTGTAGGCTTCTCAGTAATGACCATCCTAATCTCCGGAATATTGGAAGTTTGGACCATTGTAGCAAACCCCATCATCGATTGCAAGCTTTCCAAAACATCTGGTTTGAGTTCTGAAACATGACTCATCCAGTTTTGCAACTCATTCTAAGTGTCAAAAAAATACAATTGAGCAAAGCGAGGGATTTGACCTGATCGCTCTTCTGGCATCAATGGACCAATGTTATGATAAATAGATCCATGCACCTTGAAGGTATAGATTCCTTTTCTTTGACAGAGAGATTCATCTATATGAGCTCCCAAAGAAGCAAATGCCAACACACTATTCTATGCTCTGATATGTTTCAAGAATTTTCTACTTCTAGTATTACGCTCGTGCATCAATTCCCTTAATTCTAAAGGAGGTTCATTTAATGGCGGCAAAGAAACATTTCCTGAGTTGCAACAAATCTTCCCCACAAATGTGCGAATGGTCTTTGCTTCTATTTTCCAATCTAAAGCACCACAAAAGGAACATGCAAAATCCAAGTTGCCTATGTTGTGAAGAATACACTTTTCATGAGAAAGAGACAACATAGAGATATGCATCAAGGAAGTGGTCTCAGAATATAAGTAGGTGATAGATAGACAAAGTGTCTCAACTTTGGAGTAATCTCCCTCTCTGAAGACAATTACAGGCTCCTCAAGAACATCTCCATTATTGGCTTCCAAATTGTCTTCCACTTCAATCCTTACATAACTTTGCGAGACAAATGACTCGTTATCTACACCCATCGCAATCCTCCCCTATGGACATTAATTGCATCGATTCACGTTTATCAAATGGTGGCAATCTTCCAAGAGAGGCACATCAATCTCACCCAAAGAACGTCGAACTCTATCTCGCGTTGTTGCACGTTGCGTAGCGCGAGAGGCTTGACATATCCTACTACGTCTTGCATGTCCAGGAAACAACACCTTTGGACCAATAGCCATCTGTCCAAAAAATAACTCTTATAAGTACTCACAGATATATATAGGTTAGTATCTAGAGATTTAAGAATAGGGTATGGACAAGAAAGGATTTCCCAACTATGTCTATCTTTCTTTGAGGGAGCCAGTGAGAGGAGGCTTGCCAACCCACATGGTAAATGTCTCTATACTTCTATATCTGTCTCTCTATATCTCATCTAACTACTACTAAGGATATAATTGAGGGAGCGAGTCCATCCGATTAGTCCATTGACGATTGTCGGTTAAGGCCTGGGTTTCAGCTGACAAATTTCCACTACGGTTACAATGCGCCAGTCTGCACGTCAAACGGAATCTCGCAGTCGATGCAGATGTGCCAAGTTAACCCATTATTGGTCGACTTGTTATTGGCCATTTTGGCAACCCACATCAAGATAGATTCAAAGGTGCATCCAAATCAACCGGAGGTGCTTCATTATGAAGAGTTACCATGGTGATAGGTTAAGGCCTTAGTTTTAGTCTGCAATTGTCCACTGCGGTTACAACGCGCCAGTCTGCACGTTAGTCGGATTCTTGCAGTCGATGCAGATGTGCCAAATTAACCCATTATTGGCCATTGGCAACCCACATCAATACGGATTCAAAGGTGCATCCAAATCATCCCCGAGGTGCTTCATTATGAAGAGTTACCATGGTGACAAGTCCTCATTTGAGTTGGTAGAGTTACATTGAGGCTTGAGTTGTTGTGTATATTCTGTTTACGCAATCAAAAGAAAATACCACATTGGAAATGGTGTGCATGTGATTGCATTGGGAGAGACACTCTCGCTTTGCATCTGCCAAAAACAGACCAGAGCTTCTTTACCCAAATAGGGCATATCTGGCAATCAATGCATTCAAAGAGACGACATCTTATATAGGAAGATCTCTCCCACTTTTTGTGCTTTATGAAGTGTTTCACATTTGTCATACCTAGAAAGAAGTCCGACATTGCACACACCTAGAATACTTTGTGTGTGTGTGTGTGTGTGTGTGTGTGTGTGTGTGTGTGTGTGTGTGTGTGTGTGTGTGTGTGTGTGTGTGTGTGTGTGTGTGTGTGTGAGAGAGAGAGAGAGAGAGAGAGAGAGAGAAAGAAAGAGAGAGAGAGAGAGAGAGGGCGAGGGGGGCCGGGGAACGGGAGGTGTGACTCAAAAGACACAGTGGCAACAACAATACTATAATTCTGGTTATCCTCTGAGAATGTAGCAATCAATGCATTCAAAGAGACGACATCCTATATAGGAAGCTCTCTCCCACTTTTTGTACTTTATGAAGTGCTTCACATTTGTCATACCTAGAAAGAAGTCAGAAATTGCACACACCTAGAATAATTTTGTGTGTGTGTGTGTGTGTGTGTGTGGTGTGTGTGTGTGTGAGAGAGAGAGAGAGAGAGAGAGAGAGAGAGAGAGAGAGAGAGGAGAGAGAGAGAGAGAGAGTGCGAAGGGGGGGGGGGGGGGGGGGGGGGGGGGGGGGGGGGGGGGGGGGGGGGGGGGGGGGGGGTGGGAAGGGGGGGGGGGGGGGGGGGGATGGAACGGGAGGTGTGAATCAAAAGACATAGTGGCAACAAAAATACTACAATTATGGAGATCCTCTGAGAATTTAGTATCCAAATAAGAAAACCAAGAGTCGTTATCAAATTGGTATCCACTACATTCATAAGCCTCCACCAAAATGTAGTAAATATCCCTAAAGCCACCAAAATATAGATCCGCTAAGCCTATAAATGGGAAAGAAGTGAGTATGTTTTTTGGAGATCCTCTGAGAATGTAGTATCCAAAGAAGACAACCGAGAGTTGTGAGAAAATTGGTATCCACTACATACATAAGCCTCCCCCAAAATGTAGTCAATATCCCCAAAGACACCAAAATATAGATCCGCTAAGCCTATAAATGAGAAATAAGTGAGTATTACTATCGATTACATAATTCACTTCTTGCAAGGGTTGCCCTGCTTTGAACTGGATGAAACATCTCCAACGGTGTGACGTGTTTTTACAGATGATGCAAGCCACCCTAAAGACTTTGGAAAGGGTTTTTTAATGCTTTTGGGTCCCTTATATGTAAATAAAGCATGCTTGTACAAAGTGTACAAAGGCGGTGTGTGCCAGTTGTCTCTACGCATGCGGGCCAGTTCTGGGAGGTGCATAGTTTTGCTGTTTTTGTACAAAGACGTGTCGGAACTTGAAAGAGTCACTTAGTACCTGGAAAATATGAAAAAAATGGATTTTTTATCAGCTTGAGGTCGTGAGTGAGTGGGGGATTTGACAGAGGAAGATCTAGCAACAAGAAGCCCTGATTGCCACGAGGGATAGAGGCGTTTGGGAGTAGAGCAGTCTGTCTTGCTAGTCGAGGGCCCGATGTGGTGAGTTGAGAGTGTGTCTCTCCTCAATGGGCTGATGAAAGTGGGTTCTTAGCTCTGCATATTGACCTCTCTTCATCTTGTTTTGAGGTATGGTGGCTATGGTGTGTGCAGCTCCTTGTGGTGCAGCTAGTCGAGGGTAAACTATGTGCTCCAATGCCTTGCTTGTACATATATCAAAGGGCAAGGTTTCCCCCAAGTTTTCCATCACCGTTTTTGAATTTTTTTGCTGAACTTTGCGGATTTTCAAATTATGTTTGATTTGAGTGGGTTTTGGTCAAGCTATGTGTATATATGGGAGCGCCTATGGAAGCCCTACTAGCACATGGAAGGGCGTTTGAAAAGAAGTGAAGCTCTTTGAGTTATGGTCAAAAGTGCAGAGATTTCCATGGTTTTTTTCTCACTTTTTTCCTTGATTTTATTGCTTCCTTGGTGTCTTTGAGTGCAATGGAGTGTAGTGGGAGTTGTAGCAGTGTAGAGGGAAGCTAGTCGGAGCTAGTCAAGGCTAGTCAAGGTTGAGTGTGTGTGAAATTGACAAAATTAGTGAGAGAAGATCAGACCATATTATCTCGAGAGAGCTATACCCTTCATCCTCTTTTCTTGGTGTTGGTTTGAGGTGTTGTAGAGGCCAGCCCCCCCCCAATCCTTCAATAGGGGACGATGGTGCATTCAAGGTACGTTTGGTGAGTTTGCTACTTGAAGTTGAAGCACAGGGAATGGTATGAAGATAGGCTTGAAGGTGGTTGTAAAGGGAGATTGGAATCTTATTTCTCATGCCTTGAGAGAAGATTAGTTTGAGAAGGAGGATGATCCTGAGTATTTGTCAGGAGAGAGGAAAGGAGCAAGCCAAGTGCAACAAGGAGAACATGAAGACATCAATGTGCACATAAACAGGTTTGAAGCTTGTTGGAGAAAGATCATAAAGGGACTTGAAGAGAATCAAATGCCCCCTAATTTCTTGAAGAAAGATAGGTTTGTGGTTGTCCTACATCAAAGCATTAGCGACAAGGTGGAGCTCAAGGACCCAGGGACCTACAATGAGGAAGTAAAGGTTGCTAGAGAGCAATGGAGAAAGAAGGTGAGATGGCATGAAATGGAAAATAGGGAAAGAGAAGCAAATGTACATCAAAGTGATGGTTATGTATCAACAAATAATGTGGTTGAGCCTTTGCCTTTGGATATGCATGTTGAAAGGGAAATCCATGTAGAAGCTCCAAGAGTGGACAATAGAGGATAGGAATCCTTTCACCAAGACATTCAAAGATTGACAAAGCAAATAGGAAACCTCAACCTTGCTATGCAAGATATCCAACAACAAGTAAGAAGACCTCAAGGAGAACAGCTTCAAAGGAATAGAGGTGATAATGTGATGTGTTACAATTGTGGGGAGAGAGGGCATATATCGCCCAATTGCAATCAACCAAGGAGAGAGCCAGGAGTTATATATCCTATCATACAAAGACAAATAGGTGATGAAGTCAATGTAAATGCAAATGTGCAACCTCTCCAAGGTCAAGGACTTGCACAACAACAGGGACAAAATCAAGCTCAAGCACCTCCACAATTTAACGTAGGAATTTTGGAGGCAGTTGAGGAGGGAGATGAAGATGATGAGGTTGATGTCTTTGCAAATAAGAGAAAAAGGGCACAAAAATCAGGGAGTGAAGGCCTTTTCAAAGAGGAAAGAGCAAGGACAAAGCCAAGGAGAGATGTAGATAAAGGCAAGGCACCTATGGAAGAGGCTGAAAGTAGTAAGCAGGCAAAGGTAAGGGCAAGAAGAAGGAAGATAGGCATGGATGATTTTCAGCTTGGGAAGGTTCAATCAGCATACAATCTCTTAGAATACTTGAATAACAAGAGGGCCGACATATCATATGGGCAACTCTTGCATTTGAGCTCAAGTATGAGAAGGCACTGGGATAAACTAGCTAGTGTCAGAAGGGTGAAGGTAAAGACACGCGATGCACATGTAGTGCAACTTCATAAAGTTACTGATGTTTTTCCTGTGTTTGATGCTTGGATACATGGAAGGAGGGTGAATAAGGCGTACATGGATGGTGGAGCCCAAGTGTGCGTTATGACAGAGGAAACAATGCAGCAATTGGGATTGCAGCTCACAGGCAAATCCTTGTTCAGTGTGAAGATGGCAAATAGTAGTAGAGTGAAATGCTTGGGAGTTATTCATGACTTGGAGCTTAATGTTTTGGGTCAAAGGGCTTTCATGGACATTCATATGATGCCTGCAAAGCTTGGGGAATATCCAGTTATATTGGGTAGACCTTGGTTGATTGCTATGAGGTCACGGCAGGACTGGTACATGGGGATGTATTGACCTCTTTGTGGACAGGCCTAAAGAGAAGAGGATTAGATATGATATGAAAACATGTAAGGTGATGGAAATTTATGATGAATCATCTATGCATCAAAATTTATCGCCATCCACTTATGAAATGTGTGACAGTTCTTCTAGTACATCCTCTACATGTACTGACGATGAGGTTTATGATCAAAGTCTTCTTGATCTTGATGTAGATCTTTGTGGGATACATGTATATGATGAAAATTGTGATAAATGGAATGCTATGAGATCAGAAAATGACCATGAGGCTGATCATGAGCCGAATGTACCAAAAGCTGAATTAATGGATATGCTTGCAGGTGACCTGACTAGTCGTGAGAGAGAAGCATATGACGCATTGTTTGATAAGTATCCCAAGTTGTTTGCCAAAGATTATGCTCAAATGAGGGGAACAAAGAGTGTTGTTCACGAAATAAATCTTAAAGAAGGTGCAAAGCCTGTTTCTCAAAAGCTAAGGAGATTGGGCACCATTCAATGAAAGGTGTTGGAGATAGAGGTGAGTAAGCTTTTGCAAGCTAGTTTTATCTACCTTGTGGATGATGCAGAATGGGTTTCCCCTGTGGTTATATTCCAAAAAAGGGAAATAAATGGAGAATATGTGTGGACTATAAGCCATTGAATGCGGCAACAAAGCGGCATCACTATCCCCTTCCCTTTCAGGATGAGATTTTGGACACTGTTGCAGGTCATGAGAGATATTCGGTATGTGATGGTTTTAGTGGGTATTTTCAAATTGGGATTGCATATGAAGATCAAAAGAAGACCAGATTTTTGACCCCATGGGGAGTGTTTTGCTATAGGGTGATGCCCTTTGGCTTGATGAATTCTTATGCGAGCTTCCAAAGTTGGATGGACAAAGTATTGGGGCCTTACCTTGGAAGCTTTGTAAAAGTTTTTATGGATGATTTTTGTGTTTACAGTGATAGAATGCTTCATGTGAAAAATCTTGATATGGTGTTTAAAAGGATTGATGATGATGGGGGTCAACTCAATCCTTTGAAATGTAAAATTGCAAGAGCTAGAGTGATACGTCTTGGCCATGAGGTAAGTGAGAATGGGATAGCTCCAGATCCTGCAAAAGGGGAATGTTTGCTTATGATGGAGATTCCTAAAAGTACAAAGGAATTGATGAGTTTTGTACAAAAGTTAAGGTACTTGTCAAGGTCTTTTTGTATGCTTGCTGAATATGTGCACCCTTTCCAAGAAGCAACACAAAAAGACCCTTTTCTCTGGACTGAGCACGAGCAAACAACTTTTGAAGACTTCAAGGAAATTCTATCTACATTACCTTTGATGATGCCTCCTTGTTGGGATGAAATGTTTTACTTGAGCTTGAGCGTGGTTGAGCATGCTATTGGTGCAGTATTGATGCAAAAAGGAAAAAAGCAATCTTATATGAGGCCGGTTTACTACATAAGCAAAGTGAAGAATGATGCACAAAAATCTTGGCATGAGATCGAGCAATTGGTTTGGGCATTGGTATATGCAACAAAAAGGCTGAAATCTTATCTTATTTGTAAGCCTTTTGTGGTGTTAACATCATGTAGTTTATTGCCTCATGCACTAAGGTATCCTAGGGATAGTCCTAAATTGAAAAAGTGGATACTTAGCTTGCAACAATTTGACATGAGCTTTACTAAGGAGGATAGTGTGAGAGAAAATATGGCGGATATGCTCACTTTTAAAGAGATTCATGCAAGGAGTGAGTTGAAGAAAGATTTGGAAAAGAAGATAGCACCAAGCCCAACTATGCATGCGGAGCTTCAGGATGTAGAGGGTACCTTATACTTTGATGGGGCTTTCAAAAGGAGCATTAATAAGGGCACTATTGGTTATGTATTTGTGGATAAAAATGGCATTGAGTGCTGGTTTGGAAGCCAAGAAGTGGATGTAAAGAGTAATAATGAGGCTGAGTATGCAAGCCTCTATTTGGGCCTGGAAGAATGTGTCAAAAGACATGTAAGGAGGCTTTTAATCAAAGGTGATTCTATGTTGATTGTGCGGCAAGTTCAAGGTACCTGGAAGGTAAATCAAGAAGGCATGAAGGGCTGGTTTTTCAAAGTGAGTAAGTTGTTAAAGTCTTTTACTTCCTTTCAAATATGGCATGTACCACGAAATATGAATGTAAGGGCTCATGAGTTGGCGGAACAAGTGTTCACAAAGGATGTGCATGCGGTGATAATTAGAGAGCCAAGGTATCTTGGAAGGGAATCCCTCCATGAGGAAGAACATGTGTTGCAAATGGGTTTTGCAAGAAAGGGATTGGCTTCTCAACAAAGGCATGCAATCACACGAAGAGCTATGAGGTATGTCTTGATTGCAGAGCAAATGTATCACAAGGGGGCTGATGGTGTCATGAGAAGAGTTCTCTACCATGATGAAGTTTTTGATTGCTTAAAAGCATGTCATGAGGAAGGATGTGGAGGCCATTTTGGAGTGGAAATTACAAGAAGGAAATTATTGAATGCTCAACTTATGTGGCCAAGTATGAATAGGGATGTTGTGCATTGGTGTAGAAGCTGTCACAAGTGCCAAATATATCAAAAGAGAAAGCTGATGCCCGAGCCTTTGAGACACATTGTAAGCTATGGACCTTTTGAGAAGTGGGGTGTGGATGTAATTGGTCCTCTTCCAGGCACTAGAAATGGGAAGCACTACATACTTAGTGCAATGGATTATATGACAAGATGGCCAGAAGCAAAGGCTAGTAGAGGGGCTACAAGCAAAGATGTATGCAGCTTTATCCTTGATTGCATATGTTGTAGATTTGGAGTGCCGTTGGAGCTTGTAAGTGATCAAGGGAAAGAGTTTAGGAATGATCTTATCACTGAATTGGTGGAGAAATTGGAGATCAAACATAGGTATGCTACTCCTTATCATCCACAATGCAATGGGTTGGTGGAGGCATTCAATGGAGTTTTACAGAAGATATTGCTCAAGATTGTGGAAGAACATCCAAAAGATTGGGATATGTATTTGGAGAGGGCATTGTGGGCATGTAGAGTGACTCAAAAATCATCCACGGGCTTCACTCCATTTCATTTGGTATATGGAGAAGAGTGTGTTATGCCGATTAATGTGATGCTTCCTTCATTGGAGTTCATTTTGAAGCATAGTTTGATTGAGGAGGAGCATGTAAAAGAGAGACTGGCATCTATGCATAGCCTCTTGTTGGATAGAGAAAGTTCCATTAGATACTATGAAGACTTGGGAAGAAGAAGGGCTGATGTATTCAATGAAAAGATAAAGGAAAAAGGGCTATGTGAAGGCATGTTGGTTATGAGGTATAATAGTGCTTTGGACAATACCTTTCAAACAAAGTTCAAGGCAAAGTGGGAAGCTCCTTTTGTGGTGCATAAGGTGTATGATAATGGAAGCTATCAGCTCAAGGACTTGGATGGAAAGATGCATAAGGCAAGAGTCAATGGGATCCGAATCAGGCCTTATGTGACCAGAATCATGTGATGAAGCAAGAAATGTACATGAAACACTTGAAAGTATTCCATGCTTGTTGGGGGGGCAATATGTGACGTGTTTTTACGGAATGATGCAAGACAACCCAAAGACTTTGGAAAGGGTTTTTTAATGATTTTGGGTCCCTTATATGTAAATAAAGCATGCTTGTACAAAGTGTACAAAGACGGTGTGTGCCAGCTGTCTCTACGCATTCGGGCCAGTTGTGCGGGGTGCATAGTTTTGCTCTTTTTATACATAGACGTGTCGAAACTTGAAAGAGTCACTTAGTACTTGAAAAATATGAACAAAATGGATTTTTTATCAGCTTGAGGTCGTGACTCAGTGGGGTATTTGACAGAGGAAGATCTAGCAGCAAGAAGCCCTGATTGCCGCGAGGGATAGAGGCGTTTGGGAGTAGAGCAGTTTGTCTTGCTAGTCGAGGGCCCGATGTGGTGAGTTGAGAGTGTGTATCTCCTCAATGGGCTGATGAAAGTGGGTGCTTAACTCTGCATATTGACCTCTCTTCATCTTGTTTTGAGGTATGGTGGCTATGGTGTGTGCAGCTCCTTGTGGTGCAGCTAGTCGAGGGTAAACTATGTGCTGCAATGCCTTGCTTGTACATATATCAAAGGGCAAGGTTTCCCCCAAGTTTTCCATCACATTTTTTGAATTTTTTTGCTGAAATTTGTGGATTTTCAAATTAAGCTTGATTTGAGTGGGTTTTGGTCAAGCTATGTGTATATATGGGAGCGCCTATGGAAGCCCTACTAGCACATGGAAGGGCGTTTGAAAAGAAGTGAAGCTCTTTGAGTTATGGTCAAAAGTGCAGATATTTCCATGGTTTTTTTCTCACTTTTTTCCTTGATTTTATTGCTTCCTTGGTGTCTTTGAGTGCAATGGAGTGTAGTGGGAGTTGTAGCGGTGTAGAGGGAAGCTAGTCGGAGCTAGTCGAGGCTAGTCGAGGTTGAGTGTGTGTGAAATTGAGAAAATTAGTGAGAGAAGATCAGCCCATATTATTGAGAGAGAGCTATACTCTTCATACTCTTTTCTTGGTTTTGGTTTGAGGTGTTGTAGAGGCCAGCCCCCCAATCCTTCACAATGGCATTAATCCCCTTCTTGGGCCAATGGGTCG
Source organism: Adiantum capillus-veneris (assembly GCF_014529385.1). Classification (NCBI taxonomy): domain Eukaryota; kingdom Viridiplantae; phylum Streptophyta; class Polypodiopsida; order Polypodiales; family Pteridaceae; genus Adiantum; species Adiantum capillus-veneris. The sequence goes on along the minus strand of NC_140942.1, from coordinate 61,455,781 downwards.
TTACCAATGCATGGAGCTTGTTTGAGATAGATCTAACTTCGGAGACACTTGTAGTATGTTGTACTGCTATGGCGGTCAATTTGTTCCTAGTGCTTCATAATTCAGGCACAATGCTTTTGAAATCCATGCTATCCTTGTCAAGAAGGGACCTCTCCAAGAGACTCATGATTTTTTCCTGGTTGCTTTTTGTGCAAGAAAGTTGTCCTTGCTCCGAGCTCTGCTCAAGTTCAATTTCAAAATTTAAAGGTAAATACCAAAATTTGTAAGTGGGATTACATTAAACCTAGGTTTTTTCTAGCTCTGCGAGCCCCACTATCATCAGAGCTCATTGCTTAAGCTCATTGAAATCACTTTATGAAGTGCTTTATGAAATGCTAGGGTTCAAGATTCGGAAAATATCATTTTTTTAAACATACAAAATTCCTTCCCTTGAATTTGCTAAGGGAAAATTTATAGCTCTACTGTGTGGATGACACCTAGTCCATCTACAATTTGCTTCTTTGCAAGTCCATCCCCACCTCGGGCAACGCTCTTGGCATTTCATAAATTGTTCCCTGGGTTTCTCTCTGGGGTAGAAAATATCACCTCCGAAGAATCTCCTCCGGAGGTAAGCACGTGCTCCATTACTATAAGAGTAAGATATATATTTCGCACTGGGTTATACATGTTTTTCTCTCTCTCTATTTTTCCCCTATCCACCTCTCTATACCTCCCTCTCTATGGTGCAAGGTGGCCATAGAGAGAGCAATAGCCAAAGCCTGTGTGCATCCTATGGCCATAGCAAAAGGTTGTTGACTTTCCTATGGGCATAACATGAAACCGAGCGCACTCCCGCACACACACACACACACACACACACACAAAGGCTCTCTCTCTCTCTCTCTCTCTCTCTCTCTCTCTCTCTCTCTCTCTCTCTCTCTCTCTCTCTCTCTCTCTCTCTCTCTCTCTCTCTCTCTCTCTCTCTCTCTCTCTCTCTCTTCGTCTCTCCCTTACTCATGTGTAGGCATATCCCACAATGAGTGCACTCCAAGAGACGACATCCCATAGAATAAGCTCATTGAAAGCACCTTTTGTGCTTTATGAAGTACATGGCATTTGGCATACATGTCGACCAAGGCAATGCTAGAATTCAAGGTTTTTACACTAAATTTCTCTACAGATTGTACGTTTTCTCAAGTTCAAATTTAAAATTTAAAGGTAAATACCAAAATTTGTAAGTGGGATTACATTAAACCTAGGTTTTTTCTAGCTCTGCGAGCCCCACCATCATCAGATCTCATTGCTTAAGCTCATTGAAAGCACTTTATGAAATGCTAGGGTTCAAGATTAGGAAAATATCATTTTTTTAAACATAAAAAATTCCTTCCCTTGAATTTGCTAAGGGAAAATTTCTAGCTCTACGAGCCCCACCATCATCAGAGCTCCATACCAATGCAAAACAACGCATATAAGATCCTCTCCCACCCTGTTTATTTGTCTGTTGATCCGTAGATAATGTGTTGGAGAGCAATTCCTCTTCCTCCTGGCTTTTGAAACCGAGTTTGCCACGTGTTTCTTGGCTTCAAGCCTAGTTCTTCCCCGTCAGTAGCTCGCTTTGTCATGTGGGATTACATCAAACCTAGGTTTTTTTCTAGCTATGCGAGCCCCACCATTATCAAAGCTCATTGATTAAGCTCATTGAAAAGGCTCTCTCTCTCTCTCTCTCTCTCTCTCTCTCTCTCTCTCATGCCAAATGTTGTGCATTTCGGAAAGCACAAAAAGTGCTTGAGAAGCTTCCTGTGTAGGATGTCGTCTCTTGGAATGCACTGTTTGTGGGATATGTCTAACTGAGTTAGGGCCAAGAGAGCGTCTACCCCACCCAATGCTTCTTGTCCATCAGCTCCATCATTAGAGCTTTTTACACTATTTTTCTATATTTCAGGGCGGAATTTCCCCTTTTTCCCTTGCCTTCAACCGGCATGTTTTGAAATTAAAAACGGCACGATATTAAGCTGACCCCGACCGAGATACATTTTTCCCAAACTTTGCTGCTTTGAATAGTGCCAATGTCTTGAGCCCCTACCGGTGCTTTCCAATGTTTACAATGTTTACAAAATTAGGCTATTATTTGGGTTTTTACTCTCTCTCTCTCTCTCTCTCTCTCTCTCTCTCTCTCTCTCTCTCTCTCTCTCTCTCCAAGCAGGTTTTCGAAAGCATCATAGCACTATTGATCACCTTGTCACTCTTCGAGTTCTTATGGAAGCGTCTCGATTGAAAGGAAAAAAGTTGTATTGTTGCTTTGTGGATTTCAAGAAAGCTTTTGACATGGTACCGCGAGGAAATCTTTGGAGACGTATGCAAAGCCTTCAAGTGCCGAGAGAATTTATGCATGCAGTCTTTCGCATCTACAGAAAAGTGATATGTCGATTACGTATGGGAGATGGAATTTCAGAATTTTTTGCAAGCACTATTGGTGTCAAACAAGGATGCCCACTTTCCCCAACCCTCTTTGGGCTACTCATTCATGAATTGGAATGCATGGTTCTCGACTTTATGCAGCAAGAAGGCATAGAAGAGGTTAAGATTGGAAATGCGGTGATCATGCTTTTGCTTTATGCCGATGATGTAGTGCTCTTGGCACATACCTTAGAAGATGCACAAAAGCTTATGAGTGTCTTGGAACGCTTTTGCCTACATAGCGGGCTGATCGTGAATGGATCCAAAACCAAGGTTATGCTTGTAAAGACCCTCAATGATGAAAATCCATGCATTGTATATAACAATGAGAAACTTGAAGTGGTAGATCACTTCAAGTACCTTGGCCTTGAGGTTCCATCCAATCATAAATGGAAGGATTGTGCAATGCGTCGCTTGGAAGCCGGAAAGAGGGCCTATTATGCATTTGAGAACATGTGCAATGCAGGAGAGATCAAGTGTTGGGCTCTCAAAAAGTACCTCTTTGACACATTGGTGACACCGGTGCTTCTTTATGGAGTGGAGGTGTGGGGTGGAAGCATCGGGAAGTCTACTTGGAAAGAGTTTGAGAATGTCCAAAAGCGTTTTCTCACCAACTTTCTCCAAGTTAAGACACAAACACCCTACATGCTCTTACTTCTTGAGTCCGGATTGCTTCCCATTGAGGTCTTGGGCATGCAAAGGGTTGTGGAGTACATGCGTAAGACACAACGTAGCCCTTTGCATCGACTTCCTAGAATCGCATATGAAGCAAGTCAAATGGTTCAAAAGACATGCAAGAGCAAAATACTAAGTTCGGGGTGGATGCTTGATATCAAGAAATGGTTTCGAAGATGGGATGCATTTCACTTGGTCAAGGATGCGTCGATCGACTCCCAAGTTAATGAGGCCTTCTTACAACGCCAATGTATCACGGCTTGGGAGAAATCCGGAGGTTCTCGCTTCAGCCATTACACCACACACGTTGCCCCAAACTACAAATCTCTCTTCTTCTCGGAACGAGGTAACCGAACCCATTCCTACATCCTTGAGCCCATCCCGTTGAGTGCGATCCGCACCATTGCCTCCATTCGTCTTAGCTCCCATTCTCTACGCTGCGAGACAGGACGTTGGGGCACTGGCGAGGAGTGTCATCGACTTTGCACCTTATGCCCTCGTCAAGTGCGAGAGAGTGAGTACCACACACTACTTGAGTGCTCAGCTTTTGAACACATTAGATCCTTTTTTCCCCATATATTCAGCCATGATCTCTCCCTACATACCTTCCTCTCCCAACCACGATGTGGACTCTCTATTGCGACGCTCATTTCAGCCATTTTTGAGCATCGAGAGTCACTTATGAACTCCACTCACACCACGTGACATGTTCATTTGGTCCCATAGGTCATATTTGACCTCCCAGGACGATAATAGAACTATCTATCTATCTATCTCTCTCTCTCTCTCTCTCTCTCTCTCTCTCTCTCTCTCTCTCTCTCTCTCTCTCTCTCTCTCTCTCTCCCTCTCTCTCTCTCTCTCTCTCTCTCTCTCTCTCTCTCTCTCTCTCTCTCTCTCTCTCTCTCTCTCTCTCTCTCTCTCTCTCTCTCTCTCTCTATTTCGGCGCTAATTCGCATGCGCGACGATGTGTGACAGTCTTTAGGCATGTGGGCACTGGGGAGTGCGCTCAAGGGCCAAGGCATTTGGCGTTTTGTTGTGCATTTCGGAAAGCACAAAAAGTGCTTGAGAAGCTTCCTGTGTAGGATGTTGTCTCTTGGAATGCACTGATTGTGGGATATGTCTAACTGGGTTAGGGCCAAGAGAGCGGCTGCCCCACCTAATGCTTCTTGTCCATCAGCTCCATCATTTGAGTTTTTTACACTATTTTTCTATATTTCAGGGCGGAAGTTCCCCTTTTTCCCGCCTTCAACTGGAATTTTTGAAACTGAAAACGGCACAATATTAGGCTAACCCTGACCGAGAAACATTTTTCCCAAACTTTGCTGCTTTGAATAGTGCCAATGTCTTGAGCCCCTATCAGTGCTTTGAAATGTTTACAAAATTAGGCTATTATTTGGGTTTTTACACTCTCTCTCTCTCTCTCTCTCTCTCTCTCTCTCTCTCTCTCTCTCTCTCTCTCTCTCTCTCTCTCTCTCTCTCTCTCTCTCTCTCTCTCTCTATTTCGGTGCTAATTCGCATGCGTGACGATGCGTGACAGTCTTTAGACATGTGGGCACCGGGGAGTGCGCTCAAGGGCCAAGACATTTGGCGTTTTGTTGTGCATTTCGGAAATCACAAAAAGTGTTTGAGAAGCTTCCTGTGTAGGATGTCGTCTCTTGGAATGCACTAATTGTGGGATATGCCTAACTCGGTTAGGGCCAAGAGAGCGGCTGCCATTTGAATTTTTACACTATTTTTCTATATTTCGGGGCGGAATTTCTCCTTTTTCCCTTGCCTTCAACCGGCATTTTTGAAATTGAGCTTAATATCGTGTCGGCCGTGCCATCCTTCCGAAGACATTTAATATAACATTTCATTTCATTTGTCCGCGCAATACTTTCTCGAGCAACGTCCAAGTTTGTCATCAATTTTGGTCTTCCGAAGACGTTTAATATAAATAGCCTGCCCCTTTTCTTTTCTTTTCATACACAGACACGCTATTTTAAGCTTCCCCTTTTTGTTCATTTCATTTCTCTCTCTCTCACACACACACACACACACACACACACACACGTTTATTTAATATAGCATTTCATTTCATTTCCTCTCTCTCTCTCTCTCTCTCACACACACACACACACACACACACACACACACACGTTTATTTAATATAGCATTTCGTTTCATTCCTCTCTTTCTCTCTCTCTCTCTCTCTCTCTCTCTCTCTCTCTCTCTCTCTCTCTCTCTCTCTCTCACACACACACACACACACACACACACACACACACACAGAAACATTTCATTTCATTTAGATATAACATTTCATTTCTCTCTCTCTCTCTCTCTCTCTCTCTCTCTCTCTCTCTCTCTCTCTCTCTCACACACACACACACACAACACACACACACACACACACACACACACACACACACGCACACACACACACAGACATTCTTCACCACAGGGCCATCACCGGCTCAGGTGGGCTTTAGAAAAGCGAGCTAGAGAGTGAGAGTGAGAGTGAGAGAGAGAGAGAGAGAGAGAGAGAGAGAGAGAGAGAGAGAGAGAGAGAGAGAGAGAGAGAGAGAGAGAGAGAGAGAGAGCTGCACAGTATCCTTGTCGGTGAGGTTCGGAGCCGTCCTGCAGGTTCGGAGCCGCAGAAGGTGGACTGCAGATGCGCAGTATCCTCAGCCGCTAAGGTGAGGATAAGAATTCGCAGGTGAAGAAGCCAAAGGTGACAATAAGTGGCACTGTCTGGCGCAGGTGAGGATGGCAAATGGAGCCGGAGAAGGTGGATTGCAGATGCGCAGTATCCTCAACCGCCGCTGAGGCGAGGATAAGAAGCCCCAGGTGAAGAAGCTGAAGGTGAGGATAAGTGGCACTGTCTGCCGCGCAGCTGGGGATGACGAAGCCCCTCCGCTGAAGAACAGGTGATGAGGATGACGAAGCGTGTGGAGGCATTATGCCGGCGCAGTAGCAGAAGCCGTTGAGAAACCTTTCAACGCAGGTTCGGAGCAAGGATGACGAAGCCCCTGGGCTGTGAGGAGTGTGTGGAGGCAGTAGCAGAAGCTGCAGGTTCTGAGCGCCACGTCTCTCTCTCTCTCTTGAGGACTGTGGTGATGAGGACCTCTCTCTCTCTCTCTCTCTCTCTCTCTCTCTCTCTCTCTCTCTCTCTCTCTCTCTCTCTCTCTCTCTCTCTCTCTCTCTCTCTCGGACTGCAGCGATGAGGATGACGAAGCTGCAGGACCTCTCCTCTCTCTCTCTCTCTCTCTCCCCCTCTCCCTTGCCCCTCTTTGATTACGTCCTCACTAAGTGCGCCTACTCAAGAGGCGGCTTGCGGTGTTTTTATTTAAATATTTTTTTGAACCTTCTTGCTGATCCTGCCTAAGGTTTTTCTCAAGCTTGCCTGAGGCCTCAAGGTTTGACACGTGGCGGGGGGGGGGGGGGGGGGGACCGGAATCCCCTCCCCCATTATCTAAACCTGCACTTTCCATCTTTCATACATGGATCATTCTTATTCAAGTTTCCACACGGGCTCAAAAGTTGGCTAAACACTAGCTCAAAATGAAAAATTTTGCATATTTAGACCAAGCTATGAACTGGCATTACAACTTTAATCCAATCATTTGGAATGGCTCTAATTAGCCAAATTTTGCAATATTGCAATAATGACCCCTTTTTGGATCATTTAGAATCACACCCTGCCACACCCCTTCAAAATGAAAGCACAATGGTTAGTGCTTTTAAGCATTTGAACATCCAATACTAGCACCAAAACTCATGCTCAACCACAACTCAAATTTTAATTCTTTCTCTTGGCCATTCAAAAACTCTCAATTTTAGTGCTATGCAAGGAATTTTCATTTATATCAAGCACTAAGATGCAACAAACAATTTTAATGCATGTTCGCCATAAAGCATAAAAAATCATCAATGTAGCTCTCCAAAATGAAGCTAGTATGCTTACCCGAAAGAGTTATCCATTTTGTCCAGTGAGAACTATTACTCATGCCTAATGTATAAGCAATTTTTTGTGTCAAGGCACACACTTGATGCTCACATCTAGCTATCTCTCATACGACAATATGCATAGCAAAGGAGCATAAGATGAAGTGAAATGTAAGATCCCTTGATGCATCAAAATCGTGTTTTGTATTATTGGCCACCATCCCTTCAAAAAGATCACCATAGAAGCATCTAGCATTCGAAACAAGCACTAAGAATTTATGGTTATTCCACATTGTTGCATGCAATCCTTTCAAAAGAACTTCCATATCCATCAACAATTGATGCATAAATTCAATGCTTTCATGTTTGTAAGTGTCAAGTGGATTTTTTCACGTCAAAAGGGAGAGTTTTTAAATGACGCTAATCATTAGTGCATGACAAAAGTGATCATTCAAACCAAGTGCTACAAAAGAATCTTTGCATAATGTGCAACTCTTCAATGGATCAATTTTCAATTGCATACTCAGCTACCTTTGATGGCCAAGGAGTTTCCCCTCTTGTTTCTTAGGCCAACAACCGTCACAATGATGCCAATTTTAATGCTATAAAAGCTTTCTAGCCTTTAAATCAAACATTGAAAGTAGACATGACTCAGAAAGCATGCATATCTTTTAAATTCCTGCACAAACATACAAGCCTTTAACCAATCATCCATACTCCTCTCAAAAATTGTTTTCATTTTCACTCTTACAGTCAATTGACTTGGGCGCTCATGAATTCATGGCACTCTGTGTGTAGGAACTTTTTAGCCAAAAAACAAAGTTTCTCATCCGGGTGGAATCACCCTTTTATATTCAATCTATATGTTATTTCATTTTTTAAAAGTTTTCTGTGCTTGTTTGCAACAATATGGGGTAGCGAGAGAATGAGGAGGGATCAAGGGATTGGGTGAAAATTGAATATATTCAGGTCAAGTAAATCGGGTATTTTAAAGCAAGATCATGCAGATTAGTAAGCAGGCCGTGCATTTGGAGCAGGTGAGGAGGCGGATGGGTTCATTTCGTCTGACCTCCACTCTCCTACGAGGTGTTACAGCCCATGGGCTGAGATGATTCACTCTAGTTGCTCGAGCAAAAGGGTGACGAGGCCGGCATCAACGCCATATGTCCGTCTTCCCCTGCTCGTCACCATTGTTGTCGTCTTTGCCACCCTAGGATTCATGCAAGCACTAGCTTTAAGACAAGAGACAGTCCCTGCCGACCACCGACCTGCCGCCGCAGGACATCCGCTCAGTAAGCTCATTACGCTCATGGCCCCGGTACTGTGTGGGTCTACCAACTGTGCAGCATGAGGAAGCACCTCGCTATTGAAAGTATGAGGTGTGTGTGTTGCGAGCTAGAACAGCTCAAAAATGCTTTGTGTGTTTGCGAAAGCGCTTAATCAAGGACTGATTTGGGCTGGGCCCACTGACACTGGCCGGCAGCGTGTGTGTGCCATCTGATTTGATGAGGTCTTTCAATACCATGATGCAGCCTGATTTGGTTTTCTGTTGACAACGCGGTTGTGGCAACTATAAAGACAAAGAGGACGATTCAGTTTGTGGACTGGTGCCATAAGGGATTCAAGTGCGGCATTATCGAAAACAGCCTGTGTGTGTGTATGTGTTTTCGAGACCCAGAACGGCCTGAGCATATTGCGTGGGGTCGCGAGCGCCGAGTCAGCAGGTGTGTGTGTGACGATGCGAGCAGAGGCATGTGCGCCATTTGTGGCAGGGACTGCACAAAATCAGCACGTGTGTGTGTGTGTGTGTCATATAGCGCAATTATCGGCAAGTCAGGCTGGTAGAGAATCGGGGTGTGTGTAGGGTTTGAGGACCAGCGCGCAAGGTGGGGTGGGTGTGTGTCTCCAAATTTGAATGCGGTAGAGTCAACCCGCGTGTTTGTGACAAGCCAAGGCGGGGTGGGCCAGCCTCATGAAACGCTATGTGTGTGTGTGACGTGAGCTAGCTTGGCGGGTTTAGAGGAGGTGGCTCGTGGGTTGAGTCCAAAACAGGCAGTCGGCTGGCAGTGATTGAGAGGGTGTGTGTGTTTTGTAGTTACACAAGCCAAGGCATGGCCAATCCAAAAATAGGTGTGTGTGTGTTTTTTTCCAAAATGGCACATCAGAAGGAGCCAAAAAGCTATTTTTCTATTTTTTAATAAACAAACCCATTTCTTCAAATAAGAGCTCAATCCCGCAGAGAGATAGCAGGATATCGCATGCTTCTAGAAGGTGACGGCACGATGTGGGTGTGTACATTTTGGTTTCATAAACTTTGATTTTAAGAAAAATTTTAGCAATCTTCAATTGTAATGTCTCATGCACAAAATTACCAAAGTCTCATTTTATGCATAATTCTTCATTCTATGTATGCAACCATAAGTCACAAAAATCCTCGACATTGAACTTGTTCGAATTCCTCTTGTCACTCGATCTTTTTACAAGAAGTGCATGCATCCAAATTATAATAACTCCTTTTACACACATTACAATAGATTGGAGTGCACAAAGCATTTTTGGATTTGGATTCAAAATTGAATCAATTTGTAATCAACGGGAAATGCACATATGCTTGATTAATGATCGATTTTCTCACAAAAGCAACTTCAACCCCATGTATCAATCGCTGCAACTTGAGTTGTTCATATCATTATCCTCAATTGCGCAAACCAAATTGGCACAAAACATTGGTCAATTTAAACCTGGTTTTTAATCATTGCAAATTTAATTGCTCATATCCAATAGCCTTAATCGCTCAACCCGATTTATATTCGTCATTCATACGTGACCGTGGAAAACTAAAAGTACATCATATCTAATCAATTTAGCATATGTGGTAGTGGTATTGCACCTCAATCATCCCCAATTACACACAAATTCAGTCATTCATATCCAAATCCCAAATTGATCAATTATGTACACACCAATCTTTAGGTCTAATAATCATCATAATTGGTACTTGCTACCAATTATTCACCCCCAATTTAGGATAATTGGCCATTAATTAGGCACACACACCTAATTTTAGCAATGATTTAGCAACTCAATAGGATCAACTTAATCAATCAAATATTGAACGGAGTAGGTCAATCCACTTACAATTGATTCATGCATCCAAGCTAATCCTTGCTCCACGCGACGATTCTATCATGCACACACATGTGTGCAACTCTGATTCGGTCCAAAATTGATAAAAAAATTGACCAAAATCAACACTCAATCACATGATTAGGCATAGATTAGAGCAATTAAGAGTGATGATCCTCCTCAATTAAGGGGATTTAGCATACATTCCAAATCAAAATTAGTGGTTAGGTTAGCAAAATTAGCATGGATGGGATGCAAAATTAGTGAAGGTTAGTAAAAAATTAGCAAAATCAAAAGAGAATTTAGGGGTTTTTGGGGTGAAATGACTCTATACACATCTAATTAACCTCATTATACTCCACACAAATCAAATAATACCTAATTACAAGAAATCGGTAATCAAATTACTCTTATCTTTTGCAACCTCAACTCCACTAGCGTAGGCAACCCGTCCCCGACAACGGCGCCAATGTTGGAGGCTCGACATAGCATAGGCAATCTCCCACAAAATCTATCAATCCGGAGAGAGAGAGCATGACCCCTCTAGGGCTTGGAGGCATCACACAAAGAATGTGCGAGAGCGTCATCGGATGCAAAGATTGAGAGGATTCAAGAGCGTGCATCCTCCAATGCAAATAGAAATCATCCCAAACAACTAATGCTAATCGCACATCAAGCATCAATTCAAGCAATCATCTACACACATCAAGCAGCAAAGTGAAACACACTAATCTTGAGTCTCTCAAGCACAACTCTAATTACATGCATTGACGATTAAGCACACAAGACCGCATTCAAGTCGGCCACCCCAACCATGCCAATCATCGTGTCCAAATCAAGTCACACATAATCAAATTAAGCTCAAGGCTTCTTAATCCTACAGACACAAGCACACCATTAGAGGACAACTCTAATCCCTCAATCACGAGTACGCCCACTCCGCTTAATCGAGAGAGTTAGATAAGGACTCCACTAATCGGAGTAGCTTAGCATAAGTAAGAGTTAGATTAGAGAAGATCAACACTTCAAAACAATGAAGGAAAGTAAAGAAACATGATTGACAACATAATGAAGACTAGATTAATTCAGAGAGGATTACACTAATTACATGTGATTAGCACTAGACTTCTAAGCATGGGCATTAAGCTCAAAGGCTAAGCCATCAAGACCTCCTCTAGGGAGAGAGTTCTCAAAAGGACCACTCAAGAATGACTTCTCATTAAGCATAGGGCTCTTTTATAGCTTTGGGCCTCAAACCCTTCAACTATGGGATAAAGTGAGGTCTCTAGCTTAGACTCATACAACTTTGGAACTCCTAAATGAGCCCAAGCCCTATTCAATGAAAAGTAAATATTGTGTACTATGGCACATCCACAGCTTTGTGCATAATTGGTGTAGCCGTTAGCCGCTGCTAACAATGTAATGGTCGCAATTGACAAATATAATCCATGAAGGCTCTAGGAGAGAAAGAAATGTAGGCCATGGTACATGCTAAAACGTAAGAAAATAAATTTGGTGTGATCAAGAGCTGAGCACTAAAGTAGGGTATAATACTCATACTCTCAAGTTTTCAAGGGACATAATGTGTATACAAAAGGAGGATCTCATACAGTGCCTCAAGGTCCGACTTCAGATTTAAGAGAGTAGGAGCTAAGCTAAATGGTTGGTACGGTAGAGATTGTGCATAAGAGAATAGGTCCACATATGTACAAATGGTTGAATGCAATTTGCTCTCTCAAAGAGTAACATGCTTTTGTAATCTGGGGAGACCAAAACAAAGATCAATGATATGCACGATTTTAGGTCACAACCTCAAATTTGCACTACATTCTGTAATTTAGCATAGTGGTAAAAACTCCTACAAAAATAAACAACTACGCGACATCATTTCTATCACAATTTAAGATGCAAATGATGTGAAAGTAAACATGAACAAAATAGTGTGCACCTTATCATACTAAGTTGCTTATCCATTGTTGTGATTAGGTGATGATGTAGACCATTACCATGCTTGTGCAAAAAAGGAAACTAAGTCATCTCTTTGAAACTTGAAGCTTTCAGTGTATATTGGAAACTATGCGCCCTAATGTTTTTGCAACTCTACTCTTAGACATGAAAAGTTTATAATTACACAATTTAGTAGTTATGGGCCTTCATCTTTAAAACTTAGTGACTTACCCCGTTTGTTTTTCTCTACTTGGTAGCACTTTTTTCAACCCTAGGATCCTAGGCCAAGGGAAAGACATTTTTCTTAATATAGAAGGTTATTATATGCACTACTACCATGGCTTGCTCGTAAGAAAGACTCAAGGATAGAAGCAAAAAAGAGAGTGGAGTAGAGAAGTTGAGTTCAATTGTGTTCCTATTGTTGAAACAAGTTCTCAAGCCCACTCCATTAATTTTATTATTAAATTCACTTCTCTAAGCTTCCATCTCTTAACACCGTGTTAACTTATCTAATTTGTATAGTCAGACTTCACAACATTGCTAGACCAAGATAGACGAAAAGGAGGACTCACTCACACTCTCTCTCTCTCTCTCTACCCCAATAGAAGAACGATGATTCTGAATCCATTGAACAAGTACTAGCACCTCATGAAAAATAATTTCTATGAGAAGCTCCCAAGCTTGGTATCAAAGAATGCTTTGCAACATCTTACATATATTCATGTTCGTCGGAATCTATCAAGAGGTGGTGTCATGCATCACTTTTAGAAATTCAATAGATTATAAATGTAGAAAGAGGGTATTGATAGTGTTCCACTTGGAAGAGAAGATATCCCTACAAAAATAGAGGCGATATTTCTTTGAACTCTTTAGTGAACTTCCAAGTGAGATGGTCAAGCATGAGTTTGGCCATAGTGTTATAGTCTCTAACTTCGTTCCCCCTCTCATCAATGATTGCCGTTATAGAGTCCCGTCTTCTTCTGACTTTGAGAGCTATGAAGAAATGAGCCTGGTTGGCGGGTTCGGGTTTGAGAGCAAGCTCTCTGACCAGGAATTGGATCGTATTGATCTCCTCAGCTTGCAAATCAATGAGACGCTCTTTGACCTCAAGCCATCTTTTGCGCTCTTCCTAAAGAGCTCTCCCTTCTTGCTTTCTTTTGGAGAGCTCTTTCACTTCTTCCTTTAGCTCCCTGTTGGCAACCTCTCGATCCTTTCTCACTTTGGGCCTGCACGTTTTATCACTGAAAATCTTGGGCTTCTGTTGCAAAAGGTGGCATTTGAATATCTTTCTTATACAAAAGAAAAGAGACCTCCCTCACTTGCATGGACTTGCAACCCGGCTTGTTCTCTCTCTCTCTCTCTCTCTCTCTCTCTCTCTCTCTCTCTCTCTCAGCCTCAACTTGCACACATGCATAGCAGCGGTGGCTATTGCAGGTGAAAAGGTGTTGAGAGCCCACCAGAGGCTCGCCACGCCCCTGCATTGAGCCATTGAGAGACTCACCGGCGATGGATCGGCACCATCGCAACATCACACGGCACGCGTAAATGGCCACCCCCAATGCGAGGGGAAAACGCCTCATTGGCTATGATGCGAGGACAATGCAACAAAACACATTGTGTTTCCAATTAACGGCTAATGGACCCGATAGTGTACAAGTAGCCGATAGATGGTGAAGCTCCGCACTTAACCTACCATCCATCGGAGACCAACTCGTGTGCCCACTCTATTTGTCTCTCGTCCTTTTTGTTTGTCTTTAAGCGCAGGCCTCGTAATTTTATCACTTATTTCAATTAAATTT